>NC_064616.1:637525528-638179973 GCF_023898315.1 Schistocerca nitens | reverse complement strand
GCAATAGAATAGCTCAAGTGGAAAGGAACACTTCCTATTTAAACTTCTGCATCCTACACTGTTGGCAGTTGTGTGTAGGTGGCAGTTACGTGATTTTATTTCTGTGATTACAAAATAGTCGAATGTATGCACTGGGTAGGCGAGGCAGCTAGTTCATGGTGATTCGGTCAACCAAGTAAATGAATTTACTGAACATGCTGCAAATTACTACAGGGAGCCTGTGTGTCAGAATTTTCATCCAGTGTGGCGCAACTGCGTTACGATAGAAAAATGACTCGCAGAGAAGAGGATTTCGTGGTCTGTTGGACGGATGGTAGGTTGTTATACCTATGGTCTGGGTTCGATTCCCACTTCTGTCAATGATTTTAGATAGGGAGAGACAGATTCCATTCTCTCCTGGCTACACCAAGTGAAGGAGATATAATGGCTGCGTGGTCTTGAAATTCACATTAAAGATGATATTCCTTCTTTACCAAGTAGACGGTAGGTTGAACCACAATAAAGTCTGGAGTGGCGACATGTAGAAACTCTATCACCAGTAACCTTTCTTATACTAGTTATTTATTTCAAGTGACGACACAAACGCTATGTATGGTCACAGGACACTTATTCCATCTTTTATTTGAGCTTCTGTATGTCGATAAAATTGGTTCTGAACTGGGAATGCAACTCAGACCGCCCTTAACGCGGAATTTGGTCCCTTCGTGGCAATACAGCTCGGCTACAATTTGTTGTTTGTTCAAAACTGCAGATTCCTCAACACCTTCACATATTACGCGTGAATGGGATCGAATCCTGGCCCGGCACTAAAGATTTAATTATGTATTATCAAGCTCTAGCATGAGAACACCCGTAGTGGCCGTGCGGTTAAAGGCGCTGCAGTCTCGAACCGCAAGACCGCTACGGTCGCAGGTTCGAATCCTGCCTCGGGCATGGATGTTTGTGATGTCCTTAGGTTAGTTAGGTTTAACTAGTTCTAAGTTCTAGGGGACTAATGACCTCAGCAGTTGAGTCCCATAGTGCTCAGAGCCATTTGAACCATGAGAACACCTATCTGTTGGTGGATAATAATTTCGATTTTTAATGTATTTTCATTCGCTGTCAACACTAACGATATCTGACGTTTTTAACTCCCAGTGATACACAGAACTATTTGCGAGATGACTGTAAGTTCAAGATGCTATTCTGAGCAGCTGGTGGAGAAAAATTCGGTAGCTGACGTCTCTTTGTGTGTAGTCAACAACGATACGTGTGGGGCTCTATTCCCAGTGAGCGCTGAACTCTTCGTCATATTATTTCAGTTCAAACATGCTCACATGTCACTGCTGGTGCAACAAACCCATATTTAACGTTCGTTTTCTCTAGAATATAACAGCGATAGGTGCCGGGTTGGAGTCCTGGGAAGGAAAAAATTAATGTTTCGTCTCGTCATTTCAGTTAAAACATCTAGCTACTGCCGCGAAATTCCGCTATGTCACATTTCACTGTGCTTCGATAGCAATCCGATTAGGTTCCGGGTTCGAATCCGTGTCCAGCACACAGCTTTACCTCACGGCATTTCAAGTAAGTTACTTGTGAAGAAGCAATATTTAACATCTCTCGTAGTTCGTTAACAGGGACAATAGATGCTGGGTAGGAATTCGCGTCTGTTAAAAATGTTTGCGTTATGCAATTTAAAGTTGATATTTGCTAACTGATACTGTCTAAAATCGAGGTATATCACTCTCTGTATGCCTAATCAGGAATGACTGTTAGTTTCCGTCAGTCACGAAATCTTTGTTTAGTCTGCATGAGCTGGGTTTGAATCCATATGCAGAACAAGACGGTTCGTCGTGTCATTTAATGTTCATACATATTCTCAACTAGCTGCTCGTGAATAACTTAAATTTTTAATGTCATTTTGTGTTAAATAGTTCAAATGGTTCATATGGCAAGCCGGCCGGAGTGGCCGTGCGGTTCTGGGCGCTACAGTCTGGAACCGCGCGACCGCTACGGTCGCAGGTTCGACTCCTGTCTCGGACATGGTGTGTCTGAGGTCCTTAGGCTAGTTAGGTTTAAGTAGTTCTAAGTTCTAGTGGACTGATTACCTCAGAAGTTAAGTCCCATAGTGCTCAGAGCCATTAGAACCATTTCTGAAGTATACGAGTATTTACGAACAGTACAAGCAGGATTGCAGCGAACTGATCACTTAGTGCAACATGGAGTACCTGTGTAATTAGTCATTCCAGCTGCATATCTGAGGGTAAGATTTGTTAAGCATTTCATTGCAGAATTAATGTAATATCCGCACGATAATCTCTGCAGTCATACTTTATTAGGAGCCCGCGATTGGAGTACCATGTTCGTTAAATCGGATTACTCAAGCTGAGGCCAAATAAAGACAAGCGACGACGCCACAACACTATCTTTACTTAAGTAGGTAGTCAGCGCTAAAGTATGAGCGCCACCATTACCGTTACTGTAAGCAGTTTGACAACGTAACACCACCACAACTACTGACAACCTGAACCATTATCATCACGCAGTTGTGACAAATGGTTCAAATGGCTCTGAGCACTATGGGACTCAACATCTGTGGTCATAAGTCCCCTAGAACTTAGAACTACTTAAACCTAACTAACCTAAGGACATCACACACATCCATGCCCGAGGCAGGATTCGAACCTGCGACCGTAGCAGTCGCGCGGTTCCTGACTGAGCGCCTAGAAAGCAGTTGTGACTCTCAGTGATTACAGGTTACTGATGTTTGTCAAGAATAGCGGAAAGCGCCTCTGAAGTTCCATTTGCATTACGACTAGCACGTGGCCGGCCGCGGTGGTCTAGCGGTTCTAGGCGCTCAGTCCGGAACCGCGCGACTGCTACGGTCGCAGGTTCGAATCCTGACTCGGGCATGGATGTGTGTGATGTCCTTAGGTTACTTAGGTTTAAGTAGTTCTAAGTTCTAGGGGACTGATGACCACAGATGTTAAGTCCAATAGTGCTCAGAACCATTTGAACCATTTGACTAGGACGGAGAGAATGCTAAATAACAGTAATAGGTCACCCAGCGAAGAGTAGAGTCCACGTATTGTCTGAAGTTCTTGCAGTTTGATATAATGCAGTTCCCGATAGTTTCACACTAACGGGTTCTTTTGGCTATCGAAATACTCATATGGGAATCATAAAAGTGGAATTGCTAGATCACCCAACTACCTTAATAACACCTCATTCTGGATTGAATACGACTCGGAAAGCGACGTTAATTTGACGTTTTCATCCATCTCCTGACGTCTCACTGAATGAAGTCTGAAGTGCACGCACAGTTGTGTTGCCTGCCGCAAGGATTCTGTGAAGTGTTGTGGCAGCTGGCAGTCATTGCTGAATACACACATGTGCAAATAACCTCACTGCTCTAGCGGAACTCGTCTTTGTTGCATTTTTTCCATACGGTAATTAGCACAATAACATAAGGCTTGTTCTGCTGAAGAACTTGATGCCCACAAGTCCTTAAATAATAATCTCCTAGCGGGAGGAATAAATACATGAAAGGAAACAGACTGTTGGACGAAAGAATGGACAGCTCCCTGCTTTTGGCGTTTCCGATAGCGCCTACGATAAGAATCTGGTGTCATATTATGCTTCAGAACTCTAAACTGTTTATTTTTTTACTTCATACTAAAACAAAAGTTGTGATATGAGACGAGGAAATGACTTATATGCTTCTCAGGAACTTTAGCTTTTCGTGTTTATTTTCTCACTTCATATTAAAACAAGGGCGTTAATATGAGAAGAGGAAATGAAATATACGCTTCCAAGACATGATATTTCCTTGTGTGCTATTACTGCAAACATGAAAGCCCTGCAGTTAATTTTTGTATGTTGGATAAGTTTTGATATCACCTCACATTCCTTTGTGACAAGGTTCCTATTGTCTTGGGATTCAAATAGAGTGGACATTTCATCACTGGTTAATATTCTGATGACTAATGACATGATACCCGTTGCAATTGCTCCATGGCACCTGTGAGTAGAGTCTCACGTTGGTTACTATAAGAACACGCAGGCAGTGATATCCGCTCACTGGAGTCAGAGCCAAGGTGATTTCTTTCTGTTTAGGGCGAAGCGTCTGCTGCAGTGTCCACGCTCAGCCAACATAAACAAATCGCGGCGGCATTGGGCACTGCTAATCGCTGCACTTGTCGCGAGCCTCGACAACAAGAGCGCACTGTCTCTGCTAACGATACTATGGAGTTAATAGATCTTACTTAACGGAATACGCAGGACGTGGGATGGGTAAAAATTCAGTTTGTAGCTTCCCATCGCATTAAAATACTTTACAGTCATATTTGATGCAATATTTATTGTTGGTTGTCTCTCTAATGTTAATAGTATTGATTCACATCGTGCGTTAACACGAAAACACACACACACACACACACACACACACAAACAGTCATTGATTCCTGTGAGGGTGATAACTACTGTGTGTTGAACAACACATGCACCAGTCAGTTCCTCAGTTGGCGTCGAGTGGATGAGATTTTTCAATTACCTTGCACTGCAAGAATTGTAAGGAGGGGACTGATAGTAAATGGACTTGATGTATGCTAAAGGGCTGCGACAAAGCAAAGCTTGACCGATTATCAGATAACTGTCCACATGGGCTTTGTGGACGAGTATACTTTTAGTAACCAACCCACCCACGATCATTACGTAAGATTTCTCGAGGGCGTAGGGAAATTGATTTCATTAAGTCGTCGATAGTGTAGCGTGATGGTTTACTTCCCACCATACGTTTTCTATATTCGTCCAAAGGTCGCTTGCATTTGTAGGGACACATGGCAATGACCTTGTTACCTCTGCCCACATATTCTCTATCTGGTTGATGTTCGGTGATCGTGGAACAAACGGCTACAGCTTCATCCTCTCTTGGCCCTGAAACCAATCTCGCACTGCTCTACTATGATGGATGGCTCTCTGCTCCTGTAAATACATTGTTATGTCGTTAGTTCATATATTTATATTTAAATAACGTATTTGTAATAAGCACAGTGTTTAAGAATTCATTCCCTGTCATAGATAAGTGATCTGGATTCAACAGTCCGATTAAGAATGTGGTTCACCCAGTCTATCATATGATGAGCGTCGTAGTCGGATAGCCACATTAAGACTGACTGGCTGAATCCGATTAGGACGATCTTGTATCGAAATGAAATTACAGAAATCGGATAATTTGAACGTCTGTATTGCAACATTGCTGCGCACATAAATTCCTATGATGGGGTAACAGCTAGCAACTGTCTAAGAAAAAGTGAGAAATATGTCTACTAGCAGCAATGTAACGTAATTATAAACCATGTTTATGTGATGGAAATACTGAATCGAACAACACACATCTATTTCAGTGGAGGGAAGATACACCATATCGGATTTGCTGATGACATAATGACAATAATAATAATAATCATAATAAAAATCCCGTGTGGCCGATAGGGGAAACCCTCCCCCATATGGATGGTACCGTGGAAATCAAATACTTGTGGTGAACCAAATACTAACACAATCCTGAACGGCTACTCAATCCGTTGAACCCAAAATCCAGACACATCTGAGTGAAAATCACCGCTACTCTGGTCACCGTCTGTTAGCTCAATGAGCTTGGCTGAAAATATTTGCTTCCAAAGGCTTCAACACCCTCTGGTCCTGTCCGGTCCTGGTATCACCCAGGCCAAACCAATGAAACACAAGAAAACATGAACTATGCAAGCAAAGGTAACTTTATCCCAGGTGGTACACAACCTGGCCACCGATAGGCGGCAGTTGGATTTTCGCACTCTGGGGAGTCCAGGTTAGCACGGCAGAGAATATCGAAGATCTCTGGTAAATTTCCCTACAAGCAGAAAACATTCATTTGAAAACTAAACATCGATACATTGATCCAAACAAGAAACCTAAATAATCTCACAAAAGAAATCGTCCGTCAAAAAATTCTCATCCTTGCTCTTCAAGAACCACGATTAATTGACAATTAAAACTTGCATTACGGAAACCATGGCATCTTCAAAATACAACAAAAGGTAGCGAAACTCGCACCAATCCTCGGCATTGCATTTCTCGAACACAGATCTATCAACAACTCTGTCGAAGAAATCACACCCATCAACAATCGAGTTATGACTATGCTCATTCAGAGCCCCTATAAAAAATATACACTCATAAATGCACATGCCCCCACCAACATCGAAAATAAGGAAAACACCGAAAATGTCGAAAAATTGTGGAACACACTCGAAAATACTATGAGCAAAATTTACCAAGATGACGTGAAAATACTAATGGGAGGCTTCAACTCTCTATTTGGGACAGAAAAAACCTGTAGAAAAATCATTGGTACAAATTCAACACACCGAAACGCTTAGACCAACAGTACACGTCTGACTGACATTTGCCAACAATTCAACCAAAAAAGAATGTCTTCCCACTTAGGAAGTAGCCTGTTCCCAAGAAACATGTTTGGCTACCAGGTGCAAGCTGCTTTCGTTCGCCTTTCGAGACTCGCTGAAAGCCAGATTTTTAATTCTTTTGTAGCAGAGCTACAAGCAGGCAGATACAAACGCAATAAGGGAATCGTAAGACAACGCGCCTTGCTACTTTCAGTAACCCTTAGTGTCAGAGCGAAAACCTTACGGTACTGCCAAATTCATAATGACGACATATTTTTTGTTGTTGTGAATACATAATTATATCTATGAAATGCCACTTTTCATAATAATAGCGGATGATACAGGAAATGAAGTAAATACGGATCTTTTCGAAGTCAAAAGTCGGTAATGTCCTACTAATTCGTGTTAAAATACGCTCAATCGTCTCACAGATACTTAATGCTTTATTAAGATAGTCTGCCGTCGTGATGTTTCTGTAGTAAGCTGAATTTATTTTGTATTAGTACAATGAATATTTTAATTGGATTTTCCGATAGTTTACTAAACGCAACAGTAATCATCAATGAGAAATTAATCAGCAAAAGAATTTTCTTTCACGATATCTAAAACGATCTGACAATGCTAAAGTTGTTTACAAATTCTACGCCAGTAGAAACCTACTGGTTTCAACGATATAATTATACCAGAGTAGTTTTAAGAGTATTTTCGTCTAGAAATGAATTGCGTCGACGGTTGATCGATCAAGAGCGGGAAAGGTAAAACTTGACGAATATATGACGAGAGGGACAAGTGCTTGAGAGAGGACTTCTCTATCAATACAAGTGCCTGAGAGACGACTTTAATTTCAGTCTCCCGGATAGTTTTGTTTCTCAAATCAAGAAGTGCGTTATCATGCAGTAGAACATGTGATGTAGTTGTGTTGCTCGATTTTCTTACGCTGAGACCGAAAGGTGTCTCAGTTGTTGGCAACAAATTCCAGCTGTGTTTTGGTAGAATTCGTAGCCCAAAACTCACTTTTGGAGCTATCAGATGTAAAATATTATGTTCACACTACTCTTTGCTCGAGTTTATGTCTTTTGGAGGGGCTCAGCCTTTCATTTCTTCTTAGGAAGTTAATGATAAAGGCATCATAACACGTCACCAGTTACAGTACTGCATACGAATGCTCAATGAGCGACCTGATGACGTTCAATAATAGTCACTCCGTTGATTTTTGTTGTTTCGAATTAGAGCATGTAGTACTCGTACACTAGACTTCTGAACTTTGCCTGTTGAATGCAAATGTCGCATGATGGTAAAATGGTAATCTATCACATATATCAGTAGTCGAGACTTGCTTAATGTGGAAAATCATTGATGCCAGAACGATCTTTGTTGAAACAAGAATATCTTTTTCTGGCGTATTTTTCCCAAAAGCACTCGCTCCCCACACAATTCAAATCTTTCTAGCTGCCTCCTCTGCATTCACCCCTCTGTTATACCAAAAGTAAACGTTGTGTTGCAGATGTTACACCTATTTCCACTTGCGACTCAATTTTACAATGCTTAACTGTAGTTCATGATTCTCAAGTATGCAAAATCCAATGCTTAACTGCAAGATGATAACTAGAACTTCAAATTCGAAAATGACAGTTGATACATACACTGACAGCGTCGCGCCGCGTTCACCTGAGCGGTGCCGGATTTCAGGCGGCGGGTGGCGCCTGGCCGGTGGCCGGTAGCCGCTGCAGCGCGAGGAAACGCTCGAGCGTAAGCTGTTATGATCGCGACGCAGCCACGAGCTGTCCTGCGGAATTATTTCTGGAATACTTGTTATTGCTGGTGGGTAGAATGTTAAGCGAATTATCTTTGATGTTCAGTCAGACTCATAACTTTAGACCGACTGTGGAAAAAAAAAAAAAAACTGTTGGATGCGAACAGGCGACTATAAGCTCAGAACGCACGACGCTTGCCACTAGACCACGGGCTCACATAGTCCGACAACGTCTCGGAAGTAGACAATACTTCCTCCTAACACTTCCGCATCTTACAGTGTTGCCAGATTGTGCATATGGCCGGACTTAGAGTTGTCAGGGGCGGTCAGTTTTATTGGCCACCTTAAGTGAATGACTCGGACTTAGTCTCTGTGGCGGCCGGCCGGCGGTCAGTTTTATTGTCTAAGACTGTACATAGGCAATGTTTCTCTGTCCTATTATGCTTCGTTGGGGCACATCCGGAAATTTCGTTTCAGTGGAACACTCGGCGTCCAGTTCTACTAGTTCTATTAGTCTAGGTCTTAACAACTAGCGCTCTTTGAACGTGTAGACATCACGGGCACATAGGTGGATGTGAAATTCTCACTAGTGTTAAAGAAAGTGTAAAAAATGTATGTTTGTCAAGGAATTTATTAGCTAATGTATCAACAGACGCAGAGTCAGTCACATAGGGGGAGGGGGGGGGGAGTCCAGATTCGTAGCGTAGTTGGATGAGAAAATAAATGTCTTCGAGTACCGAATTCGCGCTGATTTACAGCTTGAATATCTGTAGTGCGACAGGCAACATAAAGCCATTCTACATTTCTCCAGGCATCTGGCTCAGAATTCATTTCAGTATTTACAAACATCTTCATCCTCTTCCATGTGACGACGGAGGAGGTAGAGTGTTCGCAGACTTGTGCCCACGGTCTGCTAGTGAAGCCTTGTACTAGTCTAATATTCCTTGGCAAATCACATATTGGCGAAGATCCTCCTTATAATCGTTTCTTGGTTGGCAGTCGATGGGTGGTACGATGTGGAACACCTTTTGGAAATCTAGGAAGGGAGAATGTATCTATTCACCTGCATCTAGTGTTAGCAAGATGTTGTGTATGAATAAAGAATCTGTGTTTCACACGGATGGTGTTTTCCTGAATCAGTGCAGATTCTTTGTGAGGAACTTGGTTTCCTTCAGGACCGTCACAGTAACAGAGCTTTTAATACGCCCGAGGATTCTGCATCAGACAGACAACAGCGATAACAGTCTGTAATTCTGAGCTTCCGATGGTTTACCCTTTCTGCAAACAGGAGTGGCCTGCACTATTTTCCAGTCACAAGAGATTCTCGATAAATATGAAGTGGGAAAAGAACCGATTTCACGGCGTATTCAATGCAAAATCTGACTAGAATTCCGTCAGGCGTCAACAAACAAGATATCGGCCGTAGCTCAGCAACTATTGCCTTTGGACCTTATGAACGAGAGCAAGTTGAGTTCACAAGAATGATGGTTCTCAAAGAGTAACTGTGAGAGGTGGCTCAGTTGCCGGCCGCGGTGGCCGAGCGGTTCTAGGCCCTTCCGTCCGGAACCGCGCTGCTGCTACGGTCGCAGGTTCGAATCCTGCGCCGGCCGGAGTGGCCGAGCGGTTCTAGGCGCTACAGTCTGGAACCGCGCGACCGCTAAGGTCGCAGGTTCGAATCCTGCCTCGGGCATGGATGTGTGTGATGTCCTTAGGTTTAAGTAGTTCTACGTCTAGGGGACTGATGACTTCAGATGTTAAGTCCCATAGTGCTTAAAGCCATTTGAACCATCTTTTTGGTGGCTCAGTTGTAAAACACTCGCATTTGAGGGGGGGTTCAGATACCTGTGCGACCATCCAGACATAGTTCTTCTGTGCTTTTCCTCAGTCACTTATGGCAAAGGCTCGGATAGTACCTTTGAAAAGGACACAGCTGATTTTCTTCCCCCAGCACAAGCTTGTGCCCCTTCTTTAATGTCCTCGTCATCGACGTGACGTTAAACTCTAATGTCCCATCCTTACGTTTTCCTACAGAAGAGTTGTTCGGTCTCTAGACAAGTCATTATAAGCAAGCATAAAATATTTTTGCTTTCCATTTATGTGGTATCCTTCGTTCCTCCTCCTACCTACGATAAACTGTAGCTACAAGGGCGATAGTTCTTCTACATACTCGACGTGGAATCAAACTGACGCCCTGTCCAGTACAGTAACCGCCGCGCGGGATTAGCCAAGCGGTCTAAGGCGCTGCAGTCATGGACTGTGCGGCTTGTCCTCCCTCGGGCATGGGTGTGTTTGTTGTCCTTAGGATAATTTAGGTTAAGTAGTGTGTAAGCTTCGGGACTGATGACCTTAGCAGTTAAGTCCCATAAGATTTCACACACATTTGAACATTTGAGTATAGTAACCTTCCCTATACTCTGAGATTAGAGCTGATATTCAGTTTACCTGTCACTTATTTAAACCTCTGTCATTTTGCATCTGTGCGATAGTCGAAAGCAGGGGCGGTGGGACCTTCTTAGGTGAAGCAATTTCGGAAGACAGAGTTTAGTATTTGAGCCTTTCTGCTTGACGCTGTGTCGACTAGCAGACAGGGTAAATGCTTTTCGTAGGGCGATTAGATAGAGACCGGTGGTGAGTTCGAGCCACGCCTCATTTCTTAGCTCAGGCTCGGGGCAGCGGGCAGCCTGTTTGTTGATATTGACGTTCTCCGTTGCCGCGCGACAAGAGGCCTCGAGTGCAGAGGAAAGGGCGTTCCCCGCTGTCCACACACTCAGCTCTACACTCGCTCCATAAACACTGTGCTGGTGCTCGGTTGCTCCAGCCAGCTTGCTTGTGTAGAACAGCTCTTGCCAAGCAGTGCTGAGATTTTTAAAAGGCACAAAATAGCCGTATTTCCGCACTGACCATTTCCTCCGATATATATAGGCGGTACTTCATAACGTGATCACCATAGATATTTCATAAATGGTCCCAAGATGTCGAAAATAGACTTTTTACTCGTCATATTGCACAAAACGGCGAGTACTTTTTTATCTTTATATTTTTTAGGTAGCGATATATTGAAATAACTGTGTTTTCTGTTTTTAGTAGATCACTGTAAATATTTCATTTGGTAATCAAAATATCCACGGGTGTGCTGCCGGTCTATAGTGTCCAACGGGCACAATATTTCGGCGATCATACATGTCGCCATCATCAGGTGAACTGACGGACTGAGCTCCTGTGAACGTGCCGGCACGGAGATCCGTACGCTATGGCTGCTCAGAGGGAACTGGGTTCGGTCGCGACCGAACCCAGTTCCCTCTGAGCAGCCATAGCGTACGGATCTCCGTGCCGGCACGTTCACAGGAGCTCAGTCCGTCAGTTCACCTGATGATGGCGACATGTATGATCGCCGAAATATTGTGCCCGTTGGACACTATAGACCGGCAGCACACCCGTGGATATTTTGATTATCAAATACGCCGGGAGAAACTCAAGAATCACTTTTCATTTGCTATTTCAGGAGAGAAATACAGTGATATGAGCCGGCCGGGGTGGCCAAGCGGTTAAAGGCGCTACAGTCTGGAACCGCGCGGCCGCTACGGTCGCAGGTTCGAATCCTGCCTCGGGCATGGATGTGTGTGATGTCCTTAGGTTAGTTAGGTTTAAGTAGTTCTGAGTTCTAGGGGAATGATGACCGTAGAAGTTAAGTCCCATAGTGCTCAGAGCCATTTTTGAACAGTGATATGACGCATGTTATGACTTCAGAAATTTTATTATTATCATTGCTATTTAAAGTAGCTACGATGTGCTAAACATGAAGTCTAACTCTGCTGGGTCATCGCAGTTTCACCTCCATTGGTGGCCAAACATCGGTTAATACACGCTGCCCTCCAATGCTAAATTGGTGATCCCTTGATGTCTCAGAACATGTCCTACCAACCGGTCCCTTCTTCTTGTCAGGTTGTGCCACAAATTTCTCTTCTCCCTAATTCTATTCAATACCTCCTCATTAGTTATGTGATCTACCCATCTAATTTTCAGCATTCTTCTGTAGCATCACATTTCGAAAGCTTCTATTATCTCCTTGTCCAAACTATTTATCGTCCATGTTTCACTTCCATACATGGCTACACTCCATACAAATACTTTCAAAAACGACTTCCTGACACTTAAATCTATACTTGATGTTAACAAATTTCTCTTCTTCAGAAACGCTTTCCTTGCTATTGCCAGTCTACATTTTATATCCTCTCTACTACGACCATCATCAGTTATTTTGCTCCCCGAATAGCAAAACTCCTTTACTACTTTAAGTGTCTCATTTCCTAATCTAATTCCCTCAGTATCACCCGAATTAAGTCGACTACATTCCATTATCCTCGTTTTGCTTTTGTTGATGTTCATCTTATATCCTCCTTTCAAGACACTGTCCATTCCGTTCAACTGCTCTTATAAGTCCTTTGCTGTCTCTGACAGAATTACAATGTCATCGGCGAACCTTAAAGTTTTTATTTCTTCTCCATGGATTTTAATACCTGCTCCGAATTTTTCTTTTGTTTCCTTTACTGCTTGCTCAATATACAGATTGAATAACAGCGGGGAGAGTCTACAACCCTGTCTCACTCCCTTCCCAACCACTGCTTCCCTTTCATGCCCCTCGACTCTTATTACTGCCATCTGGTTTCTGTACAAATTGTAAATAGCCTTTCGCTCCCTGTATTTTACCCCTGCCACCTTTAGAATTTGAAAGAGAGTATTCCAGTCAACATTGTCAAAAGCTTTCTCTAAGTCTACAAATGCTAGAAACGTAGGTTTGCCTTTCCTTAAACTTTCTTCGAAGATAATTCGTAAGGTCAGTATTGCCTCACGTGTTCCAATATTTCTACGGAATCCGAACTGATCTTCCCCGAGGTCGGCTTCTACCAGTTTTTCCATTCGTCTGTAAAGAATTCGTGTTAGTATTTTGCAGCTGTGACTTATTTGATGCTATGGGTGGCGAAAAACAAAGTGTTCCTGATTTATGGCAATTTCTTAGCTGTAATACAAACAAACAGGAAATCTTATGAACTGTTTCTGTTGGCAAAATGCATAGTTGCTGAAGCGTACAGCCGGCCTGTATGACCGAGCGGTTCTAGGAGCTTCAGTCCGGAACCGCGCGACTGCTTCGGTCGCAGGTTCGAATCCTGCCTCGGGCATGGATGTGTGTGATGTCCTTAGGTTAGTTAGGTTTAAGTAGTTCTAAGTTCTAGGGGACTGATGACCTCAGCTGTTAAGTTCCATAGTGCTCAGAGCCATTTGAACCATTTTTGAAGCGGTTTAAAAGTCCTCCTGGCAGCATCAGGCTAACTTTTGAAAGGAAGCAAAATGGACTCACCTCTTCCTTCTCTGTAGTGAAGAAGTTAGACTGAATTCTTGATGGATTTAAGGAGAAAATTTGGGAAGAGAATTGTCTTTCTTGACAGAGTTCCTAGAAACATCCTACGATAAAATTACCGGAATCTATTTATTGCTGTTTTTACCCTGAGGTGGTTAATGATAGGGAGAACAGATGTGTGACGCAGAGAGGTGTTGGAACAGCAGTGAGTATGGTTCAAATGTTTCTGAGCACTATGGGACGTAACTTCTGAGGTCATCAGTGCCCTAGAACTTAGAACTACTTAAACCTAACTAACCTAAGGACATCACACACATCCATGCCCGAGGCAGGATTCGAACCTGCGACCGTAGCGGTCGCGCGGTTCCAGACTGTAGCGCCTAGAACCGCTCGGCCACCCCGGCCGGCCAGCAATGATTACTTTCAGCTATTTATGCCTGGTGCGGTGAGTAGTTAACGCTTTTCTGCAAAGCTCTAATGAAAGATGTTACTATGACCAATGTTTTATAGTCTACTGCAAACGTCCAGATGGTTTCATTATCTTTATTTTCTTTTTACAGTGGGCTTCCTTTTGACTTCGCTGTTGCCTACCACTGTCGGACACATAAAGGACAACTGAGGTAACGATCACATTTCCTGTCAGAGACAACGTCTAGAAAATAATTTATACCATTGCATTTCGTATATTCTGTAAAGCAATTTTAGAAAATATTTTAAAGGTTTAGTTAGTAATAGCATCATGGGCATCCACAGAAATTTATTGAGGGGCGATTGGGAGGAGGGGGGGAGGGCAGAAACTTTATAAAATTGTCATTTGTATACCACTGAGCCAGTGAGTTTTATAGCGTCTCATAAGCTGTGATACAGGCTAAGAGAGACGCAACGAAATGCTCTGGCTACATCTGGCGTATCATTATCGGCAATTTTTTTCTCAAAATGAATGGTCCCCAGTCGCGGAAAAAACCATTCCGTAAACACCTTAGCTTTGGTCAATGTGATGTAGTTTGTGTTGGGAAACAGATTCTCCTGGTGGTTTCAAACACGAGACTCAGTGACGCAGAACTGCAACAGAAAATATATATATATATATATATATATATATATATATATATATATATATATATATATCCTACCTTTGGAACAATGTAATGTCTGAAAATGTTCAAAAGATGACGGCGTCAGTAATTTGTAAGGCACTACGCAAGGAAATATTCCTCTACCCTTACCATTTTTGGTGGAAGAATAAAAATAATGCTGTTCATGGTACTTGGGACACGTTCATATAGTATAGTAAGCAGAAAATACAGCACATCCGGACTCACTCTTTGCTAAGAAATTCTAATGCATCTTGCAGCTATTATACTGTTATACGGAACTTCATTCGGAGGAAGCGAATTTCAAAAGTCGTGCAATCATGTTGATTTTTTTTTGTTTGACTGTAGTGTAATATAAATAAGCTACTGTGCATCTAGATGAGTATACCGCAAACCGCCCGACGATGTGTGGCAGAGGGTACCTCTGGTATCACTATCTGGTCCCTCCCTTTCCTGTTCCGTTCGCGAATGGCGAGTGGGAAGGATGATTGTCGTTAAACCTCTGTATTACACATAATTTCTCCAATTTCACGAGACATGTGAGGAAGAAGTTATACTTTGTCCGACTCTCCCCGAAAGATACACGCTCGAAATTTCGACAGTCATCCTCCCTGTGATGCACAACGCCTCTTTTGTGGCACCTGCCATTGGAGTAGGCTCTTCTGCAGATCGTTACTGTGGTCTGGAATTGCTACCTTCTTATAGACAACGGCAGCGTCTACGAAAAGCCTTAGGTTCTGACGCATTCTACTAGATCATTTACGTAGCCCACATTCCAAAAGGCAACGACTCTACACACTTCGTTTGGGTTCTCTCAAAATTACCTTTACTACTGTCGATTTTGTTCCGTCAAAAGCGACGTGCTGAGTTCTGTCTGCACAGAAATTTTGAATGCAGTCACCAATCTGACCCGTTACTCGGGAAGCTCATATTTTTTTCTCACTAAACGGCAATGTGGTAGTGTGTCAAATGCCTTCCTGAAGTCGACGAACATGGCCTCAACCTGAGCGCCCATATCTACAGCACTATGAATCTCATCGGGGAATAGAGAGAGTTGAGTTTCGCAAGATCTCTGTTTGCGGAAACCATGTTGTTTTTTATAGAGAAGATTTTCGTTCTCTAAAAACGTCATAATAAATATGGATAAAAGGTGTTTCATAATTCTACAACATATAATGATGTGCATCTGTCCTACGACCCTACTAGCTAATAGGGCAGTCGACGACTAGCACATGGCTTTTGAGAGAACAGAACAGATTAACATTCAACTGCAATAAAACGCAATTTAAGCAGTTTCTGATGAGTAGTTCTTGTAAAAACAATATTATATTGGCCGAAGGTGATCAAACAATCAGCGAAGTCAAACTTTTTAAGGTCTTAGGACTGAAGGTAGATGAAGTATCACGTTCAAGATCCTGTGCTTAACTGAATGCTGCTGTCTTCACTATCATAATAACGATAAACATAGTCTCTGCCACTGAGACAAGTAGGCTCCTTTACTTTGCTTATTTTCACACTATTATCTCATACAGTGTCATATTCTGCGGAAACTCCGTGCGTTCACCAGGAATATTCTTAGCCCAGAGAAAGGCCGTCAATAAACTGAATACTTGTGAAAAACAGCCGAGGTGGGAAGCTTCAAAATGCCCTTTAAGAAATGTACCACTGTGATGCCCACCTGAAAAAAATGATATAGCACTTCATTGTAGTGTACACCAACCAGAAAGGGGAAACGGTCTGGATGTTCTGAATTTGGACAGGGTAGGTCGAAATATCAAAGGATGGAACTTACCTAAATCTGCTGCCAGTAGAATACCACGAGCACTCTGTTAACCCAACAGGTCAAGAGCAACAAGGTTTGGAGCTTATGCGTACAAGAACAACTACTGCTACAGGACAGCCTCGAGGATCAGTTCATCAACGGAACAGTAAGGAGAAAAGCTCTTCGGGCTTCCTGAACTCGAAAGGAGATGACGATGATGAGTCGGAATCGGATGATGATGAGTAGATCAAGGAATGATGTAATGTGTTCATTTAGAGGCTTGTTTAAATGGCATTAACTATGTACCAATAATGTGTTTCTTTGGAGTACACAACTGTAAAAAAAATAAGTTAGTCATAGGAACCTAAGTAGTAAATCTAAGACCCGAGAGCCGCCTAGCAACACAATATCATTTGGTAGAAGTTTAATACAGCATAATTGTATAGTCAGTACTCCTGAGTAATTCCGAGATTGCTGATCACTGTTTTAACGGTTTAAGGATGGAGGGTCAAGTGGTTGTGGCTTTGTGTTTCCTTTTTTCTCTTACTTTTACTTTACTCTTCTTGATCTCTTTCTTTTCTACATTGTTTTTCTTTTCATATAGCTGTAGAACTTAGTTGTAGACATTAATATCACATATGCAGTTTCAAACTGAAATAACGGGTGATCAAAAATTCAGTATAAATTTGAAAACTGAATCAATCACGGGATAATGTAGATGGAGAGGTACAAATTGACACACATGCTTGGAATGACATGGGGTTTTACTAGAACCAAAAAAATACAAAAGTTCAAAAAATTTCCGACAGATGGCGCTTCATCTGATCAGAATAGCAATAATTAGCATAACAAAATAATACAAAGCAAAGATGATGTTCTTTACAGGAAATGCTCAATATGTCCACCATCATTCCTCAACAATGGCTGTAGTCGAGGAATAATGTTGTGAACAGCACTGTCACGATACACTTGCGACTTCAGGTAACCCCAAAGCCAATAATCGCACGGACTGAGCTCTGGGGACCTGGGAGGCTAAGCATGACGAAAGTGGCGGCAAAGCACACGTTCATCACCAAACGACGCGCGCAAGAGATCTTTCACGCGTCTAGCAAT
Source organism: Schistocerca nitens (assembly GCF_023898315.1). Classification (NCBI taxonomy): domain Eukaryota; kingdom Metazoa; phylum Arthropoda; class Insecta; order Orthoptera; family Acrididae; genus Schistocerca; species Schistocerca nitens. The sequence goes on along the minus strand of NC_064616.1, from coordinate 638,162,473 downwards.
ATGGGGAGGTTCTAATAAAACCCCATGTCATTCCAAACATGTGTGTCGATTTTTACCTCTATCTACATTTTCTTCTTCTTCTGTGGTGGTCAATCCAAGGATTGGTTTGCAACAGCTACAATGGCAGTTTTTCTCCATTCTGTGCGTCTTTCAGCTTTTCTCTTCATTTCTTTATAGGTGTTACATCCCACATCTTTCACGATTTGATCCATGTACCTCAGTCGTGGTCTTCCTCTTGGTCTTTTTCCCTCGACATATCCCTCTATGATTGTGTTCAGGAGTGCTTTATGTCTTAATAGATGGCCTGTAAATTGCACTCTTCTTTTAACAATGAAACTCCAGAAGCTTCTCTTCTCACCTTCTCTTTCCAGAACCAGTTCGTTTGTGACCTTGTCGATACCTTTTATTTTGAGCATGCGTCTATAGCACCACATATCAAAAGAATTTAGCTTCTGGTCTTCCTCTGTCCCGAGAGTCCATGTTTCTCACCCATAGCATGCCACACTCCACACATATGATTTCAAAAATCTTTTCCTGATTTCAAGGCTGATGCTCTTAGATGTTAATATGTTTTTCTTCTTGTTAAAAGCAGCCTTTGCTTGAGCTATTCTACTTCTCACTTCTGCCTTGCTCCTTGCATCCCTGGTAATATTACTGCCCAGATAAGTAAATTTATCAACTTGTTCAAGCAGTTCATTGCCTACATGAACTTGGACTTTCACTTGATCTTCTTTGTCGCATGCCATTACTTTTGTTTTTGCTTTATTAATTCTCATATTATATTCTTCACCCATAACTTTATCCATTCTATTCAGTAGGACTACAAGAGCTTCTTCAATTTCAGCCAGGGCAGCTATATCATCGGCATATCTTATCACATCCGTGGTTTATTAAGTTTTCAAATTTATACTGATTTTTTGATCACCGGTATATAGAATATAAGCCCTGCCTTAGAATCACAACACGGAGGAGTCAGATGTACAGCAATAAATACATGAATGAATAGTTTGCTGTCGCTCATTTTGTTCCGGCGTATCGAGAACGCCGGTACGAAGACGAAGATCGCAAGAGCAAAGAAAGCGGTGAGACGACGTCAGCCAATAACCCGCTGACAAGGACCGCACCACGACAGGGGCGCCCCCTAGCCGAAGAGAATATAAGCGCCGCTGTTGCCAGCCTCGAGCGGACAGTATTACCACAGACCAGCACAGTACTAGGAGAGCACTACGATAGCAGTGACGTCTGATCCATATCCATTGCTTACATAGACATTGTCTATAGCGGAGAACGTTTCTTATTTACATGTCGCCCATCGCTTGCGACATCGTTGTAAATTCGAAGTTAAGTATTTTCAGTCTTCTTATTTGTTTTAAAACTATTAATGTGCTTTGCTTGAACTATTGTATAGAATTCCGAGAATGCAGCATCCTTTAGCCACCCTATACGAGACGAGTGGGCAGAACCCCACACATTTACTCATCTATACACTCAGCTGCGGTTATTTTTCTTCATGGCCTGCTTAATATCTTTTACTTCTCCACCTATCACGATTAATGTCCCATCAGTTTCGAAAAGGATAAAGTCAGCTGTTTGGCTGACACATGATATTACTCTAATTGGGACTGGAGTTAAACAGCCGGTTACGCTGTGATATTTAACTAAATGTCAGGTGGTTTGGGATAGGTCGCGCCCACACGGATGCCTCGCATTTAACGACGGGAAAAAAGGATGACAAAGGTCGGATTGTAAATATGAGGAAGCGCACGCAGTCACTCCCAATTTCTGTTTCGAGTATTGGTACGTTACTCTACGGATGCACGCCCTCATACACTCAAAATTCTGTCTCTTGAGCTATTTGTGTGCAGTTGTTACTGAAACGTGAAAAAATTTTGTTTCATATCTTGAGAAATGCCTACCACCTCAAAAATTTATTGAAAATCAAAATCCAGCTGCTGTGGCTGAGCGGTTCTAGGCGCTTCAGTCCGGAATCGCCCTGCTGTTACGGTCGCAGGTTTGAATCCTGCCTCGGGCATGGATGTGTGTGATATCCTTAGGTTACTTAGGTTTAAGTAGTTATATGTCTAGGGGACTGATGAGCTCAGATGTTAAGTCCCATAGTGCTTGGAGCCATTTGAACCTTTTTTTAAAAAAAAAATCAAAATTTGCCACAACAGGATAAGAGTATGAGCTTAACTGACACTGTGGTGTTGTAATGTTAGCCTTCAGTTTTTTAAATGGGAACTCAGTTTTATTCACATGCAACTCAAGACGCTCAGTACTCTCCACAAGTTCTTTTTAAGACTATTTTCAAGAATTGCGGTCCTTACTGTCAGTTCCGAATTATCTGTGCAACCTTTTCTTGCTTCATTCGTCTGTTAGAAGTGACATTCCTTTGTTCATCAAGCATACTTCGTCGAGTTGTTTTAGGCATCTTCGTTGTTTAAAATAATACAATATCGTTCTTATACACTGTCCAGTCACATTAATATGACCACATGTCAAAAGCCTGAATAATCACCTCTTGCAGCGCAAACCACTGCGAGACGTGCAGGAAGAGAGTCAGTAATGTTCTGGAAGGTACCATAGGGATGTGAAGCCATGCTTGACTCCAGTGCTACGGCCAACTGGGCTACGTTTCTCGTTGGGAATCCATGGCGAGAGCAGTTCGATCGAGGTGGTCCCACAGTTTCTCGATTGGGTCTAAATCCAGGGAGTTTGGTGGCCAGTGCAGTACGGTAAACTCATCCTGGAGCTCTTCGAAACAGCACGTGCGCTGCGAGCTGTATGACACGTTGCACTGTTTTTCTGGTAGATACCATCGAGCCGAGAAAAAACATACTGCTTGTAGGGGTGGATATGGTCCTCTACGACATATGCATACGTGTGTCGATTCATTGCGCCTGCCAGAACGACGATATCACCGAGGAATTGCCACGAAAACATTCCTCAGACCATAACGCTCCCTCCTCCGGCATGGACCCTTCCGGTGACGTTGCAGGGTGTTTGCTGTCTGTCATATGAAGCATGAAACGCGAGTCATCTGAAAATGCCACCTGTCGCCACTCAGTGGGCGTCCAGTTGCGTTATTGGGGTGCCAATTCCAGACTTCGTCGCCGACGAACAGCAGTCAGTATGGGTGCATGAACCAGGCGCCAGCTTCAGAGGCATATACGCAGCAACATTCGCTGAATGGTCGTGGAGGAGACACTTGGTATCCCGTTGATTCATGTGGGCAGTTAGTTGCTCGACAGATGCACGTCTACTCTCCCAGACACATCTCCGTAGCCGTTATTCACCCTTGCCCGTTCTGCACTGCAGTTGCCTCGGATCCGGTTTTGGACAGCGCCGTTTTGCCATGCACGGTATACTTTTAACTACGGTGGCACGCAAGTTGTTTATAACTTACCCATTTCGGAATTGCTGCCACCCTTGGCCCGAAAGCCAATAACCATACCCTTTTGGATGTTCCTCATGGCGACAATGACTGCACTATATGTACATTGAATGTGGAAGGGGGGGGGGGGGAAGGAAAGGAAAGGGAAGGGGTTACTGATGTCCGCTACACCGGGATATTACGCGGAATCAGCGGCGACGAGTGAAAAAATGTACCAGACCGGAATTCGAACCCGGGATTCCCTCCTTACTAGGCAGGTGCGTTAACCACTGCACCATCCAGGACAAAGTGTTGTCGCAACTGCACGAACTATCTCGGCACGCCTCATGCCCGGCTACACTCCCACCTAGCGCCACCTATCCATAGCCCATCTACGCTAATCAGTTTTATGGCTCAAATGGCTCTGAGCACTATGGGACTTAACGTCTAAGGTCATCAGTCCCCTAGAACTTAGAACCACTTAAACCTAACTAACCTAAGGACATCACACACATCCATGCCCGAGGCAGGATTCGAACCTGCGACCGTAGCGGTCTCGCGGTTCCAGACTGTAGCGGCTAGAACCGCACTGCAGTTTCATGAATGTGTGGTGTCTGTTCTTTCGGAAATGTCTGAAGGAACAGATGCCACGCATTGACAGAAATGATTGCACTGTTTTTCCAAGTCCACCTCCCCCCTTCGACACGCCTCATGTACTCTCCACTGTTACTGCTGCCACCTGCCGTGTGTGAGTGGTTATTGCACATTGATGTCGAACATAGGCGGTGTTCACATTGTGAGTGGACCACGCACTGTGATAAGGTAGCTTCTGCCACGATGTATTTGACTAAAATTCTCTTGATGTCCTTGCTGCATTGGAATTAAATGATATCTTAGTCTTTCGACGTATTCCTTCGTCGTCATTATCAGGAGATGACTGTATCAGCTGGTGTTTATCAAATACTGATTATTGCTAGAACTACGTTACGGTGACGTCTTGCAAACATTGGGAAATTTACAAATGCTACGAGAATCTGCGTCGATGTCTGTAACGGATGGTTTTTTTTTAGTAGTCACCTATGTCTTTAGAAAGTAAACCATTCATGAATTTTTTTTTTAAGCTAAGAGACGCAGTGTAGTGCGCATAAATGCATCAATGGCATTGTCCTCAATTTTGTTTTTCTGTAATTTGGTTTCTTCGGTGTAATATATGATACAAAATAGTCCTCATTATTTGTAAAATACTGATCTTTGTACAATTCTTTATCTTCGTGCAGTTGTACTATAGAATGGCGTTCCTCTTTGTGATCTGCCTGTTATCGATATTATGCGACTTAATACAGAAAAAAGAACGCAAATTGGCATTTAGTTTTCCCTTCCACAGCTACTGAATATTATTTTCGTTTGATGTTCCTTAGCGATTGAGTACATTACAAGTGTTGAATAAAATCAGTGCATCTGGTTTCAGGGTTACTTACAACCCTTCATGACATTCTGTTACTGCTTGTAATTCACATCAGGGAACAACGGTAGAATATTCATGTCCACAGCACGTGGTATATCGCGGTTCCTTCTTATCGTTCCAGAATATATTTGACCTTTTGACCACACGCTCATTTTCATGCGCTACATCTGACTAAACTGACAGATTTGCATAATGTTATGCAGATGTTGAAATGGCTTTGGCTTCTGTTGGCGCGTCGTATTACTTCGCACCGACGTAGGTGTCCCAGTGGTAAAAAACTTTTATTCTGTTCTAGTAAAGTCCTAGTCCTGATAGTCATCCATATTCTGTAAGTCACTCTAGGTATATGCCAAGACAACAGCTGTTTCTTCTAGGCGCGCAGTCCGGAACCGTGCGACTGCTACGGTCGCAGGTTCGAATCCTGCCTCGGGCATGGATGTGTGTGATGTCCTTAGGTTAGTTAGGTTTAAGTATTTCTGAGTTCTAGGGGACTGATGACCACATCTGTTAAGTCCCATAGTGCTCAGAGCCATTTGAACAGCTGTTTCCATTTCCCATTCCTGCAAAGTGATCTCGTTCTTGACATTACAAAATATCAAACGACTAACAAATTTTTTTCTCTAAAATACCTGTATTTGAATACTTTCGTATTGTCATATGTGGCAGTCCAAATAAGAAATCTGACTTACTGAATAGGACTGTCGGTCTCTAGAAGACTATTTTTAGTTGCTTATTTCAGGAGTTTTTAATAATGAAAACCATGGGTCTTGCGTAATCTAAATTTTTAAATTACTGCATACACGAATGACATCGTCACATCTACAAAATCTGCATACCAAAATCATTGTGCTTTTTAAGATATAGTTTCAGTTTCCTATATTAATCGTCAAAACTTTTTCATTAACACACATTTACAAAGACACTCTTCAAGCAAAGCGTATAACGCCATGCGGAGGGTACTTCGTACCAGAAGTAGCCCTCTCTGTCGCATTTCTTTCTTGTATGATACCAGGAAGAAGTAATAGTATGTGTGCCTCTGTACGGTCCCTAAAATATATATCTTATCTTGCTTTCATGGCCTACAAACGAGTGTACGATAGAGTTACCACAGTCCTTTTCATATCTACTTAGAGTATCTCTCCTCTAAATTCACACATTAATGCTTGGGGAGAACAATGTCTCCTTTCTTCCAAATATCACCAATTATGTATTAAGTAGACTCGAACAGAAAGTAGTCTATGTTTTGGATGACAAGATAGGCACCAATTTTGTTTCTGGTGATATTATGACCTGAGTAGGCTTTCTTTTTTTTTAATCAAGCGAGTAGCTTCTCGCAGAAATTGTTTGGTATTAGTTAAAAATGGTTCAAATGGCTCTGAGCACTATGGGACTTAACATCTGTGGTCATCAGTCCCGTAGAACTTAGAACTACTTAAACCTAACTAACCTAAGGACATCACACGCATCCATGCCCGAGGCAGGATTCGAACCTGCGACCGTAGCAGTCGCGCGGTTCCGGAATGAGCGCCTAGAACCGCTAGACCACCGCGGCCGGCTTGGTATTAGTTGAGTATATTTGCTGTGAAAGTTTAGTTGTTCCTAGGAAGAAGTAATAAGAGAAAAGCGATACTGGAATTGCAGCAGTACTTAAGTTCACTGGGAACACAGTGTCAATTTTGTTCATACAAAGAACAGAATGAAATTTAAAACAATAGTCTCACAGGAACTGGGCACGAGCGAAGTGAAATATAAAACTTTTCGAGAGTTCCTCCGTCACTGAGCCGGATACAGCACCAAGACTGAATCACAAAGAAGAAGATATTATCGCATTCATACAGATGATACCGACTTATACTTTTTTAAATTGGGAAATTTGTTCCCGGAGTGTCTCTCAAAGCAGTGTCCCGCTGATCCGAAAGTAAGATCGCCTACCTATTTGCTAGAATATTGATGCAAAATTCATATTTTTATTGATTAGAACAACCATTTTTCAAATAAAACTTGCCTGCGAAAAATAATTATTTATGACTTTGTGACGGTATATTGAGACATGGAGGATTAAATATTCTGGTGTGAGCTTTCCCTGCTCTCATAGTCAAGTGTAAAACTGTCGGAAACTCAATAGCTCGAAAGTGTCGATGCCGGCCGTACTCTCTGGGCATTTCAGATAGAGGGTAGGAAATATTCTTCCCATTAATGCATATTCAAATGACCATTACAGCAAACTTCATTTCCATGGCAAACATCTGCCCATAATCTACACAATGTGGTTTATGGAGCATTGTCATAGAGCGCGGGACAGCAAAGAGCCTTTTTAAATACTGACGAATCGTCAAGTACAGCACGCTCTCCCAATGCAAGCATGTGTATATTAAGCAAATCTAATGAAAGGCATCGACCCTCATTTTCGGCATATACGATATGGTTGAAATGCTCATACACAAGGCTATGCCTTGGCATAGAGTAAGATGCCTTAGCTGCTTAGAGCCGTCCCTTGACAAACTTTCATTTCCATTTGTTTTCAGCAAGAACTTAGGACATAAAGTGACGAATGATAAACACACGTTGTGTCGATAACAAATAAAATTGGTCAGGTGTGAGGAGGACGCGTGCTGAGGGTTCCTTGCAAACATAATTATGTGTATAGATAGTTCATCCATTTCGGGAGTAGAGAATTGCAATAATTTTTGCCTGCTATCGACATTGATACTGACAACATATAGGCACCGAGGTTTCAAGAATTTCTAGAATATTTTAACTTCAGGTCTGTCGACGGACAAAAAAGGCAAAAAATTATTTTTTTCGTATGATATAAATACAAATTAATAATTTTCTAATTTTTCCTTTACTTATACTTCGAAACCTTGTTTCTTGCCAAATTTTATAATACTACGGTAACCAGAAGTACCCTGCCGGTTTAATGAGTCACATGAATGTTTTCGCATTGCGAATCCGGAAAATCATCAGCTGTGTAGTGGAATGACGACAGTGAAAATATGTGTCGGACCGGGACTCGAATACGGATTTCCCGCTTATCGCGAGCTGTCGCCTCACCATTAGGTTATTTGAGCACGTTTCACGGCCAGCCAGAATCTTCCACATGTTGCCAACCATGCGTCTGCACCCTCCACTCGTACATCCACAATGTATACAGGGTGAATCACCTAAAACTTGCACCGCAAATATTGCGGAAATAGGAAGCGCTATTGATGTGAGGTTTTCACACGATGCATTCGTAGTCGGGGGCTCGTATTGTTAGCCAGTCAACAGATTGTAATAGTACTTAGAAACCGTATTTTTTGTGCAAACATACACTTTTTTAAATGGAACAATGCCTGTTGACATTAACAAACTAAAAGTAGGCTAAATTAGAATGTCGGTGGAGTTTTGTTGCAGGATCCTAGTGCGAGCCGTTTACGAGATATCGTATTTTGAAAAGTTCTCACACCGACACTTATACAGTGACAGTGGTAACACACACTGAAGAATAACATAAGTGCGTACACTACTTATGTGGATTATTACCAATAACGAGACAATTGACAGTCACAGGTTGTGTTCAAAATGACCACCAGCAGCGGATACGCTTTCAGTCTGGTATGGGACGACTGCCGCACACGTGCTAGCATTTCAGCGGATATGTCCGAGCAGGCTGCAGTAATACGTCGTTGCATATCGTCGAGTGTAGTTGGTATGTCTTTGCGGACAGCATCCTACAGCTTTCCCCACAGAAAAATAACCACAGGTGTCAAACTCGGGGTACGGGCCGGCCGAGGTACAGGTTCTCTGCATCAAATCCACCGATTTGAAACAATTCGTGAAGACATGCTGTAGTACTTCGTGCGCTGTGAGCTGGACGTCCATCATGTTGGTACCACAGGTACCCTGAAGAGGAACGTAATCTAGCATCCGTGGAAGATAGCCTGTAGGAGGCTGCGATACTTGTGCGCGTTCAGTGTTCCGTCGATGGAAAACGAGCCTGTTAGCTGCCATGATTGGTAAATGTAGGTTCATCACTAAACAAGGTACATGATACCTCTGGAATATCCTCTGTTAATGTCCATGTACAGAAATTCACACGATTCTCATAATAGTGTCCATGCAGCTCTTGACGGAGAGAGATGCGTTAGAGATGGAACCTACGCCGATGAAGAATGCGTAAGACACTAGCCTAGCTCATGCCACTTCGTGCAATTGCGCGGGAGCTAATGTGCGGATCAACTGCAACAGCAGCAAGAACATTAATTTCCCTCTCCCCTGTTGTCACTTGTTTCGTTCTGTTACGTTGTCTAGGTGTTACACTACCACTGTCACGTAACTGGCTGAAGAGATTGATGACTAATTGCCGAGATGGTTGACATCTATATGGGTAAATCTCATGACCTACTGCTTGGACTGCCACACACTAACTGACTACAAGTCGCAGTGCACTCAAGGAACACATAAGTTCACTGTAAGCGAGCAACAACATCGTACCTAGCCGTTACGCAGGTTGAATAGCACAAACAAGTGCCAGTGTGGGAACTTTTCAAATTACGATATATCGTAAACGACTCACACTAGAATCCTGCAACAGACACCACTGACAGTCTAATTTACCCTACTTTCCGTATGTTAATGTCAGTAGGCATTGTTTCCTTTAAAAAAGTGTAAGTTTACACAAAAATACATTTTCTAAGTATTATTACAATCTGTCGATTGGCCAACAACACGAACCCCTGACTAAGAATTCATTCTGTCAAAAATTGCACATCAATAGCACTTTCCATTTCCGCGATATTATCGGTCCAAGTTTTAGGTGAGTCACCCTGTATTTCCCTACAGGGAAGACATTTTCAGTGAAAGTCGCTCTTCCAGTGTCGGCGGATAAATACGGTACTGCGGTGCCCGTGTAGTTCAGAAGTACGATGCAATGTTCCTTGGGACATGCATGCATTCCAGTATCGTACTTGAGTGGGTTAGCGAGTATCAAAATATGTGACATAAATGGCCGTGTCTTTTGATTGCATTGACTTAGAAGCTTAAATTTTTTTACATCAGTCAGGGACCTTAGATCCTAGTATGTGACATAAATTTCAAATTCGTACATGTAGCCGTTACGAGAAAAAGGGTTTTCAACAGTCGGAAGGACGGGTAGACAGACAACAAAGTGATCCTGTAAGGCTTCCATTTCTACCGACTGAACCCCTAAAAATGAGCTTTGCTGCTGGTGAAAGAGGCCATTTGGTGAAGTCTATCTCTTTGTGAACGATTATATATTGTGTGCAGGAAGAGCGGCACGGAGAGTGAACGAGTATACAGTCTGACAACAAAGTGTCGTTGTCGATCACTGTACAGTGACAGCCGCTCCTGCCACATGACCGTAACGAACTGTGTTATATCACCTAAAATGGAGTTGTCAGCTCTATCGCACAGGTCACACCAATACACAAGAGATGAAACTAATTCGCTGAGTTATAGACCCATACCACTGACATCAATTCGCAGTAAGACTTCGAAACATATACTGTACAAGTGGAAAAATGCTCCTATCGGGCCACAAAAAGGATAATATGTTCCTGTTTCAAAAGACTGTGACTGAATAGTGAGGTACCAGCTGTCTGATTTCACCTTCCTCAGCACTTTAAAAAGTTTTTCAAAAGTGTTGGCACGTAAACGTATCCATGCTCTTTTTTATATGCAACTCACATCTCACTCCCACAACCTCTCGTAACTGTAACTCGTTCACAACCTCTAGTACATCGCTCTAAGTCGCTCATACCAATCCACAATTGCCCATTCCCAGTCACTCATTCAGTGCAGCTCATTGTCATTATCTCTGTGTCTGTCATTGCCTCCTGCCTCACAGCCACAGTCTTTTTCGTTCCGTCCTCCTACTACTATCTCCCTCTTATTCTCTCATGTTTGTACTGTCTCATACATTCATTCCCACTTCTGCCGTGTCTTCTGATTGTCACTATCTGTCTCTTCCTCTTTCCATTGAAATAGACTGTGTGTCTCATTAACACTGGCTCGCACCAACTTCCACTTTATCCTTCTCTTTATTCCTCTCCCACTGTCACTGTCTCCTTCACTCTCTCCACAGCACAGTTCTCTCGCCGTCAGCTACGGTCCACTGTCACTGCGTCCCTCTCTTTCTCGCACACTGTCTTTGCCTCCTTCGCTCTTTCTATATCATAACCGCTGGCTGCTATCTTCCAGTATTTATTACTTCTCTTTCCCGCTGTCACTGTCTCCTGTCTCAGCACAAAAAGCGCGAATATGTTTGCGTGCTAAAAGTTTCAAAGGTGCTGAGGAAAGTGGAATGAGGCAACTGGTACCGCACTTTTGAGACTGTCTTTTAAAACGGGAACGTATTACCCTTTTTTGTGCAACAAAGGAAATAATACAGTCATCTCATCTCGTTAATGTAATTTCGAACTGCTTAGCACATTTATTTTTCTCGAAACATTTTACACTCTTCGTGACCAATGCATTCTTTTCTATATCCCTATTGTCGTAGTTTCAGTAAATGATACAGCAGTAAGTCTTGAGACACTGGTGTTCGAGCACATTAGTCAGAAATTTTTGATATATTAGAATGAGACTGTACATTCATCTCATGGAATAGCTTGATTCTGTGTCTATATACCAACCAAGTTATGTCTAAAGGTTGTCTCGCAGTTGTATTAAGATCCAGATATGTTTCCTGACTGTCAGGCATTTAAATAAAACTAAAGCCATTAAGCAGCCGAAAGTTCGTCTGAATGAGGATGAGGACACACCTGAAATCCGCACTTAGGTTAACTGGAGTAAATGAACCCAGCGACCTACGTATTATCTGAGACAGCTTTCGCCTGTCCAGTCCGATAGGCCAGTACATAAAACCATTCAGCAACACCAACCCTGCTCCGTATCCATGGTTACAGATTTTCGAAGTATCGCGTCACATGCTGTCCTTCGAAGAAAATTTGTATACCTGATTCGACTTGTACCAAAACAATTAATTAATACAAGGTTGTTATAATTAAACTTTCGTTACATGAGCCAGTGTAGACGAATAACTATTTACCGTATGGGTATCCAACTTTGTAAAGCCGCTACACACGCACTACTTTATCGGTCGACCAATGGACTGACCAATTTCGTGACAGTCTGCGCACGTCCCGACCGACTAAACTGAGCGATTACAGCGACGCCCTATTGTTGTGATTTTTTATCTTAAGTTCTCTGATTTTATGTTGTTTTAGGTTTATCTTGGCTGTTTTAGAGGTAACAAGGCCAAAAAAGCTAAGGGAAAGCTGTGGGCAGGAAGTGGCTAATGCAGAAAAAGAAACTCGCTCACATTCTGTTACTTAACGAGATGGGAACCGATGGTTTTCGTAATTGTCTAAGAATGGATGAAACATGCCTTTCAGAGCTGATGAAGATAATGAAACCATTCTTAAGGAACAATAATAGTTATGAGTAAGCTGCGAGTAGAGGCTGTTACCTACATTACGGTTTCTAGCCACTGGTAGAAGTTCAGAAGATCTCAAATTCAGTGATGTTGTAACCACACAATTATTACCTAAATAAATCCTGAAGCTTACAAAATGATTTATAGTTGCCTGAGAAAACACATCATGGTAAGGTAAAATAAACGAAACAAAATATGTTCATATAAACTTTATTGACTTATCTATGTATGTAGCATAAAAGACACCACTGTAAGTTTAAGAAACTCATTTCAAATGGAAAGACTACAATGATGGTGGTGCACATCATCTAATAAAGACAACAGATATATAGGAAATGAATCATTTAACCAATGTAAAGTAAATCCCACAGTTTGCTCTTCATGGCAGAAGGCTTGGATATAGACTGGCCTTATGTAACACTTATAACAAAGAAGAAAGTATATTTTAAGAATAAACATCCATTGACTGTCTATATTTCGGGTTTACTTCCGTGATATGTCCGAAATTAAATCTGCGATCTAATCTGTCTGTATTTCGGTTTTTACATTTCATTTTCGATTAGTTCAAATGGCTCTGAGCACTATGGGACTTAACATCTGAGGTCATCAGTCCCGTAGAACTTAGAACTACTTAAACCTAACTAACCTAAGGACATCACACACATCCATGCCCGAGGCAGGATTCGAACCTGTGACCGTAGCGGTCGCGCTGTTCCAGACTGTAGCGCCTAGAACCGCACGGCCACACCGGCCGGCTTTTCGATTAGTATCGGAAAAGAAAGGTAAAAACCGAAATCGGAAGGATGAGGGAATTTAGTACAGAAAATGTATATCTTTCACTCTATGTACCACGTAAACCATTATGGATTAGTTAAGAAATTAAACTAGTGCTTCATTTCTTGCATCTCTGTTGCTATACTCCTCGTACGACGTGACCCATAAACATCTCCAGTCTTCATATTTCTTCAGAAACTCTGCCAAAGTTTCGTCCATATCGCACGCTGTATAACAGCATCGAATCCCGCGCACAGTGACAAAATACGAATCTTTGTTGGGTGGTTGGAGCGACAGCGCTACACACGGCACAATTTGTTTAAGTGCTGTGGGGGGTGGAGAGGGGGTCCAGGAGGACGGCTGTCGTGTAGTCCTACCCGCCCGACTTACCGACAAGGATCGGTCTTTCGTTCAAAACGCCTACACTCGTTCATTTTGTCTGTCGCTCGATCGATTGGTGCCTGTGTAGAGCCCTATAGAAAGTGTGTTCTGACTTTGTGCTGCAAGATTTGTGTGGTCAGTAGTGTTCGTTTCATGACTTACCCTTATGCACCAGTACCTGTACGGCGACACACGGTTGAATCAAGCATCCGTGCACATTACACTTACAGACAATCAATATGCGTCCGGACCATGTGAGCAGGGCTTTACTAGTAAAGTTGTTTTATCGAAACAACAGCAGTAGTGCGGTTGCTCTCCGCAAGTGTCGACGCTTTAAAGGAATACGGATAAGTCCTCTTTCCGCACGAGGGTTGAAGCACATGATTCGGAAGTTCGAATTAACTGGCGATTTCGGAACTGCTGCTGGGAGAGGCCGACGGGCAAATGCACCACAAACTTTGGAAGTTACTGTTGCCATGGCAAAGAATTCTGGACGCAATGTGCATCATGAGAGCTGAACATTCCAAGGTCCACAGCTCGAAAAGTGCTGCCAACAATTGTAAAATGGCATCCCTAACGCGGTTCCAGTCGTGGTTGAAGGCGGTCATCACATTGAGCAACGTTTGTTAAATGGAATGTAAATGCAATTAACAAATGTTACCGTCTCATGTGGAAATCAAAATGTGTTTCTTTCAGTGATTTATTCGATGTTTCTCTTCTGCATGTACCTAAAAATGTTTCCACATAGTTTCATTGTCGTAAGAACACGCGTTTTTCAAAGGGTCCCTCTCAAGTAGCGAAAGTTTAATTACAATCAACCTGTATGTGCTGCACTGGCACTTTTCGTGAAATGATAGTAATAGCTGTTATTCGGTGACTGAACAAACAAGAAGATATTGCCTTACAGACTCTGTTATGAATCACTAGAGCCCCACAATATTCGGGCTGCCGCAGAGCAGTTTCTATCCACCGGCTCTTTCACGAGGCGACAACTATTTCGCGTGACGGATCGCTGGTGCTTATACCGAAAGTGAAGGTTACATTCTAACTGTCGTGTCCACTAGTTGGAACGTTGCGGATGATGTAGAAATGAAAATATTAATTTAAATGTAAGCTATGTCTGGAGAACACGCTATGATGTCACTGATTTCAGTATTCTCTATAAATACATTATTAACGTGATAACCTACCGGGCGTTGTGGATCTATGTCGAAACTATTGTTCCAACTGCACCCAGAGAAAAATAAGCCTTTGAGCCGCAGGGTGCAGTGGTCATTAGTTTTACGAATAGCGTATCTAGGGTGTGCATACAATACACTTGGTAAGGGGTACATGTGGACTGCGCCAGTCATTCTGCGAACATTTTATAAAGGATATATTGCCATTCTGATATATATTATTAAGATCAGGCACTTTTAGTGCAGGCTCAGTACCCTAGGCTTGAAAGTGAATCTGTTGGTACGAAAGAAGTCGCCAAATGTACGTATTGCAACTATTGACAGATCTGAAATATTAAAGGAGTTGCTGGTTCCCTGTCAACAAAATGTTGAAACCGGAAAAAAGAGAAACAAACGCTGTAATTTCTTAAATAAGAATGGAAAACCTTTTGTTTGTAATTTATTTATCTTTATATTTATTTTTTGCTATTGTGTTTTATTTGCACACATCAAAAAAGTTTTGCATCACCTCGGTTCTGACAAGGGAACCTCCCCATCGCACCCCCCTCAGATTTAGTTATAAGTTGGCACAGTGGATAGGCCTTGAAAAACTGAACACAGATCTATCGAGAAAATAGGAAGAAGTTATGTGGAACTATGAAAAAAATAAGCAAAACATACACACTGAGTATCCATGTGCAAGATAGGCAACATCAAGGAGAGCGTGAGCCTAATAGCTCTTTGGTCCCGTGGTCAGCGTGAGTACCTGCGGAACGAGAGGTCCTTCGTTCAAGTCTTCCCTCGAGTGATAATTTTAATTTCTTTATTTTCGCAAAGTTATGATCTGTCCGTTCGTTCATTGACGTCTCTGTTCACTGTAGTAAGTTTAGTGTCTGTGTTTTGCGACCGCACCGCAAAACGGTGCGATTAGTATACGAAAGGACGTGCCTCTCCAATGAGAACCGAAAACATTTGATCGCAAGGTAATAGGTCAACCGATTCCTCCACAGGGAAACACGTCTGATATATTCTATACGACACTGGTGACAGATAATAATTGTCTGAAAATAAAAAATTAAATTCTTCACTCAAGGGCAGACTTGAACCCAGAACCTTTCGTTCCACAGTTGCTAACGCTAACCACGGGACCAAGGCGTTCCTGATCTCGCACTCTCCTTGATGTTGCATATCTTCCACGTGGACTACTCATTTTGCTTAGTTTGCTTATTTTTTTCATAGTTCCACACAACTTCTTCCTGTTTTCTCGATAGATCTGTGTTCAGTTTTTCAAGGCCTATCCACTGTGCCATCTTATAACTAAATCTGAGGGGGGTGCGATGGGAAGGTTCCCTTGTGAGAGTTCCGGAACCTGTACAGAAAATTGGAATAGAAATTGCTCATGAAAGCCACACATTGCATATTGTACCACCATACAGCGAGACCTTCAGAGGTGGTGGTTCAGATTGCTGTACACACTGTTACCTCTAATACCCAGTAGCACGTCCTCTTGCATTGATGCATGCCTTTATTCGTCGAGGCATACTATCCACAAGTTCATCAAGCCACTGTTGGTCCAAATTGTCCCACTCCTCAACGGCGATTCGGCGTAGATTCCTCAGAGTGGTTTGTGGGCCACGTCGTCCATAAACAGCACTTTTCAATCTATCCCAGACATGTTCAATAGGGTTCATGTCTGGAGAACACGCTGGCCACTCTAGTCGAGCGATATCGTTATCCTGAAGGAAGCCATTCACAGCATGTGCACTGTGTGTGCGCGAATTGTCGTCCATGAAGACGAATGCCTCGCCAATATGCTGCCGATATGGTTGCACTATCGGTCGGAGGATGTCAGTCACGTATCGTACAGCTGTTACGGCGCCCTCCATGACCAACAGCGGCGTACGTCGGCCCCACATAATTCCTCCCCTAAATAGCAGGGAACCTCCACCTCCACCTTGCTGCACTAGCTGGACGGTGTGTCTAACGCGTTCAGCCTGACAGGGTTGCCTCCAAACACGTCTCTGACGATTGTCTGGTTGAAAGCATATGCGACACTCATTGATGAACAGAACGTGATGCCAGTCCTGAGCGGTCCATTCGGCATGTTGTTGGGGCCCATCTGTACCGCGCTGCATGGTGTCGTGGTTGCAAAGATGGACCTCGCCATGGACGTCGGGAATGAAGTTCCGCATCATGCAGCCTATTGCGCACAGTTTGAGTCGTAACACGACGTCCTGTGGCTGCACGAAAAGCATTATTCAATATGGTGGCGCTGCTGTCAGGGTTCCTCCGAGCCATAATCCGTAGATAGTGGTCATCCACGACAATAGTAGCCTTTGGGCGGCCTGAGCGAGGCATGTAATCGACAGTTCCTGTCTCTCTGTATCTCCTCCATGTCCGAAAAACATCACTTTGTTTCACGCCGAGACGCCTGGATGCTTCCCTTGTTGAGAGCCCTTCCTGGCACCAAGTAACAATGCATAGAGATAGAACAACGGTATTGACCGTCTAGACATAGTTGAACTACAGACAACACGAGCCATGTACCTCCTTCCTGGTGGAGTGACTGGAACGGAACGGCTGTCGGATATCCTCCGTCTAATAGGCGCTGATCATGCATGATGGTTTCGATCTTTGGGTGAGTTTAGTGATATCTCTGAACAGTCAAAGGGACTGTGTCTGTGATACAATATCCACAGTCAACGTCTGTCTTCAGGAATTCTGGGAACCAGGGTGATGCAAAACTTTTTTTGATGTGTTGTATGATTTATAATTTCTCTTTTTGCTTATAATTCTCAAACATTAATACCCAAAATTACAAATGTTGACAATCGATTGTGAACCTTTGTAGCTGCAAGTAATTGATCCAAAATCAATATTTCATTAAAACAATTATATTTGCAGCTTAATACAAACATGTTCAATAATCTGAAATTAAATCTCAGAGCACCAAGGATATTAAAATGCTAAACTTACATATTAATTCTGAACAGCTGTCATACCACTGAAATGTTCAAATGTGTGTGAAATCCTATGGGACTTAACTGCTAAGGTCATCAGTCTCTAAGCTTACTCACTACTTAACCTAAATTATCCTAAGGACAAACCCACACCCATGCCCGAGGGAGGACTCGAACCTCCGCCGGGACCAGCAGCACAGTCCATGACTGCAGCGCCTAAGACCGCTCGGCTAATCCCGCGCGGCCATACCATTGACCAACAAACATCAGTGGCTTGTGTCCTGCCCTTTTCACATTTTTCTCACATTTCTGTGCATTTCATACTTTTTTTTATACAAAAACAAATATGGGTGAAAGTCTACTTAAGTGTTTCGTGCAGGACTGTTGTCAACACTGTCCGTGAGGTATAATGGGATCAAAGGAAGGTGTGTCAGCTGTTTGCATTACTCGCCCAACGAGACGTGTTTTGAAGTAATACATTCGGAAGAAAGGGTGAAACATTGCTGTAAACGAGGATTATAAATTTAACTGCTTCTTGTTTGATGCTTAGCTACTTAAAATGTGCTAGTATCTGCAAACTAAGGGCAGCGTCACAACCCATGATATATTATAAAAAGCAGTGAATTATTTCTTTGCTCTTTGTTGTCACACAATCGATGCGCGCGAGCACACTAAGCGGATCAATGTTTTTTAATTAAATCATGAGGAAAGATAAGTGGATCAATTTTTTAAATTAAATCAGTGGAAAAGGTAGCTTGATCAGTGTTTATTAATATACAGGGTGTCCCACTCAAACCTCCCTGATTTCAAATATCCATAAAATAAACCACAGTAGATACGACAATGAAAAATGCACCACATTGTAGAGCATCTCAAAGAATTTATTTATATATCATCAATACACCTCTACATGTGAACCATTTGTAGCACTAAGAATATCAAGTCTACAATCAATTTCTTGCCCAGTTCTTTGTAACATTTCCTCTGTTATTGTTGCAATCGCATTAGTGATACAATGTCGCAACTTAGCAATATCGTCCACTTTGGTCGCATACACGTGGTCTTCACGAATCCTCACATGAAGAAATCAAGCAGTGTAAAGTCTGGTGAACGTGGTGGCCAGACAATAGGTCCTCCACATCCGATCCAACGACTGGAAAGTTTCCTATCCAGGAACATACAAACAGCCGTTGACCAATGCGGCGAAGCTCCAGCTTGTTGAAAAATTATGTTGGGTTGCAAGTCTTGTACCTGACGGTGCACAAACTGCTCCAACATGTCCAGACACAATGACCCATTTACTGTTTGTTCCACAAAGAAGAACTATCCAACAATCCTGTTGTGCATTAGCCCGTACCAGACGTTTATTTTAGGGCTATCAAAAACATGTTAAATGACAAGGCGCGAATTTTGCGAACCCCAGCCGGCCGAAGTGGCCGTGCGGTTAAAGGCGCTGCAGTCTGGAACCGCAAGACCGCTACGGTCGCAGGTTCGAATCCTACCTCGGGCATGGATGTTTGTGATGTCCTTAGGTTAGTTAGGTTTAACTTGTTCTAAGTTCTAGGGGACTAATGACCTCAGCAATTGAGTCCCATAGTGCTCAGAGCCATTTGAACCATTTTTTTGCTAACCCCAAATCCGAACATTATGCCTATTAACCCTTCCTGATAGATGAAAGGTTGCATCATCTGAGAATAAACATCTTTCCAGGAAGTTGGCATCAATATCAGTACGCTGCAGCACATCCGCAGCAAATCGTTCGGCGTCAGATGGTGCAGAATTTGCACTTTGTAAGCACACATACGAAGACGCTGGTGAACTACACGATTAAATGTTGATCGAGGTACAGCAAGTTGCCTAGATGCTTGACGAATTGACTTACGTGAGCTTCTGACAAACATTTGTCTGATGTCCTCCACTGTCTCTTTTGAAACTCCAAAATAGTTCAAATGGCTCTGAGCACTATGTGACTTAACTTCTGAGGTCATTAGTCGCCTAGAACTTAGAACTAATTAAACCTAACTAACCTAATGACATCACACACATCCATGCCCGAGGCAGGATTCGAACCTGCGACCGGAGCGGTCGCTCGGCTCTAGACTGTAGCGCCTAGAACCGCACGGCCACTCCGACCGGCTTTGAAACTCCGTAACGTGCACCGTCAGAATGTTTCAGAACACTTCCTGTTGCTGGAAACTTCCCATATCATTCCTTAATTGTTTTCACATAAGGTGGATCACATTCATACACACGACGATAATTTCTTTGCACATGTATCGGCGTTTTTGTTTCTGCAAACCACACTTCTGCTTGCGCGCGCTGCTGTAGAGCAGAATTTTCACTTCATGCGACCATGCTGCACTCTGGCGACGATACATGGCACTTCTGATGTGGGAGTATAAATTCTTTGAGATGCTCTACAATGTGGTGCATTTTTCACTGTCGTATGTGCTGTGGTTTTTCTCTCTTGGGTCTTTGAAATCAGGGAGGTTTGAGTGGGACACCCTGTATAGGACTTGCGACTCTATTATTAAAAACACATTTATCCACCTACCTTCTCCCATAATTAATTAAAAATATTGATCCACTTACTCAGTGTGCCCGCGCAGATCGATTGCGTTGTCATTTCACCACCTCAGCTGACACATTTTCGCGTCTCTGCAATTAATCCATGAGTCATGCACCGCTGTGCAGAACTGAATCACTTAAAACAGTTCACTTTATAGCACTCGCTGCCATAATCACTAAATATTTCTGTTGAAATTAATACACCGAAAAACCGGGAACAAGACAATCGTTTCAATTTCGGCGCTAGAAATACATTGCCTCTCTCTCGTCTCTCATTGGTTATGCCAAAGAATCATCCCATTGGCTAGGCGAACTGACGCGTTGTCAAATTATGAACAGTAAATAAACATCGCCGGGACTATAACTGGCCCTGATCTAAACTTAGGACCTGTTTCTTTTCTACCCACAAAGCTGTTCTTCAAGGTCTCACTAAAAGACCAACAATGAGCCATCAATTTCGTTGTAATGTGTAGGATCCTTCAGTGTTATTGAACTTATATATTTGTGGTAAAAGTCTAGAATAGGGCCAATGGCGTACTTACGTGTTTGCCGGCCGCCCTGGGCGAGCGGTTCCAGGCGCTTCAGTCCGGAACCGCGCGACTGCTACGGTCGCAGGATCGAATCCTGCCTCGGGCATGGATGTGTGTGATGTCCTTAGGTTAGTTAGGTTTAAGTAGTTCTAAGTTCTAGGGCACTGATGACCTCACATGTTAAGTGCCATAGTGCTCAGAACCATTTGAACTTACGTGTTTCGTGCAGAAATATTGTCGGAGCTTGCCGTGACATGTGATGGAAACAAAAGAAGTTGTCAGTTATTTGTGTTACTCAGCCAACGAGAGAAAAACCACGCTGTAGTTTCCCCAGCATCTGTAATAACCTAAAGTAGGGTCAGTTTCTCGACAGGCAGTGTGGCTCGGTGGTAAAATGGCCACCTTCTATGTGTGCGCATGCGTTAGATTCCCGGCTAACGAACATTTCTTTAAACAAAGGAGTACGGTCTACGAACACTTCCGTAACGCGTAAAATACATAAAGATGGGAAAATATCGGTAGCTCTTGTGATAGGTAATAGCTGAATCGATTGTTCGAGACTCATTTCGGTCATAATATTTTCGTTTTTTTTTTTTTAATTTTCGTTTAGTTAGAATACCTACATCATTCAAATATAAAATTCATTAAATATATCCTAATTAACACCCATCTGTCATTTTTGTGTAAAATGCCCGTGTTCTTATTTCAAATAACATCTCGCACAAATAAATACAGTTTTCAATGCAAATATACACATAAGCGCGAAAGAAATTGGTATAGGCATGCGTATTCAAATACAGAGAGATGTAAACCCGCAGAATACAGCGCTGCGGTCGGCAACGCATATACAGCGTGTTACAAAAAGGTACGGCCAAACTTTCAGGAAACATTCCTCACACACAAAGAAAGAAAATATGTTATGTGGACATGTTTCCGGAAACGCTTACTTTCCATGTTAGAGCTCATTTTATTACTTCTCTTCAAATCACATTAATCATGAAATGGAAAACACAGCACCAGAACGTACCAGCGTGACTTCAAACACTTTTTTACTGGAAATGTTCAAAATGTCCTCCGTTAGCGAGGATATATGCAACCACCCTCCGTCGCATGGAATCCCTGATCCGCTGATGCAGCCCTGGAGAATGGCGTATTGTAAAATGGTTCAAATGGCTCTGAGCACTATGGGACTCAACTGCTGTGGTCATCAGTCCCCTATAACTTAGAGCTACTTAAACCTAACTAACCTAAGGACATCACACACATCCATGCCCGAGGCAGGATTCGAACCTGCGACCGTAGCAGTCGCACGGTTCCGGACTGCGCACCTAGAACCGCGAGACCACCGCGGCCGGCGGCGTATTGTATCACAGCCGTCCACAATATGAGCACGAAGAGTCTCTACATTTGGTACCGGGGTTGCGTAGACAAGAGCTTTCAAATGCCCCATAAATGAAAGTCAAGAGGGTTGAGATCAGGAGAGCGTGGAGGCCATGGAATTGGTCCGCTTCTACCAATCCATCGGTCACCGAATCTGTTGTTGAGTAGCGTACGAATACTTCTTTCTGAAATGTGCAGGAGCTCCATCGTGCATGAACCACATGTTGTGTCGTACTTGTAAAGGCACATGTTCTAGCAGCACAGGTAGAGTATCCCGTATGAAATCATGATAATGTGCTCCATTGAGCGTAAGTGGAAGAACATGGGGCCCAATCAAGACATCACCAACAATGCCTGCCCAAACGATTGAAATCATGATAACGTGCTCCATTGAGCGTAAGTGGAAGAACATGGGGCCCAATCAAGACATCACCAACAATGCCTGCCCAAACGTTCACAGAAAATCTGTGTTGATGACGTGATTGCACAATTGCGTGCGGTTTCTCGTCAGCCCACACATGTTGATTGTAAAAATTTACAATTTGATCACGTTGGAATGAAGCCTCATCCGTAAAGAGAACATTTGCACTGAAATGAGGATTGACACATTGTTGTGTGTACCCGTGGAGGCCAATCAGCTGCTGATAGTGCCTGCACACGCTGTACATGGTACGGAAACAACTGGTTCTCCCGTAGCACTCTCCATACCGTGACGTGGTCAACGTTACCTTGTACAGCAGCAACTTCTCTGACGCTGACATTAGGGTTATCGTCAACTGCACGAAGAATTGCCTCGTCCAATGCAGGTGTCCTCGTCGTTCTAGGACTTCCCCAGTCGCGAGTCGTAGGCTGGAATGTTCCGTGCTCCCTAAGACGCCGATCAATTGCTTCGAACGTCTTCCTGTCTTGACACCTTCGTTCTGGAAATGTATCCATACAAACGTACCGCGCCACGGCTATTGCCCCGTGGTAATCCATACATCAAATGGGCATCTGCCAACTCCGCATTTGTAAACATTGCACTGACTGCAAAACCACGTTCGTAATGAACACTAACCTGTTGATGCTACGTACTGATGTGCTTGATGCTAGTACTGTAGAGCAATGAGTCGCATGTCAACACAAGCACCGAAGTCAACATTACCTTCCTTCAATTGGGCCAACTGGCGGTGAATCGAGGAAGTACAGTACATACTGACGAAACTAAAATGAGCTCTAACATGGAAATTAAGCGTTTCCGGACACATGTCCACATAACATCTTTTCTTTATTTGTGTGTGAGGAATGTTTCCTGAAAGTTTGGCCGTACTTTTTTGTAACACCCTGTATAAGACAAGTGTTTGGCGCAGTTGTTAGGTCAGTCACTGCTGATAGAATGGCAGATTATCAAGATTTAAGTGAGTTTGAACGTGGTGTTGCATTCGGCACACGAGCGATGGGACACAGCATATCCGAGGTAGCGATGAAGTGGGGAATTTTCCGTACGACCATTTCAGTAGTGTACCGTGAATATCAGGAATCCGGTAAACCATCAGATCTACGACATCTCTGCGACCGAAAAAAGATCCTGCAAAACGGAACCAACGACGACTAAAGAGAATCGTTCAACGTGACAGAAATGCAACCGTTCCGCAAATTGCTGCAGATTTCAATGCTGGGCCATCAACAAGTGTCAGCGTGCGAAAAATTCGAGCGGATGGACTTGTACGGGTGTGGACCCCAATGTCAGCAGAGGACTGTTCAAACTGGTTTAGGCTCTATAATTGTGTTGGGCGTGTTCAGTTGGAGTGATATGGGACCCCTGATACGTCTAGATACGACTCTGACAGGTGACACGTACATAAGCATCCTGCCTAACCACCTGCATCTGTTCATGTCCATTGTGCATTCCGACGGACGTGGGCAATTCCAGCAAGACAATGCGATACCCCACACGTACAGAATTGCTACAGAGCGGCTCCAGGAAGACTCTTCTGAGTTTAAACTCTTCCATTGGCCACCAAACTCCCCAGACATCAACATTATTAAGCATATCTGGGATGCCTTGCTACGTGCTGTTCAGAAGAGATCTCCACCCCAATGTACTCTTACGGATTTATGGACAACCCTCCAGGATTCATGGTGTCAGTTCTCTCCAACACCACTTCAAACATTAATCGAGTCCATGCCATGTCGTATTGCGGCGCTTCTGTGTGCTCGCGAGGCCCTACCTGCCTAATAAGGCAGATGTACCACTTTCTTCGGCTCTGCAATGTGAATCCTTAATTGCCGACCTCTCTTATACAATTTTGATAAAAATTGTGTAAATTTAAAAAAAGCATTACAAATGAATCTTTTTGCCTTTATGCATTTTACACTTCACATAAGTACTCGTTGATCATGCGTCTATGTTTACAAAATGATCATGGACCAGGAATAAAAAGTAGGCCCCCTCCACCCGCAACCCCCCCCCCCCCCAAGCCCCCAACCTATATGGCAGGGCAGTTTTCTACCACAAAACCATTATCTCTGTCGAAAAACGGAAGTTACTTCAGGCTATTAAAGACGCTCGGAAAACTTAAAAGTCGATTTTCTCGAGAATTGTAAGAGTTGCGTCGAATCGCTTGGGTGGATTGATATTTGAGTTCTGGACATCACATACCATAAATATAAAAAAATTACAAAAATCCGGTAACCTAGTGGTCTTCTTGTGCGGCCATTTTGGGAAATCACGGAAACCTTAATTACGACGGTCAGACGAGGATTTTAATCACTGTACTTCCGAATAAAAAGCCGGGAATAGGAATACTGCGTGCTAATTAAAAGCAACAAAACCTAATGGGTGGTCATGTATGCAGTTTTGCTTGAACGTCGTCAGCTATCTCATCGAGCATAGCTATGGAATACCTCTGCTGATGACGAGAAATGTTGCGTTTATGCTACCTTAAGAAAAATAAATTAATGGCTCCTATAGGCATGGAATCGAACAGATCTGAGCATTGTCAGACTGGGTTAGATAATGATAGAGAATGTCTTGATGATGGTTAACTTCTGTCTCATGTTTGTGTTGTATTCATTTAACTAACAAAAAGTTCTATAAAATATACACTGTGTTAACACAAACGAATTACAATTTATTACGATAACCTTACAATAAAAGTATATTTTAATAAAAGTATCCCTAACACCAGCACGTCACCACGAATTAATGCGATATTACACACTTTTGATCTCTAAAGGTTTGTGTCCACTGCAGTCCCGTGCCATACACAAAAAGCACTACAGAACTACCACGGAAGTATGGAAATGTGGGAATGGGAGTAAATACATAACGAGGCCCGGTTAATAAATTATTGTGTCACAGTTCCACCAATAAAATTGTCTAGACACAAAAACCCAAAAATAATCTTGGAAGAAGCAGAAAAATGCATGCATTAACAAGTGAGCAACTCTTCCGTTTCTTTAGTTTTCGGCTTTTGATACACAGGATACGGAATCAAGATAGCGTGGAGAACTTTTCGTAAGCTTTCCATACTGAGTTTCGTTCTGTTTCCTTGTAGCTCTATCACAGAAGAAGTAAAACTCTTGTGTCCAGCGAGATCAGAGCTGACTGCTAATGCTGCCTACACTTCAATGTACGAACGTGTTACCAGTGAGCTATGAAACAAGTGCAGCATTCGCTTTTCTTTCGTTGCCCCACCGACTGTAAAGCCAGACTATTCACAAAGTGAAAGATTAGATTAGTTGTAGTTTCTTCGTGAAATACCCTTCCTAAACTGAAATAAGTAAATTTACTAATTAAAACTCGCATCTGAAATGAGAATCATTCAGAATATTTAATCTAAATGTCAAGAAAATATCAGTTGAATATAGCAGCATAATTGTGAGTCACCTTAGGAAGTAAATCACAGAGTCGACATATCGTGCGAAGTTTCCACATCTAAATTAACTAGCAGCAGGAAAAATATGTTTCCACAGCGGAACTTTTTTCTTGCAGTGCACAGCTTGGCGCTTCAAAGGCACAGCACAGGAAGCGGGGGGCCGAAATACCAGGTGAATAGGTCAACAAGTTTCATTGCCATTTCTGTAATTAGGCGTCGGAGCTAATGCGTAGCTCCAAATAATATTTTGTTCCGCCACCCGCAGTCTAAGCACCACAAAGTCACAGCAGGAGAAATTATTTGGCGCCCCCCCCCTTAATTAATTAGTTGTCACTTTTTTAAATTTTAAGCATGCTGCAAACTTTAAAGCTCATTCGCTCAACGGAATTGGCTTTCTTATTTTATTTTTTAGTACAACCAGTGGTTTTACAGTAAACATGAGTAGATAGCTCTTCTTGTTCTTTTGATCATTATAAACAGTTTTTTTTATTTAGAATGCTTTCATTGTCGTGAGATGAATGGGCTTGTCAACCAGTACTACATTTAAGACAGAGAGATACCAAACTAACATTGCGGTAAACGAAGCAGAGTGTGGGGTGAAGTTTCTATTCAGTGTGTCACATTTGGTTAAGTTTACTTCTAATTTAATTCCGCTTGGTTTCGTAGAGACGAAGCTTCTAAGCCAATGATTTCTAACCTGGGCTAATTACCCCTAACGGGTAAAATGAAATTTTCTAAGGAGTAAACACAAAAGGGTTCAACTGTGTTTTGGTCACGAGACTAAATATTTAAAAGATCATTACTATTATCACTAAGATAGTAATCTGATTACATAAGCCGTCAGTAATAACATTTTTTTTAATATTAGCATTAACACGTGATATCACATCACAAAGGCTACAGATTGTGAAATGAATGTATGATCTTCCTACTATAGTCCATCCACTACACACACAATTCCTACTTTGTACGACGCATCTATGAGAATAAAACTGATAAAAATACGTTACACATGCCTAAATATCTCATATAAACGGCCTTTCAGCGTTGTAGGTAGTCCCTCTGCGTACCCTAAATTGCTTCGTTATTTATTTCGGACATTTCCGAAAGAACAGATACTATCTTCATATAGTTAAGGCTAAGCGGCCATTGACATCCTTCTCCTGTGCAAGATGCACAACCATTGCCCGAACTCTTACGGGAGTCGGTAAGATTCTCTGCCGCGAGTAATGAGTGTAATGGGCAGGGGCACTAAGAATGCAATGTGTGGACATTAAGCTGGGAATGTGGGTCTCACGGGGAGCGTGCAAGGGATAAATCCCTGCAGTCGTACTATCCTCTGTGCCCTCGGTGGCTCAGATGGGTAGAGCGTCTGCCATGTAAGCAGAAGATCCCGGGTTCGAGTCCCGGTCGTGGCACACATTTTCAACTGTCCCTGTCGATGTATATCAACGCCTGTCGACAACTTAGGATCTTGAATTAATTATCATTTCATCTTTGTATGGAGTTCAGCCACGTATGGAAAGGGAGCATGAATGACAAACAGTTTAGACAGGGAGCGAAAAGAAGATTTTGAAATGTGGTGCTACAGAAGAATGCTGAAATTAGATCAGTCTATCACGAAACTAACGAGGAGGTACTGAAGAAAATTGGGGAGATAAGGAATTCGTGGCACAACTTCATCAAAAGAAGGAATCGGTTGATAGGACATAGTCTTAGACGTGAGGGGATCACCAGTTTGGTATTGGAAAGAAGTGTGGAATATAAAAATCGGAGAGGCCGACCAAGAGATGAGTACAGTAAGCAGGTTCAGAAGGATGTAGATTGCAGTAGTTATTTGGATATGAAGAGGCTTGGACAGTACAGAGTAGCTGCATTAAAGCTGTCTTCCGACTGGAGAAGACAACAATAGTAATAACATATACAGTTACTATACTCCTGCTCATTTTTGTTATACACTGCGACAGTTGCACTCCAAGTGGACAGAAAGCTACACTTTTGAATACTATAACGGATTACTGTGACTATTGTCGTCTGTATTGACTTGTAACACAGTTTCTTTACGATAGAGAGCGTATTTAGTGGCATAAAAATTGATGATAACTAAAGAATGACACCACATTTGTCTTTCTTTAGTTCCCTAAGGATCCTGGGGATACGAAATGTTGCATTACGGGACAGCTTATTTACGATTTTATTTTAAACTACAAATATTTACTGAATAATGTCGTTTTCTTTTAAGAAGAAGAAAATGGGTAGTAAACAGAAGACCTGAGCTCTTAGAGAACCACGCATATCTATTCAACAACGTGAAGTTTTCTTTGCTACACTTTGTCATATCAGTGAATGTGGAAGGTAGTAAACTTGTATGGAATGCAGTACCTCTATTATTTAACATACCAGTAAGCTAAAGCTGAAGGAGAAACCACAGAGACGCGATAATGAAATGTCAAAAACATTAAACTAATTCCACGATTCTTGCTACATCTGAGCTACAAACAGCAACAATCTTCAAAGCATTCACTTTTGAAGCAAAGGTAATTACACTTACAAAATTAGTCGTGTAATAGCAAGTCGGTTTAAGTGCAATAATTCGCAAAACACTGAAATGTGTCGTTTACATTCTCTTGTTTTCAGCGGAATAAACTGCAGTTATACACACATTCGAAAGTATTTCTTCATGAATAAGTTGTAGCTTAAGGCACTGAAATGAAATGATCGTATGGCATTGTTGGAAGGGATGTCCCATTCGGGTTCGGCCGCCAAGTGCACGTCGTATTTCATCCGGCGCCACCTTGGGTGACTTGCGGCCGATGATGAGGACGACACAACACCCAGTCCACGAGCGGAGAAAATCTCCAACCCGGCAGGGAATCGAACCCGAGCCCAGTGCATGGGAGGCGAGCATTTTACCACCCAGCTAAGCAGGCGGACGCTTAAGGCACTGAATCAGAGAGATTCGGTTAGTTTTACATGTATTTCACGATCGAGACTCGAATTCTAGACCTTTGTCTCCGAGGGAAAGTGCTCCGTCGACTGAGCTACCCAGGCACGACTCACGGCCCGTCCTCACAGTTGTACTTTCCGCGCGAAAGGCAAAGGTCCCGAGTTCGTGTCTCGGTCCAGCACACAGTTTTAATCTGCTAGGAAGTTTCGTATCAACACACACTCCACTGCAGAGTGAAAATTTCGTTCTGTATTTCCAGATCATTCATCTCTCTTGATAACATACTAATGCTTGGAACGGAAAATTATAATAAGTATTTCGTTAACTAACTAGGCAGTGATTGTCGAGACTCTATATGTTAAACAGTTCTAATAACGTGTAACACCACATCTAGCCTTGATAATGAAATCAGTTCGGCGAGGAAGTGGATATGAAAATTTCTTCAGATATATCACAACCTACTGAGGCCACTCATTGGTGATTACATCTGGTAAAGCTACCAAATTGCTAGGATGTCGACTGCATCATTCCGTCTGCTGTTCCAAATAGTCCCAGGCATGTTCTCTAGAATTAAGATCGGGTGATTTAGCTGTCTATTCAGATGCGATACGATGTCTGAGTGTTCGTCAAACCAGTAACGTATGCGTGAAGCCTTGTGTGAGCACATTTGTTGTCAACTTGGAAGATGGGGTATATCCACAGCAAACCAGTTATAAAGCTAAAGAAGAAAGGGTAACACTCAGCCACCGGGAACGTTGGCATAAACATCCTGGTTCATGTTCAAAAATGGTTCAAATGGCTCTGAGCACTATGGGACTCAACTGCTGTGGTCATAAGTCCCCTAGAACTTAGAACTAATTAAACCTAACTAACCTAAGGACATCACACACATCCATGCCCGAGGCAGGATTCGAACCTGCGACCGTAGCAGTCGCACGGTTCCGGACTGCGCGCCTAGGGTTCATGTTCGTTGTAACCTGACTGTCTGGGTCCAAGTCGTGGTACGAAAAACACGCCAGAAAACATCACAGAACGACGTCCACCTGAATTACACGATCGTGCACACTGCGCGCGAAAGTTATCGCTGCTCCTTCGGTGGACTCGACTCCTTGCAAAATTTCAAAAGAGGCAAAATTGTGTATCGTTCGTCAACACTACACGCCTGCTGTCAGTTACTGCGCAGTATGTGTGATGTTTGACCCATTTAAGGCTTGCACCTTTATGTGTTGCTTCCAACAATAGACATTTGCGAAGTACCCGATTCTAAATGTCCATTTGATGCAGTTCCCTTCCTAATGTTCTCTCGGACACGGGCTAAGGAAGTCTACAATCATTGACAGCGGCAGTTCCTGAAACCTACTGCCATTGACAAGGAGTGACCCAGGACCTTTATACGACCATTATTCTTACGACGTGTTACATGCTTGCAAGTGGGCACACCATTCCTTGTAAGCGCGTTGTACAGTCCACCCTCACTGATACAGCAGCAAACCTGGATAACTTCATTCACAGTGTGGTCATTGACACATTCAAACAAGATAGCACATTCCTCCCATTTTGTCATGTTTCCACGTCGTCCCGTCATACTGCGCTGATTCCGTACAACAAACTGGCACAAAAAATTTTCCGGAGAGCTTAGTACCTTCATTCTGAAATTTATGAGAAAGGAATGAAATCTCCCGCTGTTTCCTAAACATGCCATCACAAGTTGTCAAAATACTCTCAATCGAGCCATAGGAATTGGCGCAACATCTCAAGATGCTGCCAGAATTAAATCTGTCAACTTTCTGGTCAAAAACGCTAAGGCTCCTGTTACGATGATAGTCACACGGCAAACCTTCCTGTCATGAAGACATTCAGCTAATATCTTAGAGATTGCAATCGATTCACTCCAACAGCTTACTGAATGTACTGGGGGATGTTCTCTTCAAATGTTGTGGAAACACGAAACCCATTTCTCGGATTCCCCCGAGAAACTTTAATGTTGAAGTGAATTTCTTTTGTCTCTGTCGCAGAATCAATAAGTCACTTAATAAAGGCTAGGCCTCCAGTCCCGATAGTACATCATTTAGGTTCCTTTCAGAGTATGCTGATACAATAGCTCCATACTTAGCAATTATATACAACCGCTCGTTCAACGACAGATACTGGAAATAGGATTAAATCGGCGGAATTACATACCAATATCATTAACGTCGGTTTATAGTACAATTTTGGAACCCACGTTGTGTTCGAAAATCGTAAATTATCTCGAAGATAACAATTTTTTGACGAATATATCGTTATCCAGAAAAATTTTTCCGACGGCGGCCGGATCAGGGCATTGAAATTAATCAACGAAGCAAGTTGAAAATTTGTGATGAACCAGGACTCCAATCTGGACGCTCCACTTCTATAGAACGGTTGCCTTAACCGCCTCGACCTTCCGGACAGGGTGTCTAGCCGGCTCTAATTCCCAATTCGTCATAGCCGTACACCAATGCGGCGTCCCAATCCATGTACCTCTCGCTCGCAGCGTGACCTGTATTCCTACGAAAGGAAACGGAACATGGTGAGCATCTGCACTGAACGATTCACGTGCGGCTGTCAAGCTTATAGAAAACTTACATATACACGATGTTTCAAAAATTACACTAACAAACTTTGAGGGGATGCAGAAAGAGTCGGAACAAAATGATGATAGGAACACCTGTTTGCCCGGCCGCGGTGGTCTAGCGGTTCTGACGCTGCAGTCCGGAACCGCGGGACTGCTACGGTCGCAGGTTCGAATCCTGCTTCGGGCATGGGTGTGTGTGATGTCCTTAGGTTAGTTAGGTTTAAGTAGTTCTAAGTTCTAGGGGAGTTATGACCTAAGATGTTGAGTCCCATAGTGCTCAGAGCCATTTGAACACCTGTTTGCAAACGGTCATCCAACGACGCTACAGAGATTTATAGGTGCCGGCGCTTATATGTACGTATGTGCACATACAGGGTGATTCCGTGATGATGTTAATACTTTCAGGGATGATGAAGAAGGGTAAATGTATCAATTTGAGGTAAGGGACCCTGGTCCGGAACCGAACAAGTCGAAAATCGTTCAGATACCTCTGAAAGTGGGATAAATGTACCGGCACTGTTGTTGCTAAGATTGTAGGGCAGACGACTTTCAGATGTGGCAGTATGGACCAAAACAAGAAAAAAAGTCTACTAAAGTCTGTAACATCATCATGGCATCACCCCGTAGGTGAGTGTGCACTATTATCTGGCACTGTTTTTAAATTTAAAATTACCAGTAAATTCGAAGTCTGTACATTATGGAATATGTGCTATACTATTACTAGGGAATATTTAAATACTACCCTTGCAAAAAGTCTTCCGAATATTTCCTCATTCTGGAATATCTGAACGAAGAATTAAAACGTGTCATTTTTACCTACGGAAAATATGGTTCCTAATTTTGGGTTTTCGGGTTTCCTAATTAAGGGATTTAAATAAACACTAAAATTTAATGAATTAGTAACACAGGCTCTATTCGCGCCTAATGTTTGTTTCAAAAGTAAAGAGTCCCGCATAGCTGTCGGTTACTCTGCAGACTTTTCAGCCATAACAAGAAAAATGCTCAGTCTTTGTGCTTTTTGATACAAAAGTCACATTCCAAACTTTCCAAGTATCATCACTGACATCTGCACGAAGCCCATAGCACCAGCGAAAGCAATCGATGCTCTTAATCCAAATCTCTTTAGAGGTATCAGTTGGTCACAACTGGTCGCAGTAACTGTACTCCTCGTCCTTTTCATATTGAGGTGATGAGTCAACATGATTCACTAAAGCTTGAACCGGACACTTCCTCACCATGATTCTGCTGCTTCGTGACTGTCGCGTGGGATTAGCCGAGCGATCTTAGGCGCTGCAGTCATGGTCCGTGCGGCTGATCCCGGCGGAGGTTCGAGTCCTCTCTCGGGCATGTGTGTGTGTCTTTGTCCTTAGGATAATTTAGGTTAAGTAGTGTGTAAGCTTAGGGACTGATGACCTTAGCAGTTAAGTCCCATAAGATTTTCACACACATTCGAACATTTTTGCTTCGTGACTCTCTGGTTTTTTCTTACGAAGAGCTTCGTTTTGGTAGCTCAGATGAAGTAGTTTTTGTTGAAAGTGGAGTCTTCCCTGTAGTCTTGGCACTTGCTTTCTTTCTCCCTTTAGCCAGGGACTCCTTTTTAAAAGGAGAGCACATCAACACTACTGCTTTACCAAGTCTTCATGTTGGGTTTGATGGTGGAAGTACAGAATGTGGGCCACTTTCAAAAGTAGAAACCATTGTTTCCTGCCTTCCATGAATTTCAGCCGACAATGACCCTGCTGTGGCTTCTGAGGCCTTACCCACATTTGCTACCGATTGCTGAGGAGGCAAATTCGTAGATGAAGAAACCAGGGATCACCAGGATAGATCCCATATTTTTTTAAACCATTTGCAGCCACTTCCATTGTTGCGGCTCTGCAGGACACACAACCCATCAATGCCCCAACGTCTTCGTCTCTGAAACACTGGAAAGCTGCAAGTGGGATAAAATTCGAAACATCTGTTTGTATAAAGGGCGCCAAAATCGTGCAACCCGTTACTATGCACTACTAGGGGCCATCCCTTACTTCTGTTTAGGCATAAGATAACACCTAATTGAACTGTGGGCGACACATTTTATCAATTAGATAAGAAAGAGCATGCTTGAAACTACTCTCTCATATGAAATATTTTAAAAGTACGTCTTACCTGACTTGAGAAAGGACTTCCAACTGAACGCTGTAGAAAATGTTTGATCACACCGCAAAAATAGATGTGGAGAACGGAACGTTACCAGCAACGACGCCAAACTCACAATGGCGTATCAAAATGACCTTCGCTACTGATTTTAGGAGCGTGCCACAGTGTGCAGTGACAACCGAGGGAGGTGTTCGGTTACCCGAAATGAGACAAGCACCCAAAATATCGCCTATAACTTCGACGTTCTGTAGCGTCGTTGGATGACGTTTCCGGACATGGGTTCCTATACTCATTTTGTACTTCTAGACACCTTTTACATCCCCTCGAAGTTCGTCAGTGTAATTTTGAAACACTATGCATATGTAATACTTCTGTCGGTTTGACAGCAGAACATGACACCATCAGTGCGGATGCACACCATGTTTCGCTTCCTCTCGCGGGAATACTCGTCGCTCTGCGAGCGAGAGGTAGATGGACAGGGACACCGCATCGGCATAGGGCTATGATTGGGAATTTGGACCAGCTGAAAAGTGTGTCCGGATGGCTGAGGCGGTTAAGACAACCGTTAGAGACGGACCACTAACTCCGATTTTGTCAACGAGGGGGAAGGAAATGGGCCGTGCCGTTTCGTAGGAACCATCCCCGCATTTTCCTCGAGTGATTTAAGGAAATCACGGGAAACCTAAATCTGGATGATCGAACGCGGATTTAAACTATCGTCCTCCCGAAAGCGAGTCCAATGTGCTAACCACTGTGCCACCTCGCTCGGTCGATTTAAAGACAATCTGAGCAGCTCTCTTAGATTTTTTTGGAAATGATGCAGTCATTTTCCGTCTTGTAAAATCATCAGATGATCAAAACAAAAGTGGTAATTGACTCTAAACAATGGAACGTGTCAAGTGATCTCCATGAGTGCCAAATTGAATCCGCTAAATTTCGGTTACACGATAACTGACACAAATCTAAAGACCGTGAATTCAACTAATTACTTAGGGATTAAAATTACGAATAACTTAAATTGGAACCATCACATACATAATGTTGTTGGGAAAGCGAACCAGAGACTGAGATATATTGGCACAACACGTAGAAGAAGCAAGAGTTAAACGAAAAGGACTGCCTACACTACGCCTGTCCGTCTTGTTATGGAGTATAGGTGCGCGGTATGGGAACGCGATGCAATAGGATTGGCGGCAGACATCGACAAATTTCAAAGAAGGGCAGATTGTTTTGTATTATCGCGAAATAGGGGAGAGAGTGTCAGGGATATGATAGGCGGATTGGTGTAGCAATCATTAAACAAAGGCGTTTTTCTTTGTGGCAGGATCTTCTCAATAAATTTCAATCACCAACTTTCTCCCCTGGATGCGACAATATTTTGTTGGCGCCAACCTTTATAGTGAGAAATTATTGTCGTAATTAAATAAGAGATTTCAGAGCTCGCAGGGAATGATTTAGGTGTTCGTTTCTCCCGCGCTGTGTTCGGGAGTGGAACGGTAGGAAAACAGCTTGAAGGTCGTTCGATGAACAGTCTGTCAGGCACTTACCTGTGAATTGCAGGGTAGTCATGTATATGTTCACGTAGACCAGTATCTTGAAAGGAGAAGAATCCCAATTCGAACAAACATGCATGAATTGTCTTCTTTGTTTTTGGGCCTTTTTCCGCAGTCGCAGTTATACGTGCTACATAGGTTAAATACAGTCGCAGAAGAGGTATTTCACCTATATAACTTGTGGTGTCACCGCTAGACACCACACTTACTAGGTGGTAACTTAAATCGGCCGCGGTCCTGTAGTACAGGTCGGACCCGCGTGTCGCCACTGTGTGATCGCAAACCTAGCGCCACCACATGGCAGGTCTCGAGAGACTGAGGAGACCTCGCCCCAGTTGTACGGACAACATAGCTAGCGATTGGACGTGCTAAGCCTTGCTCTCATTTGCCGAGAGATAGACAGTAGAATAGCCCTCTGCTAAGTTAACTGGCGACCATCTAGCAAGGCGCCATTTGTATCAGTGCCTATAGCTTACTAATATTCAAGAGAGATGTATTCCAAGGACTAATTAAAAGTTAAGTAACAAGCATCTACGTACTTTTCTTCTTATTCATTTATAAGTCTCATGTTCCAGACTTCACGCCCGTCTGCGTTAGCATTGCGTGCCCTATCGGCTACAGCATTATGTCTAGGCTGTATGGTCTAGACACAACATAACTTGTATGCATAAATGGAAGGATAGGCTCTACTGCTTCGGTACAAACATACTGTAAACTAGCAATTTTAGCCTTTGGAAAAAGCTCCAAAACGTATCACGCTTAAATATCTGTGCTTCCTGTAAGATCTATTTTGATGAACATAGGGATCTGAATAATTTTGGTCTGGATATTTTTAAAATACTCGTGTTTGGTAAAGACAATTTTTCCGTGCGTGAAGTTAGATCCGTTACGCATTCATGTCTGAATGAAATTTAATAACTATTTGATGCTCTTGATGGAGTAAACGTCTAAAAAACTAATTCAGAAAACTGCGCTTAAAATGCTGCAAAAATATGTAAACAGACTTATATATGAAATGTTTAATAAGAGAAGAGTCTTGGATTACCCTGTAATACTAATGAATTTGTAAATAGATAAATGATTTCAGCATATAAATGTTATTGTAATTAAATCCCTTGGTTGTTGAGTAACGGCAGTGGTATACATGGTTTAACTAAGCGGTATAAGCAATTACAAGCCAATTTCGTTAGATTATTAGAGCGAATTTAGACATATACACATTGAAAATGTCTTATACTGTAGTAATTATTATTTTTACAGATTAATAAACCAAGCCGATTGTATATTTTTTGCATTAGAACCCTCAAAGCAAGAGACTGGTTACACGCATAAGATACGTGTTGTCGTTCGCGTGTATCAGTACCGTTGTAAAGAACGCCGATCGATCTCGAGAATAAACATCAGGACCAATGGCTGTCTGCTGAAATAACAGTGACGCAACACGAATAGGGAATTTGGTTTGTTCGCTCTGTCGATGCTGACCTCGAAATTCAGGCAAGGCTCTCTGACAAGTGTGTCAAGTTTAGGGGAAGCACCGGTGATCTCTCACACGGTTCTGGTCTTTTTCATTCTTAAGCTCCGCATGCACCAGCCGGCTAAACGAAGCAGGCGCCGTGCCTCATTAAGTCTTCAAGGTTACTCAAAACCGGAACCGCATAGCTGTACTCCCCTCTAGTTAACAGAGAAGTGTCTTGAATCTACGAATGATAGTCGTCATCTATAAGAAACATTAAAATGTATATCGTTTACTTTATTTTTATTGTGTATGTGCTGTGCTGCGTTTCAGTATGTCAGTGTCGGGACGTGCGAATTACTGAATCAAGCCGTTATTCTAACAAATAATATAAAGTACTTTTACACTATTAAAGTTGCATGCTACTAAAGTTGATGACTGATAATTTTTTCTGCTTAACAGAATAGAAGGAACACTTGAATCGTTTTCTGCACAAAAACAACTAGTCTGAGTTTTATAAATTTTGGTTGTTCGGCGACTGTTGTGAATCAATGCGTCGTTCACTGCAAAAATGGTTCAAATGGCTCTGAGCACTATGGGACTTAACAGCTATGGTCATCAGTCCCCTAGAACTTAGAACTAATCTAAGGACATCACACACATCCATGCCCGAGGCAGGATTCGAACCTGCGACCGTAGCAGTCGCGCGGTTCCTGACTGAGCGCCTAGAACCGCGAGACCACCGTGGCCGGCTTTCACCGCAAAAAGGAAACCTTTTTGCACGATAACACATGCCTGGCAACAACATCAGTTTTATGTTTACTGCAGATAGGGAACTAGTCCGGGACATGGTGGTGAACCTTCGTGGCCAGTTTGCGAACTAAACTTTGTTGTTTTACAGATTTGTGCTCAATCTGTTTGTGTTGTCTTTTGCCGCACGTTAAGTTCTCAGTATACTGTGTTCTGTTACAGTTACTGAATAAAATGAGTAGTTCTTCCCATCCACCGCGAAGGTGAGGTGGGAAAGGGCTCAGATGAAGTGTGTACGGTGTTGAGCTGGTACATCGAAAACAAGATCGACAAGGACGTAAAAAGTTTTACACGTGTTAGGAGACAATTATGTGGTCCAGAACAAAAACAATACTCTTAGTTGGGATGATGATGGCGCTGTGTGAGATCAAAAGATTCAATGGCATTCAAGTTATTTTTTCCCATTACAGGTAACTCGTTAATGCCGAATGATACATATTTCGGTAGAATTAACAGAAAGCTGAAGAAGGAAGAAGGCAGATGCTATACTGTGGATGATGTTGTTGAATTCATAAAACATTCCCCAAAAAACCATAACAAGTTTTCCATTGTTCAAATGAAGATGGATTCTTTTAACTGTTTCTGATGGCCTACATTCCATAAAAGAACCTGCCTGAGCGGTAATTCATACGATAAGGGCGTTCCTAGACACATCAAAGGGCTTCTTTCTCGCTATTTCAAAATACCACTTGATGATCTTTTCAATGAAAATCCGCATAGCGTTACGTCCAACTTAAAATGTTGCTGGCTTGACTAGGGACACTTTTAGGTTAAGAAGTCCTACAGTACCTTTGGAACTCCCTTCAAAGAAAGCCTGCATATTTGTATTGCCTATAAATAACAACGAAGTGGATGATAACAAAAAATGTGCAATTTTGTAATTCAGGCACATCGCGGCCGACAACGACGATATCTCGTGATGTAGGTGAAGGTAACTGAGTAATGAAAGCATTCAAAACGAAGAAATTATTCTCAAATAAACAACAAACAATGTTTATTTCAATAAAAACGTTTGTTTGTACAGACGAGCCTTAAGCCTAAAATTAATTTGAAAATCCAGTGTACTGCAAAAAGGGAACATGTCAAAAACTAACAAAGTATTTTCCTTCTTCCCTCATACTTTTTTTACGTCACACTTGACTTCTACATGTATATAATAAGCACGTATACCTACATCAAGCCGGCCACGGTGGCCGAGCGGTTCTAGGCGCTTCAGTCCGAAACCGCGCGACTGCTATGGTCGCAGGTTCGAATCCTGCCTCGGGCATGGATGTTTGTGATGTCCTTAGGTTAGTTAGGTTTAAGTAGTTCTAAGTTCTAGGGGACTGATGACCTCAGATGTTAAGTCCCATAGTGCTCAGAGCCATTTGAACCATTTGAACCTACATCAAGAAACCGGAAATAAGCGTCAGGATATAAATTGCATTAAACCTGTTTTATTCAATTTTTTGTCGCTACTTAAAAGTATGATTTGGGCACATGATGCCGTTCTGCAGTAAGTGGTTCAAATCATGTGTGCCATCGTGCTAAATAAAACAAAAAGCGTCAACCGTTCTGCAGTAGACACGTCGGCACGATGCAGTGGCAGACAGTGTTCACTTACCGGCCGAGAGGAGCGGCGTTTGTGTAGAGTTGTCAGTACTAACAGACAAGCAGCACGAAGTGAAATAACCGCAGAAATCAATGTGGGACGTACAACGAACGTATCCATCATGACGATGCGGCGAAATTTGACGTTAATGGTCTGTGGCAGCATACGACCGACGGGAGTGCATTTACTAACACGACATCGCCTGCAGCGCCTCTTCTGGGCTCTTGTGCACATCGGTTGGACCCTAGAAGACTGGAAAACCGTGGCCAGGCCAGATGAGTTCCGATTTCAGCTGGTATGAGCTGATGGTAGCGTTCTAGTGTGGTGCAGACCCCACGAAGCCGTGGACAATTCGCTCGACATGAATCCCGTGGAACATTTATGGGACATAATCGAGAAGTCAGTTAATGCACAACCTCCTGCAACCGGCAACACTTTCCCAATTATGATGGGAATAGAGGCAGCATGGCTCAATATTTATGCAGCGGACTTTGAACGACTTGCTGAGTCCATGTCACGTCGAGTTGCTGCACTACATAGGGCAAAAGGATGGTTGGTTGGTTGGTTTGTTTGTGGGGGTTGAAGGGACCAGACTACAAAGGCCATCGGTCCCGCAAAAGAATGTCCGACACGGTATTAAGAGATATCCCTTGATTTGTCACCTCAGTGTATAGCCTCTCAGGCCGGCCGGAGTGGCCGTGCGGTTCTAGGCGCTAAAGTCTGGAACCGAGCGACCGCTACGGTCGCAGGTTCGAATCCTGCCTCGGGCATGGATGTGTGTGATGTCCTTAGGTTAGTTAGGTTTAATTAGTTCTAAGTTCTAGGTGACTGATGACCTCATAAGTTAAGTCGCATAGTGCTCAGAGCCATTTGAACCAATTTTTATAGCCTCTCAGGATGTCTCCAGCATTAGAAGAAGTATGTTTAGGCTAGGAAACATGCCTCTTTTCTTCGAGTCATCAGTTTTATGACTGGTTTGATGCGGCCCTCCACGAATTCCTCTCCCGTGACAACCCCTTGATCTTAGAGCAGCACTTGCAACCTACATCATCAATTATTTGCTGGATGCATTCCAATCTCTGTCTTCCACTTCACTTTTTGCCCTCTACAGCTCGCTCTCGTACCATGGAAGTCATTCCCTGAAGTCATAACAGATTTCCTATCATCCTGTCCCTTCGCCTCATCAATGTTTCCCACACATTCTAAATTCACCTCCACACCCAGATCTACAGGAGAACACTTATTGAACTACATGAAATAAAATCTTCATAATTTCTGAAAGGTTTCCGTTCAGACGTTCAAACTGCACGGTTGGCCGCAGAGCATGATGGGAATTAGTTTGCGCTGTATGGTTTGGTTTAGCGACTAAGCGCACTTTCATTAGGACGGGTTCGTCAGTAAGCAAAATTGGCGGATTTGGGCGACGGAGAATCCGCATTTCGCGATCGAGAAGTCTCTTCATCCTCAACGGGTGATTGTGTGGTGTGCAATGTCCAATCACGGAATAATAGGTGCGATATTCCTTGATGGCATGGTGACTACCGAACGGTACGTGAAGGTCTGGAAGATGATTTTATCCCCATTATCCAAAGTGACCCTGATTTCGACATGATGTGTTTCGTGCAAGACGGAGCTCGACCCCATCGAAGCAGGAGAATGTTTGATGTCCTGGAGGAGCACTTTGGGGACCGCATTCTGGCTTTGTGGTACCCAGAGGCCACTGGCATGGGCCTCGATTGGCCGCTGTATTCTCCGGATCTGAACACATGCGGCGCCTGTTTGTGAGTCTATATTAAAGACAAGGTGTACAGCAATAACCCCAAGGTGTACAGCAATAACAAAGGTTCGAATCCTGCCTCGGGCATGGATGTGTGTGATGTCCTTAGGTTAGTTAGGTTTAAGTAGTTCTAAGTTCTAGGCTACTGATGACCTCAGATGTTAAGTCCCATAGTGCTCTGAGCCATTTGAACCATTCAAAAGCCTTCCGGAAATCCAGAAATACGGACTCAATCTGAAATCCATTGTCAGTAGCACTCAGCACTTCATGCGAGTAAAAATCTAATTGTGTTCCACAAGAACGATCTTTTCTACATCCATGTTGACTGTGTGTCAATAGACCGTTTTCTTCGACGTAATTCACAACATTCGAACACAATATATGTTCTAAAATCCTGCTGCATATCGACGTTA
The DNA here is from genome assembly GCF_023898315.1 of Schistocerca nitens. Taxonomy (NCBI): domain Eukaryota; kingdom Metazoa; phylum Arthropoda; class Insecta; order Orthoptera; family Acrididae; genus Schistocerca; species Schistocerca nitens. The sequence continues at coordinate 638,121,308 of NC_064616.1, read as the reverse complement.
ATGATATGAGACTGAAATTTAGTGGATTACTCCTACTACCTTTCTTGAATATTGGTGTGATCTGTGCAACATTTCAGTCTTTGGGTACGGATATTTCGTCAAGTGAACGGTTGTATATGATTGTTAAATATGGAGCTATGGCATCAGCATACACTGAAAGGAACCTAATTGGTGTACAGTCTGGACCAGACGACTTTCTTTTATTAAGTGATTTAAGTTGATTCACTACTCCAAGTATATGTACTTCTACGTTACTCATGTTGACAGCTGTTTTTGATTCGAATTCTGGAATATTTACTTCGTCTTCTTTTGTGAAGGCATTTCGGAAGGCTGTGTTTAGTACCTCTGCTTCGGCAGCACTGTCTTCGATTGTATCTCCATTCCTATCGCTCAAAGAAGGCACTGATTGTGTCTTACCGCTAGCATACTTCACATACGAGCAGAATCTCTTCGGATTTTCTGCCAGGTTTGGAGACAAAGTTTCGTTGTGGAAACTATTATAAGCATCTCGCATTGAAGTCCGCGCTAAATTTTGAGCTTCTGTAAAAGATCCCCAATCTTGGAGATTTTTCGTTCGTTTAAATTTGGCATAGATCAACTGCGTCGTTTCTTAATTTATTTGGTATAAACCTCTCAGTTGCTGTCGACACTATTTCTTTGAATTTAAGCCACATCTGAACTACACTTTCATTGTTAATTTGGAAGGAGTGGGGATTGTCTCTGAGGAAGGCATCAATTGAATTTTTATCTGCTTTTTGAATAGGTATATTTTTCTTTTATTTTTGGAAGATTTGGGGGTTACAGTATTTAGTCTCGCTATGACAGCCCTGTGTTCACTAATCCCGTTATTCGTTTTGATGCTCGTTATTAGCTCAGGATTATTTGGTGCTAAAAGGTCAAGTGTGTTTTCACAACCTTTCACTATTCGCGTGGGCTCATGAACTAGCTGCTCGAAATAATTTTCAGAGAATGCGTTTAGCACAATTTTGGATGACGATTTATAGCTACCTCCGATCCTGCATAGAACCTCCTCATCCCTTACCTTACTCGTCCACATTTTCAACATTCTTCTATTGCACCACATGTCAAATGCTTCGATTCTGTACAATGCTGTGCTCCAAACACACATTCTCAGAAATTTCTTCCTCAAATTAAGTCCTATGTTTGATACTACAGTGGCCGGCGCAAAAAATAGGGCTTCAAGGTCATTTCGCCGTGTTACAGCATGCCAGTTTTTTTTATAGTGATAATTTCAAATGTTCATAAAAATTCAAAAAAAAAATATTGGGCAACTCTGTTTTTAGTGTAGAATATGATGGAGTACTTTCCAAAAGAAAATTCTCACTAGCTGTTATGAAAAAAATTAAAACTAACGTTACAAGAAATTTTGGAAGAAAATAATTTTTTACTTCAACCTGTAGCAGTAACAGAATCACTAATGTAATTGGATTAAAATATATATATATTAACATCCTCAAAGTTTACAGATCCATATGCTGAGATAAAAAATAAGTTATTATAAGAGGTGCGAAACTGTGCCGACTGCGTAGCGAAAAATGTAGTCGCTGATGAATTTTCATTCTGTTGGACTGCGAAAAATTATTTTTGGTAATATTTCAGACATCATTATTGTATCGTGTCACGTACAGAGGCAAATTAATTCCGCGATACACCGCGCCGAGCAGCGCGCGAGTAGTTGTAGGCCGTCCCGAAGAGTTTTGTTCGGACGGCTCGCTTTAATATGACCGAGAATATTCCCTGCTTCCCAAAAATATTTTACTGGCTGCTAATACATATCCTTTGCCATTGCAACCATCGCTCAAAACGCCAATATACGATACGCAAAAGTAATTGTAGCTATTTTGAAGCCACTATTTTCAATGAAATCGAGCTAAATATTTGTTCGAAAGGTTTTGTGAAACCCAAGTTATATCTAAATTTGCTGTAAGCCTATTATTCTCAGCACACAATACGTGCTTGATACACAAAAACCTAGTTCTTAGTACTGCAATGTCCCTGTCTTGTGTTACAAATTTCGCCCATCATTACAGTTTCTGAATTAAAAACCAAGTGGGCGGAGAAGACAGTGCATTGTTGTTAATTAATGCAGAGTTGACAATCTTATTTTAATTGACAGTTACTGTCGAGTAAACTAATCGCCACCACTTGTAATAAATTTATCACACGTCTTCTGTAAGGGGAAAACATTCGCAGTATGTCCTCTATAACTAAAATGAATAGACAAACATTTAAATCAAGTCAGCTTTTTACATAGAGGGCACTTACCTAAACTGAAGGATCTTCTGGCTCCGTGTCTTCAGATTCACTGTCGCTTGTTTCAGCCAGGTGCGTCATCATAGATTCGACTATGGTGTCTCTTAAACCTTGGTTCAAGAAATCAGTTTCTTTCAATGCTTCTGCGTGTCTTGCGCACCTCTCCCAGTCTTGCTGAGTAAAATTGTCAAAAGCTTCGTGTGTTAGCTTCTCGATATCAGCAAGTTTGGAAGTAGTATTTATTTTCGCTACTTCTCGCTTTGCTTTGGCCCATATCAATTCAGTGGGATTATACTGGCAGTGATACAGTGGTAGACGTACCACTTGGTGTCCCATTTCGTTTGCCAGTTGATCTAATTCGTAAGTCTTTTTGGCACCTACGATTTCTTCCTTGGACAGGAGTTCAACCTTCGTTTCATCGACTGAACATGAAACATTCTTTCTCTTTAACCACTCCATAATATCTGCATTGCGCCAATTTGAACGTGGCAGCTTTTCTATCCATCACGATAATTGAGCCTTCTTCCAGCGCAGTCAACAGTCGAATAAACAAATTCTTAAAAACTTCTCCATTCATTTCTGAACCGTAGTCGAATTGGCCAGAACTTTTCCCACCACGAAAAACAAATTTGGCCTCTGGTATGAAGCCTGTGGTTAATGAACCAGTGTGGGCGATGATTAATCGGCCACCTCTACCAGTAGGCACTTTCAAACCACCGTTTCCTATGGAGTCGTGCCATATATACTTATTGGTGTGGTTCTGTGAAACCCAATTTTCATTTTTTTTTTTTAGCCGTTGTATGCTCTCCTCTGTCATAATATCCTAGTACAGTTCTACACTCGAGCTCGTTGTTAAAATCGTCCCAGTCGGTTGATTTCCGTCCACGTTCATATCCCTTTCTTGGAGAAACGAAACACTCATTCATGTCTGAAGATTGTGCCAATGACACAGATTTGCTAATATTGCCTACAGTTGACTTGGAGACTCCACACGCTTTAGCAGTAAGCTTATGAATTTGCGCAAAATTTAAGTTATTCCTCGCTTCTTCATTGTCGGCAAGATCAGTAAAAAACTTGAGTGCATTCGATATGATAATTTTCGATTGTTTACGAATGTCTCCCCGCCCTTTACGCACACCGACCGGAGGAGTACTTCAAGTAGGCCGTTGGTCCTGCATTGTTGTTCACCAACAAACATAGAGCACCTTTCTAAAGACAGTAAGACACTGAGATCAGACGTGAACACTCGATATAGCACGGTAACACTCAGCCTTCGCTGCTCTGACCTACCGCACCCCTGACGGTACCTACATGGCAACAAAGCCGAGAGGTGGGCAAATCACAGCCCGCAGCCCCTGCTGGCGGCAGGCAGTGGCCGTGACCTTGAGGACTCTACTTTTACTTTCATGCCAGCCACTATAGTAGACTTCTCTTGGCCAGGAATGCCCCTTTTTGCCAGTGCTTCCTTACTACGTCCGTCATTGGTTATTTTGCTGCCTAAGTAACAGAATTTATTAACTTTATTTTACTTCGTGACCATCAATCCTGATGTTAAGTCTCTCACTGTTCTCATTTCTGCTACTTCTCATTACTTTCGTTTTTCTTCGATTTATTCTCTATCCATCTTCTGTACTCATTAGACTGTTCATTCCTCAGCAGATCCTGTAATTCTTCTTCACTTTCACTCACGATGGCAATGTCATGAGCGAATCGTATCATTGACATCTTTTCACCTTGAATCTTAATTCCACGCCTGAAGCTTTCTTTTATTTCCATCATTCCTTCTTCGATGTACACTCTTTGACATAAAACTTGACCGGCGGCCGGCCGCTTCAGAGGCTAGGTCCGCGCCGATCGCGACATGGGACAAAAAAACTGGCCAACTCGCTAATTCTCTAAGTCCGGTTATCTGCACAATCTGGCAACACTGTAGACTGCGGCATTTCCTGGAGGAAAACTTGTCCCATGATAGAGAAACTCTAGGCTGATTACGCCTGTGGTCTAGCGGTAGCGTGCGTTGTTTCTGTTCATAATGTCAGTGGATCGAGAGCAGCTGGCATAAAATATTTTTATAGCCTCTTCTGTCTGAATGCTGAAGACGTGAATGTAATGGTAGCGCAGATTCAATCTATTTCGCTTTGTGACACACCGATATCAAAATTTTATCCAGTAACGATTTTGCGGCATATTTCCTGCAGACTGTCCTCCTCTGGACGCCGAATGCGGCAAAGCTCCGGGATCCATTTGCTGGCTACTGGCAGCGGCCGTGACGACAGCAGCGGCGCTGCACTCCCCCGTTCTTTATCGAAAGCGCCTGCTACCGCTCATCGCTTTTGATGATTTAAAACGCTTTATTATTAAATGTTGCTCCACAGAAAATTTCTACAATTTCCATTCACGCTCAAAAGCAACGGAGACAGACGCCCTGATTAGTAGGCGGGTATTATATTACATTAATCGGCAAGAGCTGAGTATGGCCCGAAATTAATTTTATAGACTGGGACGAAATTAAACCACCTCACTACATTCGATGAATTTATAAATGCTTCATACCTCGTTTCTTTTCCTTTCAAACTCAATTATTTGTGCAACTTTTGGTCAATGTTTGGATGTTTTCGTCAAGCCAGAGTGAGCGTCTGTGGTGTAAAGTGTATTACAGTTCTTGTTTCATTCCTTACGGTAAGTCTATGCGATAAACTGTGTGAATACCTTGCAATGCATGCTCTGTAGCAGTGCAGGAACACTGCACATTTGGAGTTCCATGTATGGGTTCATGAAGTATTTATTGTTGATCGAAAGTGATAGTTAAGGTCATCAGATTTAAACCAGAAAAATTTGTCGTTTTGAAGGTTTCAGAGAACGGAAAGGAATTGCTAACGCCGGTGTTAGAAAACGTGTACAGTTAAATGCTATTGCAAAAATTTAGAAGAAGGGAACTATAATAATGAACATGTGCACTTCATAAACAACCTTCTGACATGTTAGACCTATATGACGAACAAAGCTCAAATTTATATCGTTGACAGTCGGTTTGAATCTTTTCAGGGTCTATTTTACAGTGAAGCACCTTGGAATTTGCAAAGCAGAAATCCATGATATTAACTTAATTTACTAAGTCGAAATCGGACGAAGATTGATGTTTAAAGGCATTCTTCAGATTTCGCATAAGAAATTTTTACTAGCAGTTTGCAACTCCATTAATTAAAATGGAAAATAAAAGGTTGTAGTCAGCGGCTTCTACCGTGATTCGAACTGCTATGTCTTATAGTACAAGCACTGCAACGCACAAGGGAACCTCTGAGCTAACGACACACTGGCGGCCAGAGGCGGAATATAGTCACTGCGATGTTGCCTGAGCCTCAAAACGCAACCTTAAACACACGAACAGAGGAGGTGGAGATTACTGTTTTAACGTCCCGTCGACAACGATGTCATTAGAGACGGAGCACAAGCTCGGATTAGGGAAGGATTGGGAAGGAAATCGGCCGTGCCCTTCCTAAGGAACCATCCCGGCATTTGCCTGAAGCGATTTAGGGAAATCATTGAAAACCTAAATCAGGATGGCCGGGCGCGGGATTGCACCGTCGTCCTCCCGAATGCACACACAAACAGGTGTTACTTATGTGAAGAACGCCGTTCTTGGAGTCCAGAAATTAAATATACTTTCTAATTGTGTCATCTTGCAGTGGATTATATCGTACGAGTCTTCGATGTGGAAAACGAATGTCAAGTGAATTTAGCGAGGTAACGCCGACCTACACCCGGAAGTAAATGCACTATCAGAGTGTTGACAAATACTTGCTACGACGCTGCCATTTCTAGGCTCTCTGACTAGGCAGCTCTTCAGCGAAATGCTTGCCGTGATTCTCCGATACGGTTCTTCAGAGTGGAGACGCGCGCGCACGTTTGGTTTTTATGCGGCGTTCTCCCCTGATGGTTTCTGACGTCGCCTTGTGGGCTATGTATACATATGAGACATTCAATTATCATTAATCCAGAATCATACAAGTTTCAGCTTCCGGCGTGGAAGAAGGCTGTTGACGCCGACATTATATCATTTCAACGTAGGGAAAGCAAAACGGATCATTCAATGTTTCTCATTCAACATAAAGCATGTGAGATAATTTTCCGTAACGTTCATAATCATCTAAAAATACAAACGAAGTAAAAATACACCGGAAGCTTATTCGAATTGAATATAACGCTTTGCACCTCGATGTCGAATTTGTCCACTTGCAATCTTTTGCAGCATACACATAGAATGTCATGATTACCACGAGAATGAAGAAATATGTTGGTAAGGATGGAAGCAAGAAGAGACGCAGTCAACAAATATTCTATTCCTCATGGCATTCATTTCATTTGACACGTAAGAAGAGGTAAAGCGGGAATTTACTTTCGTTAACACGAAAGATATGCCGCACATATTGATAACGAGGAAGTCTGCGTCTTCATACGTTTCCTCCTTGAAATCTGTATGCTCTATTATATACTAAGTAGCCCGATCATTGTTTCAGTAATGTTACCCTCTTGTTTGACCCCGTAACGATGAACAGATTCCAAATGCATGTCTCCCTTCCTGGGTTGTTTTTTGTGTTTTATTGCTTGGAATTCCTGAAGCAGACCACTGTGCCTTCCCCCCTCGTGGGTTAGGTCTCAAAACTAAACCGCTTTGTATCCAATGGCATAATTTATTCAGACAGCATCAGCATAAGACTATCAAACAAAGCCTTCCATTTACAGTTGCAGCACTCTAACCAGCACTGATGGTTCAAATGGCTCTGAGCACTATGGGACTCAACATCTTAGGTCATAAGTCCCCTAGAACTTAGAACTACTTAAACCTAACTAACCTAAGGACATCACACACACCCATGCCCGAGGCAGGATTATAACCTGCGACCGTAGCAGTCCCGCGGTTCCGGACTGCAGCGCCAGAACCGCTAGACCACCGCGGCCGGCTAACGAGCACTGACCAAAGTGTAATCCACGGTCATGGTCCTAAATTACCAGCTGTCTGCTACTGTGGCAAAGTCCGTACTACACTTTCGATTCCGCAGCACCATTTTATCTGGTAACACCGTGTAGTTGCACAGTTGTGCTACCAGGTCTGTCCTCACACAGTCAACTTTATGTATCTCACTTCTCCTGTAGCGTAGATCACGAGGAGCCGAAGTAAATGAGTGTATTCTGCATGACGTAACATTCAGTATTCCCTTCTTTCATAGCCACTCTTCATGTGCATCGATACCAAATAGGAATTCCCAGGCCCGGGTTCCCGTGTTCGATTCCCGGCGGGGTCAGGAATTTTCTCTGCCTCGTGATGGCTGGGTGTTGTGTGCTGTCCTTAGGTTAGTTAGGTTTAAGTAGTTCTAAGTTCTAGGGGACTGATGACCATAGATGTTAAGTCCCATAATGCTCAGAGCCATTTGAACCAAATAGGAATGCAAAAACTCTTGCGAGTGAGAGAATGACAATAACAATCGTAACAAGAACAAGCAAATAATGGATGATGTTTATTCCAACGCAGAACGAGAATGGCTTTAAATATAAAAATCTATATCTATATCCATATGTATTGATCTTTGAGTTGGTACAATGCAAATATATTCTTAGCATTTAGCTACAGAATTTAGTTCTGGATGTTTGCAGAGAAAAGGAAAGTCGGTACTTCTCGCTAGTGTAATATAATGTGAACCAGCAACTACCCTTTCCTTAGAACACGACTCAAGCAGGTCCTCAAGTAGGTAGCAAGGCACTGCTGCATTCTGTTCCCTGACATTGCTCTGATGACGGTTAATGCAGATAGTTCCGATTATGAAATACAAAACGTATTGCAGGTTAGTTCCTAGGATAGTAACATTAAATTTGCGTTGTAGACGGCACATGAACGTGACGACTATCCATGTTACTCATCAATATAAAAAGACAATATTTTGGGAATTTAGCAGGATTACTCAAAATGAATTCTGAAATTGGGTGACTGACTGCACAGGTGCTAAACGTCGTCAAGAGTATACGATGTCCTAATCGCATTAGGAATATGAAGATCGTCTTCGACAGCTCGCAACTTTCACATTGCTATCTCCACCCTACTCCAGACAGCCCTCGGTGGAGTTGCACTACGTTGCCGATGTTATGGAAGGCATTCAAACCGACAACAGACCACATATTGAAAAATACAAGCGAATTCTCTTGCAGCGTAAGCTTATTGTAACTAATCTAAAAATTATTGGAGAGGAACATTGTCCTATTCAAAAAAAGTAAAATGTTACACACTGTTGACGTCAAACGGACATTATCTATGTCCTGTCTTGTGTCCTACTCATCTATAATATCAAGTGTACTATGAAAATGGTTATATATAATGGATGATAGGGTGATGCATTGATACCAGATGGTGGGGGCCGGCCGGTGTGGCCGTGCGGTTCTAGGCGCTTCAGTCTGGAACCGCGTGACCGCTACGGTCGCAGGTTCGAATCCTGCCTCGGGCATGGATGTGAGTGGTATCCTTAGGTTAGTTAGGTTTAAGTAGTTCTAAGTTCTAGGGGACTGATGACCTTAGAAGTTAAGTCCCATAGTGCTCAGAGCCATTTGAACCATTTGAACTATTTAACACAAAATGACATTAAAAATTAAAGTTATTCACGAGCAGCTAGTTGAGAATATGTATGAACATTAAATGACACGACGAACTGAAATAATATGACGAAGAGTTCAGCGCTCACTGGGATAGAGCCCCACACATATCGTTGTTGACTACACACAAAGAGACGTCAGCTACCGAATTTTTCTCCACCAGCGCTCAGAATAGCATCTTGAACTTACAGTCATCTCGCAAATAGTTCTGTGTCTCACTGCGAGTTAAAAACGTCAGATATCGTTAGTGTTGACAACGAATGAAAATACATTAAAAATCAAAATTATTACCCACCAGCAGATAGGTGTTCTCATGATAGAGCTTGATAATACATAATTAAATCTTTAGTGCCGGGCCAGGATTCGATCCCATTCACGCGTAATATGTGAAGGTGTTGAGGAATCTGCAGTTTTGAACAAACAACAAATTGTAGCCGAGCTGTATTGCCACGAAGGGATCAAATTCCGCGTTAAGGGCGGTCTGAGTTGCATTCCCAGTTTAGAACCAATTTTATCGACATACGAAGCTCAAATAAAAGATGGAATAAGTGTCCTGTGACCATACATAGCGTTTGTGTCGTCACTTGAAATAAATAACTAGTATAAGAAAGGTTACTGGTGATAGAGTTTCTACATGTCGCCACTCCAGACTTTATTGTGGTTCAACCTACCGTCTACTTGGTAAAGAAGGAATATCATCTTTAATGAGAATTTTCAGACCACGCAGCCATTATATCTCCTTCACTTGGTGTAGCCAGGAGAGAATGGAATCTGTCTCTCCCTATCTAAAATCATTGACGGAAGTGGGAATCGAACCCAGACCATAGGTATAATAACCTACCATCCGTCCAACAGACCACGAAATCCTCTTCTCTGCGAGTCATTTTTCTATCGTAACGCAGTTGCGCCACACTGGATGAGAATTCTGACACACAGGCTCCCTGTAGTAATTTGCAGCATGTTCAGTAAATTCATTTACTTGGTTGACCGAATCACCATGAACTAGCTGCCTCGGCTACCCAGTGCATACATTCGACTATTTTGTAATCACAGAAATAAAATCACGTAACTGCCACCTACACACAACTGCCAACAGTGTAGGATGCATAAGTTTAAATAGGAAGTGTTCCTTTCCACTTGAGCTATTCTATTGCGCTATCTGTTACTAGAAAACGTCGTTCAGTCCAAAAGAAAAGCTGTAACTGTTTGTCTCTCAGAAGTCAAGACCTGGCCATATTCATAATCTCACAGTGCTGTGGAATCCAAAAGTTCTGGAGGAATAGTTGCCGAGCTCTGGAGCTGCTGTAGCTACGTGTCAGCTTGTAGCATAGATAAGATGTCGCGAGTTCGAATACATTCAGTGCTACATTTTTTAAAACGCAATTCTGCTCTCTGCTGAAGGTATCAATCTAATGGAACTTTGAACATAATTCCCTTCACTTCTCAACCCAAAGTAGTCGCATGTGGAAAAAGGGCTAACTACTGTGACATTTTGTTCTATTCAGGTTTAATAGACAGCAGGCAGCAGATGCATCTCGAAGATGTGCAGGGAGAGCGCATCGTGCCATAATATGTCAGAAAAGTATTTCCTACATTAGCCGTCGTGTGGTAGTGATATTTTATTCTTCTTCAAACTTTGTTTGACAGCTTTAACTCAGAACAAGTTTTCTACATGCATGTAATCAATAAACTGCATGTGCATTGTCAGACTGTCATAGGTAACATCAGAGAATTCGCATATATCGTTGATGATTAATTTCTCTCTCATGTTTACTATTGTTTTAACAACACTAAAGGAAACCTTACGAAAATTGTGCACTGTATTATAAGAAATGAAATAAAACTAACCATGATAACCTTACGACGAAAGTATCTGTACACAAGCATGCCTCTATCGACACGAATTAGTAAAATACTACTCACTTAGATTTTGATTGGGTCTGTGTTTAATTGGTATGCTGTGTCATACTCAAGAGGTATGCAAATGTGGCATTTCATAAATATAGTTACGTATTCCTAGAAACCCAAAATTCGCTTGGCAGCAGCGGAAAGAGGCCTTACCTGTTGTGCAGTATTGTAAGTTTTTCAACACTGCACTATGAGCTGAAAGCATTTTCTTGCGATTTCCTTATTGATGTTTGATCTGACTGCTTGTAGCTCTTTCACAGAAGGGATAAAAACGTTACAGTCAGTGAGAGTGGAACAGCGAACCGTAACAGACGCTTTTTCACAGGTCAGCACGTTACCACAGAGCTGGCGAGGAGGTATGGGTCTTAGCTTCCTATTACGAGGGTAATAGTAACTAGAACTCGTAAACCGCTATTTGAAGGTCGAGATTAGTTGCGGTTTCCACCTGCAACGACTTTCCTGGGCTGAAAACCGTAAATTTTCAATCTTTTGTTACCCTTCAAGCGATAATAACTCAGATTATTCAATGGAAATGACAGGTAAAATCAAGTGAACTTTGAGGCTTAATTCCGTGCACACCAGGAAGTAACTCGTCGATCACAGAGTTGCCAAACATACGTTGCCTTGTTGCCAAATCTCAGTTACAGTACCAGCAGGAAGAAGGCGAACCGATGTGATCCTACAGCGGTCTGGGAAGTGACCATAGCTGGTGTCTCCAAATCGCGGCTGCTGCGGCCTGGAATACGTAATGCGTCTGATTCGCTTTCTGTAACTAGGTTTAGGGACTGGAGCGTAGTTACTAATAATACTCAGAACTGACTGCAAACTGAGCATCATAAATCAGTAACTCTCATTGTTGTTTTTATATTTCTTTCGTAAGTGTACTCAAAACTAAGAAAGTCATTCACAGGCGTTTTCGTGCCTCGCCGATAGTCGAGCACAACATACAAATAAAAATAAAAAAGAATGTGTGTGTATGTGTGTGTCTGTGTGTGTTTGTGAGAGAGAGAGAGAGAGAGAGAGAGATAAAAAGCAATGAGAGAGAGTGTAAAAAATTGTTGTAAGGAAATTTAATCATGGTATTTAAAGAAATCTTTCATTAAAATGACACGTTCCACATCTTTACGAAATGTCGTATTCATGATCTATGGAATAAGAGTTAATCTAATGTAATCTAATCTAATCTAATCACATCATATTGATGATTAGCCATGAAGAGTCATGAATTACCGAAATTTTGGCCCATACCAGTAACCAAATCTAAACTTGAAAATAAAAGACGACAATTTTTGTAATAAACCGTGACTCCTATCAAGACCCTTTCGTCCCTGTTATCTAACCACGAAAGATGTCTGATATACCTCCATTCTGAAGTAACAAAGTGTGCATGCATTTAAAGATGAAGTGCATGATGTGAAGTTCTGTGACGGAGATACGAACCCAACACGTAATCCGATTTTTAACTAAGAAAAATCAAATGTTACGTATCGGTTTTTCTTACGAGCCGCTAGGTGTCTGAATCTAAAATAAGGATACAAACTTTTGTGCCTAAGCGACAATCGAACTGCACACCTACCGTGCATCCACGAATATAGCTTAAGTATCAGTTGCTTACTCATGAACAGTAAGATGTGTGCGTGTTTGACCAGAAATAACGACACCTGTTGCGATTGTTGGAAACACATGAACAGACATTGAAATTGCGCGTTAATTTTCACTAGCAGGTGGGTGTGCACTTGATAAAGCTAGAAATGAAATTATGAATATTTTTGTACTGGATCAGGTTTCAGACCCACATACTTACCTTTGGAGGAGACCTAGAGAAGATTGCAGTCTTGGGAAAAGGAACGAAATGACTGAACTATACTGTTCCGAGAGATTCAGATCCTCGAAAGAGGAGATACGAATTCGAATCACAGTCCAGCACCAAATTTTTAAACGTCTCTAGTTCAATCAAGTACAAGTAAAATAAGAGCCCTGTCCCTTTAAATGGCTATCGGTTCATCAAATAAAATAAAATTTTCTAATGTAAGTAAGCTTACTGGCGACTGTATTTCTGTTTACCATGACTTCCGCTGTGTCATTTCCCAACGTAAACCGGCTCTGCCCAGTTGGTAATGAAGGAACATGATGTTTAATGCGGATTCTGGATTATAACGTCTTTCTCTTGAGGTTACCACAGGTAAAATAAATCTGTTTGTGCCTCTTAAAAGTAAATGCCTGAACCCACGCATTGCACCTGTGATAGCTCGTTCCACCATACCATTGTGGCCACATTTCCCAGCCCCAAGAGTGTGCTGTAACGGATGATGTGCTTAGCTTACAAAATTAGTCACGGTGGAAAAAATGCGAGTCTATTAAATGGTCAAGTAGAAGCAAGCTTCTGACGCAGAGATTATGCTATTCTCATGTCAGCAGGATGTAAAGACTCTTCTAGGCATCATAGGCTGGATGTGAAGCCATTTTGATTTTTCACAAATTCAGCAAATTTCTTAGTTCGAGAAAATCCACTGTGAAGTGTGAAGTTGCCGGATAATTCGATTATTACTGTTATTATTAATATCATTTTATTCATACCGCTGCTGAAACACGACCGTAGTCTTCAGGTAAAACGCGAGACCAGCTAATATGACGTCTGGCGACCGAAAGCACATATCGACAAAATTTTTATCGCCCCTTTCCTCTCGGTGCTGAAGCTATGAGTGTAATTCAAGGGAATCTACAATATCATATTAGCTGGTCTCGCGTTTTACCTCAAGACTACGGTCGTAGTCAAGAGTAATGTACTAAGACTGGAGTCAAGACTTCCTCTGGGAAGTGCCAGCTCTGTGGTAACGTGCTGACCTGTGAAAAAGCGTCTGTTACGGTTCGCTGTTCCACTCTCACTGACTGTAACGTTTTTATCCCTTCTGTGAAAGAGCTACAAGCAGTCAGATCAAACATCAATAAGGAAATCGCAAGAAAATGCTTTCAGCTCATAGTGCAATGTTGAAAAACTTACAATGCTGCACAACAGGTAAGGCCTCTTTCCGCTGCTGCCAAGCGAATTTTGGGTTTCTAGGAATACGTAACTATATTTATGAAATGCCACATTTGCATACCTCTTGAGTATGACACAGCATACCAATTAAACACAGACCCAATCAAAATCTAAGTGAGTAGTATTTTACTAATTCGTGTCGATAGAGGCATGCTTGTGTACAGATACTTTCGTCGTAAGGTTATCATGGTTAGTTTTATTTCATTTCTTATAATACAGTGCACAATTTTCGTAAGGTTTCCTTTAGTGTTGTTAAAACAATAGTAAACATGAGAGAGAAATTAATCATCAACGATATATGCGAATTCTCTGATGTTACCTATGACAGTCTGACAATGCACATGCAGTTTATTGATTACATGCATGTAGAAAACTTGTTCTGAGTTAAAGCTGTCAAACAAAGTTTGAAGAAGAATAAAATATCACTACCACACGACGGCTAATGTAGGAAATACTTTTCTGACATATTATGGCACGATGCGCTCTCCCTGCACATCTTCGAGATGCATCTGCTGCCTGCTGTCTATTAAACCTGAATAGAACAAAATGTCACAGTAGTTAGCCCTTTTTCCACATGCGACTACTTTGGGTTGAGAAGTGAAGGGAATTATGTTCAAAGTTCCATTAGATTGATACCTTCAGCAGAGAGCAGAATTGCGTTTTAAAAAATGTAGCACTGAATGTATTCGAACTCGCGACATCTTATCTATGCTACAAGCTGACACGTAGCTACAGCAGCTCCAGAGCTCGGCAACTATTCCTCCAGAACTTTTGGATTCCACAGCACTGTGAGATTATGAATATGGCCAGGTCTTGACTTCTGAGAGACAAACAGTTACAGCTTTTCTTTTGGACTGAACGACGTTTTCTAGTAACAGATAGCGCAATAGAATAGCTCAAGTGGAAAGGAACACTTCCTATTTAAACTTATGCATCCTACACTGTTGGCAGTTGTGTGTAGGTGGCAGTTACGTGATTTTATTTCTGTGATTACAAAATAGTCGAATGTATGCACTGGGTAGCCGAGGCAGCTAGTTCATGGTGATTCGGTCAACCAAGTAAATGAATTTACTGAACATGCTGCAAATTACTACAGGGAGCCTGTGTGTCAGAATTCTCATCCAGTGTGGCGCAACTGCGTTACGATAGAAAAATGACTCGCAGAGAAGAGGATTTCGTGGTCTGTTGGACGGATGGTAGGTTATTATACCTATGGTCTGGGTTCGATTCCCACTTCCGTCAATGATTTTAGATAGGGAGAGACAGATTCCATTCTCTCCTGGCTACACCAAGTGAAGGAGATATAATGGCTGCGTGGTCTGAAAATTCTCATTAAAGATGATATTCCTTCTTTACCAAGTAGACGGTAGGTTGAACCACAATAAAGTCTGGAGTGGCGACATGTAGAAACTCTATCACCAGTAACCTTTCTTATACTAGTTATTTATTTCAAGTGACGACACAAACGCTATGTATGGTCACAGGACACTTATTCCATCTTTTATTTGAGCTTCGTATGTCGATAAAATTGGTTCTAAACTGGGAATGCAACTCAGACCGCCCTTAACGCGGAATTTGATCCCTTCGTGGCAATACAGCTCGGCTACAATTTGTTGTTTGTTCAAAACTGCAGATTCCTCAACACCTTCACATATTACGCGTGAATGGGATCGAATCCTGGCCCGGCACTAAAGATTTAATTATGTATTATCAAGCTCTATCATGAGAACACCTATCTGCTGGTGGGTAATAATTTGGATTTTTAATGTATTTTCATTCGTTGTCAACACTAACGATATCTGACGTTTTTAACTCCCAGTGAGACACAGAACTATTTGCGAGATGACTGTAAGTTCAAGATGCTATTCTGAGCAGCTGGTGGAGAAAAATTCGGTAGCTGACGTCTCTTTGTGTGTAGTCAACAACGATATGTGTGGGGCTCTATTCCCAGTGAGCGCTGAACTCTTCGTCATATTATTTCAGTTCGTCGTGTCATTTAATGTTCATACATATTCTCAACTAGCTGCTCGTGAATAACTTTAATTTTTAATGTCATTTTGTGTTAAATAGTTCAAATGGTTCAAATGGCTCTGAGCACTATGGGACTTAACTTCTAAGGTCATCAGTCCCCTAGAACTTAGAACTACTTAAACCTAACTAACCTAAGGACACCACTCACATCCATGCCCGAGGCAGGATTCGAACCTGCGACCGTAGCGGTCACGCGGTTCCAGACTGAAGCGCCTAGAACCGCACGGCCACACCGGCCGGTCCCCACCCTCTGGTATCAATGCATTACCCTATCATCCATTATGTATAATCATTTTCATAGTACACTTGATATTATAGATGAGTAGGACACAAGACAGGACATAGATAATGTCCGTTTGACGTCAACAGTGTGTACCATTTTACTTCTTTTGAATAGGACAATGTTCCTCTCCAATAATTTTTAGATTAGTTACAATAAGCTTACGCTGCAAGAGAATTCGCTTGTATTTTTCAATATGTGGTCTGTTGTCGGTTTGAATGCCTTCCATAACATCGGCAACGTAGTGCAACTCCACCGAGGGCAGTCTGGAGTAGGGTGGAGATAGCAATGTGAAAGTTGCGAGCTGTCGAAGACGATCTTCATATTCCTAATGCGATTAGGACATCGTATACTCTTGACGACGTTTAGCACCTGTGCAGTCAGTCACCCAATTTCAGAATTCATTTTGAGTAATCCTGCTAAATTCCCAAAATATTGTCTTTTTATATTGATGAGTAACATGGATAGTCGTCACGTTCATGTGCCGTCTACAACGCAAATTTAATGTTACTATCCTAGGAACTAACCTGCAATACGTTTTGTATTTCATAATCGGAACTATCTGCATTAACCGTCATCAGAGCAATGTCAGGGAACAGAATGCAGCAGTGCCTTGCTACCTACTTGAGGACCTGCTTGAGTCGTGTTCTAAGGAAAGGGTAGTTGCTGGTTCACATTATATTACACTAGCGAGAAGTACCGACTTTCCTTTTCTCTGCAAACATCCAGAACTAAATTCAGTAACTAAATGCTAAGAATATATTTGCATTGTACCAACTCAAAGATCAATACATATGGATATAGATATAGATTTTTATATTTAAAGCCATTCTCGTTCTGCGTTGGAATAAACATCATCCATTATTTGCTTGTTCTTGTTACGATTGTTATTGTCATTCTCTCACTCGCAAGAGTTTTTGCATTCCTATTTGGTTCAAATGGCTCTGAGCATTATGGGACTTAACATCTATGGTCATCAGTCCCCTAGAACTTAGAACTACTTAAACCTAACTAACCTAAGGACAGCACACAACACCCAGCCATCACGAGGCAGAGAAAATTCCTGACCCCGCCGGGAATCGAACACGGGAACCCGGGCCTGGGAATTCCTATTTGGTATCGATGCACATGAAGAGTGGCTATGAAAGAAGGGAATACTGAATGTTACGTCATGCAGAATACACTCATTTACTTCGGCTCCTCGTGATCTACGCTACAGGAGAAGTGAGATACATAAAGTTGACTGTGTGAGGACAGACCTGGTAGCACAACTGTGCAACTACACGGTGTTACCAGATAAAATGGTGCTGCGGAATCGAAAGTGTAGTACGGACTTTGCCACAGTAGCAGACAGCTGGTAATTTAGGACCATGACCGTGGATTACACTTTGGTCAGTGCTCGTTAGCCGGCCGCGGTGGTCTAGCGGTTCTGGCGCTGCAGTCCGGAACCGCGGGACTGCTACGGTCGCAGGTTATAATCCTGCCTCGGGCATGGGTGTGTGTGATGTCCTTAGGTTAGTTAGGTTTAAGTAGTTCTAAGTTCTAGGGGACTTATGACCTAAGATGTTGAGTCCCATAGTGCTCAGAGCCATTTGAACCATCAGTGCTGGTTAGAGTGCTGCAACTGTAAATGGAAGGCTTTGTTTGATAGTCTTATGCTGATGCTGTCTGAATAAATTATGCCATTGGATACAAAGCGGTTTAGTTTTGAGACCTAACCCACGAGGGGGGAAGGCACAGTGGTCTGCTTCAGGAATTCCAAGCAATAAAACACAAAAAACAACCCAGGAAGGGAGACATGCATTTGGAATCTGTTCATCGTTACGGGGTCAAACAAGAGGGTAACATTACTGAAACAATGATCGGGCTACTTAGTATATAATAGAGCATACAGATTTCAAGGAGGAAACGTATGAAGACGCAGACTTCCTCGTTATCAATATGTGCGGCATATCTTTCGTGTTAACGAAAGTAAATTCCCGCTTTACCTCTTCTTACGTGTCAAATGAAATGAATGCCATGAGGAATAGAATATTTGTTGACTGCGTCTCTTCTTGCTTCCATCCTTACCAACATATTTCTTCATTCTCGTGGTAATCATGACATTCTATGTGTATGCTGCAAAAGATTGCAAGTGGACAAATTCGACATCGAGGTGCAAAGCGTTATATTCAATTCGAATAAGCTTCCGGTGTATTTTTACTTCGTTTGTATTTTTAGATGATTATGAACGTTACGGAAAATTATCTCACATGCTTTATGTTGAATGAGAAACATTGAATGATCCGTTTTGCTTTCCCTACGTTGAAATGATATAATGTCGGCGTCAACAGCCTTCTTCCACGCCGGAAGCTGAAACTTGTATGATTCTGGATTAATGATAATTGAATGTCTCATATGTATACATAGCCCACAAGGCGACGTCAGAAACCATCAGGGGAGAACGCCGCATAAAAACCAAACGTGCGCGCGCGTCTCCACTCTGAAGAACCGTATCGGAGAATCACGGCAAGCATTTCGCTGAAGAGCTGCCTAGTCAGAGAGCCTAGAAATGGCAGCGTCGTAGCAAGTATTTGTCAACACTCTGATAGTGCATTTACTTCCGGGTGTAGGTCGGCGTTACCTCGCTAAATTCACTTGACATTCGTTTTCCACATCGAAGACTCGTACGATATAATCCACTGCAAGATGACACAATTAGAAAGTATATTTAATTTCTGGACTCCAAGAACGGCGTTCTTCACATAAGTAACACCTGTTTGTGTGTGCATTCGGGAGGACGACGGTGCAATCCCGCGCCCGGCCATCCTGATTTAGGTTTTCAATGATTTCCCTAAATCGCTTCAGGCAAATGCCGGGATGGTTCCTTAGGAAGGGCACGGCCGATTTCCTTCCCAATCCTTCCCTAATCTGAGCTTGTGCTCCGTCTCTAATGACATCGTTGTCGACGGGACGTTAAAACAGTAATCTCCACCTCCTCTGTTCGTGTGTTTAAGGTTGCGTTTTGAGGCTCAGGCAACATCGCAGTGACTATATTCCGCCTCTGGCCGCCAGTGTGTCGTTAGCTCAGAGGTTCCCTTGTGCGTTGCAGTGCTTGTACTATAAGACATAGCAGTTCGAATCACGGTAGAAGCCGCTGACTACAACCTTTTATTTTCCATTTTAATTAATGGAGTTGCAAACTGCTAGTAAAAATTTCTTATGCGAAATCTGAAGAATGCCTTTAAACATCAATCTTCGTCCGATTTCGACTTAGTAAATTAAGTTAATATCATGGATTTCTGCTTTGCAAATTCCAAGGTGCTTCACTGTAAAATAGACCCTGAAAAGATTCAAACCGACTGTCAACGATATAAATTTGAGCTTTGTTCGTCATATAGGTCTAACATGTCAGAAGGTTGTTTATGAAGTGCACATGTTCATTATTATAGTTCCCTTCTTCTAAATTTTTGCAATAGCATTTAACTGTACACGTTTTCTAACACCGGCGTTAGCAATTCCTTTCCGTTCTCTGAAACCTTCAAAACGACAAATTTTTCTGGTTTAAATCTGATGACCTTAACTATCACTTCCGATCAACAATAAATACTTCATGAACCCATACATGGAACTCCAAATGTGCAGTGTTCCTGCACTGCTACAGAGCATGCATTGCAAGGTATTCACATTAACTATCACTTCCGATCAACAATAAATACTTCATGAACCCATACATGGAACTCCAAATGTGCAGTGTTCCTGCACTGCTACAGAGCATGCATTGCAAGGTATTCACACAGTTTATCGCATAGACTTACCATAAGGAATGAAACAAGAACTGTAATACACTTTACACCACAGACGCTCACTCTGGCTTGACGAAAACATCCAAACATTGACCAAAAGTTGCACAAATAATTGAGTTTGAAAGGAAAAGAAACGAGGTATGAAGCATTTATAAATTCATCGAATGTAGTGAGGTGGTTTAATTTCGTCCCAGTCTATAAAATTAATTTCGGGCCATACTCAGCTCTTGCCGATTAATGTAATATAATACCCGCCTACTAATCAGGGCGTCTGTCTCCGTTGCTTTTGAGCGTGAATGGAAATTGTAGAAATTTTCTGTGGAGCAACATTTAATAATAAAGCGTTTTAAATCATCAAAAGCGATGAGCGGTAGCAGGCGCTTTCGATAAAGAACGGGGGAGTGCAGCGCCGCTGCTGTCGCCACGGCCGCTGCCAGTAGCCAGCAAATGGATCCCGGAGCTTTGCCGCATACGGCGTTCAGAGGAGGACAGTCTGCAGGAAATCTGCCGCAAAATCGTTACTGGATAAAATTTTGATATCGGTGTGTCACAAAGCGAAATAGATTGAATCTGCGCTACCATTACATTCACGTCTTCAGCATTCAGACAGAAGAGGCTATAAAAATATTTTATGCCAGCTGCTCTCGATCCACTGACATTATGAACAGAAACAACGCACGCTACCGCTAGACCACAGGCGTAATCAGCCTAGAGTTTCTCTATCATGGGACAAGTTTTCCTCCAGGAAATGCCGCAGTCTACAGTGTTGCCAGATTGTGCAGATAACCGGACTTAGAGAATTAGCGAGTTGGCCAGTTTTTTTGTCCCATGTCGCGATCGGCGCGGACTTAGCCTCTGAAGCGGCCGGCCGCCGGTCAAGTTTTATGTCAAAGAGTGTACATATTGAACAGTAAGGGCGAAAGATTACATCCCTGTCTTACACCCTTTTTAATCCGAGCACTTCGTTTTTGTTTGTCCACTATTATTATTCTCGTTTGGCTCTTGTACCCATCTTTTCCCATATTACCCGTCTTTTCCTATAGTTTACTTCTATTTTTCTCAGAATTTCGAATGTCTTGCACCACTTTACATTGTCGAACACTTTTTCCAGGTCGACAAATCCTATGAACGTGTCTTGATTTTTCTTTAGTCTTGCTCCCATTGTCAACTGCAAAGTCAGAATTGCCTCTCTGGTGCCTTTACCTTTCCTAAAGCCAAACTGATCGTCATCTAACACATCCTCAATTTCTTATTCTTGTCAGTAGCTTGGATGCATGAGCTGTTAAGGCGATTGTGCGATAATTCTCGCACTTGTCAGCATCATTAAAATTCACCAACAGCCGTATACTTTAAAATATGATTTTATTTTATTCTGAAAGCAGCCACTTCCGGCATTTCATTATGCCATCTTCAGGCCCCATACACTTCTATGCAAATAAACAAACTTATCGTGTATTTACATCTACATCTACATTTATACTCCGCAAGCCACCCAACGGTGTGTGGCGGAGGGCACTTTACGTGCCACTGTCATTACCTCCCTTTCCTGCTCCAGTCGCGTATGGTTCGCGGGAAGAACGACTGTCTGAAAGCCTCCGTGCGCGCTCTAATCTCTCTAATTTTACATTCGTGATCCCCTCGGGAGGTATAAGTAGGGGGAAGCAATATATTCGATACCTCATCCAGAAACGCACCCTCTCGAAACCTGGCGAGCAAGCTACATCGCGATGCAGAGCGCCTCTCTTGCAGAGTCTGCCACTTGAGTTTATTAAACATCTCCGTAACACTATCACGGTTACCAAATAACCCTGTGATGAAACGCGCCGCTCTTCTTTGGATCTTCTCTATCTCCTCCGTCAACCCGATCTGGTACGGATCCCACACTGATGAGCAATACTCAAGTATAGGTCGAACGAGTGTTTTGTAAGCCACCTCCTTTGTTGATGGACCACATTTTCTAAGCACTCTCCCAATGAATCTCAACCTGGTACCCGCCTTACCAACAATTAATTTTATATGATCATTCCACTTCAAATCGTTCCGCACGCATACTCCCAGATATTTTACAGAAGTAACTGCTACCAGTGTTTGTTCCGCTATCATATAATCATACAATAAAGGATCCTTCTTTCTATGTATTCGCAATACATTACATTTGTCGATGTTAAGGGACAGTTGCCACTCCCTGCACCAAGTGCCTATCCGCTGCAGATCTTCCTGCATTTCGCTATAATTTTCTAATGCTGCAACTTCTCTGTATACTACAGCATCATCCGCGAAAAGCCGCATGGAACTTCCGACAGTATCTACTAGGTCATTTATATATATTGTGAAAAGCAATGGTCCCATAACACTCCCCTGTGGCACACCAGAGGTTACTTTAACGTCTGTAGACGTCTCTCCATTGATAACAACATGCTGTGTTCTGTTTGCTAAGAACTCTTCAATCCAGCCACACAGCTGGTCTGATATTCCGTAGGCTCTTACTTTGTTTATCAGGCGACAGTGCGGAACTGTATCGAACGCCTTCCGGAAGTCAAGAAAAATAGAATCTACCTGGGAGCCTGTATCTAATATTTTCTGGGTCTCATGAACAAATAACGCGAGTTGGGTCTCACACGATCGCTGTTTCCGGAACCCATGTTGATTCCTACATAGCAGATTCTGGGTTTCCAAAAACGACATGATACTCGAGCAAAAAACATGTTCTAAAATTCTACAACAGATCGACGTCAGAGATATAGGTCTATAGTTTTGCGCATCTGCTCGACGATCCTTCTTGAAGACTGGGACTACCTGTGCTCTTTTCCAATCATTTGGAACCCTCCGTTCCTCTAGAGACTTGCGGTACACGGCTGTTAGAAGGGGGGCAAGTTCTTTCGCGTACTCTGTGTAGAATCGAATTGGTATCCCGTCAGGTCCAGTGGACTTTCCTCTGTTGAGTGATTCCAGTTGCTTTTCTATTCCTTGGACACTTATTTCGATAGCGGCTTAAATCACTGGATATCGTGAATTCAGTCGTTGTACAATTGCTTCATTCGAAGATGTGACAGCAGTTGCTGTTTTTGGGTGGCTCTGTATGTTATTTGTAGTACTGCTTTCTGGTTGACACATGATTTGAGCTCACTCAGTGCATAGCAGCCAGTTCCTATTCTGACATCTACCTTTTCACTATACTTATTCCATTTCAAGTTATTTTGTGCCGACAGACCCAGGAATTTAAATATAGCATTTGTATCTATTGTCTATTGCTCTGTTACTTACTATTACAAGTGCTGGAGACGAGTTTGCATTTTGTGTGGTGTGAAACTTCATGAAAACTGTCTTTTTAGTGTTGATTATTAATCTGTTGATAGTAGCCCAGTTGCCAAGTTGTTCAGTAGCAAAGTTCACAACTTTCTGAACTGCCCATTGAAGCATCCCCAACTCTCTTGTGGTTCCCTTTTTAGGTACTCCACGTCGACGTCTGCTCCTAGATACGTATCGTCGGTAGGTTCTCCGGCTTTACTTCCCGACGTGACAACGATGACTCTCCGATGAGGTGTGGGCCTTGTGTTTTGCTATTACTGCGAGTCTTGTAAATATCGCTTTTATTTAGTAATTTGCCCGGCTAAAACTCAACCCTTTTATGATTAAGACAGCCTGCGCCACCTTTCGGAAGGAGTGGGGGCGTCAAAGAGTCACAAAAGTTCATATTAAGCAGTCCGTAAAACACGTAAACGTTCACTTCAGTTAGCGAGTTAGTTAATGCCTACGCTTTCCGCTAGATGATGCTGACTTACTGCTAAATAGCTTTGGTTCCGTAAAACCTTCACTGGTTAGTACTACGTAAATGAAATAAGTACAACACTGCTATTACTGCGAGTCTTGTAAATATCGCTTTTATTTAGTAATTTGCCCGGCTAAAACTCTCCCCTTTTATGATTAAGACAGCCTGCGCCGCCTTTTGTGATCTACTGTCAAAAGCCTTTTGCAGATCTACAGATATGTCTGTAGTGGGCTCTTTTGTATCTAACAGATCTAGTTTCGTAGTAATGCACCCATACATTGTCATTTCTGTAGATTTATTGTTTCTAAACCCATTTGGGATAAACTCAGTAAACATTTTTTTTTAAATTTTGAAGTCCATCAGTTTTTGTAGATAGTTTTTTCAAATACTTTAGAGAAATAGCATGAAATTGTGTTAGGGCTATAGTTGGTCTTATTGTTATCACCTTTTTTGAAAACTGGAATTACTTTAGATAGTTTCTGGGAAGTGCCTGCCTGGAAAGAACGGTAACAGCGGTAAGTTAGTGGTTCAGCGATAGTATTTTTGATGGCAGTTGCTGGAATACCGTCAATGCCAGCTGAATAAGAAGTCTTCTAACTCTCTGTGGGCTTTTTCTACATCATCTACAGCTACTATAGTAATGAACATTAACTCTGCACATGTGCGATTTTTCTGGTTTACTGTTTGACATTTTTTGTTTGGGTTATTTTTGATCAGTTTTTCGGCTATACTCACAAAGAATTTATTGAATGTGTTCACCACAGCTTCAAGGTAAGTTATCAATTCATTTTTGTGTTTAGTTTCTCCGTTTGTGTGTATAAATTTGTTTTATGTCCTTTCCCTTTTATAATATTCCACATTCCTTTTACTTTGTTGTTGGGTTTGACAATGTATTCCTCATTGTGCCCGCTATATCA
This sequence comes from Schistocerca nitens, assembly GCF_023898315.1. NCBI lineage: Eukaryota > Metazoa > Arthropoda > Insecta > Orthoptera > Acrididae > Schistocerca > Schistocerca nitens. Next base: position 638,096,665 of record NC_064616.1, on the reverse strand, counting down.
CTCTTCTTAGAATACATGTGTAGCTTGTACAGTATTTCAGTAGTTGAAAGGAGTCATCACTTAGTTTAATAACTTACAGAGAATTATCTTATTTTTGCAGGAGGTTTTAATAGCTGCTATAATCCTGTTCCTGTTTCCCTTATTATTATTTATCCTTACTGAGTTTTGTGGAAATTGCTGTCCGAAATTGCGGATCACTGTGTCAAGAAATATGTTAAATATTATGTTGACATCATTAGCTCCATACAACTCTGCTCACTTTTCTTTACGTGGAAGGACATTTAGTTTGTTTAAGTTATCCAGAGTGTAACACCTGTGTAAAGTTTGAGTTGGGATTTGGTTAGATGTGCATTTCTTTACATCTACATTTAGTATGACAGCTTGGCGATCGCTGAAATCTGCACCGTATACTTGCAGTGTTGGGCTAAGTTTATTTCTGTTTGTAAGAATGTTGTCTAAGGCTGTATTACATCTACATCTACATCTACATCAATACCCCGCAAGCCACCTGACGGTGTGTGGCGGAGGGTACCTTGAGTACCTCTATCGGTTCTCCCTTCTATTCCAGTCTCGTATTGTTCGTGGAAAGAAGGATTGTCGGTATACTTCTGTGTGGGCTCAAATCTCTCTGATTTTATCCTCATGGTCTCTTCGCGAGATATACGTAGGAGGGAGCAATATACTGCTTGACTCTTCGGTGAAGATATGTTCTCGAAACTTCAACAAAAGCCCGTACCGAGCTACTGAGCGTCTCTCCTGCAGAGTCATCCACTGGAGTTTATCTATCATCTCCGTAACGCTTTCGCGATGACTAAATGATCCTGTAACGAAGCGCGCTGCTCTCCGTTGGATCTTCTCAATCTCTTCTATCAACCCTATCTGGTACGGATCCCACACTGCTGAGCAGTATTCAAGCAGCGGGCGAACAAGCGTACTGTAACCTACTTCCTGCGGGTATTATTCTAGTGTCCTCATTTACGAGGCCATGAAGGCTGTAAGATTTTCAAATGTTGAGCAATATCTCCCTGTTTACATTTTGGGTGATGAAGTCAGTATTAAAGTCATATGACACCACGTTTCCACTGACCTCCTTTGCTTAAAATGAGTCCGATTTGAGCAGGAAACCATTAAAATTACTAGACGGGGAGAACTGCATGTCAGTTGGGTACTTGGCTTTTCTGGAGGGGTAAGAGGGTTTCCATTTGGTCTCTGTGATTTTTTGGCCCATTTGTCTACCATTGCTTCCACAGAATAACCAGACTTACTCTCTTTATCTTCTGGTATGCTAAATTTGCTTATAAGTTGCTGTTTTTAGTTTCTGACTTTTTCTTTCGTATTGCCTTCTATAGTTGTCAGGAAGTCCAACCTATTGCAAGTGATAACCTTGGCACGTTTCTTTAGGTGGAACCCTTGTGTTGTCAAGTGGTTTCTGGTTATTTTCTCTATTTCAAAGTTCACAGCAATTCTTTTTTGTACGAATGGTTTGCACCATCGAGTGACTGAATGCGGTACAGGTTCGCACTATTAATTTTTCTATTTAAACAATATACATAATACCTCCTAGGTACAGAATGGATAATGATATTCATTTTGTGACTTAGAGGGAGTACTGGTTCCAGCGGCTCTACTACATCTTTCATCATTAGTTCAAGAGGTTTTTTGTCTGTGTCATTGGAATCCACCATCAGAATTAGAGTATCCTGTGCACTGAAGCTTCTTGTCAGGATTCCTGCATTATTTACCTCTTCTTTACAGGAACAGCAGGTTTTACTATGCCTTCTACCTGAAATGAGGGTCCTTGCTTCCCTTGTAGTATTTGCGCACTGTTTCTTCCATGACCGTCGCCTAATATTAGTACTTTACTTTTTTCCAAGGGTTTTTTTCCTAGGTAACGGTCTGTTAATCGTTTCGTTTTTGTTTTGCACAACTGTAGTAGCTGGTACTTGTCCAGTTTCTCTCAATGACGGATCGCTAATACACAGTGAGGTGGTTTGTGCGCTTTGAATTATTTTTTGCGTTCTATGTTGTACATCGTTGGAATGTATGTTGTCCCTAATTGCATCCTGCACCAAGAGGTTATAAGATGTTTCGGGTCTTTTAACACTTTTTATATCCGTTTCATATTGGCCTGCTGTCACATTAGCTTTGTGTAACGTGGCAGTTTATTTACATACGGGTTGTCTAGGTACAAGCTTAAGATCTGACGCGACGCTGGACATCACTAGATTACCGTTAGAGTTTAACACTGGGTTTTGAGCATAATTTATGGCGTGATTATTTATCGTAATTCGCTGTACTGGAGAACAGCACGTTTTGTTACCGATATTTCAGTTCGGAGCGCGGGCTACGAGTTCACAGTTCGTGGGTTTACTTTTTTTTAAGTACCTTCCACTTTTAGTTCTTGATACTCATCATATTTGATGTGGTGATCCACTATTTCTTGTTTAGGAGACGCAGTTGTGTCTTCCTGCATTTGTAATATACTGTTTACTTTGAATCCCGTAGCGAGTTCAACTCATTGGTGGCATGCCCAATGGTCTTTACTGTTAAGGTATTTTGACGCATTTGTCGTAGTATCAGTAATTGCAGTTGGCACATACAATGCCTCTTATAACTTTTTTGAGCAGATTTTACATTTCCTACACTTTTACCTGGCGCCATGACTTCGTCAGCAAATTTTATATGCAGTTTTTATCGCTAAAGACTGAAAAAGATGTAATTTCTTTAAGTATTGAAATAGAGTCGGCGTTTACGCGCTCAGTCTTGATATTCTTTGCTCCATACGTTCACTTTTTACTCACAAAACTATTCATTTTCGCAGTGGGTATACAGGAAGCACTTCCCTAGGTAGCCATTTTGCCATAAATCAAATGGTTCAAATGGCTCTGAGCACTATGGGACTTAACATCTGTGGTCATCAGTCCCCTAGAACTTAGAACTACTTAAACCTAACGAACCTAAGAACATCACACACATCCATGCCCGAGGCAGGATTCGAACCTGCGACCGTAGCGGTCGCTCAGTTCCAGACTGTAGCGCCTAGAACCGCACGGCCACTCCGGCCGGCTTGCCATAAGTCATTCTGCACGGGTCTCTTCGTGTCTCTCAGCATAGTTACTCTATATACAGGGTGTCCCATTTATCTTGCTCACACAAAATAACTTTTTTTAATCCGTTAAATGAAAATTTGTTTCAACCAGTGTTTTTTAACATCCTAGGGTAGTTCTTTCTGAGGGTATACGTTTTATGTATTCCCAAATATGTAGAAGATACGGGGTAGAGGTTAAATTTTTTAAATGGAACCATGCACGTTTTATTAAAGAATACACTCACCCCCTCCGAGAGCTATTCAAAAACGTATCACACTGTACCATTTTTTGTCAATAAAACGTAGACGTCAAGCGATAAAGAGTACACAGGTTGTGAAGAATCCCCCCCCCCCCCGCCCCCTCCCGCACATCTCATTTTTTGGTGTTTTTTGGTGCTCCCTGTGTAGTCGTGCATAAGAGTGACTTAATAACTGCATAGTACACATTGTGAATACCATTTCTGTTGTGTAAAGGTGTATGGCCATACGGCAGAAATCCTGCTGATCTACGGAGACGCTTCAGTCCGGAAACGCGCTGCTGCTGTGGTAGCAGGTTCGAATCCTGCCTAGGGCATGGATGTGTGTGATGTCCTTAGGTTAGTTTGGTTTAAGTAGTTCTAAGTCTAGGGGACTGATGATCTCAGATGTTAAGTACCGTAGTGCTTAGAACCATTTGAACCATTTGATCTACGGAGAAAGTACGTTGACAGGAAATAATTTAATAACTTGAGTTTTTATGTTAAGTACTGTTAGAGGACGTTATGGTTATTATGTTTATCTTGTGGTCAACTGTACATATCTGTACTGTAATTTGCCGTAAGCGGGCGAAATTCTGTTCAGGGACAACTACTGTACAGCAGACGATTTCCTCTCAAGCCATCACCTTCTCGCTGGATGTTTGGTCGTCTCAGTTCTAGTCTACGTGAGGCGCGAAGTTTAAACGTAAGACCTCTAAATCGTCGTAGAACACGAACAGAGGAAGCTGCTGAGGTCTCTGTGCTCGCTGCCGTAACCGTGAATCCTCAAACCAGCAGACGACGAATTCAGCATGAAGTTCGTATCTCGAAAACAAGTACACATCTCATTCTGCGACATCATAAATTCCACACTTACTGTGTTCATTTACACTAAGAATTCATGGAAATGACTTCAACAATAGCGTCCAATTTCGTCAGTGGACACAGCAATAATTTCTCACTAAGCCTAATTTTTCCCAAATGTTCTTTTTACCGAAAAGGCGGCATTCTCCAACAAAGGCATAGTCAGTATGAGAAATATGCATTATTGGTCCACCAACAATCCACGATGGCTCCGGACAGGTAGAGCATCAACGTCCATTGAACGTTAATGTTTGGTGCGGAATTATTTGAGATAAGATTATCGGACCTTTCTTCGTATATGACAACCAAAATGGCAGACGATATGCCCGATTTTTAAGACACAATCTTTCTCTCCTCATGGATGCTGTACCTCTGAATCAGAGGATGATCATGTGGTATCAGTGTGATGGATGCCCGGCACGTAACGCCTTACGAGCATGACAAATTTTGGATCGTAAATCCTGGTAGGTGGATTGGTTGTGATGGGTAAGGTAGTTGGCCTGCCCGATCTCCGGACCTTACACCGTTGGATTTTTTTCTCTGTGGAGCAGCCAAGGGTGATGTCTACCAAAATGTTCCAGCAACGCCAGAGTGAATGCAGAAATGCATTATTCAAAAATGGTTCAAATGGCTCTGAGCACTATGGGACTTAACATCTATGGTCATCAGTCCCCTAGAACTTAGAACTACTTAAACCTAACTAATCTAAGGACAGCACACAACACCCAGCCATCACGAGGCAGAGAAAATCCCTGACCCCGCCGGGAATCGAACCCGGGAACCCGGGCGTGGGAAGCGAGAACGCTACCGCACGACCACGAGATGCGGGCAAATGCATTATTGATTCTTGTACAGCCATCATAAAGGAAGTAGTAGCACGATGTAGGTCGTCTTTCATCCAAAGAATGACCCTTTGTATGAATGCCAATGCTCACCATTTTGAGCCTATGATGTAAACGCTCTGTTTTTAGAGTAGCGGTAGTATCACAGTAAAAGTTACTTCTGCACTGGCATAAGGACTATAGTACGGTACTGTACAATAACAAAATCCAATTACTGTACATTGCAGTACTGTTGCATTCAATGTTTATTGGTAATTTGTAAAATGTTCAAATGCGCCTTGAAGAGGTTAAATGATTTAGTTAATGAATTACACTGAATTTATATTTATGTTATAAAACTTATTGTTATTTACCATTTCCATAGCTACTAGTTTTGTGGATAAAATTGTACATTGCGATAAATTTTTGAATAGCTCTTGGAAAGTGTGAGTGATTTCTTGAATTAAATGTACATGGTTCCATACAAAAAAATTAACCTCTACCCCACATTTCCTACATCTGTGGTGGTACATAAAACGTATATTGTCAGAAAGATCTACCCAGAGATTTTTCACTCAAATCATCAGAAAAGAGTTATTTCAGGTGAGCAAGATAAATAGGACACCCTGTGAAATACAGGTGTTCTAAAGGAAACTAAACGTATTCTTCATATATCAAACTTTTACAAAAATAACACATTCTTACTGTATTAGTTAAAAGGTATTCCTTAGTGTAAGAATAGTGGAAATCAACTAATACTTAGCTTAAAAATATGCTGGAGGTAGTACAACAAAGCTCAAATAATGAAACATAAATGCAAATGTAGAAATGTCTTAAAGATAAAAATTTGGTTCCGTTACTTAGGTGATCGAGATAAAAATTATTTACTTTAATTTATGAAGAAAAAGTCCTATTTATTTGTATTCTAAGATAAACAGTGCACATTTACTTATTCCCCATTTTTAAGCATTCAAATAAATCTATACCAGTAAATTGTGGGGTGTAATATATGTACAGCCAATTATACTTAGAAAATTCTCATCTAGAAAAAAAGTTTGTGTAATATTGTCTTCCATTAATTGAGTTCTCTTATGTTGTTAGTACCTTCCTTGTGCATGTAATTAACAGCACCAAATAAAGAAATCATATTATCATGTAAAGACGTACTTCCAAAACTCTGAGTGGTTATGTTCCAAATCGAGTTTATAAATATATATCTTCCTTGTACATACTCATCACATAATATGTATGACAGTACAGTTAAAGAAACCCACGCTTATAAGAAGGTATAAACACTTGTTCGTCCATATACCATCCACAAGTAGAACAGGAGGGAGGACTTATATTTGTACTGCTACTCTGTGTACACTTCAGCTTCAAGTGTTAAGTTAGATATTTGTTTTATGAAGAATAATGTCATCCGAAAAATCTAAATTATGATCAGTTGCTGTTAATCCTTCATCAGCAATTTGTATTATCCAATATGTTTAACAGTTGACTGTAAAGAAAATTGTAGGAATTGCTGCATGGGAAATCTGTGATTCCTGATAGATTTGCTGATGACAACCAAGCCATAGAAAAGTATGAGACTTGCAGTTCATGTCATATGGCACTGTAGTGAATGTAAAGAGATGTGTGTAATATAATACAAACAAAACTTATCTGATAATGTATCATGTTACCCACATGTACACCTTTAACTTTAATCATATTCCCATTGCAGTCTGAGGCGTCAGCTGTTCAGGATCTTGTTCTGTTGTCTGTTTTCGAGAATTATGTTAGGCAAAACGCAAGAATGATGAATTATGGTAGGTTATGATTGGTGGTTACGGCTACTATAAATTTAAAGTAATTTCAATAGTAATAATTACCTTATAAATATCTAAGTCTTGGACGAAACTGTGTTCGTTATTCTACCACTTCGATCAATTTCGAAGTTCATATTAATGGCTTGCCTGCATTTATATTTAAATTGAGAAAATACTTTAAGGGAAGGGCCCAATTCTCTTGATGTGTATCCACAGATAAATCAATGTTGCTATTTGCAAACTTGTATTCTCATTTATATTTTATGTTTTCAGATTTACCAACTGTAATGTGTTAGTTGTAATTTGCCCCACTTATTCAAGATAGACAATGTATGAATATTTTTTCTGTACATTCATTCATTTTCAGTGATTATGTCAATTACTTGAACTATATCTTACTAATTTTTTGTAATCTTTAAGCTTCCTCAGTATTTAAGGCAAAATTTTTGTTATTGTACGAGGACTGTTCAATAAAGAATGATCATAATTTTTATGGTTATAATTTCTGGCGCTAAAATTTAGTCTTATGATATTCTGTTAGCTTAATGTGCAACAAACACGACGTAGTAATTGCATTGTTGGGACTCCTGGTTCCCGCCTGTGAGAGGCAGTCAAGCTCAGACATGTTCAGTATCGCCTACCGCTGCAATGGAGGTAACTCGCAAGGAATAATATGCGGCTTTGAAATTCTGCTTTAGTCTCAACAAATCTTCAGCTGAGGCCTATACAATGTTACAGGAGGCCTATGGAGAGTCTGTTCTTCCCTCCAGCACAGCTCGAAGATGGTTTAAAATGTTTAAAGAGGTGAGACAATCAATTTCAAAGGAAGGTGGACCCGGTGCTCCAGTTACTGCTCTTAAGGAAGAAAACATCAACACTGCTGCTGTCATTGTGAGAGAGGATCGAGGAATTACCTTAAGACCACTTTCTGAAATACTGAACATTTCATTGGGCGCCACCCACACGTTGGTGACAGAGAAGTTACACATGACACTTGTTTGTGCGCGATGGGTCCCAAGACTGTTGATTCCCGAACAACTGCGTGCAGGTCTGCATGCAGTTAAAGTTGATGTTAGAGGAAGATCCGGAATTTCTTTCAAATGTAATTATTGCTGATGAAACTTGGCTACATCCTTTTCGTCCTGAGAGCAAACAGCAAATCTCAGTGTGGAAAACTCCTTCATACCAACCCCCAAAAAAGCAAAAGCGGTTGCTTCTGCTGGGAAAGTTATGGTCACCTCATTCTTTGATATTCACGGAATGTGTGGGTCGGCGAGTAAGAATTGGGAAATATGTGCTTGCTGAATAAATGTTTGTTTGTTGTCTCAGCTTCTGGCTATTAGAATATTGTTAAAGCTGTCTTCCGCCGTTCTCAACACTGGCTCTCTATTTACGTGTTAGCCCCCAGAAAGTGATTTAACAAAACGTGAAGCTTGCAAAAAGAGTTCCTAGTGCCCACTTCACCTGAGAAGAATATTATAGCTGCAGCTTATAACTCTGAGGAATTAGGAGATTGTCCGGGATTTCCAATCAAAAACGATTTTTCCAAAATAGTTGAGTATATTCTCAAATTCACATATGAAAAACACCAATATCCCTACAACCTAACTAACAGAGCAGTTCAGAGTCTAATGCGCTGATGCAACTATAAATGTCTGAATTAAATGTTAAAAAGAATGCTCGCCATAATTTGATGAGAGTATTTCATCAAACGCCACGCTAAATAATAGGTAGAATGTCTGTCCCGCGACGGCACGTGAAAATACGACAATACGCAAACTGAAGTTAGAAAATGAAAATCACTGGAAATGATTTCATGGTTACGCGCATCTCTAGTAACTTAATACGGCACCCGAGGCTGTTTGTAGCAGTGATACCGACGCGACGCGACTGCCGACACAGATGGCGTGTCATTCAGCGTCTGGAGAGAACTGGGGCCTAGCTTCCTCGCGCAGCGCTCTTTTATATAAAGCCGCGGTGCGGACGGCTGAGGGAACGCCTGATCAAATCGGCTGTCCCGACTAGCCGCTGGGCTAATAACGCACCACTTCAAGTTACATAATAAATTATAGCTTTTCTTGCTGATGGCCGATGAAGCTCTTAATTTAACTGTGCATTCAGCACGCAGGTAAGTATTGATAATAAAATTTTGACGTGGCTAAGTTAAATATTGTGGGCGAGAGAATTAATTTAATTGCACTGCACGCAGCAGATGAGCTCTGAACTGTCCCTTTTGAGATCCGCTATCGCTATAATTTTATAGGTATTCAAAAGAAACTTCACACATCTTCCTAGTCATAGCGGACCTCCAACCTATTTAAATCTAAACATCCTAGCCTTATTCATTAGCCTACTTAATCTATCTTGCTTCCTTCAGTTTTGAGACGAAAACCAGAAAATCGTGAATCTCCACTAAAATCTTAATTTGTGAAATCCAAAGTACAGTTTTTATTAAATCATTATGAAAGATGAATCTAAATATAAATTTTGAAGTCTCTAGCTCTTTTCTGTTGCGCCAATTATTTTTGCAGAAAAACGTCCAAATTTCGGAAATGGCTTAAGTTATCGAACTGATATTTAACACACATTAATTTAGTATTATTTCTGACATGCTAGAACCGTTTCAGGTTATTCACTTGATTTTTAAAGTATTGCGCAACATTTATGATGTCAGAGCTAGTTACAGCGGACTGGCTGGCACACAATGGAAAGACTGATGTGAATTTACTACAGCGTGAGTAGGCTGCTTCCCTACATCACCCTCTACTTAAATTTTTTGTTTATTAATGTTAATGAATGAAAAAAAAATTTAATTACAAAAAGGGAAGCAAGAGTACAGTTTAACTCCCTATGAAAAATCAAAATTGAAATGTAAACATGTAGAAACATTAAAAGAAAACTGATTACCTACATTAATTATTTACATTGTGGGCATGTTCACTGCCTTTTAAACAATGTCATTACTCAAATTTTTAAGCAAAGTCAATGAAATATTTTGGCATACATATTGCCTTAGACAAACAAACACATACAAACTGAAAATTAAGAAAATCTTAGATCCATTAAATACATTAAATACCTTTTTTACATACACAAATTCAAAGAAAATAACGTGATACATAAACAGATGATTATCTCTTAGCAGTCTTTTCTAAACCTGAAAGAAAAGTTCACAACTAAATTTTACACACGTGGTTGTAGCCGCTTTGGCTGGCGTCCTACACTTCCATTCACAAGGGTAGAGGAGGGGAAGTTGCTATGGTGTGCGTCCTTCTCGATCACTCTAAATTACATGAGGAAGGGGGAGGGGTCACTGTGAGTTGTGTCCAAGTCACTCCACGCTTTCACGCAGCTACCAGGCTGCCATTATCTGGTTTGTCCTGTAGAACAAACAAAAAGAGTGCCTCAGACTCTGTTCACTTAATATCTAAGGGTGGGTCACAATGAAATGGGGATATATACATTTAATCCTTCAATATTTTGCTGGAACAAAGTTAACAGAACTTTTTCAGTATTACTTTCGCGGTTACTTAATTGTCATAAAATCGTTAAACAAATGGCTCAAAACGCCTTTAGTCATGTACTAAAGAAAATTTATGCTCAAGGCATATCATCATAAATCATATCTAATTTGAATTTATCCTCTCTGGGTCGGAACACTGAACCAATGCTCGGTACATTCCTGACAGATCTGTATTTTATTCACTTAGCTGACATCTTCGATTACCTTATTCCTAGAGATAGTATGAGTATGATTAGTGGTTGTTTCTCAGCTTCCTTGTACATGTGAGTAACTTTTGGTAATAGTACAGTTCTGAGTGTTCAAAACACACTACGTTTAGTTGACTACGAAATCCACTTATTGGTCCTCTGCTGTTGTCAGTTCCACATCTGCAATTAGGTACTTACTTACTTTGAAGTGTATTTATGCTGAGCTAAAATAATGTTTTACGTCTGCCATTATGTTACTTATTTACTTTGCTAGTGTATATACTTATTTAACACTCACTCTATTAATATTTAAAGCATAGGATAGCACCTTTATTTCATATTCATAGTATATTGCAGCTGATTAGTTTGCTCACGTGGCAATCCATTTCCACTCGATCGGACGCTGAAACCACAGGTAGTCTCTCTCAGACCTACCACTAAAGTGCATCATTTAATTATGGACGAGCGTAATGCTAATTTCCTTAAACCTATAGGACACCATGAGTTGCTCTGTCTCATCTAACATAAGGGTACCTATGGTCGCATTCACGCCTCCAACTCATAACCTCAATACGTGTAGGTGTATCCTGTCACACTCTACACCAAAATAATGGCCAGCTCCAACCTTATAAATACTTCAGGGACGTGTCCTTCACGTCTCAACCACAAACACTGCTCAATTCCATTACACTGCCTTTCCTTGCTACACCAGGTGAGTTTATTCTTACCACTTGTCTGCATATTTTCCATAACACTAAGCAATCTCTTTCTTACTATTTCTTAGTTAGCTCTAATGCATACACTAGGTTTCACTACCACTTCAGATCCTGCTTGTACATGAATTTGTACATCTTTTTAAATTACTGTTGTGGGACCATTTCCAATAACACAATACTTTGTACTTACTATATTACCAGGGTACTATACATAATTGTTACTCAAATACATTTTATATCTTAATTACGTCATACTTCTCTATTGTTTGTCACTATTAGGTTTGTCACATCAGGTATTTTTCCTCACTAATCGGTAGATAGAATGGTTACATAACTCATGGCTTAATAGTCATACCGGAAAATTTAATGTTGGAAAGAAGAAGTCGAAATTTTTGTAGATAGGAAAGATTAAGAATGAGCGAGACCTGAAAAGGAAAGAAGATCTCACACAGCTGGGACTGCACAGCTGCCACACTGTGTAGAGGTTACAGAACAACCTCCTCCCTACAGCATTCATTAATTGAATGCTGGTTTCAGAAAATTTTCGTAATGGAAAGAAGGGGTCGAAATTTTTTTTGTAGATAGGAAAGATGAAGAATGAGTGAGACCTGAAAAGGAAAGAAGATCTCACACAGCTGGGACTGCACAGCTGCCACACTGTGTAGAGGTTACAGAACAACCTCCTCCCTACAGCATTCATTCACTACCTATGAATTTCTTTAGGTCAATCACATTCCTAAGACCTAATAGCTTCTTACTATTAGGGTACTCTAGCCTATATGCATTGGCATGTGGTTTTCCTATGATCCTGAAAGGTCCTTGGTAGACGAACATGAATTTCTTTGTTTCTGCATTTACTTTCTTTGATTTTTCTTTGGTTTTGACAAGGACTAATTGACCTATTTCAAAGCTAGTAGGTACAGCTTTTGCGTCATGACGCTTCTTCCTTTCCAACGCTCTTTTTCTGATATTTGCCCTAGCCTTTAGTTTCTTCTCGTCTGTGGATATTTGCGTTAGAATAGGGAATTCTACCATATCTGCAATTACATTGTGCGGTTCTTGGCCAAACATCAATTCGCAAGGTGCAAAACCAGTGGCATCATGTCTTAAGTTGTTAATTACATTCTCAAAATACTTAATGTGCTCTGCCCAACTTGAGTGTTTCCGAGCACAATAAGTTCTGCAAAGCCTATTCAATTCCCTCATAATACGTTCACTCATATTTCCTTGGGGGAAATACGCAGATATTTTCAGATGTTTCACTCCGGCTTTAGCTAGACATTCTTTAAATCTATCAGAAGTAAATTGAGGCCCATTGTCTGACAGCAAATTCTTCGGAACGCCAATGTTCACGAAGAAATCTTTTTCCAACTTTTCAACTAATGTTTTTGCATTTGCTCTTTTAATTGGGTATAGCTTAACATATTTACTGAATCCATCCACAACAACAAAAACATGGGAGCAACCACCTCTCGAAACAGGAAGAGGGCCAAACAAATCACAGGCCAGTAATTCTAAGGTTTCAGTTGGCTCTACTGAATGCATATCTCCTTGTATTCTGGTGTTAGCAGCACGGACTTTCTGGCACACTACACAAGATGCTAGGCGCTTGGCCACACGGCGGTACATGTTGTCAAACACAACCCTCTCTTTCAATTTTGCAATGCACTTCTTTGCACCGTAGTGCCCATACCTCAGGTGTACATAATCGATTAGTAAGTCTACATGTTGTGAGGGAAAGCACAGCTTCCACTCAGAAACACCTACCTTTTTCCTTCTAAACAGAATACCTTTATGCAGACAATAGTATTGCGAAACCTTAGGATAGTTTGCATTTCCTAAATAGCTCTTTACTAATTTCAGTTGGTCATCTGCATTCTGTTCACGTCTTAAGTTCTTAATCACTCTCTTTAAGGCACTTTCTTCCTTTACTTCGTGCAATGCAAACATTCGAACTTCATTTAGGTCTGTTGCTGTAATCCCCGCGTCATCACAGAGCTCCGCACTTCTAGATAACCCGTCAGCTACCAGATTGTCTTTCCCCTGAATATATCTAACTTCAAGGTCAAACTGCTGGAGATACAATGACCATCTTACCAAACGAGCATTCCTCAATTTACAGGTCTTTAAAAAGGTCAATGCCTTATGGTCACTGTAAACAATTATCTTATGACCTAATAGATACTGCTCAAACTTCTGTACCCCAAATACAATTGCCAATGCTTCCAGTTCTGAAATGCCATAATTTCTCTCTGCTGCCTGTAAAGATCGACTTGCGAAAGCTATAGTCTTGTGCACTTCTTGTTCGTTCTCTATTTCTACCTGGAATATCTCCACAGCTATACCATAGCCACTAGCATCAACAGACATACAGAATGGTTTTTCAAAATCAGGATGATGTAAAATTGGACTATTAATTAAAGATTGTTTAAGCACCTCGAACGCCTGTTGACATTCTGCTGTCCAAACCCAAGGGGTATTCTTTTTCAGCAGGAGGTGAAGACAGGGAGCATTAAAAGCCTGATCACTAACAAAACGCCTATAGAAGCCGAAAAGACCGAACATCGATCTCAACTGCTTCTTGTTTCTGGGAGCCTCAAATTTTTCAATGACTGCTGGCTTTCCTGGGTCAGGCAGAATACCTTTTCCACTTATCCTATATCCCAAGAAACCTATTTCCTCTTTAACGCACTCTGTCTTTTCAATCTTTAGTTTCATGCCACCTTTCTCAATAGCCTCAACCACTTCCTCTAATAAAGCTATGTGTTCTTCCCAGGTAGGGGTTGCTATTAACAGATCATCTACGTAGACTGTTATTTTATTACTTAAAGCTGGTCCTAAAACATGGCTCATCACACGTACGAAGGCACAAACAGAGATATTAAGTCCGAAAGGTACCACACGGTATTGGTAACAAACTCCTTCGTACAAGAAAGCTGTGTACTTCCTTGAACTTTCCGCCAGTGGCAAATTCCAATATCCACACGTGATGTCCATAGAAGTTAAGAATTTTACTCCCCGGAATTTTTGCAATAACTCGTCCATGTTCTGCGGTCTATCACTTTCCCTAACCACTATTTCGTTCAACCAACGAGCGTCCAAGACCAATCTGACACTCCCGTCTCTTTTCGGTACAACTACAAGAGGATTATTGTACTCACTGACCGCTTTTTCAATTACACCCCACTCCAGCATTCTCTGTATTTCCTTTCGAACTGCCTCCTTCCTAGCTACATGTATTTGGCATGGCTTCCTGAAAAACACTTGGCCGGGTTTCACCTTTAACTGACATTCATAACCTTTGACTATGCCAGGTCGATCTGAAAATACCTTGTGATGCCTTTTTAGAACCTGTCTCAGTTCTTCCTTCTGATTGGCTGAAATCTTATCGATTTCCTGCAATTTAGCTTCTATTTTGTCTAAAATAATTGCTTCTTCTTCTTCTTCTGTGTTCAGCTTACTGTTACTAAGATTAACACCATCGTCCCAATATCTCCTATTTTTCAAAACTCGTATAGGCAGCTCCCAAGTTACATCATCAGTTACTTCATGTTTATCACTAAAAGGTACTACAATTACTCCGGTTATTGGCAAGACCATTTTTAACTGGCTTCTTTCAAAGTCAACAACACTCTGATATTTTGACAAGAAATCTATGCCAATTAAAACCTCAATACTGAGATTGTTTACAATTAAACATGGATGATCAATTAAATTACCATTAATGTTAAAGGGCAGTAAAGCTTCTTGCTTTACTGTTTTTGACACCTTGCCAGTAGCGCCAATTATTCTTAGTCCTGATACCCTCATTACTGTAAGCTTGTCTTTACCAGGTAATGCATCAAAGAAGGACTGAGATATTGCACTCACCTCACTTCCACTGTCTAAGAGACAACGTACATTGATACCCAACATATTCACTATTATTATAGGGTGGCTTATTCTAGGTTGTACAGGTGGTTCCTCAAATTCATCTAGTAGTTCCTTTTGAATTTGTCTCCAACTAAAGTGATCGACATCTGTCTTCATTACATTTAGGTTACAGTGTGTAGGGGTTTCCTGAATTACATTTTCAGCTGCCTTTTCCAGTCGGTCTATTAATTTTAAATCGAAACACCGCACGACTTCATTACATTTAGTTTGCTGAACATGACCCAAATTACTGTAGTCTGAGCGATTCTGCGCCTCCAGACCGGGCATAACACTAGTTACAGCTAAACTACTTTCACCATTATCGTCGGTTTCCTTCTCAAGTGACAACTGGTCACAGCTACTGGGTTCATCGACCCTCAACAGCCTACCCTCTACATTCTCACTTATCTCCTGTCCTAAATCTATTAGTACATTATCAACATCCTGCACAGGCACTTTAGATAAGAGCACATCATCTTCATCGTAAATATAAGCCTGAATTTCTTCTGCTTCTTCACCTGACAATTCAATATTTTGTAGCTCTTCCCTATCATTACACTGCTACGCCTTCTCTTTCTCTTCCCACTTAGAAAGCGTCTCTAACACGGTATCTATCAAATATTGTGAGTGATCTAATATTTCTGTTGTATCTTTAGGTGCTACCGACTCTTCATCCACATGTTCAGTTTGAGTATTTTGATCTGTCTTACCAATTCCCTTAACTACTGGCTTAGGAAAAGTAACCGCCTGGTGAGCGCCAGTGTCATAGACGGGAACTAGTTTTCCTGCCTTGGCCTACTGCTGTTTCCTTTATTTTCATTATAGTTAACTGGCATAGCATTACTTTCCGTACTGTTGTTTACATGCATATTTCTGTTTGGAACAAAATTACTGTCATTTGGACGCCATTGTTGGTTCTGATAATTATTTCCCCAATTCCTACCTCTCTTAGGATGGCGAACACCTACTGTTTTGATGTTTACATTGCCATTTTGCTCGTTCCTAAAATTACTATTATTGTTATTGGCATTTCTATTATTACGTGCTTGCTCCTCATTGGCAGCAACACGTTCTACACGTTCCAGATACTCAATGAAACGATCCAGATTGTCTCTAGGGGCAGATATAATTCTAGTTTGCCAATACCATGGCAGTTTGGCTTCAAGACCTAGTATAATCATTTCAGGTTTCAGCTTTTCGTCCAAATGTGACAAACGTGAAATCCATGACCTCGCAAATTCTTTAATTGATTCCTTGCCTGCATTGAAGCGTTTTCCACTCCAAAATTCTCTCAACACTTCATTTTGCTTATTGCTAGACCAATACTCATTAATGAAAGCAGTTTTGAACTCCGCTAATGTTTTACACTTCAACATAACATCAGCTGACCAACGCATGGCGTCACCTGCTAAATGGCTTCTAATAAATGAGATTTTCTCTCGTTCCGACCAAGTTGGTGGAATCACATCTTCAAAATCGTTCCAGAAATCTAGCGGGTGGATATTTTTATCTGGATCGAACCGCAAGAACTGCCGACACCCGATAAAAGCGGCGTTTGCAGCTACAACTTGTTGTATACTACCATTACCAGAAGCTACTGAAGCTACTTTACTCTCAAGGTTAGCAATGTTAGTACTGATATTTTCTACTTTCATTTCAACATTATCTACTCTTTGTACAATATGAGTAGTATCAGTTTTGATTGCCTCTATGTCAGCTTGACATATGTTTACCTTTATATTAGCATCTTTAAATCTATCTGAGCACAGTTCAGATTCCGCCTCGATCTTCTCTGTTAACTTGTGCTCCAGCTTCGCATCTTCCATTTGGAATTCTTTGCGAACCTCAGCAACTTCGGATTTTACTGTTTTATACATTTCAGAAAATTGTTGAGCAACCTTTTTCTTAATATCATCATGATTGTAATCAATTTTACAATTCAAACTGTCTAGATCCTCTTTCAATTTATTACAACCAGCCTTGAAGGTATTGTCCATTTCCTCCAATCGCTTATTAAAATTAGCTTGGCTGGCTACAATCTCAGACTTTAATTCAGCATTCATTCTAGCTGACATTTCTGCATGACTGCTTTTGACCTCACTTATTTCAGACTTTAATTCAGCATTACTGCTTTTGACCTGTTCACTTATTTCAGACTTTAATTCAGCATTATTGAATTCTAATTTATGGTCCATTGCCTCAAACCGTTTATTAAAATTTGTTTGGCTGGCCACAATCCTGTTATTTACCTCAATTATATCAGATTTTAAATCAGCAGTCATTTGAGCGTTACTGGCAGCTATTGCTTGTAATATAACATTTAAATCAATAGCCCCAGCATCTTTGGGTTGTTTACTAGCTGGCTTTTTATCACACTCAGGTGACGAAAAACTAGCTCCAATACCAGAATCATCAAAACTAAATGAAACTTCAGATTGATTAGTCATGTCTAACTTCTCCTGTCTAAACTCTATCATCTCTGATGACTGTTTCATTTTTAATTCATCAGAGAAACTATCATCCAATAAATTTACAATTTCTACTTTCTGCTTTACTACAGGGGTCTCTATTATTGAATCATTGCCCCTTCGCACACTACTGTCAGGAGACAATACTTCAGATTTCACTTTAACATTACTACTTTCATGCATGTTTACACTTGAACCGTTGTCTGGATTTACATTTCCCTCAACAGACATAGGTTCTAATTTAAGTTTAAACTCGGTTTCTTTTGGCGGTTCCATCGCCGACAGTCTTTTAGTGCAGGTTAGTAAAACTTTTAACAGCTTTTCACTTAACTTAGTTCCTTCTGCTCGACGTTGTCGGCGCAGCGTACCAGGATTACTGATGCGACGTGGCACGTTGAACTGCAGACGGCACTCCGACGGCTGTTGTGTGTTGGCGTGGCCCGTAACTACAGGCGCGGCTCCGGCTGCTGCTGCTCCGACTGCGGTGCGGCGAAACTGGCTACTCGCGATGCCGGCAGCATCGCTAGACTCAGTGCCAGCTCCGTCAATCCAGATGCGTTGTTAATCCAATTGTGTCGTCCACATGCACACGTAACACTTTCACTGTCTATTACTCAGCTGCGTGTCGCATTTCACTCGCGAATTCGAATAGTTAAAAATCACTTTCACTTCAGTATTTCCCGGCCGATGCACCATATGTGGGGCGGCGAGTAAGAATTGGGAAATATGTGCTTGCTGAATAAATGTTTGTTTGTTGTCTCAGCTTCTGGCTATTAGAATATTGTTAAAGCTGTCTTCCGCCGTTCTCAACACTGGCTCTCTATTTACGTGTTAGCCCCCAGAAAGTGATTTAACAAAACGTGAAGCTTGCAAAAAGAGTTCCTAGTGCCCACTTCACCTGAGAAGAATATTATAGCTGCAGCTTATAACTCTGAGGAATTAGGAGATTGTCCGGGATTTCCAATCAAAAACGATTTTTCCAAAATAGTTGAGTATATTCTCAAATTCACATATGAAAAACACCAATATCCCTACAACCTAACTAACAGAGCAGTTCAGAGTCTAATGTGCTGATGCAACTATAAATGTCCGAATTAAATGTTAAAAAGAATGCTCGCCATAATTTGATGAGAGTATTTCATCAAACGCCACGCTAAATAATAGGTAGAATGTCTGTCCCGCGACGGCACGTGAAAATACGACAATACGCAAACTGAAGTTAGAAAATGAAAATCACTGGAAATGATTTCATGGTTACGCGCATCTCTAGTAACTTAATACGGCACCCGAGGCTGTTTGTAGCAGTGATACCGACGCGACGCGACTGCCGACACAGATGGCGTGTCATTCAGCGTCTGGAGAGAACTGGGGCCTAGCTTCCTCGCGCAGCGCTCTTTTATATAAAGCCGCGGTGCGGACGGCTGAGGGAACGCCTGATCAAATCGGCTGTCCCGACTAGCCGCTGGGCTAATAACGCACCACTTCAAGTTACATAATAAATTATAGCTTTTCTTGCTGATGGCCGATGAAGCTCTTAATTTAACTGTGCATTCAGCACGCAGGTAAGTATTGATAATAAAATTTTGACGTGGCTAAGTTAAATATTGTGGGCGAGAGAATTAATTTAATTGCACTGCACGCAGCAGATGAGCTCTGAACTGTCCCTTTTGAGATCCGCTATCGCTATAATTTTATAGGTATTCAAAAGAAACTTCACACATCTTCCTAGTCATAGCGGACCTCCAACCTATTTAAATCTAAACATCCTAGCCTTATTCATTAGCCTACTTAATCTATCTTGCTTCCTTCAGTTTTGAGACGAAAACCAGAAAATCGTGAATCTCCACTAAAATCTTAATTTGTGAAATCCAAAGTACAGTTTTTATTAAATCATTATGAAAGATGAATCTAAATATAAATTTTGAAGTCTCTAGCTCTTTTCTGTTGCGCCAATTATTTTTGCAGAAAAACGTCCAAATTTCGGAAATGGCTTAAGTTATCGAACTGATATTTAACACACATTAATTTAGTGTTATTTCTGACATGCTAGAACCGTTTCAGGTTATTCACTTGATTTTTAAAGTATTGCGCAACATTTATGACGTCAGAGCTAGTTACAGCGGACTGGCTGGCACACAATGGAAAGACTGATGTGAATTTACTACAGCGTAAGTAGGCTGCTTCCCTACAAATGGTTTATCAGCATGTTGTACCAGCACACACATCAGTAACTGTACAATACTACAGGGATGTCCTGAAAACATTGCAAGTCCGTATCCGGCGCAAAGGACCACATTTCCGTGAAGTAGGCTGTATGCTGCTAAACGATAATGCGCGGCCGTATATTGACAATGTTGTTGCTGAATAGCGTGCAAAAATTAAGGTGAAGTGCATCCCTCACCCTCCCTATAGTCATGATTTAGCCCCATGTAGCTTTTTTCTATTCGCTACCATGAAGAAACAACTTCGTGGGAGGCATTGTCAATCATCAGAAGCAGTAGTGAAGGTTGCGGAGGCGATTTTGAAGGACCTCTCAAAAAATGGTTTCCAGCATGTATTTGAGGACTGGCAGAAACGCTGGGACAAGTGCATCACATTCATGGGAGACTACTTTGAGAAGGTCCATCAAAATTATGAGGACGACTTAAAGAATGTTGTAAAAAAATCATGATCGTTCTTTATTGAACAGCCCTCGTACATGTGTTTATGTTTATTATATCTTTATGCTTGTGAACCTGACTTTTTCCAGATCCTTGTGATTAATCATAATAAGGGTTCACAGAATTTTTAATAAATAAATAAATTCTTAGTGCCCAGTTAACACTTCCCCTTTCACACAGTCTTGGCAATAAATTTCAGTACGACGACTGTGGGTCAAATCATATTCCAAATATCCATTGTCATAATACAGCATAAAATGTTTCTTTCTTGGCCTGCTGCTTACAACACTTGTTACCCCAGCTGGACATTGATATTCAGTTGCTGACTCACCTGTAGTTGGCATCTCTGGCAAGTTGTAGAGTGCAAAGCATACCAGTACCCTTCTTTTAGAATATTCTAGACCTAAACTGAATATGGTGATGCTCAGTTACTTTTTGTTCAAATGTCTGAGCCTTCTTCTTTGTACTACTGAGAAACATGTATACTTTTTCCCTATGGAATGTCTAATTTTAGTCTTTATAACTGATTGCAGCTTAACCACCTGAAAAGACTTAAAAGATGGAACTGCATTTGCGTAAATTGCAATAATTAATACAGTCGATCATGACCATGATGTTATTTAAAAGATTCAGTGAGACTGTAATCCCAAAACAAATAAAACTGCCTTAAATTAACCTTGTCTTCACCTGTTGAAGTTACACCAAAAATAAAACTTTGATTTTTTTTAATGCTGTACAAAATACTTTGAAACAACAGAATAAAGCTGTAGTTCATTTTTTCCAGTCATCTGATAAGTACACATTAGAGATGGGCAAACTGAAACACCTAACTGTTTCGAAACAAATGAAACAGTACAATGTAGTGCTTCGAAACGCTGTTTCGAAACAGTGAAACAGTTTGTGTCTTATAATTGTATAGGCCGTCACATTATATAATCTTGAGTGTCTACTGTATAAATATTGTCATAAAAACACAAATGAGGTGCGAGACCGCCAATCATATCGCAGAAAGTGTGAAACTTTCACTTAGGCGTCTTTGCAGTTCCATATTTCGTGTAGCAGCAAATGCACTGCTTTCGTGTCATGTGACTTTCATACACTCCTGGGAATTGAAATAAGAACACCGTGAATTCATTGTCCCAGGAAGGGGGAACTTTATTGACACATTCCTGGGGTCAGATACATCACATGATCACACTGACAGAACCACAGGCACAGGCAACAGAGCATGCACAATGTCGGCACTAGTACAGTGTATATCCACCTTTCGCAGCGATGCAGGCTGCTATTCTCCCATGGAGACGATCGTAGAGATGCTGGATGTAGTCCTGTGGAACGGCTTGCCATGCCATTTCCACCTGGCGCCTCAGTTGGACCAGCGTTCGTGCTGGACGTGCAGACCGCGTGAGACGACGCTTCATCCAGTCCCAAACATGCTCAATGGGGGACAGATCCGGAGATCTTGCTGGCCAGGGTAGTTGACTTACACATTCTAGAGCACGTTGGGTGGCACGGGATACATGCGGACGTGCATTGTCCTGTTGGAACAGCAAGTTCCCTTGCCGGTGTAGGAATGGTAGAACGATGGGTTCGATGACGGTTTGGATGTACCGTGCACTATTCAGTGTCCCCTTGACGATCACCAGTGGTGTACGGCCAGTGTAGGAGATCGCTCCCCACACCATGATGCCGGGTGTTGGCCCTGAGTGCCTCGGTCGTATGCAGTCCTGATTGTGGCGCTCACCTGCACGGCGCCAAACACGCATACGACCATCATTGGCACCAAGGCAGAAGCGACTCTCATCGCTGAAGACGACACGTCTCCATTCGTCCCTCCATTCACGCCTGTCGCGACACCACTGGAGGCGGGCTGCACGATGTTGGGGCGTGAGCGGAAGACGGCCTAACGGTGTGCGGGACCGTAGCCCAGCTTCATGGAGACGGTTGCGAATGGTCCTCGCCGATACCCCAGGAGCAACAGTGTCCCTAATTTGCTGGGAAGTGGCGGTGCGGTCCCCTACGCCACTGCGTAGGATCCTACGGTCTTGGCGTGCATCCGTGCGTCGCTGCGGTCCGGTCCCAGGTCGACGGGCACGTGCACCTTCCGCCGACCACTGGCGACAACATCGATGTACTGTGGAGACCTCACGCCCCACGTGTTGAGCAATTCGGCGGTACGTCCACCCGGCCTCCCGCATGCCCACTATACGCCCTCGCTCAAAGTCCGTCAACTGCACATACGGTTCACGTCCACGCTGTCGCGGCATGCTACCAGTGTTAAAGACGGCGATGGAGCTCCGTATGCCACGGCAAACTGGCTGACACTGACGGCGGCGGTGCACAAATGCTGCGCAGCTAGCTCCATTCGACGGCCAACACCGCGGTTCCTGGTGTGTCCGCTGTGCCGTGCGTGTGATCATTGCTTGTACAGCCCTCTCGCAGTGTCCGGAGCAAGTATGGTGGGTCTGACACATCGGTGTCAATGTGTTCTTTTTTCCATTTCCAGGAGTGTATTTTCCAATCGGCCGAGGTCAGACTTAATATGTTTGTCATAACAGATTTTGCCAAACTCGTTTCCCTGTATTCTAGTGCATAATTTTGATAGGTTTTATGAGTGATAATCTGTATGTGCTCTTGAAAAGGCATATCATGAGATATAATTTATTGAGATAACATCCTGGAAGCGAGGCACTGAATTAACGTTTATGAGTATGCCACTGACACTTTTACTACCCGCAGATAAATTTTTCATTGTTTGTCACACAGAGCAGGATGCAAAGTGACTGATGCACACTGATCAAACAATTACCGTAACAGACTGGAGGATATAGCGCAATGGTCAAGTATGGCAGTTTCTCATCAAACATTCACAAGTTAGCTGGATACATCTCATAGTAAGTACACTTGATAGAATAGGAAAACATTTCAAGGTAACTGAAATGCAGAGATTCGTATGTTTCTTTGAAGTATAAAATCCAGACTAAAATTTAAAGCAGTTCCTACAGTGTAATGCCTTTGTGATACCTGTATCATGGCAAATCTGCCTCTACACCACTTACAGTTCTTGCTAAAGAAGTTTGTTTGAGGTACAGGTACATGGAGTTCCCTCAAGTAATCACAGCAAGCAGATGTATTACCATTTTATTATATGCTTGCCCAGGAAATCAGAGATGAAATTACGTTGTTGTAGAAATGCAATTTTTATCTCAGTATCTGAACGCCAAAAACAAAAGTATCGTACAATTGTTGATTTGCCTGAGAATTGTTTATCATACACAAGTATCAAGATGCCTATAGTGTAATAACCAAACACAGCACATTTACAAAAATATACACACAAACATATACATACACAAATCAGATAATTATTCTCAAACACATAAATGAATAAATAACATACTAGAAAAAAATTAAACTCACTGAATGGTGAGCAAAAACGTGTCTTCTCTGTGCAACAAATTTGAGAAAAATGTTCTTGTAAGGTAGCTACATACACAGTTTAGTGGACTAAACAAAATACAATCAAATATAAATCCAGTGCACTCTGTCCAGAGAAGAACAAAATCAATTGAAATTTTCCTGTTTCATTTCTGAGTAGATCTGCTGTACCTATTCTAAGTTGTAGTTTAGAAATATCATTTTTGATACTTTTTCGCTTGAAAGACGGGATCGTCTGTCTGTTATTGTTTGCCCCTGCTTTGAAAATATGCGCTCACATGGAACAGAGGTGGCCATAATACAAAGACGTCGTTTCATGATTTCAAACAGTGTAGGAAACAACACATGATTTTCTTTCCACCACAGCAATGGATCTTGTGATCTGTGTATCAGTGGCATCTTCATATATTTATCAAGCTCGACTATACTTGCAGCACGTGGATTGTCTACACTTTGGATCAAGCCACCTACAGCTTGGTCAAAATCTTGCCAAATGTTGCCACTGCTAGAAGTGAATGTGCTCACCTCAACTGGTTTGGCTGGTGGCGGATTTTCTGGAGAACACCGAGTGGGTTTCTGTCGCATTGCACAGCACTTGTTAATTATGGCATCTTTTGTTTCTTTTAATCGATGCCCAGTTTTTGGAAAACCATGCTCCCTGAAGCGAGGATCCAGTAATGTTGCCTCACAAGCAATTGCTTTATCTGAAAACTTTTGAACGAGGCGGGTACAGATTCCATCCTCAAGTTTAGCAATTACTGTATTAGTGGCTTCATTGCTGTGATCTGAGTTTTTTAGTCTCAGACAATGACTTTGTAAACCTTTGCTTAATAAGACAACTTTTGACAAGGTTACATTTCTTTCACTGCTAATTTCTGTTGTGACTTGTTCAAAAGGAGATAGTATTTCACAAGATTTTTCAATAACTAACCAGTCTTCATTGGACAGTTTTGTTTGTGAATCCACACTGAGGATGGCAAGGGTGCTTTGCAAAGGCTCTTTGATTTTCAAAAGCCTGTCAAACATTTCATATGTGGAATTCCATCTCGTAGGGCAATCTTGTTTCGGTGTTAAAATAGGAACGCCCATTTGCTTCTGAATATTGTGTAATTTCCCAAGTCCTTGAGGACTTCTTTTGAAAAATTCCACTATTGACTTCACCTTTGCCCTTGTGTCTGTAATTGGTTCAAGGCTTGCTTGCACGATTAAATTCAGTGTATGTTCAAAACAAGGTACATGCCACCATTTGCACATCATCACTGCCTTCACCATATTAAGTGCGTTATCTGTAGTGCAAGCTACAATTTTATTGGTGATACCCCAAGTTGAAGTCACATTTTGTAATTCATTGGAAATGTTTTCTGCTGTATGCTTGTCATGGAATTTAAAACTAGATAACAAATATGACTTCAGATTGCAGTTTTCATCAATGAAGTGAGCAGTCACTGCAATATAATTCTCATTTTTCACAGATGCCCATCCATCAGTTGTAATGCAGATGTAGGATGCAGCTTGCACTGCCGATCTTACTCGCACTAGTGTGCTGTCGAACACTTGAGAGAGTAAACTGTGGGAGAGTGTTTTTCTACTTGGTGGTACATAGTTTTCATTTAATAAATAAGTCATTTTTCTAAACTCTACACTCTCAACTACATTAAATGGAAGGTATTCTTTAACAACAAGTCTTAAAATCTCTTCGTCTATTTTGGCTCGTTTGGATGAAGGCACTGGTCTTGATGCAAATCCAGTAATCTTTATTTGTTTACCACACCTACCCAGAACTGAACTGGTGGAAGTGCTGGGTATTTCTTGCACAGATTGTTCATCTTGAGGCACAGGCACTGGAATGGCAGATTCCTGAACAGTTGCTGTGGAAACTGAACTGGTTTCGTAACTGCCCAGATTCATAAAGACTGATTTCGAACGAGTTTCACTTAAATTAACTGTTGGATGCTTATGTCGCAAGTGTCTGTTTAAGCAAGAAGTTGAACTACTTTTAAACGACAACACTGCCGAGCACAAGTTACATTTAATTTTCTCAGGATTTATCTTCATAAAATAATCCCACACCGGCCTTCGTAACGCCATAGCTGAAGACAGAAGAACTAACACGAACTGTACTGGAGGCGGGAAAAAATTGCAGGAACAATGGATACGCTACTGGGATTCCCACATTTCGTTAGTATGGATAATATATACCCGGCCTGCTAATATCCATACACACAAAAGAAATCATTGTGGAGAATAGGCACATTGACTATAGACTCACAAATAAAGCCACATAATTCGAATAAATGACAAAATATAAGAGAAAAAAATTTTTGTCCCTTAAGGTGTTTCGAATCATTACTATAAATCCACCATGCTTCTCAGCCCTTCCCGTTCACCATTACATCATCAATGATCCGTCAATCATATTGCTTTTCAAGTGCATCCAATTTACGTATGTGTCTAAAAATTGCCACTCTACGCCTTTTCTAATTCAAAATGTTGTAGGTTTACTTGAGTTTTTTAATATGATTACTGTACATCAACAGATAAGCATATGTTATAGGAGATGTGTAATTTAACTGAATGTTTTTCACACTTTTATTATTTTGAATGCCAATAGTGTGCTTTATTTTATTGTTTGTTAGTGTTTATAAAGTATATATTACGCCATTTCGGAATAGAGCAATCAATTAGAAACGAAGCTTTATTTTCGGAAATCTTAAGCTTCATGCTGTTGTGTGTCAAAAGGATTTCGACACTCTTGGAAGAGTTCGATGAAGTAGTATATTAAACGTATTTCCGTATCTGTGCCGTGCCCGAATCTCGTCCGAGACAAAGCGAAATGAAACATCACTGTTTCGATACAGTTAGTCCGTTCCAAGCACAAGTGGACTGAAACAGCGTTATTTTGAAACGACGATACAGTTTCTGTGGTTGGCTCGAGATCGAATCAGGTAACCGAAATGAAACATCACTGTTTCGATACAGTTAGTCCGTTCCAAGCACAAGTGGACTGAAACAGCGTTATTTTGAAACAATGATACAGTTTCTGTGGCTGGCTCGAGATCGAATCAGGTCCCGTTATCCGACACAGAGCGGAATGAAACACCACTGTTTCGAAACAGTGAAACATAGCCGTTTCGAAACAATGAAACAGTTCCACGTATCAATACACTGTTCCGAAACATAGAAACAGTAGCCAAGTCTAGTACACATGTTACTGTGGTCTGGAATGTTAGCCCTTAACGGTAGGCTGGTTCATCCATTTACATTACAAAATATTTCATCTTTACCACCATATGACGTATTTTGGTAAAACAAGGTCAGAAATAACCCATTCTGACTTGGGTGAATTTATTCTATTCTTTAGACGTTTGAAGTAAACAGAGTTCCGATTTTTTTCTCATAAATCACTGGAATTGTGTTAGATTAAAGTCCAATAGATCCATAATGAGGAGATCATCCAGAATTTAGAACATGGCAGAAAAATAAGAATACGTGTTAAATATTTACAAACTCAAACAAACATGCTAATTCACACTTAAGAAAAAAATGGTCTACTATAGACAAAACAGGATAAAAATCGGACCATTTGACAATGGGAGCAGAAAAACCTGGACAGGCCGTGACGTCAGACAGAGAAAGCAGGTTGTTGATTCAGGAAATGCGAGATAACACTCTCTCACTATTCACCTAAGTCCCATGTGCTAAGCGTTCAAATCTCGGTGATAGCAAGTGCATACCAACAAATATGTGGCACAGAGGCTACAAGACTTTTAATAAAGCGTTTACAAAGGCTCGCTATCCACCATTCAGACTAGACTAATGGCAGATAACTAAGAATGAAAGACCAATTTTACCTACAAGCTCTTCTCTTAAAATCGCTTATCTTTGTCTTTGAAACTTGAAATCATAACTTCACATGTTTTTGAACGAAGATTAAAGCCAAAAAATTACCTTCTAAGAGCGTATTGTCCCATGTGTTCGAGGAGAGTGCTATTACGTGTGTTTATCGTGACGTTATGGTTGGAAGTGAGGAGTGGTAATCGGAAGGTGTAGAGTTCAAATCTACATTCTTCAATTTTTTTGTCATTTAAACGAACGATTTCACTAGAAAGAAAAAGGTGGCGAAAATTCGGAAAATGTTTACCCAAATTATGAAATCGAGGGTGAGAGTAACGAAGTAGCTGGCCTTATTGCATATCGGCTACGTGTAGTTGAAGTCGCGAAAGATATAGTGCCTTTCGTCAGAGAAAATGTCCAACCACAAAAGCAATTTATGGGAAATTATTCTTATGAGACACAACATGAAACCATTATCATTTCAGCGTAAGTAGGAATTAGTATACCTATGCATTTAGAAGTAGTAATAACATATTCCCAATACATTAACGACAGAATACTTCGACCAATAGCGAACGAGTAAGGATGTAACGAGCATATATAGCCATTAAAGCAATCACGAATGGGCGGTATTATCAGATTAGTAACATAACGTTGCTGGATGACCAACCTGTCAGACCAGCGGGGTCAGGGATTTTCTCTGCCTCGTGATGACTGGGTGTTGTGTGCTGTCCTTAGGTTAGTTAGGTTTAAGTAGTTCTAAGTTCTATGGGACTGATGACCATAGATGTTAAGTCCCATAGTGCTCAGAGCCATTTGAACCAACCTGTCAGAAAATAACAACTGTAATACACGAAGCTCTTTACTGACTTACAGAAATAAATTACGCCCGAAATTCAAAGCTTTACGGAAGTGTTTGAACTCAGACATTTGCATCTCGAGTAATCAGATTAGTGCAGTTAACAGCCTTTCTAATTTGGTGTAGCTCCTTAAATACAAACCAACCACGATGGTAAAAGGATAAAAACAGTAAGACTTGTGGTTCACTATATCTTCCTATCGCTGTTTTTTTTTCAATAAAAATGTTGCATCAGAGTGCACTATAATATACCTACAAATCTCATTTGTCCCATGTTCCGATTTTATATTTCACTTTCCATTTCCATTATTGAAATGCTTGCGTGGGACCCAGTATAATGTTGACACTCTGAAAATCAGTTCCACAAACCATTCTATGATAAAAAAAAGTCCGGTTTCTTCATGGGGATGTATAATATTATTCACGTTTTCGTTATAGATGGTTTATGTCCTACACGTGAATTCTCGAACACTGCATATTCTGTGGACGCACCTGCGATTAGTTACATACAAATTAAAAACGGACTAACTGCCCCTAAAAGAAAAAATGAGAAGGGGAAGACGAGGAAGAACACGGCGAGATGACCTGCAAATTTTTTTTTGACCGTCATGGCAACAATAGCATGGGACATACAGCAGTGGTAAGGTCGGGAGAGGCCTTTGAACAATAGCGAAAGATTAACTGCTATTAATAAACATAACGAATAACGACAAATAGATAAAATAATACAGTAGTGGAAGTCATTACTTACACCACGGTTTCGACTAGAAGTGTTGACCTCCTGTTACATGCAGTATAGTATGCTCGCGGTGCAAATTGAGGACAGATGATTTTAAATGAGGTGTTGTCACAGGGATTTGTGGTTTACGTCCGACTTAACCTACAGATCTGATTTTGATTTATCTCTCCTGTCATACTGATGATGTCGAAGGCGCCTACAGCAATTTTCTACCACCTCACGGCCTGTCCTCCAATGTGAGCCAACCTGTAAATGCTCGGGATTAAGTAAACACATGCAGTAGGCGGAACAAGTGACTTGCCATAGACACATGTCACACATCTGTCGCATTTGTGAGTTTTTAGGTATCCTGCAACCACATGACAGTGATTAAGTAGCAGTAACATTTATTGTCAAAGCTATGTAAATTCACATCAAGGATGACTATGGAAATGGAAATTGCCTTTGTATTTGGAACTGCGGGTTAAATATCACTCCATGTGATGGCTGGAATCTCAGAATGTAAAGGGCCTACTCGTAGAAGACTTGAGCTCTGGACCCAATAAGTGCATAGTACTCAGCATAAAGTAACAACAACCTGACGTACATTACACACACTGACGTGACGGTTATGGGATACCTCCTACAATCGTGTCAGACCTCCTTTTTCCCGGCGTAGTGCAGCAACTCAGCATGCCATGCACCCATCAAGTCGTTGGAAATCCCCTGCAGAAATATTAAGCCATGCTGCCTCTACAGCCGACCATAATTGCAAGAGAGTTGCCAGTGCAGGATTTTGTGCATGACCTGACTTCTCGACTATGTCCCATAAATGTTCGATGGGATTGATGTTGGGCGATCTGGATGGGCAAATCATTCGTTCGTACTGTCCAGGACATTCTTCAAACCACTCACGGACAATTGTGGCCCAGTGATATGGCGTATTGTCATTCATAAAAATTCCATCGTTGCTTGGAACTTAAAGACCATGAATGGTTGGAAATTGTCTCCAAGTCGCTGAACATAACCATTTCTAGTCAATGATCGGTTCAGTTGGACCAGAGGACCCAGTCCATTCCATGCAAACACAGCCCACACCATTATGGAGCCATTACCGGCTTTCCCAGTGCCTTGTTGAAAACTTGGGTTCATAGCTTTCTGGGGTCTGCGCCGCACTAGAACCCTACCATCAGCTCAACCAACTGAAATCGGGATCCATCTGACCAGGCCACTGTTTTACAGTTGTCTAGGGCCCAACCGATATGGTCGCGAGCCCAGGAGAGGCGCTGCAGGCAGTGTTAATGCTGCTAGTAAAGACACTTGGGTCAGTCTGAGGGATACGTTTGACGAACGTCCCCCATTGATTTCTGCGGCTATTTGACGCAGTGTTGCTTGTTTGTCAGCACTGACAAGACTGCGCGAACGCCGCTGCTCTTGGTCGTTAAATGAAGGCTGTCGACCACCGTGTTGTCCTTGGTGGGAGGCAATGGCTGAAATTTGGTATTCTCAGCACACTCTTGACACTGTGAACCTCGGAATATTTTCCCTAACAATTTCCGAAATGGAATGCCCCATCTACATTTACATCCATACTCCGCAAGCCGCCTGACGGTGGGTGGCGGAGGGTACCTTGAGTACCTCTATCGGTTCTCCCTTCTATTCCAGTCTCATATTGTTCGTGGAAACAAAGATTGTCGGTATGCCTCTGTGTGGGCTCTAATGTCTCTGATTTTATCCTCATGGTCCCTTCGCGAGATATATGTAGGAGGGAACAATATACTGCTTGACTTCTCGGTGAAGGTATGTTCTCTAAACTTCAACAAAAGTCCGTACCGAGCTACTGAGCGTCTCTCTTCCAGAGTCTTCCACTGGAGTTTATTTATCATCTCCGTAACGCTTTCGCGATTACTAAATGATCCTGTAACGAAGCGCGCTGCTCTCCGTTGGATCTTCTCTATCTCTTCTATCAACCCTATCTGGTACGGATCCCACACCGATGAGCAGTATTCAAGCAGTGGGCGAACAAGTGTACTGTAACCTACTTCCTTTGTTTTCGGACTGCATTTCCTTAGGATTCTTCCAATGAATCTCAGTCTGGCATCTGCTTCACCGACAATTAATTTCACATGGTCATTCCATTTTAAATCACTCCAAATGCCTACTCCCAGATAATTTATGGAATTAACTGCTTCCAGTTGCTGACCTGCTATATTGTAGCTAAATGATAAAGGATCTTCCTTTCTATGTATTCGCAGCACATTACACGTGTCTACATTGAGATTCAATTGCCAATCCCTGCACCATGCGTCAATTCGTTGCAGATCCTCGTGCATTTCAGTACAATTTTCCATTGTTACAACATCTCGATATACTACAGCATCATCCGCAAAAAGCCTCAATGAACTTCCGATGTTATCCACAAGGTCATATATATATATATATATATATATATATATATATATATATATATATATATATATATATATATATATATACACTACTGGAAATTGAAATAAGAACACCGTGAATTCATTGTCCCAGGAAGGGGAAACTTTATTGACACATTCCTGGGGTCAGATACATCACATGATCACACTGACAGAACCACAGGCACATAGACACAGGCAACAGAGCATGCACAACGTCGGCACTAGTACAGTGTATATCCACCTTTCGCAGCAATGCAGGCTGCTATTCTCCCATGGAGACGATCGTAGAGATGCTGGATGTAGTCCTGTGGAACGGCTTGCCATGCCATTTCCACCTGGCGCCTCAGTTGGACCAGCGTTCGTGCTGGACGTGCAGACCGCGTGAGACGACGCTTCATCCAGTCCCAAACATGCTCAATGGGGGACAGATCCGGAGATCTTGCTGGCCAGGGTAGTTGACTTACACCTTCTAGAGCACGTTGGGTGGCACGGGATACATGCGGACGTGCATTGTCCTGTTGGAACAGCAAGTTCCCTTGCCGGTCTAGGAATGGTAGAACGATGGGTTCGATGACGGTTTGGATGTACCGTGCACTATTCAGTGTCCCCTCGACGATCACCAGTGGTGTACGGCCAGTGTAGGAGATCGCTCCCCACACCATGATGCCGGGTGTTGGCCCTGTGTGCCTCGGTCGTATGCAGTCCTGATTGTGGCGCTCACCTGCACGGCGCCAAACACGCATACGACCATCATTGGCACCAAGGCAGAAGCGACTCTCATCGCGAAGACGACACGTCTCCATTCGTCCCTCCATTCACGCCTGTCGCGACACCACTGGAGGCGGGCTGCACGATGTTGGGGCGTGAGCGGAAGACGGCCTAACGGTGTGCGGGACCGGAGCCCAGCTTTATGGAGACGGTTGCGAATGGTCCTCGCCGATACCCCAGGAGCAACAGTGTCCCCAATTTGCTGGGAAGTGGCGGTGCGGTCCCCTACGGCACTGCGTAGGATCCTACGGTCTTGGCGTGCATCCGTGCGTCGCTGCGGTCCGGTGCCAGGTCGACGGGCACGTGCACCTTCCGCCGACCACTGGCGACAACATCGATGTACTGTGGAGACCTCACGCCCCACGTGTTGAGCAATTCGGCGGTACGTCCACCCGGCCTCCCGCATGCCCACTATACGCCCTCGCTCAAAGTCCGTCAACTGCACATACGGTTCACGTCCACGCTGTCGCGGCATGCTACCAGTGTTAAAGACTGCGATGGAGCTCCGTATGCCACGGCAAACTGGCTGACACTGACGGCGGCGGTGCACAAATGCTGCGCAGCTAGCGCTATTCGACGGCCAACACCACGGTTCCTGGTGTGTCCGCTGTGCCGTGCGTGTGATCATTGCTTGTACAGCCCTCTCGGAGTGTCCGGAGCAAGTATGGTGGGTCTGACACACCAGTGTCAATGTGTTCTTTTTTCCATTTCCAGGAGTGTATATATATATATATATATATATATATATATATATATATATATATATTGTGAATAGCAACGGTCCTACGACACTCCCCTGCGGCACACCTGAAATCACTCTTACTTCAGAAGACTTCTCTCCATTGAGAATGACATGCTGCGTTCTGTTATCTAGGAACTCTTCAATCCAATCACACAATTGGTCTGATAGTCCATATGTTCTTACTTTGTTCATTAAACGACTGTGGGGAACTATATCAAACGCCTTGCGGAAGTCAAGAAACACGGCATCTACCTGGGAACCCGTGTCTATGGCTCTGAGTCTCGTGGACGAATAGCGCGAGCTGGGTTTCACACGATCGTATTTTTCGAAACCCATGCTGATTCCTACAGAGTAGATTTCTAGTCTCCAGAAAAGTCATTATACTCGAACATAACACGTGTTCCAAAATTCTACAACTGATCGACGGTAGAGACATAGGTCTATAGTCCTGCATATCTGTTCGACGTCCCTTCTTGAAAATGGGGATGACCTGTGCCCTTTTCCAATTTTTTGGAACGCTACGCTCTTCTAGAGACCTACGGTACACCTCTGCAAGAAAGGGGGGGGGGGGGGCAAGTTCCTTCGCGTACTACTTTCGGTCAGTGGCGCGATGGTGAGAGGAGGTCCGTGGAGCCAGTGACCTCTGGCGGCACCTGGTTTGTTGTTTGGTTGCCGAGCGGAGCGCTGCCATCCCTTGTCTGTTGTCCGAACAGCTGTCCCCTGTAAAGTCCTTGCCTAGATAATCCGTCTGTGTTGCCCCTGGCTGAGTACGTGCATGGCCACAGCACACCAAAAAGTAGCGTGCCTTGCACCAAATTCGAACCGCCGACCTTCGTCTTACCGCCTTAGTTCCATCTGCAGCTGGAGGACGGCCAGAACGACTTTTTATCTTTATTTAGACATGTGTGTTTTTCAAGAACCGTCCTCTGATACACGACTGCTATAGCTGCTAACTACTACTATTTATCTACTTCACAATAGAACTACCAGTTATTTGCTCAAATTCAAATAAGTTTTGCGGCCGCGGTGGTCTAGCGGTTCTAGGCGCGCAGTCCGGAATCGCGCGACTGCTTCGGTCGCAGGTTCGAATCCTGCCTCGGGCATGGATGTGTGTGATGTCCTTAGGTTAGTTAGGTTTAAGTAGTTCGAAGTTCTAGGGGACTGATGACCACAGATGTTAAGTCCCATAGTGCTCAGAACCATTTGAACCATTTTTGAATCAAATAAGTTTCTTAAGAACGGGTTTAAATTTTTTTTTCACTGTCGCAAACTAACACGCAGAGATGAACACAAACTCAAGACAAAATCGTCCACGTCATAGGTGAGATTCGTGGGACCTCCAACAACGCGTCTTAGTGTCTTGGCCTACATGGCCTTCACAGTCTGTAGCCATATAGGTATGGCCAGACTTAAAGCGGCAACAAGTTTATAATACGAATCCCTTCAATCCTTCTCCACTGCCACACTATTTGATGACATTAGCTGTTAACTTCATCCATAGGGGTCATCATAAGAGCGGCAAGTAGAAATCACATCGTGGGCGCTCAGTTGCAATGACTCACTGGAAAAATCCAGTTGTCACGCTGACTGAAGAAGGCAAGTTTTCAGATGTTGGCAGGAGGTTGTGCGGGCCACCTACCACTGCAAATGGAGAGGGGAAGAATTGTGTTGAAACAAGCGGTAACAACTGAGTTCCTGGCTCAGACTTGAATAAACCGAGCACACGCCGAGAGAACACAAAGACTGTGCGGTAGGAGTCGACAGCTTTCCTTCCTAAATGTGAAGCAGTTGTGGCGAGAGACTAGCTTCCGCTGTCCCAGTGACACAGTTTGCGGAAAGATGAGGGAAGATGGACTCCACGTACGAAGATCCGCTGTGAAATGGGAAAATATTGATGATAATGTCATATACCGGCTGGCATTCTCGGAGCTCCATCAGAACGTAGCGTGGGAAAATGTAATTTTTTGTCTGATGAGAAGGTGTTTTTCTCGAGGAACGATGGTCTGAGAGAACTTTACGGACCACGAATGAAAGATATCTTGGAGAATACGCGCGACAGCAAGAAGAAGCGGGCGGCTATCGGTTTCCTGCTGGGGATGGATTGCTGCGAGAAGGGCAGGAGTACACAGAATTGGGAGAACTCTTGATAACAGGCAATACGCTCACATAATGAAGTATGTGATGTTGCCTTGAGTGCGAATGTTATACAGTGAAGGAGAGTTCACTTTACAGGAGTATCATTCACCTGCGCGTAAGTCCACACTCTTTTGGAGACACTGTCCATTCCGTTCAACTGTTAATGTCATCAACGAACCTCAGATTTTTACTCCAAATTTATCTTTGGTTTCCTTTTCTGCTTGCTCAAGGTACCGACTGAATAATATCGGGGATAGGCTACAACCCTGTCTCACTCCCTCCTTGACCCCTGTCTCCCTCTCATGACCTGCTGTCTGGTTTCTGTGCAAGTTATAAATAGCCTTTCGATCCCTGTATTTTATCCCTGCTACCTTCAGAATCTCAAAAGAGTATTGCAGTCAACATTGTCAAAATCTTTCTCTAAGTCTACAAATGCTATAAACGTATGTTTTCCTTTCCCTAATCTATCGTCTAAGATAAGTTTCATGGTCAGTATTGCCTCGCATGTTCCTACACTTCTCCGGAATCTGAACTGATCTACCCCGGAGTCGTCTACTACCAGTTTTTCTATTCTTCTGTAGAGAATTCGTTTCTGTATTTTGCAACCAAGGCATCTTAAACTGATAATTAGGTAATATTCACATCTGTCAGCACCTGTTTTATTTGGACCTGGATGCATTACATTCTTCTTGAAATCAAAGGGTTTTTCGCCTGTCTCATACATCTTGCATACCAGATCGAATAGTTTTGTCATGATGGGCTCTCCCAAGGCTATAAGTAGTTCTGACGGAATTTCATCTTCTCAAGGGACCCTGTTTCGACATAGGATCATCAGGTCTCTGTAAAATTCTTCTCGCACTATCATATCTCCCATCTCATCTTCATCTACGTCCTCTTACCTTTCTATAATACTGCCTTCAACTGCATGTCCTTCGTATAGACCCTCTATACTTAATTTCCATCTTTGTTTTCCTTTCTTTGCTTACTACACGTTTCCCATCTGTGCTCTTGATATACATACAGCTGTTTCTCTTTACGGCAAAGGTCTCTTCAGTTTTCCTGTAGGCGGTATCTGTCTTTCCCCCTAGTGAAAAATGCTTTTAAATCCTTACAGTTGTCCAATAGTGATCCCCTGCTTAGCCATTTTGCACTGCCTGGCAGTCTCATTTTTTAGACTTTTGTAATACCTTTTGCCAGCCTCATTAGATGTATTTTTATATTTTCTCCTTCCATCAGTTAAATTCAATACCTCCCGTGATACCCAAGAATTTCTACCAGTCTTTGTCTTTTTACCTATTTGATCCTCTGCTGCCTTCACTATTTCATTTCTCAAAGCGACTTATTCGTCTTCTCCTGTATTCCTTTCCTCTGTTCTAGTCAATCGGTATTTAATGCTCCCTCTGGAACTATCTATATAATTTCGTTCTTTCAACTTATCCAGGTCCCATTTCCTTAATTTCCTAGCTTTTTCAATTTCTTCAGTTTCAGTCTACAGTTAATAACCAATAAATTGTGGTCAGAGTCCACATCTGCCCCTGGAAATGTCTTACAGTTAAAAATCTGGTTCCGAAATCTTTATCTTACCATTATATAAACAATCTGAAATTTTCCGCTGTTTCCATGTCTCTTCCACGTATGAAACCTTAACTCAAATGTTAGAGATCATTAAATTACGCTCTCAGCAAAATTCTACTGGGCAGCTTCCTCTTTCATTCCTTTCCCCCAGTCCATATCACCAATTATTTTTCCTTATCTTCCTTTTCCTGCCATCGAATTTCAGTCCCCCATCACAATTAAATTGTCGTACCCCTTAACTATCTGAATAATTTCTTTTGTCTCCTTATACATTTCTTCAACCTCTTCATTATTTGCAGAGCTAGCTGGCGTATTAAGTTACACTACTCTGTGGTGGGTGTGCACTTAGTGTCTATCTTAGCTACGATAAAGTGTTCACTATGCTGTTCATAGTACATAACCTCCATTCCTATTTTCTTATTCATTACCCCTTCTTGGTTATGTATTTGTAACCCCATATTCACTTGACCAGAAATCCTGTTCCTCCTGCCACCGAGCGTCACTAATTCCAACTATATCCACCTATCCATTTCCCTTTTTAAATTTTCTAACCTACATGCCCGAGTGAGGGATCTAACATTCCAAAATCTGACACACAGAATGCGAGTTTTGTTTCTCCTGATGACGACATCCTCCTGAGTAGACCCACCCAGAGATACGAATGTGGGACTATTTTACCACCGGAATATTTTGCCCAAGAGGATGGCGTCATCATTTAACCATACAGCAGAGCTGCAGGCTCTTGGTAAAAATTGCGACTGTCGTTTCCCCTTGCTTTCAGCTGTTCGCAGTACAAGCGTACCAAGATCATTTTGGTTGACATTACGAAGCCAGATCTGATAATCACCCACACTGTTGACCCTGCTACTACTGAAAAGGCTGCTACCCCTCTTCCCTTTTCTAACTCCTCTAAGATGAAAGGAACTGTGACATATTTTCCTATAAGATCCACTTTTCTTGCTTTTCAATCACTTACTTTGCACTACTACTCTCTCCCCTATCCAACGCCCCCTCCGTCCCTCCCCCCTCCCTGTCTCTCTCTCTCTCTCTCTCTCTCTCACTCTCTCTCTCTCTCTATCTCTCTTCTCTCTCTCTGGTCAGTTTTGTAGGTCTATGTAGAGATGAGGAAAATGGAGACGTAGAAGAAGCTATGTTGTTAACCCTTTCAAACCCGAATTTTTTCTGGAGGAAGGAAAATTTTTTTAAATACTGTAATGGGCTTGGATGATTTTTAATGATTTTAGAAGCAACATTTATAAAAAGATATGTTACCATTTTCGAAACAAATTTTGTACACATTTGTGTACACTGGGTCTCAATCAACACTGAAATCATAGCAGACAAAACTAATTTATTTAAACATTACACATAAATTTGAAATCATTTACACACAAAATACACGCAAAATTCACCATAGTTTTAATTAAAAATGAAATGAGTCAGGAATTATGTTCATTATGTGGTGTTAATTGACATGATATGAACGGAAACAGTTTTTTTTTCCTCTGACCGACAAAGATGTACGTTACATTTTTCACATATTATTCGTGAACGTCCCTTGCATCCCGGAAATTTGCACCTGGTACGCAGTGCACCACTTTCATGAAGAGGCAAATGTTGTTCCATCATACTGAACCTCTTCAGGAGGCCTAGTTTCTCCTCGTCGTCTTTGAACAGATGTATCTGGAGGTGTGGCAGATGGTCGGCCTCGTTTTCTATTCGAGGTATCCATCCCACTTAACACTAGAACATCAGCCAGCTTCATACACAAGTGTAAGAGATCCATTATTTTCTTCGTTGGCAGACCAATTGCACTGGCATTTTTCCTGTATTCGAGCCAGCTCTGTTCCACAGCAAAATCTACAGCATGGAAAATAGCTCTGAGTGTCCATTTCTTTGACTTTATAAAAATTGATCAAAAAGATCAACTCCGCTCATGCCATGGTTGTAGCATTTTACAATCTCTGGTCAACCGATAGTAACATATTTACTTTCTTTTTTGCCCCAGCGTTCAACTTTGTCAATTTCTCCTTTTCCAATAAAATTAGAGTCTAGAACAACTGTTTTGTTGTCAACCCATTTTACTAGTGTTATGTCATCTGCGCTACAAATTTCTTCTGAAAATCCTATTTCCTTTTTCATTGCCTCCTTATCTGGTATTAGAGGAGGATTTGCAAAACGATTAACTCTGACAGTTCCAGCAGCACAAATTTTTTCTTGTTTCAACGCTTGGAAAAGCTTGTATGAAGAAAAGAAATTGTCAAAATAGATCTTATGCCCCATTTGGTTTTTTATTCTCTGGGCTAATTGTAAAACTACTGTTGGACCTTGGCCAAATTCCTTCAACAAAGATATCTGAAATTCAGTCGATGCTCCCTGATAAAGAATAAAATCATAGGCTTCTCCACTCTTACCACATAACATGTACATTTTGATACCCCACGGAGAAGGCTTTCCCTTCACATACTTTTTTACTGACAGCTTCCCTGTGAGTGGGATCATTGTCTCATCAACAGCGAGCTCTTTCTCCACAGATAACTCCAGACGTCTGTTACGGATGGCAGTATATATAGGCCGAACTTTATAGAACTTGTATTTATTGTCTGCTGGTATAGCCATGCTGTTAACAAGATGTAAATTTGTTCTGAGTTGGAAGAATCTATTTCTGGGCATACTGTCCAAGAATAATTGTATTTTCAATGTTGTGTCCCAATACATTCGGACTCTAGGAAATTTTAGAGTTCCCATAAGTATATGAAGCCCAAACAAGTCTTGGAGTTCCGCTGGTGTAGTTTGTTTGAAATTGCTAATTGTTCCACTTTGCAAGGCATATAGGTTTGTCATATCAGCCATACTACTGAACAGATCATTGGTAATGTACTTACTGAAATAAGTTGAAGGAGAAAGTATCTCCTGTTCTTCAATACGTTATTCCCATTCGTAATATGAATCCAGTATAGAGAGAGGACGATGACGCCACTTGATGTCCTTTTTTTCTGACAAAAAGTATTTTACATCATTGAGCTCATTGTTGGTAAGTGGATCACTGTCTTGAATATCACTATCGTTGTTATCATTGCCACTGCATTCATTATTTGCAGTTCACTCATCATTGGTTTCTCCCCTGTTTATTTTGTCACCCCCACTCTCGCTTCCTTCTCTCTTGAAGTACAGTAGGAGTCTACATCAGGAACTGATTCTTCATCTGATGATAAATCGAAATCTGACACCTCTCCATTCAGCAGCATCTCTAAAATGGCATCTACATCTCGCTCAATGTTGAAATACTGTTTCTTCGACGTGATGAACAGAACTGAAATATTCACAAATAATAATATCAGTAGTGGTAGTTCCCTAAAATAATAATTTACAGTAGACCTAACGGCATTGTCATCAACTGGAGCTTCAATGCTATGTCTATTTTCCTAATTGTTGCTCAGAACAATACCTAGTAATACCACATACTTCATATGTTTTGAATAAATCCCAGTCAAAACTCATACAATCGTCAGGATAAAAAGAAACTGTTCCAACATATGCTTCATGTGAAGGAAACACAAGATATTCAGTGTTATGTAAAACATTGTTCTTGAGACCTCATGGCTACAATTGTGCACACAGAAAAACATTGCTCCTTTTTGTTGACTAAAACAAATGATTTTGAAATATTGATTGTTGTAATAAATAAATCAAACCTTCTACAATGTTCATGCAAAACAACAATACTGGTACTCAACAATACTGTGGGTTATAGCTTAGCAAAGACTACCAAGTACTTTCAAGGTCACAAACTGCTCTGCACTGCTACATTAATCTGTTGATATGTTTATAGCACTGCACAACAGATGGCAGAAAAAATGGTTCAAATGGCTCTGAGCACTATGGGACTTAACATCTGTGGTCATCAGTTCCCTAGAACTTAGAACTACTTAAATCTAGCTAACCTAGGGACATCACACACATCCATACCCGAGGCAGGATTCGAACCTGCGACCGTAGCGGTCACGCGGTTCCAGACTGAAGCGCCCAGAACCGCACGGCCACACCGGCCGGCAGATGGCAGCACTTGTGCACGGGGAAAAGAATAAACATTCACAAATGTGTACATCAGCTCCCAATTGAGGAAAAATATTTCTATTGCAGTTAAGAAGTCGTGAAAATAAATGTACACAATTATAACCACAGGGTCTGAAAGGGTTAATCGAATGCACCACATCGTGAAAATTACTTAAAAATTACTTAAAAGGAGAATGAACTGTGCTGTTTCTGTGAGAACTGATGCGTTCATTTCCTGTGGCTGTTGAATCTCTCTTGCTTTGAACATTGGTCTAGTTAATTATTCTTTTCTCTGTTTTTTTTATGACATTGCTATGTTCCAGTTGGATGTTAAGTGGAGACAGTTAAGTGGAGACTGATAACAATGTATATTTCCGGTTCACTTGTGGGAATTCGGAAGTTAACGTAATATAATCAGGTTGCCACAGACCTGACGATGGTACGTAGGTGGTAACATTTTTACCCTCTACTCGTGGATCAAGACAAGTCTTGGAAGTTATTCAGGTCTGCTGATAAAATTTTCACTTAATGTCTAGTACAGTGACTGCACAAAGTACCACACCAGGACTGCGATGATGTTTGTCGTCACAACCGCGAACATAAAAGTAACAAAACGTCTGTGCTGCTTATCAGTGGTTTGGTTCTCACATAGGGACAAATAAACACAGAAAAAAATATCAGACGCAATGGACTTCCTTTGGTGCCCAAATATTTGATCTGTTCCACTCTCTTATCATCTAAAACAGTTGCCTTGGCATTTTTCGACCTCTTAATGACTTTGTCAAGTAATTCCGTGGTGATTCCT
This sequence comes from Schistocerca nitens, assembly GCF_023898315.1. Lineage (NCBI taxonomy): Eukaryota > Metazoa > Arthropoda > Insecta > Orthoptera > Acrididae > Schistocerca > Schistocerca nitens. The sequence goes on along the minus strand of NC_064616.1, from coordinate 638,055,021 downwards.
ATTGTGGCGTTGCTAGTCTCGATATATGTCATTCCCTTATGATATATTTATGCGCCGAAAATTTTTCAGTCAGGCAAGAGCTGATTTTGCAACAGTATGAGGAAACAGGCTGATGTTCCCAGGACCTTTAGACTGGTTTGGGACATGTCAAACACTATATGGGTTAAGTATTTTAGCTGTATGTCTGCATCAGAGGATTTATCTGAAACACGGAACGATATTCACATAACACAACAATGGATTACGTCCAGGAACATAACTTACCTTCCATCCACACGCTGGGATTCAAGGTGGGATGACTGTCTGGAACTATTGTTTATCACTTCCATGACGAGGTCTCAGTATGCTACAGACGAAATTAAGTTGTCTACTTATTTAACAAATTCTTCCACGCCATTTGTTATTTAATCAAATTATACTCATACAAAGACTTGAATTTTATTGGCGAAAGTAAAAAAAAAAAAACCGCTGGTATTAACAAGTGTGTAATTCAGGAATTTCATATGTTTTTCACCTACAGGTCTAAAAGGCACTAAATCACTGTAGTGAGAAGTCATAAGATACATATGTTTTCTTGGGATTTCCTTGCCCATTTTCGGTCTGTCAGTTTAAAGAAGTGGAAAAAACGGAGATACACTATAGCACTCCTCCAGCCAACTTGCAACCTACCGCTAATGAACTTTTCACTCAGACGCTGGTTACACTACCACTGAGCTAGCGGACCACTGCTGTGTTTTCTGCTCCGCCATTGTCAAAGTGGTGGCTAATATATATAATTAGCGACGTAAAAGATGAGAGTAGTGATATTTTCGACTTGGAGCAACTTTCCTGGACACAGAATCACAAATATGATAGCCTAATGTCACAGCCTGTGTGAAAGTCACTCAGATTATTTACCGGAAATGAAAGGAGATTCGAAGCTAATTTAGCTGGATAACTACTCGTATATGCCACTCCAGGACGTAACTTGACAATGACAGAAGTGCCAAACATACTATGTAATCTTGCCCTTTGTACTAGCCTCAGGAACACGGCCAATGGTTGCACTGACAGGGACTGGAAGCGAGTGAGGAATGTAGCTCGTGTCTCAAAGATGCACGGCCAATCCGACCCAGTGGCGAAATATCAAATGTATAAGCCATTGGTTTCTGCTATTATTTCAGCACAGATACTAACAATATTCAGATACACTGACTGTAAGCTGAAAATCATAGATCAGTAGCTGTCACAATTACTATCGTTTTACTTTCTTAAGCGTACTGCGATCTGAGCTCATTTGACAGACATGATTCACTTTTTTTGGAATGTCTATGGTGTTTGTAGTGTATGCATTACGCATACTTAACCCTTCTTTGATCATTCTAGACAATGGTATTTCTTGAGAACACTGTAATAGACACTAGCCCAAAAACAGAGGAACACAAATGAGAACAGAACAACAGAGCATTGAACTGAAAATGCGAACGTGCACAAGAATCATTCTGTAAGCTACAAGCGCACTGCACAGCCTCAAGTCATTCACGCGAACTGTGCATGTAAACAATACATTACCGAAATAGCGTGATTCAAATGTGTAAACAAATGAAAGCAGGAAACGCGAGAAGGATCACAATATGCTGACAGTACAGTCTTCAATACGTCATTCTAAAGTAAAACCACCATCCCGTCTATAATAACACTAGCCAACAAAATTTTACTTTATTTCTGTAACTGGCATGAAAGTAGTCCAAGTGGGATTCTAGGAAATGTAACTTTAAGAACATGTTGCACCCAGTCTACTGTAGCTATGCAGAAGATTTCCTATAACATTCTTATAGTTTTCTGCCCTCTTATTTTGTGCAAAGTTTATTGACACTTGAACAAAGGCATCCCAAGCTAACTCTTCATATTCTTTCAAGGTGGTGTAGAAATGCTTATCTTTGTACAGTGTGCGTATCTGGGGAGTCACGAAAATCCCCTTTTTTATTTCCGTCTCATTAAGATGTGAAAATTTCTCGCGCAAATAGAGAAATCCTTCCCTAGTTTTATCCATGGCCTTAACTAAGTTTTTCATTAAGGTCAATTTTATATGAAGAGCAGGGAGAACTATGCTCCTGGATTCGACAAGTGCTTTGTGCACAACATTGTGAGATCCTGGTTCAAGCGATTTCCGTGTAGGCCATATATATATATATATATATATATATATATATATATAATGAAGTGCTTCGGCACTGCTATCCAAGAGGTACAGGAAGCAACAGAATTTGGTGCAGCCGTGTTGTAAGTCCAAGTAATATGCCTATTGCTTTCAGATCCCCGCAAATCTGCCATTTAAACTTGTCATATTTAAGTCACACTAACAATTGTTTCATGCCACCATATGCTTCTTTCATGTAGGGAACATAGCCATTTGGAATCGATGGTAATATGTTGCCATTATGCAGTAGCAAACACTTGAAATCTGCTTTGGAGGAGTCAATGAGCGATCTCCATTGATCACGTTTGTAGTCAATGCCTATAGCTGCCATTAATGCCTGTAAATCACTGCAAAATACCAAGTCCTTTTCACTTTAGAAAAGTGGGAGGAATGGCATATGGTGGTTACGGAACACAGTCACATTTACCGTCTTATCAAGACAATTCCACTATTGTAGTGTCGACACTAACAGTTCAGCGTTACCGTTCAGCAATTTTAGATCTCTCACTGGGTGATGAAGTTCACGCTGTGTTATTTTGGATCTTTCTAAGAACTAGGTTTTGAAGGTGGTGATGCAGCATTAGGTTCACTACCGCTGTTGTCAATTTCACAATCAGATGGGATTAAAAAAAAATGGTTCAAATGGCTCTGAGCACTATGGGACTCAACTGCTGTGGTCATCAGTCCCCTAGAACTTAGAACTACTTAAACCTAACTAACCTAAGGACATCACACACATCCATGCCCGAGGCAGGATTCGAACCTGCGACCGTAGCAGTCGCACGGTTCCGGACTGCGCGCCTAGAACCGCGAGACCACCGCGGCCGGCTCAGATGGGATAGAAACAGGTAGTCTCCGTGGGGCACCGGTTGCATGGCTAACGGTATGTTAGGATATGTCAAGGAGGACTTTTTCTTCTTGGAAATACCATGTGTTAATGAAGTTGTCATATGAAAATAACCATCATTCACCTGGTTTGATGATTCTCGCCATATTATGGTATACAAAGGCCATGAAAATCCTTTTCGATTCAGCCACGAATGAAGACGCGAGACAAGAGACACAACACACGTGAGGAGCCCACAGCTCGTCCTGGTCCCCATGTTCACAGCCAAAGCACAGTCCTAATATATGGTGTTATTGGTCTCCTTTACGATTTCAATGTAGCCTGTCCACAAATGTAACAAAAATTGTCAAAACTGTTTACGCATTTGCGAGGCGTATTGAATCACAGGAATTACAATAACCACACGCACTTGCTACATTTCAGTAACACGGTCTTCCAGCACACGAACAGAATACAGTCTGCAACAGACTGAAACTACGCTTAAATGAAACATACTCCGATCTTCCCTTCCTCTTACCTTTCCCCTTGTTGCTACGAGCCCGTGCTAAAAATAGCGACAAAACTCACACAGCTATTGTTGCCTGAAACTTCATCACTCTGTTCTAGGGCTATATGGGAAGAGACTGACTATGAATGCTAATAAAATGTAATTATAATTAAATGCCCCCTCTTTTAACTCGAAAACTTGAGACAATTCGAGTTTTTCTTGTCGTTTTCGTTATCAGTGTGGTCTGTATAGTTAACAAATATCTCTTTAATCCCAGTTACATTTTCACTGTTGGCTAGTGCAATCACAAGAACGAATAGTATCCTCTACCCATAGTGATTACAAAACACCCGGCTGATGCTTTGTTCATTAAAGCGAAAATCCTCTGATGATTAAGCTTTTCTTAATTTATTTACGTATGGTTTCGTACTATTGACTTATCTAGGCCATTACAATAGTCATACGACAAGCCTAGAGGAGTAATTGCTAGAACATACTGCTGCATTAAGTGGCAATTAGTAAAATTTTGTGATACTCATTCTGCTGAATAGGTTTATGGTAGCAACTTCTTAAATCACCAATAGATGAAAGTTTTTACTTTACACCCAGCACTACATAGCTACATTAGGTAAAATGAATGGGATGATTCAGATTGGGTTCCATGGTGGAATGTGTGGAAATTATCCCGATAATATTAATTGATTATGCCAGATTATCATCACTCCGTAACAACGGTCTTGTAAGCCATACACTTACTTTCTGCGAGTGAGAGAATGGTTCATAAATGTGCAAAGAGCATTTACACTTCTTTTCTCAATGCATAACACAGTCAAATGATGTGCTAGTCATTCGCAGGCAGATACTCAATGTTACGCCTTTCTAGAGACAATTTAATTTTTTCCATAGCAAACGGTCACCTCCTCGTGGAGGCTAAAAACATGAGTAACATTTCTCTTACATTAAGGTCCTGGTCGCAATATAGTATTTTGTTATTTGCATATAATTCTCCGTTTTAGTTAAGCCCATTTTGTGAACAGATGTTGCGAAAACGGCTTGCTACTGCTAGATAAACGAAACTATTGGATGGCAGCCCTTGAAGTGTTCGACATGTGGCGCCAGATCGCTCTTGGATACATTCATGTTTCTCCAGATATTGCTCACTGATTCTTGTTCAAATGAATAATTTTGAGGTTGCACAAAAAGAGCAAAACCAGGACGACATATAAGCATCGAGACTAGCTATCTCACAGATGACATCACTTGAGAAACCTGAATAGTCTTTAGGAAATAGAAAAATAGTACAGCAACAGACTCAGATGATATGGGAAAGCAACAAATTAAATATTTCGATACCAAAATAAAACGCATTGCTTTCATACCGCTTCCCATGTTAATATGCACCTAGATGACTACATTACCTCTCAGGTGTGTCACTGATACCCTCTCCAAAAATTACTGTAATAACTCGATGCCATGGTCATGGCCGAAAACGCAGGTATGGTGAAATACAGCGTGATGAACAAATGGGCAACAGTGCAAATGTGTAGTTGTTGCTGCCAAGTGGGGAGACTAACTATACGCTGTTCATCTGCAATGACAAACTGTCACATTTTTTAACAATGTTAAATACCGAAAGATGTTAGTTGCATTTTCGATTGAAATAAATAATCACTCTAAATTATATTGCACAATTATTCGTTTAAAACAGCTTTTCTGTCGCTTATTTTCACTGTTTTTTGAATGGTGGTGTTGCAAGAATGGAAGCATCTTCTCCACACCCAGAATTTTCATTTAATCGTGAGAGAAGAGGAGACCACTCAGTTCGAATAGCTGTTACAGGAAGATGGTAATGCAGTTACAAATCTGCAACCATTTCAGATGATTTATCACCATCATGGCAAAGCAGTTCACCTTCGCGCATGTTACCCAATTATGGAATGAGAAATACACTCTACCAGAAATCCATTAATGGATGGTCTTGAATAGTGCATAATGTTTTACTGTTCTTTCAACTGCTGGCTCCATTTAATTAACTGAAAATGGTTGAGAAAGTTTCATCACATCTGAAGTTGAAAAACATTAAATTCCTGAATTACACACTTGTTAATACTAGAGTTTTTTTTTTACTTTAGCCAATAGAATTTAATTTTTTTGCACATATAATTTGATTAAATAACAAATGGCGTGGAGCAATTTGTTAAATAAGTAGACAACCGAGCATACTGAGACCTCATCATGGAAGCGATAAACAATAGTTTCAGACAGTCATCCCTTCTTGAACCCCACCATACAGATGGTTCAAATGGTTCAAATGGCTCTGAGCACTATGGGACTTAACAGTTATGGTCATCAGTCCCCTAGAACTTAGAACTACTTAAACCTATCTAACCTAAGGACATCACACAACACCCAGGCATCACGAGGCAGAGAAAATCCCTGACCCCGCCGGGAATCGAACCCGGGAAACCGGGCGCGGGAAGCGAGAACGCTACCGCACGACCACGAGCTGCGGACCATACAGATGGAAGGTAAATTATGTTCCTGGATGTAATCCAATGTTGTGTTATGTGAATATCGTTCCGTGTTTCAGATAAGCCCTCTGATGCAGACATGCAGCTAAAATACTTAACTCATATAGTGTCTGACACGTCCCAAACCAGTCTAAAGGTTTGGAGCCTATTGTAAAGGTAGAATAATATCTCTGAAATAGGTCCAGGGAACATCAGGCTGTTTCCTCATATTGTTGCAAAATCAACTCTTGCCTGACTGAAAAATTTTGGGTGCATGAATACAACATAAGGGAATGACAGATATCGAGACTAGCAACCCCACAGTTGGAATCACCATGGAATTACTTGACAATGTCATTAAGAGGTCGAAAAATGCCAAGGCAACGGTTTTAGATGATGTGAGAGTCGAACAGATTAAACATTTAGGCACCAAAGGAATCCATTGTGTCTGTTACTTTTTCTGTGTTTATTTGTCCCTAAGTGACAACCAAACAACTGATAAGCAGCACACACGCTTTCTTACATTTACTGTTCGTGGTTGTAATGACGAACATCATCACAGTCCTGATGTACTTTGTGCTGTCACTATACGAGCCATTAAGTGAAAATAACTCCCAAGACATGTCTTGACCCACGAGATGAGGGTAAAAATATTACCACCCACATCCCATCGTCAGATCTGTAGCAACCTAATTATATTCCGAATTCCTACCAGTGAACTGGAATAATTGTTACCAGTCTCCAGTTAACTCCCATCTAGAACATTGCAATGTCATTAAAAAAAAAAAAAATCAGAGAAATTCACTAGACCAATGTTCAAAGCAAGAGCGATTCAACAGCCGCAGGAAATGAAAGCGTCAGTTCTCACAGAAACAACACAGTTCATTCTCCTTTTAAGAAGCCCCCGACTGATAGTTAATTTCATGATGTGGTGCATTTGATTAATAACATCAGCTTCTTCTACGTCTCTGCTTTCCACATCTCTACATTGAACTACAGAACTGACGAGAGAGAGAGAGAGAGAGAGAGAGAGAGAGAGAGAGAGAGGTGGGAGGAAAGATCAAAGGTAAATAAACATTAGAAGTAATCTTTTACATATTTCAGGGAGGGTGCATGACAAAGCGCAAGAGAGAGTCTAAAAGAGTTTTCCTTAATTCACTGTTTTTTATGTATGTAAGTATGCACCAAATCAATGAGATACATTGTATTCAAAAATATGTTTAAAAGAAACTTATTGCAATTAGAAAGGTAACATGAAGGAAACTCATATCTTGTTACCTTTGGTTCGATGTATTTTCGTTGCCAAGAAATCTTCCACTGGGTGTCGTTGACAGAGAAATTGAGAAAATGTACAAATAAGGAACATAAAATGCCTTCAGTACCCTAATATCTTGTCCATTATTCCCCACTATTCCGAACTTCAATAACTGTCTTGACATGCCATGCATGATGTGTGAGATGTAATTGCCAGAAGAGGCAACTTCCTTCCAGGGTAAAGTGCAAAGTCCTACAGAGCGTCAGCTGTAGCCATAAGGATTTCGTGGCCAGTTATCTTCATCTACATCTACATGATTACTCTGCAATTCACATTTAAGTGCTTGGCAGAGGGTTCGTCGAACCACAATCGTACTATCTCTCTACCATTCCACTCCCGAACAGCGCGCGGGAAAAACGAACACCTAAACCTTTCTGTTCGAGCTCTGATTTCTCTTATTTTATTTTGATGATCATTCCTACCTATGTAGGTTGGGCTCAACAAAATATTTTCGCATTCGGAACAGAAAGTTGGTGACTGAAATTTCGTAAATAGATCTCGCCGCGACGAAAGACGTCTTTACTTTAATGACTTCCATCCCAACTCGCGTATCATATCTACCACACTCTCTCCCCTATTACGTGATAATACAAAACGAGCTGCCCTTTTTTGCACCCTTTCGATGTCCTCCGTCAATCCCACCTGATAAGGATCCCACACCGCGCAGCAATATTCTAACAGAGGACGAACGAGTGTAGTGTAAGCTGTCTCTTTAGTGGACTTGTTGCATCTTCTAAGTGTCCTGCCAATGAAACGCAACCTTTGGCTCGCCTTCCCCACTATATTATCTATGTGGACTTTCCAACTGAAGTTGTTCGTAATTTTAACACCCAGGTACTTAGTTGAATTGACAGCCTTGAGAATTGTACTATTTATCGAGTAATCGAATTCCAACGGATTTCTTTTGGAACTCATGTGGATCACCTCGCACTTTTCGTTATTTAGCGTCAACTGCCACCTACCACACCATACAGCAATCTTTTCTAAATCGCTTTGCAACTGATACTGGTCTTCGGATGACCTTACTAGACGGTAAATTACAGCATCATCTGCGAACAACCTAAGAGAACTGCTCAGATTGTCACCCAGGTCATTTATATAGATCAGGAACAGCAGAGGTCCCAGGACGCTTCCCTGGGGAACACCTGATATCACTTCAATTTTACTCGATGATTTGCTGTCTATTACTACGAACTGCGACATTCCTGACAGGAAATCACGAATCCATTCGCACAACTGAGACGATACCCCATAGGCCCACAGCTTGATTAGAAGTCGCTTGTGAGGAACGGTGTCAAAAGCTTTCCGGAAATCTAGAAATACGGAATCAACTTGAGATCCCCTGTCGATAGCGGCCATTACTTCGTGCGAATAAAGAGCTAGCTGCGTTGCACAAGAACGATGTTTTCTGAAACCATGCTGATGCGTGTTAATAGATCGTTCCCTTCGAGGTGATTCATAATGTTTGAATACAGTATATGCTCCAAAACCCTACTGCAAACCGACGTCAGTGATATAGGTCTGTAGTTCTATGGATTACTCCTACTACCCTTCTTAAACACTGGTGCGACCTGCGCAATTTTCCAATCTGTAGGTACAGATCTATCGGTGAGCGAGCGGTTGTATATGATTGCTAAGTAGGAAGCTATTGTATCAGCGTAATCTGAAAGGAACCTAATCGGTATACAATCTGGACCTGAAGACTTGCCCGTATCAAGCGATTTGAGTTGCTTCGCAACCCCTAAGGTATCTACTTCTAAGAAACTCATGCTAGCAGCTGTTCGTGTTTCAAATTCTGGAATTTTCCATTCGTCTTCCCTGGTGAAGGAATTTCGGAAAACTGCGTTCAATTACTCCGGTTTAGCGGCACAGTCGTCGGTAACAGTACCATCGGCACTGTGCAGCGAAGGTATTGACTGCGCCTTGCCGCTTGTGCACTTTACATACGATCAGAAGTTCTTCGGATTTTCTACCAAATTTCGAGACAATGTTTCGTTGTGGAACCTATTAGAGGCATCTCGCATTGAAGTCCGTTCCAAATTTCGCGCGTCTGTAAATTTTAGTCAATCTTTGGGATTTCGCGTTCTTCTGAACTTCACATGCTTTTTCCGTTGCCTCTGTAACAGCGTTCGGACATGTTTTGTGTACCATGGGGGATCAGTTCCATCTCTTACCAATTTATGAGGTATGAATCTCTCAATTGCTGTTGCTATTATATCTTTGAATCTGAGCCACATCTCGTCTACATTTGCATAGTCAGTTCGGAAGGAATGGAGATTGTCTCTTAGGAAGGTTTCTAGTGACACTTTATCCGCTTTTTTAAATGAAATTATTTTGCGTTTGTTTCTGGCGGATTTGGAAGAAACGGTATTGAGCCTAGCTACAACGACCTTGTGATCACTAATCCCTGTATCAGTCATGATGCTCTCTATTAGCTCTGGATTGTTTGTGGCTAGGAGTTCAAGTGTGTTTTCGCAACCATTTACAATTCGCGTGGGTTCGTGGACTAACTGCTCGAAATAATTTTCGGAGAAAGCATTTAGGACAATCTCGGAAGATGTTTTCTGCCTACCACCGGTCTTGAACAAGTATTTTTGCCAACATATCGAGGGAAGGTTGATGTCCCCACCAACTACAATCGTATGAGTGGGGTATTTATTTGTTACGAGACTCAAATTTTCTCTGAACTAACGAACTGCCTATTGGCTTCTGTCTCGGGTTCTTCGGCCGACGTTCATCTAATGATTTTTCTGACGTTTCGCCAGCACGAGTGGCTGGCATTGTCAAGGCTTCACCCTCCATTGCCGGTGGTGAACTGGAGGCGAGCTCGCGGCCGCAGACTGTATGTACCTGGCGCGCCAACGTCCGAGGGCTTCTCCGCGGTCATTTCCGGTGCGGTTCTCCTCTTGCTACCTGCGACGGTCGTTCGCTGCAGTACGGGAAGCCAGGATCCGTTTACCTTAAGGCTTTCCTCTTTCTTGTTGAAACTGTTCGCGTGTTTTTGGATTTCTACAGCTTCTCTGAACAAGCGCGTGTGATAGTGCTTCTCTACAGCCAGAACTTCCGTGTCGGCGAATTTTATTACGTGGTCGGTCTCATTCAGTGCGTGCTCTGCCACGGCCGATTTCTCCACCTGCCCCAACCTGCAATGTCGCTTATGCTCTTTGATCCTGGTGTTAATTGATCGTCCAGTCATTCCGACATAAACTTTTCCGCATGTGTATGGTATACGGTATATTCCCGACATTGCAAGTGGGTCTCTTTTCTCCTTCGCCGATCTAAGACACTCTTTGATCTTCCTTGTCGATTTGAAAATCGTCTTTACGCCGTGTTTGCGCAATGTACGGCCGATTCTGTCCGTCACTCTGGGAATGTATGGCAGAAAGGCCGTACCCGACATTTCTTTTTCTGGTTCCTTATTTCGCCGAGTGTTTGGCTCTGTTACACTTCTAATGTAATTTGTGAAGTACCCATTGCTCCTCAGAACAGTTTCCAGGTGTTGCATTTCTCGTTTGAGGTGTTGAGGCTCACATATTCGTCCTGCTCTCGTTACGAGCGTACTAATCATGCCTCTTTCCTGGCTCGGGTGGTGGTTTGACAGTTTGTGCAGGTATCGCTCCGTGTGTGTCGGGTTTCGATACACGCTGTGTCCCAGGTTTTCGCCGTCACTTGTGACCAGCACATCTAGAAATGGCAGTTTCTTGTCCTTTTCTACTTCCATGGTAAATGATATGTTGGCATGGAGGCTGTTCAAGTGTCTCAGGAATTCACCGAGCTGTTCTTCACCATGGCTCCACACCACGAAAGTATATCGACGTACCTGTACCACACCTTAGGTTTGCAAGTCGCCGAGTCCAGTGCCTGTGCTTCGAATTATTCCATGAAGAAGTTGGCCACCACTGGACTGAGAGGACTACCCGTGGCGACGCCTTCCAGCTGTTCGTAGGAATCGCCATTTCACGTGAAATAGCTCGTGGTGAGACATGCATGGAAGAGCTTTTTAATGTCTTGCGGGAACATGGAAGAACAAACTGTCAAACCACCACCCGAGCCAGAAAAGAGGTATGATTAGTACGCTCGTAACGAGAGCAGGACGAATATGTGAGCCTCAACACCTCAAACGAGAAATGCAACACCTGGAAACTGTTCTGAGGAGCAATGGGTACTTCACAAATTGCATTAGAAGTGTAACAGAGCCCAACACTCGGCGAAATAAGGAACCAGAAAAAGAAATGTCGGGTACAGCCTTTCTGCCATACATTCCCAGAGTGACGGACAGAATCGGCCGTACATTGCGCAAACACGGCGTAAAGACGATTTTCAAATCGACAAGGAAGATCAAAGAGTGTCTTAGATCGGCGAAGGAGAAAAGAGACCCACTTGCAATGTCGGGAATATACCGTATACCATACACATGCGGAAAAGTTTATGTCGGAATGACTGGACGATCAATTAACACCAGGATCAAAGAGCATAAGCGACATTGCAGGTTGGGGCAGGTGGAGAAATCGGCCGTGGCAGAGCACGCACTGAATGAGACCGACCACGTAATAAAATTCGCCGACACGGAAGTTCTGGCTGTAGAGAAGCACTATCACACGCGCTTGTTCAGAGAAGCTGTAGAAATCCAAAAACACGCGAACAGTTTCAACAAGAAAGAGGAAAGCCTTAAGGTAAACGGATCCTGGCTTCCCGTACTGCAGCGAACGACCGTCGCAGGTAGCAAGAGGAGAACCGCACCGGAAATGACCGCGGAGAAGCCCTCGGACGTTGGCGCGCCAGGTACATACAGTCTGCAGCCGCGAGCTCGCCTCCAGTTCACCACCGGCAATGGAGGGTGAAGCCTTGACAATGCCAGACACTCGTGCTGGCGAAACGTCAGAAAAATCATTAGATGAACGTCGGCCGAAGAACCCGAGACAGAAGCCAATAGGGAGTTCGTCAACAAGTGGCCACGAAAGCCTTAACAATTTTGTATTTCTCTGAACTGTTCAGCAACTATATCATCGGAGTCTGGGGGTCGGTAGAAGGAGCCCATTATTAACTTAGTTCGGCTGTTAAGTATAACCTCCACCCATACCAATTCGCAAGAAGTATCTACTTCGACTTCACTACAAGATAAACCACTACTGACAGACACAAACACTCCACCACCAATTCTGCCTAATCTATCTTTCCTGAACACCGTCTGAGACTTCGTAAAAATTTCTGCAAAACTTATTTCAGGCTTTAGCCAGCTTTCTGTACCTATAACGATTTCAGCTTTTGTGCTTTCTATTAGCGCTTGAGGCTCAGGGACTTTCCCAGCACAACTACAACAATTTACAACTACAATTCCGACTGTTCCTTGATCCAAGTACTTCCTGTATTTGCCATGCACCCTTTGAGATTGCAGCCCACCCCGTACTTTTCCAAGACTTTCTAACCTAAAAAACCGCCCAGTCCACGCCACACAGCCTCCGCTACCCGTGTAGCCGCCAGCTGAGTGTAGTGAACTCCTGACCTATTCAGCTGAACCCGAAACCCCACCACCCTATGGCGCAAGTCAAGGAATCTGCAGCCAACACGGTCGCAAAACCGTCTGAGCCTCTGATTCAGACCCTCCACCCGGCTCTACACCAAAGGTCCGCAGTCGGTTCTGTCAACGATGCTGCAGATGGTGTTCTCTGCCTTCATCTCGTAAGCAAGACCGGCACCCTTCACCAAATCAGATAGCCGCTGGAATCCAGAGAGAATTTCCTCAGATCCACGCGACACACGTCATTAGTGCCGACATGTGCCACCACCTGCAGCTGGCGGCACCCTGTGCTCTTCATGGCACCCAGAAGGACCCTTTCCACATCAGGAATGACTCCACCCGGAATGCACAGGGAGTGCATGCTGGATTTCTTCCCCTCCTTAGCCGCCATATCCCTAAGGGGCCCCATTACGTGCCTAACATTGGAGCTCCCAACTACCAATAAGCCCACCCTCTGCGATTGCCTGGACCTTGAAGGCTGAGAATCATCCTCTAAAACAGACAGGCAGCTGCATCTGGCTCAGCCAGAGACAGTACCTGAAACCTGTTTGTCAAATGCACCGGGGAGGCTTTCTGATCAGCCTCTGGGGACGTCTTTCGCTGCCTGCCATGCCTTGGAACGACCTCCCAATCAACCACAGGCGAGGGCTCAGCCCCACTGCGGGCAGCAACCGGGGCAACCACAGCGGCAGACCGATCTGGGGACAGACGGGACGAGGTTGACATCCCCGTGATATCCAAGTCCGGCTCCCCACAGTGGTGCCCATTGGCAACAGCTTCAAGCTGTGCGACCGAAGTCAGCGCCGCCTGCAGCTGTGAGCGAAGGGATGCCAACTCAGCCCTCATCCAAACACTGCAATCACAATCCCTGTCCATTCCAATCGATGTTGAACAACAGTTACTGAAACACGAGTCCGTGCCTAGATAACGCAAGGGAAACACGCAAAGAATGTATGAACTAACCTGTACAAATGCCTAACGACTGCGCTACAATCTGCCTGAATTTACGATTACAGTAACTAAAACTCGAAATTACACCTCCTATACGAAACTCCCACGCAATTTAAGTAAGAATCTACGACGTAAACACAGAAAAAAAGCTATATACGTATCTTTCGGCGCTGTCGATGTGCACCAACTGGGAGCTCAGGCCACACTGGTCTCTGAGAACCTACTAGACAGTTTTTATGTACCTCAGCCCATATGTTCTACATTGGACTCATATCAGCAGTGTGTGGCAGCCAGTTCATGACCCTGATGAGAAAATTGCATAGCTGCTGCTGAACTAATGCCGACTTATGCAGAGGTGAATGATACTTCTGTGAAGCGAATTTTCGTTCACTGTAAAAAATTCACACTCAAGGCAACATCACATTCTTCATTGGGTTAGTGTGTTACCTATGATCAAGGGTTCCCCCAATTCTATGAAGTACTCCTATTCCTCTTGCAGAAATCCATCGCCAGCAGGAAACCGAGAGCCACCCACTTTTCCTTGCTTTCGTACGTACTCTCCAAGATATCTCGTCTCTCGTGGTCGGAGAAGCACTCTTGGACCATTGTTGCTCGTGGAAAACACCTTCTCATCAGAGAAAATTACGTTTCCCCACGCTGCGTTCTGATGGAGCTCCGAGAATGCCAGCCAGTATACCACATTATCATCCCTAAGTTCCTGTTTCACAGCGGATCTTCGTGTGTGGAGTCCATCTTCTCTCATCCTATGGCAAACTGTGTCACTGGAATGGGGGAAGCTAGTCTCTCGCCACAGTGCTTCACACTTAGGAAGGAAAGCTTCGGTACTTATGCACAAGCTCTGTGTTCTCCTGTCGTGTGCTAGATTTTTTTTTTTTTTGCCTGAGCTGTTGTTACCATGTCCTTGAACAGAATTCTTCCCCCATCTTTTTTCAGTAGTATGTGTTGGGCAGTATCTGCTTCCAGCATCTCTAACTGAAAGCTTGCATTCTTCAGTCAGAGCGACAACTGAATACTTCCAGTGAATCACTGCAACTAAGCCCCCACGGTGTGATTTCTGCTTGCTGCTCTTTTGATGATGCCTGAGGACGAAGTAAACAGTTATCGTTGTCAAAAGGTGTGGCAGTGTAGATGGGCTGAAGGAATACATATTTGAAACTTCTTGCTGCTTTAAGTCTGTCTGTAAGCCTATGTGTCTCCAGTGGAGACCGTGAGGCCAAAAACACTAAGAGACTTTTTTGAAGGCCGTAGTTTCAAAACATGTCCATTACATGAAAAATTTTGTCTTGAGTTTGTGTTCATCTCCGTGTGTCTCTGTGTATTCCAGAATAAACTTTATGAACTAATTCTTAAGGAACGTGCTTCAATTTGAACTAACAATCGATAGCTGTACTGTGAAGTTTCTAAATGCTGTAGTTATTTAGTTAGTTATTTTCATGCTCAATGGATCATTTGCATGATAAATTGCAGTGATGTGGAATGAGTTATTTTACATTCACATCAGAAATTAATTTGTAAATAGGGCTACACGCTGAACACTCATTAATTTTTGTTTCTTTGTTGTTAGTTTGAAATACACAGATGTGAGTTAGTAATTCCTACCCATCACTTTTTACACATTACAGTAATAGAAATACATATGGTGGAGTAGATTAATTTGCCAAGGAGAGACTTTTTCAGTTTGCTTACAAATTTTATTTTAGTGACTGATGGACATTTTATATCACTGGGAAAATGATCGAAAAGTTTGGTTGCAGCATTGTTAACCCTTTTTGTGCATTAATTTGAAGTAATGAACGCCATTTTTTCTTCTGGTGTTGTAATTATGTACATCACTGTTCCTTCTGAACAGCAAGGGTTTATTTAAAATGAACTTCATGAGGTAATAAACATACTCTGAAGCAGTATTCTGAGTTCCTGGTTTCTTACAGAGATGTCTACAACATGATCGTGGATGAACACCACATATTATTCTAGCAGCACGTTTTTGAGCAATGAGGACTTCCTTTCTTAAAGATGGTTTACCCCAGAACATTATCCCGTACAACATTATTGAATGAAGATATGCAAAATCTGTCAGCTTACTAATTTCTCTCTCCGCAAGATTTGCAGTGATTCTAAGTGCAAGTATGGCTGAACTAAGTTGTTTTAAGAGTCTGTAAAGAACTTTTTCCAGTTTGAGTTCTCATCAGTATGGACTCCAAAGAATTTTGAAGTTTCCACCCTATTTATTATTTCCTTACCATGTGTTATTATTGGTGTAGTACCTCTAGATATGCAGAACTGAATATTTTGTGTCTTTTTAAAATTGAGAGTGATACCATTCGCAGAAAACCAGTCAAGCACACTGTTACTAACATTGTTTAGCATGTACTCTGTTGCTGTATGTGTGCCTGGATTGACTACAATACTAACATCAGCTGTAAAAAGAACTAATTCTGCCTGTTGCATATTAGATGGAAGCTCATTTACACATATGAGGAGCAATGGTGGACCTAAAACTGAACCTTGGGGACTCCATTTGTGATTTCTCTCTGATCAGAAGAATCTTCCCTCATTACATTGACTGAATTACTACATGCAGTTTTCTGCATTCGTTTGGTTAGGTATGGCTTTATCTTTGGCTTGGCTAAACCATCAATTCCACAAAATCTTAATTTATCTTGAAGGACGTTGTAGTTCACACAGTCAACACTGCCTTATATAGGTCACAAAAAATACCACCCAGTTTTATTTTGTTATTTAATGTCTGAAAATTTTTGAGGATACTTTATTTAAAGCTCATATGTTGTCGTGGACTTCAGTCCAAATATTGGTTTGATGCGGCTCTCCATGTCACTCTGTCTTGTGCAAGCCTCTTCATCTCTGAATAACTAATGTAATCTACATCTTTTTGAATCTGCTTACTGTATTCATCCTATAGTCTCCTTCTACGATTTTTACCCCCAATACTTCCCTCAAATACTAAATTGGTGATCCCTTTATGTCTCAGAATGTGTCCTATCAACGAATCCCTTCTTTTGTTCAAGTTGTTCCACAAATCTCTTGTCTCTCCTGTGCTGTTTAATATTTCCTCATTAGTTACATGATCGGCCCATCTAAACTTCAGCATTTTTCTGTACCATCACGTTTCGAAAGCCGCTGTTCTATTTTTACTTACACTCTTTATCGTCCATGTTTCAGTTCCATATATGGATGCACTCCATATAAAGTCTGTCTGACTGACCTGTTGCAGTTGGAACTTAGGCTGTAATTCAAAGGTATTCAGTTCCAGTTTGGTCTAAGGCATGGTGATTTTCTTACAGTGTTTGCGTTGTCTTTTGTGTACTTTATGAGAAACAATGATAACAATGAAACACAATGAATAACTGTTTGATGTAATTGTTGAATGCTAGTTTCCAGACTATGAACTACCGTAACATGTATATATCCAACCTCAAATTTGTAAACAAAAAGAAAAAGAATCGTGTACTGTTAATGGGAGGTACAGTTGGCATATATGTGATGCATGTCAAGCTTTGGTTATTCATCCTGAATACCACATACTTATTAGGTCCAGAGCCCGAGTTTAAGAGTAATCACTTGAGATTCTAAGATTCCAACCATCACATGAGATGATATTTAACACTTAGTGTGCAGCTGACATAATGTTACGGCGCTTGCGGAAAATGGTAATGTTCTATGGACATAATATTACATCACACCAGTTACAATGGTCCTGCGAACGTCTGTCATGTATGAAAGCTTTATAGATTCTGCTAGCTGTTAGTAGCAGTATCACTGGAAAAATTCGTTTTTGAAACCTTTGCTATAGTGTCTCCTCTTGTAGGCGTTAGCTGACGTTTAGGTTATCTCTGTTTGTGTGGTGTGTGTTGATTTTATGATCAAAATCATCAGTGAAAGATCCAATGATTTATGAAGTCCATGACAAGTCTGCAGCTGATGACTGCGAAATATTTTACGACGATTCAGATGACATATATATCCTATTACCTTCAGAGATTCTGTCGTTATAAGGGACACCCCTGTAGATAAATAAGGAAATCAACCCCAGCATATGATTCCAGTGAGTGTAATGATGGACTGTGTATCTCTCCATGTTTAATTTGAATCACACTGTACTCCAATATTAACTCAAAATTTTATTTTGTTCTTGTTTTTTGTGCTTTTTTAGATTTAAACAATGTGTAAACAAAATTTAAAAAGAAAGATCATTTGTTTGCTTACCAAGGTATATATTTGAATATGAGAACACCTTTTCATTTTTTCTGCAATAATTTTTATTAAATTGAAATTTCATCTATGGATATAGATTTGAAACCTGCAATACCCAAATTTGTATGTTTAAAGTAGAAAGTTCAATAACCCTAAACAAAGTTTTGAAATTCAACTACATATTTGTACACACGACTTATAACTTCCAAGAAACCACATATTTTAGCCAGTCCACAGGTCATGGCAGCTACGTATAAGACCAACACCATAAGTGTTAATCCAAAGTTCCTAATACTCAGGCAACTTCAGTAACCACAGGCATCTTTGATGTGAATTTGAATAGCTTTGACAGTAAGTGTTACTGCCACTTAATCAGTGTTGGGTGGATACAGGATACCAAACACTCATAAATGTGCGAGATATGTGACACATGTGAGTAGCTAATCGCTTTATCTTCAAACTGCAGGGATTTTCTGAATCCCATGCAGTTGCAGCTTGTCTCACAATGGAAGACAGGCCGTGTGATGAAAGAAAATTGCTTTAAATGCCTTCGACATCACCAGCATGACAAGAGAGTTCCACCAACACCAGATCAATATGATACGTCTGACATAAGTCATAAACCCCTTTGACAACACCTCACTTACAGTCATCCATCCTCAATCAGCACCATGAGCATACTGTATTAACTAGTCAGTGGTTTGATTTGAACCTGGGGTATGAGAAATGACATCCATTGGTGTAGTCTTTTGTTTGTCTATGTCTATTTGTTGTTTTTGCTACTAGCAGTTAGTTTCTGCTATTGTTCAAAGCCCTCACTCCTCTTCATCCACTGCTCTGTTCCCCATGCTATTGTTGCCTTGATGGTTCAACACATGATCATAGCTCATATCACCATCTTCTCCCTCATATTCCCCTTCTCGCTCTTCCATTTATTCGCAGTTAGTCTGTTGTTAATTTATTTGTAAATAAATGCAGGCACATCCAGACAATACACAGTGTCAAAGAATTCTTCTGTGATATATAAATGGTGTATTACTAAAACCTGAATAATATTATGAACTCCATGAAGAAATTGGAGGTTTTTTTGGCATAGAATGCTTTGTGAAGCTGCACTGGAACTTACGTGAGCATTTTGGTAGTAGGAGTGGAAAGTGAAATAATAGATTGGCACATGTGATGGATGAGATTTGTAGGTATTTTATAGTGCAATATGATGCAACATTTTGCATAAGACGACCAGGGACACGAAAATACAGTGAACCATATGTTTTCATGTTTTCATCCTTCTGCTGGTCAGACGCCTCTGTAAAGCTTTGAATTGTATGTTTAATTTATTTTCATAAGTCAGTAGTACATTACAGTTAATATTTTCTGATAAGTATGTGTTCTGTTAACATTGTGTTACTAACCTGATGCTACCCATTGAAGATACCTTTCATTGATGTAAATAGGTACGCAAGTACACATTACATCCTTACTCATCCTCTACTGCCAAAGTATTCTGTCGTTAATGTATAGAGGAAATGTTATCACTGCTTGTAGACACTTAGGGAAGATAATTATTAGGTGTAGGCATACTAATTTATAACATGTCTTACACTAAACTGCCAATAATTTCATGTTCTGCTCTATCTTTTATGACTAGCTTTCCATAAATTGCTTTTGTGTTTAGATATTGTCTCTGACGTAAGATGCCATATCTTTCACAACTTTAGCAAAGTGAAGAAAAATACTTGAATCACAGTGACGCTGATACACAATAGGGCAGCTATTTCGTTACTCTCGCATTTTATTTCATAATTTTGATCAACATTGTCAGGATTGTCGCCATTTTTTCTTTCTAGTAAGATCGTTTTTTATTAAAACGTCAAAAAATCAACCAAGATTTGAACTCTTCACCTACTGATCACCAGTACACACTTCTAACCATAATGTTATGAGAAACAAACATAGTAGCACTCCCCTTAAATACATGAGACCACATGCTCATGGAAAGTAATTTTGTGGATTTAATCTTAACTCAGAAACTTTCAACGTTATAATTTACAATTTCAAAAGACAAAAATAAGCGATTTTAGAAAGAAGCTTAAAGATTTATAGCCTCTGTGCCACGTATTTGTTGGTATGCAAGTACTGCCACTGCGATCTGAAAACTCAGTCAGGTCCATAATCTGTGTCGTAGCAATCTGGGACATCGTCTGCCAGCTGGCTAGTAAGCAACCATTAACACATTGGGCATAGGTTAATACAAACAGAACGTCAGATATCTCGCATTTCCTGAATTAATTACATTCGTACTCTCTCTAACATCATGCCCTGGCCCGATTTCTCTGCTGCTATTGCCAAACGGTCCGATTTTTCTGCCATTTCGTTTACAGTGGTCCTTTTTTAGTTTATTTTCCAGAGACCCCAAGTGAAATAGTCCTCATACAATCAGTAACTAGATCCACAAAAGCATTTTTATTTCATTCACTGGTTTCAGTCACCAAGTACACTTCTTCAGAAGGCTGTACATACAAGTATACCACAAATAAGTAAAACTTAGATAGCAATATTAAAATTTCAGATTGAAAAGTTTAAAAATTTTTAAAATTTAGGCATAAAAAAGGGAACATATTTATAACTATCGCATTATTTACGAGTGTCAAAAAACATGCACGCAGCACATTGCTGTGGTCCTAAAATAATGCAATAATGAATCCATAAATGCAATGCTTACATGT
Organism: Schistocerca nitens; assembly: GCF_023898315.1. Lineage (NCBI taxonomy): Eukaryota > Metazoa > Arthropoda > Insecta > Orthoptera > Acrididae > Schistocerca > Schistocerca nitens. Next base: position 638,034,255 of record NC_064616.1, on the reverse strand, counting down.
AGTTCATAGTGCCTGTACAAAAATGGTATAAGGAAGTAAAACAACAAGTGCAAACATCATGCCAGAACTGCTGTTAATGACATGCATATCTTGAGATTGGTCTCAGGCTGGGGGTAAAAATGCGATAAAATAACGAAGCAAAACATTACACAACTATAGTTGTCACAAAGCATAAACGAAAATGTAATTGTGCATAAGCATCATAATAAGTGAAAAATAAAAACCTAATGACAAATAAAATAATTTAATGCAAATGACAAATGGCACTATGGGTGGGAAATTTGGAAACTAATCTCCAGACAGCCATAGTAAGGGCAGTAGCTTGCTATCAGGGAACCTGTCACCAAAATCAAAGTGCAAAGCTTATCATGGGGCTGGAAACTGTAACTGGAGTAAGTGGAGACACATTTCTCGATAACTGGATAATATGAAGTGTCTGAAAGTGACTATAGAGGAAAGCAAGTGGCTACACAATTTTATTATAGTAAAACAACAAGTACTGTGATATTTGCATGTCGCAGGTACAGCTTGTGAAAAAACTTTGGGACCTGTCATTAGCTGATTAGCTCCAGTTCTAGCATGATGTCTGTTCTTGTTGTCTGGCTTCCTTACACCATTTTTGTAAAGGCACTATGGACCGCAATTAAACTTTTACAAGCTCTTTTTAATTAATAGCTTCATTATTGTATTAAATACAGTTTTTGTATTTTAGGACCACTGCAATATGCTGCATGCATCTTATTTTTTACCCTCAGAAATAATGTGGTAGTTATAAGTATGTACGATTTTTAAACATTAAAGTTTAAAAAATTTTAAAGTTTTCATTCTAAAATTTTAAATTCTTATCTACCTTCTACTTTTTGTGATATATTTTTCTGTATAGTCTTCTGAAGAAGGGCAGTACATGCCTGAAACTGGTTAAGGAAATAAAATTTCCTTTGTGCAACTGGTTGCTGATTATTTCAATAAATACAACTACAGTTGCTGAAGATTGATAAATTACTAAACATTTTCATTTAAAAAGTAATAGAATACTTGTCACAAAATACATAAATGTACAATACACTGAGGTGTATATGATAACTCTTACACTATTGTAACCATGCATCATCAAATAGAAAATGTATTCTACAAGACTTATTTACAATCTTTGTATTACTGCACTAAATTTGTACAGATGTCAGACTGTATGTAATACTAATGTTACCTTGTATTATTAGTAATGTAATCATATCATTTGCTTCTACTAAGGAAATTGTCAGTGGAGCAGAATAAGTTGGCCACCAACAAATCCCTTACATTTTGTTTAAACTCAACTCTAATTGTAGTTAAACTTTTTATATCTGCTAGCAAGTTGTTGAAAATGTGTGTTCCTGGAAAATGGACACCTTTCTGGACCAAAGAAAGTGACTTTAAATCCTTTGAAAGAATATACTCATTCCCAGCACTGCTTCCATTAACTGAGCTGGTGGTTTGAAAGATATATCCATTTTAACTACGAATTTCATTAAGGAATATGAGTAAACAGATTGGGCAGCAGTAATTAGTATACTCAGTTCTCTGAACAGGCCTCTGCAAGATGTTCTTTACTTCACAACAAAAATTATTCTTATTACACGTTGTTGGACCCAATAAACGTTAATGTGGCTTGACAAGTTTCCCAAACAATAATCCCTTATGGCATTATGGAATGGAAGTAAACGTAGTATGCTAGCTTTGTTATTTTTATATCATGTCCATTATAATTATCCGGGCTGTTATGCCGTGGTCGGTTGATGAATTCTGAGGTGATTCCCAACGTTTCATCTCCGACTGCGGGAGACATCTTCAAGGGGGTCCGTAGCTTGATGGAAGGTCCAACACACTACTGACAGTAGCGAGCCGGTGTGTGTGTTGGACCTTCCATCAAGCTACGGACCCCCTTGAAGATGTCTCCCGCAGTCGGAGACGAAACGTTGGGAATCACCTCAGAATTCATCAACCGACCACGGCATAACAGCCCGGATAATTATAATGGACATGATATTTCCGGCCGTGAAAGTTTACATTTTAGTATTTTTATATCACCTATGTCTGACATCATTTGCACTGCAATAGACATTTTTTAGATGCTTCAGCAGTTCTGTAGTGACCACCTCCCAATTTAATTCATTATCAAAAATGGTTCAAATGGCTCTGAGCACTATGGGACTTAACATCTATGGTCATCAGTCCCCTAGAACTTAGAACTACTTAAACCTAACTAACCTAAGGACATCACACAACACCCAGCCATCACAAGGCAGAGAAAATCCCTGACCCCGCCGGGAATCGAACCCGGGAACCCGGGCGTGGGAAGCGAGAACGCTACCGCACAACCACGAGATGCGGGCAATTCATTATCGAGCTTAAAGCCAAAGACTGTAATACTTTCAACTTCTTCTGTCTGTTTGGCCTCATATTTCACCTATATACTGGCAAGAAACATCTTACAACTTCTAAGCTGCATATAGTGTAGTTTTTTAAAGTTTGGTGACAAAGAATTGCCTAGAAACATTTTATTAATGTCCATGAAAATTCCATTAAACGACATCTCCAAGAAATAGTTTATTTTTTATTTATTGCAGTGTTTGCATCATATGCTAACACAACAAGCCTGGCCTCTGATGTTTCAAATTACAGGTCATTCATAGAAACAAGAAAAAATAAGGCCCTAAGACGGAACCCTGTGGGACACCACATGTAATGAGTTCCCAGTCGGATTGTGCCTCTTCACGTAATACATGTCTCCTTCCTAAGGCACCCTTGTTGCCTGTCAGAGATATAGCATTTGAACCATGCTGCAGCGTTTCCTATTACACTGTAAGGTTCTAATTTACTTAAAATTCCTCTGACAGTTCACGGAATATACCAGTCGCCTGTAGTTTACTGTCTAATGAATTAAGCACATTCTGGCTGTTTGTATAAATAGCATTCTTAATATCAGAACCCTTTATACATTTGAACAGTGACTCTGACAATATGTTATTTGCTGTAAGATGGTTGTATATTACCTTGATACAATCTTCTCGGGTTATCAGCCGAGTGATGGCATCGGCTTGTCGCAGTGTCTGAATGAGTTTCGTACTCATGATCTTCGCCTGAAGATAATAGTTACGAAACTCATTCAAACGATGTGGCGACGCCACCACTCGGCTGATCACCCGACAATACTTTGTAATTGGAATACGCCGAGAAAACCTGCACTCACATGTAAATTACGTTTTCTAAAATTTTCTAGAATGCTGCCAAAAATGAAACTGGGTGGAAACTTAAGCCCGGTCCACACGCAACGATCTGTCTGCGCAGACATCGGTGCAGATGTCTGTACATGCAAAAGATCGCTGCAAATGTGGTGTGTTCACACGACACAAACCCCAATCTACTACTCGCCCGCCATCTGTCGGTGTAGAAAAGAAATATCAGTGGCAAGCGACTACGCTCCCCGTAAACGTCAAACATTTAATTCAGTTATTTTGAAATATAGAAATGGAGGAAGTTCTGTTGTGGTCTGTGTTCGCAACTTGTGTTGCAAAAAACATTCAGACCAACCGCAGGAAACAGAGAAAGCGGGCAAAATGGTGTAGACAGTGGCTGCTAAAGCGAAAGCAGTTTTCTCACGTAAATTTACTGAGAGAGTTGCAGGACGAACCTAACGACTGGCGAAATTATTTGCGGATGGATGTCGAAACTTATAATTATCTCTTAAAGCTCGTAACCCTTCATATTATGAGAAACAATAATTGTATGGGAAGGGCAATTTCTCCTCATGAACGGCTGGCGGTAACATTGACACTCCAATTTCATCTTCAATTGTACTCCTGCTTGGTCTTGGTGTTTCTTGATCACTAAGAAAGCCAAGCAGATCAAAATACCATAACGTTGGCTGGTATACTTGATCTACTCCTACACCAGATCTAGATTTCTGAACTTTGGATAACTCAATTAGAGCATTGTATGCTGCAGTCTTTTTGTCTCGGTCACTATATTCTTTACTTTTAATCTTCTACAAACATGGGTACATGGGTGTTTTCTACATATTTCAATGAATTCACTTACAAACTCTCGAGAACACTGACGTGTATCAGCCAATTTAATGCCCGGTGCGCACAAATACAAACACTAGACTGAGCAAACAGCTGTTTCGCGCCAGATTTGCGGCGATCTCCTGTCCACACGCTCCAACTTGTCTGCGCAGATGTGGTTTGAACCCACAGATTTGAGAGGTTTCGCTCAAACCTCCAACTCCAACTTCCAGGTTTGTACACACCTCAGGTTGGTGCAAATCTTCTGTCCACACGCAACGATCTGTCTGCGCAGATGTGATGTGCGCAGACATTTGCGCAGACAGATCGTAACGTGTGGACGGGCCTTATAGCGGTATTCCGTTATCCCCTTTCTCAGAAAATGCTTAATGTCAGCACATTTCAGCTATTCGGGAAATGTTCCAGTGATAAATGAGTGGTTACACAGATACAATTACTTAACGTGCTATGTAACTTAGAAGTACACTTCTTGATTTTAAAGATGTTACTGTAAACATTACTTCTACCGATATAATGTAGATAAGGCCATATTCATATTACTGTATTGAAGATATTTCTAATGACTGGTGTGAGATATGCCATGACAGCATTCGCTGAACCCGACAATCCCATCCTAAACTAACATATGACGTAACACAATGGAAAGGAACTTTGTTACAGTGAATAGTTATTCTCTACAGTGACCCCTTGACCGTATTTTTTCGGTGGATACTAGAATTTGTTTATGTGATGCAATAAGAAATGTTAACGACATACATTAAATTCTAGCTCATGTAACAAAGAGTCATTATGTCAAACATTATTTACTATAGCCCAAGTTCATCATTTACTTCTCTGCTAAACAGGGAACCAAGTTCTTTTAGATATCATGGGAAATTAATGAACGAAACTCAGTTTCATTCTGTGCTTTTCCATGTGTACTAGTCCGTTATATTAAATGATTAGTATGCCATCAAATTACATCTCACAACGTTGCGTTCGCTACAACTGGTACCAAACTTAGTTTTTGCTGAACGTTGTACACAGCGTAACCTGTTCTCAAAAATTCACTTGAGCTTGACATGATCACAGAAAATGCCAGGTTTTTACAATACATCACTTTAATACATAATCATATGAAAATAATCTTCCGTCGTACTAGAAGAAAATAGTTGACTCTAGATATTACTGTTTAAATCTTGTAATAATTGCAACTCTGTCTTGGGTTACAATCCTGGCGTTCAAATACCGAAATTTAAAATAATCTTCATGCGCTTTTGAGTTCTGCCGTTTAATTTAGAATTTACTTATGACCACCAGGATACATTTAACTACTCCAGATTAGTGTAATTTTCCTTGGACTTTTAAAAACGTAACCTAATTGCTCATGTATTTCAAATGGAAGATACTCTCTGCAAGGCAGAGGTGTATCATCGTTTGTACATTGGGTGTGGAACGATTATTCGGATTTAGAAAGCTAGCACTTCCAGCGGAATCATCATAGAAAAACTATGGAAATTTTAATGACTCATAAAAATTGTGCGATAACTGAAACCAAACATTGCTCTTTGATTTTACGCCTGCTGTGTTTTACAATACTGTGGTAGCACGGCCGGGAAGGAAAGGGCGAAGCTGCCTGCTGACGTAATGGATATTGAGGGGATATTCTTTACTACTTAAGGTTACTGGTTTTCTGGTGGAAGTTTTGTTAAAGTAAGACTTAATTTTTCTAATGTATGGCGACGTTCATTTGTGGGTACTGGGACTACAGTCTCGACCGAATGAAGCTCTTATAAATAAATAAACCACGCAACGGGAAGGTGCAGTGAAATTGCATCTCGTAACTGTGCTCATGATTGTGAGGTTATTTCTTGTTTTTGTAGCATTTAATGACAGAAATGCCATGTTGTTGTGTTTTTATTCGAAGAAGTGTATTTCGTGAATTTCTGTGACGTAATGAAGCTAAAATGAAGAGCTCGAATTTGGGAGAAGAATGACCGTGATAAATGGTAAGCTTAATTATTTTGACAGTTCGTTTCCGTTGTCATTTAAGTGTTGAAAAAGTGATGTTTTGCTCCTCTGATATGCTTTTCACTACCGAACGAAGAGAGTGTTGTTGTTTGTTTATGAATTTAAATGTCCTGATAACGAGGTTATGTTTTCGGGAATTGTGTGTAGAAGAGCTAGAAATGGGATAAGAAAAAAAACAATAACATTCTAAATGGATCGAGGTCCCTATACTGGTAATTAAATTGTTATTTATTGTATGGAATGCATTTTACACCACGGACATCGCAGTATTAAGTCGTATCTGCACGTTGTAAACTATTGTTATATGTAATGTAAAACGTGCAATAGGCCTAATTATTTGTTTTGGTATATGTAAGGGGACACCGACAAATGATGTGGAATCTGTAGATTTCGTAATATAAGTGAAGTTCTCGAGTGAACGAAATAACTGGTGCAAGTTCTCCAGTGCAGAGAATTTTTGTAGGAACTGCACGTTTGGAATTTGAAAATTCTTTCCAGACTCTCTCTTAAAAATTCTTTCCTGATTCTGTGTTACTGTGTAATCACTACTGTAAACAAAACAAAAAATATGTACACGTTAGTTACCCCTGTTGTAAGCAACGTTTGACGAACATTATTTTTACTGTCCTTTGGCAAAGGAACATCACCAGTAAATCTTACCTGTATGAAACACGTTTTTAGAACTTGTATGCTTACTTTAGTTTTCTCATTCGGAAGACAAAAACTAGATTCAGAAATGCACTATTGTAACAAATAGATTAGTGTGTGGATCTAATTGGCCGATATCACCTCTAATAAAAATAACAGTGGATATGCTGATGGTCATGTCAGACTTGTAATGTGGAGCCAACCCAGGCTACTGAATGCTGATGTCAAAAGAAAACTGGCGGCTGCTGCTGCTGCATAAATCTTCAACTAAAAGAAATACAATATTTTCATTTGGAACTGGATCTAATATTTACCCAGCACAGTTACGAAAACTGCAGTCTGTATTTTTCACAAGTAATGATTGAAAAGTAATGATCCCAGACTAAAAAATAATAATAATCTATTCTCGTGTGTTACTGTGGTTTCATTTTTAATTATGTTCCTCCAACTGTTCCAAACCACTCACAAGGAAAAGGATAGAAATAGTTGTGAATGACAATAACTGTTCAATCAAAATAAAACAGAAATAGTTATAGTTTGCTGCACAGACCTTTGTGCCACGAGGTACCCAACATGTACAGGATGTCTGATATATCTTAACCACCCCCAATAACTCTTTGTATGGAAGCAAAATAAAAAAAATCATGCAGATGATGATTAGCTACCAGGATGACATTGACCAACATGATTGCCTTTCTTGCAATGATGTTTGTTACAAACATATAAGTACAAACAGCATTATGTGTCCTTTTTTTAAAAAGTAGCAAGTAGCACCCTATATATTTTTCATTCTGTAACCCACTACCTCTTCTCAAGACCTATTCGAAAAAATATCACAGTGTGCCATTCACACTAACGTATTATTAAAAAGTATCACAAAATTTACTTTGACTCTCCTTTACTGGTACACTGGTTCACTTGCTGTAATTGACAATAGACAAATATTAGTACATATAAAATGCACACCAGTCACTTAGTCAACTGTCACTTGTTGAAGATTTGTGTGTGTACAATGTACACCAAGATGAGACGGTAGAAGTGCTGCTCTTATACAAAGACCAGAGCGGTAATTACTGTCATGTTCTCTTATTTACAATAAGATTACATGTAGTACACAACTGTGATACTTTTAAATGGTATGTTGTGTACAGTGAAGACATCACTTGATTAAGAACTGCATAATCAGTACTATTATTTTGTTGTGACTGAAGGGAGGCATAATGCTATTTGGGCAGAGAAACTGCCTGACAAGAACCCACCTTCCTGACGAGTGTTTACTTGTCTTGTGACGGTTTAGGAAATGGAACGTTTGAACCCAGGGCAACACAATAATTGTAGAACTCGCGCAGGCAAAGCCTCCGTAGCTGTTAACCTTGCTTCAGTTGCAATGAGTCCATACATGAGTGCATGACAGGTTAAACAGGAGATTGGGATTCCTAAACCAAGTCTCTGTCACATTCTAACACATCACCAGTTCTATCCTTATTGTACATACTTTCACCAAAAGTAGCATGGGAATGGTGTACAGTCAAGTCACTGGACACAGCAGCAAATATTTGCCAACCAGAACTTTGATGAATGTTCTTTGCCAAACAAAGAATAGGTAAATAGAAAGAACATGTATTATTAGTCTAGCAAAAGCCCCCAGTGGCTTACACAGGTTGAACATCAGTGTCCACAGAGAGTTAATGTCTGGTATAGGATGTTTTTTACTGCAATTAGTGACTATTATCTCACCAGTGGTAATTCAAAACTGCAGTGTATATTCCAACCTTCTCCCATGAATTCATCCTCGTCTTGTGGATGAAATTCTGCTAAGTACCAGAATGCTTATGTGGTATGAAAATGATGGATGTCCACTGCATAATGCCTTGCGTGCACATAGTGTTCTGAACTGAAGACATCAAGCCAGGTGGATTGGCTGTGGAGGCCTGATCAGTCTCCTGACTTCAATCCTCTAGACTTTATCTGCTGCGGATGTATAAAAGACATCATCTATTGGGATATTCCAACTGCTCCAGAGAACATACAGAAACATATTGTGCTTCTGTGTAATTCATTTCACCAGGTGGCACTGCACTGCACTGCACTGCACAGTACCACTGTCCGTGATCACCAGTTTGAGCATTTTTAAATGTTCCACACATTTTTGCACCCACAATGGATTACAGAATGGTATTAAAGATGCTCATTTATGTTGCTCATTAAATTGAATGGTGTGTTTACAAGGAGATTTGATACTTTTTGTAGAGTCATTGGGGAGGGTAAATGGATTACTGAATGAAAAAATACAGGATGCTGTTTAAAAAAAAAAAATGTACTACTAATGATCATATTTTCCTAATGAACTAAGTTACAAAAAATGTTATCCTGTTGGCTTATATTCCTCTTTTAACTCAACACTGTTTGCTTCGTATATATGCTTAATATCATTAAAATATTGGGGGCGGTCTAGAGTAATATCAGGTGTAGAAGTAAAAGCTTCAACGGCCAACGTGTCTAATTATAATTTTATTTGTGATGTCCGGTTTTGGCAAATCTAAGTTGCCGTAATCAGTGCTGGGAAGCATATAGATCGCAAGTTACAAACTGAATTGGGTCTGGTATAATAAGGTGGGTTATTAGCATCAACTTGTGTTCATTTTCATTGGTGGGGCTCAGATAACAAGGCAGTAAACTTTATAATGAATTTGTTCTGAATTGTAGTTATATAACCTGTATTTTTGTTATTTATAGTGAAGGAAAGGAATCTTTCAACAGGTTACTTCCCACTAATTTACCACGGTATTACGACAAACATGACTTATGCATGTAATATCTGTTGTTTCATCTGCCTGTACAGAAAAAAAAGCGGAAGCCTTAATGCCTGCAATCAGTTATTCAATGTAAACTGGATACATATAGTTTAAAAATTCCTTTTGTGTAACGCGTGACATACATTTAACAGTTGGAAGTTTGAGTGGTCTATTTTTTGTAGAGGTATTGAGGAGGGTAAATGTTGTGTTTACAAGGGTATTTGATTCTTCTTGTAGTGGCATTGAGGAGGGTAAATGGATTACTGTCATCATTTCATAGAAGAGTTAACAAATCTAAGAAATGGCAACAGTTAGCTGACCCCTTAGTGCAAACTCATGAGGTCCACGAAATGTTAAGCGCTCTGTTATTCTGGTTAACATGTGTGTATTCTTTGTAACTAATTATGTTTTGGAATTGACATTTTATATTCTGAATCAATCTCAGCAGCAACATTAGTGGTAACAAACAATTTGCATTTGCTAGCAATTTCTAAATGTAATTCAGTTTCTTAAATGATCTAGAATGATCTTAAATGATCTGTTGTCCACATTTTTTCACCACCAAATAACACACATTTGGAGCAAAATAAGTTTTGTTTGTCTTCACTCACTGTTAACCCCGATTTTTTGCAGAACCATGTATTGCAGAAAGTTTTGTTCATCTTCCCATCGAATTGAGACATTAAGAAACCTTATAGTTGATTTGCACCTGACTGATTGATTTTCAGCTTCTCTTCCACACTCAATCTGCTTTGTTGGTTTTAAAATCACTGTAAGAATATCTGAGTTTCAACCACACAGTTCCAGAATACAGAATCCACATGAAAGATGCCCGTCTTTGCTGCCTGCGAAATTTCCCATTGACCTGCAGGAAGGTGTGTTAAGTGATGTGGGTGAAAATTCGACCTACAGGCCCAAGCCGGCTGTTCCCAGATATTGTGTAGAGGTGCGGACTGGTGTGCGAGTGGTAATGTGACAGACAGCAGGGTTCGCTTAGGGTGTGCACAAGTTGGTTCCAAATTATGCCGTGGCAAGGAACGAAGTGGGGAAAAGAAAATGGCATGGTCATGTCACTCTGACTGCAGTTTACAGATCATGGGGCATGGAGGAAGTACAGGCCAGTAGGTTCTGGCTCTCATCTGAATGGTGTGGGTAATGGAAAATGATTTTGTCACTGGTAGGATGAGCTAATAGGAAGGGTGAGGGAGGAGTAGGAGCAAGATTTGGCCATGCTACTGGTAGCTCAGAGTAGCCTAATGTGTTTCTTCAGCAGTACTACCTGCCGGTAGCTCGTAACATCTTTGCCTTGCCTTGTTGTTCTCTGTCTGCTTTCATCTGTTATGTGACTATGACCCTTGGGCAGTTGGTGCGATTTGCATATGATGTCATATGAAGTTTTATGCAAATCTTGTTTTATTTCTGACATGGTGATGTATTACTTACTTTGTGTTTGTGGAATGTCATGTCTTGACACAATATATTGTGTGGAGATATGCTGCATATACATAAACTATGCTGTATACATCCATTTCTTGAAATTATGATCTCCACCTAAATATATCAGACCTGATTATGCTTGTAATTTGTGATCTGTAACATTATGTTACAGAAATTACAATTCTATGGTGTAAATGGAATAGCATATGGTGGTTTAAGCCACACCTACAGAACAGTAAGCAACAAGTTTCCTTATATAGGTCAAGTGATTTAAATAAATTTTGCCACTTCTTATAACTAGAGTGAAATTACATTAGGTGTTCCATAGGGTTCAATCATGGGCCCCCTTCTGTTCTTGATCTATGTGAATGACCTCCCTTCCTGTCTGAAACAGGAAGTTGAACAGACACTGTTTGCTGATGATACAAGCATCATTATTAATCCTGTAAAAGAAAGCCAAATTGAAAATGATACAAATACGGTCTTTGGAAAGTCATTAATTGGTTTTCTGCAAATGGGCTTGCTGTAAACTTTGAAAAAACACAGTACATCCAATTTTCTGCTGCAAAAAGTACATTTCCTTCAATAAATATAACACATAAACAGAAGTCAGTAGACAGGGTAGAGCATACCAAGTTTTTGGGTGTACATGTAGATGAAAATCTTAATTAGAAAATTCATATTTTGGATCTCCTAAAGTGACTAGGTTCAGCAACTTTTCCAATCAGAATAATTGGCAATTTTGAGGATATAGAAATTAGTAAGCTAACATACTTTGCATACTTTCACTTTCTGATGTCATACGGAATAATATTTTGGGGTAACTCAACATTTAGACAAAAAGTATTCACTGCTCAAAAGAAAGTGGTTAGAATAATGTGTGGGGTTCATAGTCACACATCCTGTAGGCATGTTTTTAAAAGATTGGGAACTCTTTCAACAGCCTCAAAAACATCTACTCACTAATGAAATTTGTTCTCAACAACATGGACTAGTTTAAAAACAACAGTGACATTCATGATTATAATACCAGAAAAAAGAAAGACTTACACTATCTTTTGCTCAACCTATTTTTGCCACAGAAAGGTGTAAAATATGCTGCTATAAAAAATTTCAACAAATTACCCGATGAAATAAGGTGTCTGACAGATAGCAGTAATAGCTTCAAAAATAAATTGAAATTGTTTCTCTTTGACTACTCCTTCTAGACCATAGATGAATTCTTGAATAGGAATAAATAAATCTATAAATATAGTATATGCATTTTGTGCCATTTGAGGGAATGGGGTAAATAATCCAAATATTAATCTTTAACTCTGTATTGTTATATATATTAAAAAATTTTGTTTCATATGTGCATTTCTTGACACGTTCCACATCATAACAGCTACCGTACCATGTGATTGATCAATGGAACACTCAACCAACCAACCAACCAACCAACCTTACCGATCCAATGGTGGCAACTCGATTTGTTGAAACCAGTCATTATAATTAGCGATCTTGGTTGTTAAAGTTTTTACCTCTGTTTCATTTGCTTGGTAATTTTTTTATTTTGCATTGGATAAAAAGTCGTTTTCTGTGGTCGAGATAAGTGGAACACCTTGTATATTGTCTATATTCATAAGTATCTGCATTGTAGGATTGCTTGAGAAACAATGTTGCCCTTAATATTCATTGAGGTGAATTTTTTTTCTACCATTCAATGTGAAGCTTTGTGAAAGCGGTATTCCATTATTCAAATGTCATGGTTAACTTGGGCTGCTGCTCGCATGTATCAGGACGACTCAGTAGAATAGTACATTATACCATACCATGATTAGTAAAGCACTGTTTCTGTCATTTTATGTTTTTAACTTCTTACATTCATACGTACATATTCTTTCCCTGTGGTAACTATTTCCTGTGTGGTTTCACATTCCACAGTGTTGCAGCTGTACTGCAATTATTTTGTTTAATCAAGTTTTCTCACCGTTTTCCTATATTTTGCTGCCGAGGCAAAATTTCTGCAGTCTCTGTTGTTAAAATTTCACTTGCAAATTGATGGTTACATATATTTGTTTATGTTGTTACCACATGGTGTGACAGAAGCTTTGAAAATTATTTCCAAACATTTCTGATCCCCAAATGATGATTCTGTTTAAAGTTACTCTTCACTAGAGTCAAATGATTATCCAACAGTTTAACCTTAAACTTCACTATATTACTCATAGACATTTATCATGCATGTGCATTTTCGAGATACATGTGTACTCCTCTAGTCTTGTATGATTTGTTGATGGTGCTTTGGCATGATTATTATGACCATTTATTGCATTATTTCTTGAAAAATATAAATGTTTTCGATGATGAAAGACATTAATGGATAAGTGCGTTGTGACAAGGGTGTCAAAAGTTTTTGGCATGTGATAACCTCTTGCACTTTTATTAATTTATGTATGATGTATGTACACATTACACACAAAAAAACTTGCAGGAGATTGGTCTTTTAAATGTAACACAGTGTTTGTAAATTATTATTATGAAAAGATTGTTAAATATTTGGTTGGTGCATAAGTTTGCAGCCTTTTTCCATAAGATCAATAAACACAACAGATACACATAATAGAGACTTCAGTCATCAATAATATATTCTCCTTCACTGTTAACAACAGCCTGCCAATGCTGGGGAACTTTTTTATTCCACATCTGTAGAAATCATGTGGTTTTGAGGCAAAGAACGCATTGGAGCATATTTTCATCTGGAAAGGATGTTCCTTAAAGGTTGTTTGATAGAGTGTGGAAAAGATGAAAATATGAGGGTGCAAGATCAGATGAATAAGATGGGTGCAGAATGACTGCCCAACTCAGCTTGTGTATAGTGTTTTTGTCTGCCTAGCAGAACACGGGCGTGCATTATTGTGGAGTAGCCTCACTTCATGCAGTCTTCTTGGTCATTGTTCTTGGATTGTTTTTGCAAGATGTCTCAGTTGTTGATAATAAATGTCATTAGTGTCGGGAACAACTCTGGGAAGCAATTCGTAGTACACCACACTGTAGCTGTTCTACCACATGCATAATGTTATCTTTTGTGGGTGCATGCAGATCTTTGTAAAGGGAATTTTTGCTTTGTTTGGACTAAACAGTTCCTTTCTTTTCCTGATTCTAGCCTAAAGACATCATTTCTTGTCACCAATAATGATACAGGATAGAAATGGTTGGTGTTGTCCTGAGCTCATTGATGACGAGCAAGCAGAGGTACACATATGGCCACCCATTGATCTTCGTGGTTTTGGTTTAGAGCATGCAGTATCAATACACTTGATTTTTGAACATTCCTCATTGGAGCAAATGTCAGACAATGGTGAAATGATCACAGTTCATCAAATTTGCGAGTTCTTGAGTACACTGACATGGATAATTGTGGATTAATGCGTATAAATGATCTTCAAACCTCAAAGGTCTTCCTGAATGAATGTGTAAAGTCATTAATGTCAAAATGATTCTCCTCAAAACCATTTTCATGTCATCCTATATCCAATGGCATTAGCCCCACACATGGCGCAAATGTTTCTGGCTGCCTCTGCTGCTGTCACCCCCCCCCCGCCCCCCCCCCCCAAACTCAAACAGAAGAATATGTCAGAAATGTTCAGATTTATTTGCTTGGCACTCCATATTCTAGCATCTATAGCTTCATACGTTATCCTCAGATGATAAAATTGACAATATGTAAACTCAAATAGCGACCATGAACTACAAATAAAAACTGACAATATGCTACAAACTTGTGGATCAAACTAATATAAAAGTAGCATAGACCTTGAGTTACGTTGCAGATCAACTTGTTACAACTAAACTCTTTATTTTGTATTTGCAACCAGTCAGTCACCACAACGAAAAGTTCAAGGGGTTAGGAGGGGTGGCACCTTCAGACTTTGACAAAATAATTTCGCAGAGGTGTCTGTAGATTGTTCTAAAACTAACACCAGATAAAATTCTAATAACACAGTTACTTTTAAAAATGTTGTCACAGTAAATTTTCCAAAAAAATTATTGTGTCTTTTATTAATAGATACTGTCAGTGGCACACACAACGTGGGCTGGCTTCTGGCCTGGCAGAAAGTACATTGCACCCTTTTGTTCGCCACAGCACGAGGAGGGAGAAGGTGACAAGCCCATTACCCCGACCACTTTTATCCTCAAGACTAGTCCCAGCTCGAGTACTCAGTTTGATTGTAGGCCGAAGTAGACCTGGGACAATCCTGGAGGGACTAGAATGAGGAAAATTTCTGACTCATACTGGGATTGAATGTGGTATCTCCCAGAGTCAGTCTGGCACTCTACTACTACACCACCACTCTCACACCTGTGTTATTAGTGAATGTAAATATGAAGAATAAAGTAATTTCCTTTTTAGTTTTGACATGAAAGCACTAGATAGGTAAGATATGAGTTTATATTTTGTGGAAAGCTTGGAAGAATTTTTATTTATTTATTAAAAGGTGCCGTAGAATCTAGTCACTTCGTGAACACATTGATTCATACAGTATCATATTATAATGTGGCTGTTTTTTACACTGGAATAGCATAGGTTGAAATAGTCCCCCAAGCTGTTTTTCTAGTCTTTGCTGATTAGGCCGATTTATTGTAAGTAGTTCGTTAAAATAGTACAGTGTTTTACTGCAGATTGTATCTTAGTGTAGTGACTTACATTAATTTTTTATGTTAGGTTTGTAAAATTTTGTACAACTGTTCATTAAGGGTGGTAGTTTTCACCAGGTTTCTGTGAAATCCAGTCATAAAGTATTGAGTCTGTAATTCTGTTTCATACAAGGAAAGTCTTTTTTTTCTGATTAATTATTTACGCAATATGTGTAGTTTTAAATTGTAAGGTGAAAAAATGGAATGTTTGGTGTAAAGCTAGAAGAGTTTTGAGGCAGAGAAGAATACACCAACAAAACTTACTCATTTTATAACTAGCTTCTGGGGCTTTGAGGTCTTTTGCAGAAAAAATGGCAGTGTTCCACTAAAACGGATAGTTAGGTGAAGTACAGTTACCATACACACATCACACTTTCCTTTTCATTTCTTCCCACAAAACTGTAGTTGATATTATGTACCAGTTATTCCTGTATTTTGTTCTGTATAAATGAAGTCTCTAGATATGAGAGATGGCATAGTTATTCCATTACGTACTCTATGGTTTTTCTAATAATCATATTTTCCCATTACATATTTCAGTATTTATTGTATTGCATTTAGGAGATGTACTTGTGTTGCTGTTGATTCTTAATCATTGTTGCATGGATGAGTGGACTCTCTTGCTCATCTTGGTGAATAGCATTTCTTACTGTAATATGCCTTTCAGCAAAAAGTTTTTATTATATATGTCACCCCTAATATTCATACTACTTATTTGCATTCACTTCATGCTCCTTAACTGGAAATCTCCATGTGGTTTGTCTTGCACTTGTTCACGTCTCACTTGTTTTGTCATTGTAACGTGTTTGTGGTAACTCGCAGGAGATTTTGAAAAAAGTCAGTAATGTGTTAGATTTGAAGAATTGGCTCCTTCGAATTGTGGTGTTGGAGGAAACTTCTTAGAGTTCCATGGACTGCAAAGAGAACCAACAGATCAATATTGGAGCAAGTAAAACCAGATTTCTCCCTGGAAGGTCTAATGTTAAAACAAAAGCTGACCTACTTTGGACACACAATGCAAAGGCATGCCTCGCTGGAAAAAACATCAATGCTGGGGAAGATTGAAGGAACTAGAAGAAGAGGACATCAGAGGATGAGATGGATCGATGGCATCACGGAAGCAATGTGTTCCAACCTGGAAGGTCTACGGGAGAAAGTGCAAGACAGGAAAAAGTGGCGTGATTTGGTTCATGGGGTCACGAAGAGTCGGAACCGACTAAACGAATAGAGAGAGAGAGAGAGAGAGAGAGAGAGAGAGAGAGAGAGAATGTGTTAGATGGACTCATATTTTATGAGGACCATATAATATTGGTGGATGTGTGTGGGTTATGTTATGCTACACGTGGACTCCATCAGACTGTAATGTGTTATCCAAGAATGGTTTCTCTTGTGCATTTATTTGATGGAGACATCCTACATTTAAGGGAAAAATGAGCAGTCAATAAGCACAGGTATCTTTGACTATGAAAACATCATGAAGTATTGTTTTGATAGTATGTGTAAACAAATACCTGTATGTAGAACAACAATGATGAAATGTAGGTAGGAGATAAATTAAGACCAAAATAGTGTGTTGGAATACAACTTATCTATATTTTATGCCACATGTTGTTTTATTTACAAACAATACTAATTGAGGACTAAATGCATTTTTAACCATGAATAGTCTCTTGCAATCCCAATACTGCAGACGCTATATTCCTGTTTGCATTGTTATGTACAGTTTTTGTACAACACCTGCACTGTCACAACTGCTTATATGTACATGTGACTGTAGGTTTGGGAGAGGGGGGGGGGGGGAGAGTAGAATTTGTCCATTGGAACTAAAAAGTTTATAATAATCTGTAATGTTTTAATTAGGATTCAATTAATGCCATCATATAATTAAGTTCTATTTATATTGTATCTATTACGGATGTGCAGTATCTTCATAATTTTTACCACGAAAGAATGAAAATTGCGCCTTCTAAGCCCCATCATGAGTATTACTTGCAGAATACAACCCACAAAGGGGGAAAAAAACAAGGTTTGACAAAATTTGAAGGTGCTGAGGAACTTACGCTGATCACACCTTTAAAATTTTGCATCGGCTTTTTAATAAATGACACTGAAATAATTTCTAGGGAGAGTTAAAAAAATCACTACGTAAGTAGCCAAGGGCATGTGTGTAACACAAAAAAAGTCTTTGCTTCAAAGGACGTAAAAAATTGTACTTATTAAAAAAGAGGCCAGCTTTTAATAACACCAGCAAATGTTAAATGCTTGTACCATAATCTTCAGAAGACTGTAGAAAAAACAAGTAATTTGTTTGCAAATCTAGCCAAGATATTTTGTTTTGAACATTAGCTGAACCCGTATGTCCATGGTCTGCCCATGAAAAACTTATAAAAATTAGTGCTACAATACAAAAAGAAAAAAATTAAAAATGTATACCTTTAAAATCGACTTCTAACACAGTAAAGTATTTAGTAGGGGAAAAAAAATCGAAGTACAAATCAGCTAAATTCAGAATTCAAACTTTTTACTGTTTGGTCCTACAACTTAAAAGAAGGAGACACACAAAGTGAGATTTTTGGCAAGTGAGAGAGAATTCCTGAATAATTTCATAGCAATAAGACTGGTTTATAATCAAACAGGAATCAGAAAAGGTGGTTAGATACTTCTTGTAGTTGCTTCTGCCATTGATAAATAAAGTGTTGAATTTTTTCATGTGTTGTTCGCAGTAGCCCTATAGTTCAAAGGATCCCTAACTGATTGTAATGACTTTTGTAGATTTAAACAACATAAAATAATTTTTTAATTAAAAAAATACTCAGATATGTACAATAGAAATCATAAGCTTCAAAATTACTATTTACAGTTAATGAAGGCCTTACAACCACTGCCAATGTTATTTGCATCCAAACCAAAATATATGTTTTAGTGAAAGGTATTGCTGTTTGTAGTTTCAAGCCATCTGACAGTTAAAACACCTAATCCCTTACTCTGTGGCTAAGCCATGTCTCCACAGTATCCTTTCTACGAGGACTGCTGGCCTCCCAGGGTATACAGAACTTCTGTGAAGTTTGGAAGGTAGAGGATTAGGTGTTGGCTGAAGTAAAGTTGTGAAGGCAGGTTATGAGTTGTGCAAGCATAGCTCATTTGTTGGAGTACTTGCTTGTGAAAGGCAAAGGTTCCAGGCTTGAGTCATGGTCTGCCATACAGTTTTAATCTGCGAGAAATCTGCAAAATTAGGTATTGCTGCTTTTTCCATTGGAAACCATATTCCTGTTATTCAAGTGATGAAGGGAAAAACTATGAAACAAGAAGTAAGAAGTGTTGAGAAGGCACCAGATGAGTACATTGGGAGTTGAGTAGCTGGAGTAGCCATAAACAATATGCACAGGAGTGTCTTAGAAAAACTAATTTGTGAAGAAATTATGTAAAACTTGAATGTTGTGACAGAATATGTAGAGAGTGAGAGGGAGGAGATGTGGATTAAAAAAAGTATGGTGACAATGCATGGTGAGCACTTCTCATTGCATGCAGTTGGAGAAATTGGACACACACACACATTTTTTCTGTGGCTCCCATTTTGAAGTACAATCATCAGGGAATTGATTTCAGCTAATGATTACACTAGTATATTGAACCAGTTACCACACAAAGTTTCTGTAAGTGACAACTTTAAAAGTAGCACAACTAAAAGTTCAGCGTATTTGACATGAAGAAAGATTTATTGTATTTTATCAGTGCTTGTCATTCTTAAGTTGATTGTCAGTGGGCATTATGCTCAGTACATAGGGAAATAATTGTGAGAGAAGCTGCAATTTTGCTTACATTATTCAACCAATTTTGATGTGCTAGCTTTGTGAAAGAACACAGATCCGTTTACGCTATTAGGTTGGTGTGTAAGTTGGTGGTGTTTTTGATTTGCATATTGGTATTTCAGTTGCTACGGGGGTTGCTTATCAATTGCCATTTTTTATCATTAGTTCACTGTTGCTTTTTGAGTTTACATATTATCAAATTTATCATTTGGAGGTAATGTGTGGAGCTGTGAACACTAAACAGTGGAGTGCCATGTGGAGAAATTGTAAGCCAAAATCACAAAAATCAGCAGGTGACCATATGTAGCGCATTGTCAATTGGCTCTTGAACACCACCAACCATTCCTATCCTGCAACATTACTGGTGATGAGAAATGGTGTCTTTGTGCTAACATAAGGAAAAGAGAGGAATGGTTGAGTCCAAACAAAGCAGCAGCTCCCCCTGCAAAGACCTGTGTGCATCCACAAAAGATAATATTAAGCATCTGGTGGAACAGCGATGGTGTGTTGTACTACGCATTGCTTCCCTGAGATGTAACCATCACTGCTGACATTTACTGTCAACAACTGAGACATCTTGCAGACACTGTCCAAGAGCAGCGACCAGGAAGACTGCACAGAGTGATGCTACTACATGATAATACTGGCCTGCATTCTGCTAGACTGACAAAAAAAACTATACAGGAGTTGGGTTGGGAGGTCATTCTGCACCGGTCTTATTCACCTGATCTTACACCCTCAGATTTTCAACTTTTACTCTCTCTAACACATAATTTCAAGGAAATTTTTTTATTTTTTATTCATTTATTTTTTTTATGAAGATTCGCTCTGAACAAAACCAGGTGATTTCTACAGTCACTGAATCAAAAAGTTATCCCAGTGTTGCAGGCTGTTGTAAATGGTGAAGGAGAATATATTATTGATGACTGAAGTGTCTGTTATGCATATCTGTTGTTTTTATGAAGCTTATGGAAAAATGCTATGAGCCTATGCACCAACCTAATGTTATGGTTAAATGGGGAATGATGAGGGAAGGAATTAGCAGTGACTTTGCTGAAGCAGTGTGTCTAGTACTTGTGTGGACTGATTCAAGAAGAGGAAGAAAGATGGGAGGGACAGAACTTAAATCAGAATCTACTGTAGTTATTTGACATTGTCCTCTCTGCACAACCTCACACAGGTGCTCAGAATGAAATGTGTCTGTTTATATGCCTGCATTTGTATGTGAAAGGAAATAAAAACCATTGAAATCAGTAGTCTTGGTTTTCTGATTTGACAAGATACAACTTGCTTTATTTCAATGTGTTGTCACTGCAACAATTATGATTTTGCTTGCAGTTTGGTCAAATGCAATCAAAGCATTATACCTACTTCTGACTTTGCAGTACTCTCAATTTTTGTGTCCTTCTATTGCTCAGGAATATGATAAACATCTGATGTCATGTGCCTGGATGAACCATGGCCAAAACAGATTCAGATTAAAAATAATTGTTCTACTGCATTCTCTGTTATCTGTTTGTCTTTAACACCTCATCCTTTAATTTGACTGTAGTTACTCTTTATCATTCCAGGTTCTTGTTGATTTCTTCTTCTTTGCTCTAAATCAGACTTTTTTTGTGTTCATTTTTTTTCTTTCTTTCTTTCAGAAAGCAGAACCAAAGCATTCAAAGAAAGATATGGCACCTGAAAATCTTTATTGAAAGTTACCTTTCAGTAATTTTACGTATGTGGAGAATATTTTTGGAGTAGCACCAGTT
The DNA here is from genome assembly GCF_023898315.1 of Schistocerca nitens. Classification (NCBI taxonomy): domain Eukaryota; kingdom Metazoa; phylum Arthropoda; class Insecta; order Orthoptera; family Acrididae; genus Schistocerca; species Schistocerca nitens. Next base: position 638,013,055 of record NC_064616.1, on the reverse strand, counting down.
GCCGGTAAGTTTGCTCAGAGGACAACCATAAATACGTGAATGAAAATTAAATTTGATAACTTATGACCTGTCATCATTCTACATTAATTTGTAAGTCGTATACCCATCACAAGTTCTTACAGTTTCATTGCCTCATGTATATGACTTTTTCAAATACTTGCAATATTGTGTGGTATTTCAAGTGGAGCCCACCTTTCCTAAATTTATAAATGGACAGGCTCATATAACATTTGCATGTAGGTATTGCAGTTCTCAAGTGTGAATATATGTCAGTTACTAATGTGTGATAACAAAGTGAGCAACTGCAAAAAGAAAAACAAGTCATCATAGGAGCACTAGAAAAGTGTGGACCACAGGCAACTGAATATTGTTATTTACATTGCCACAAACAAGGCATATTGGATGGGAAATAATTGTTGTTGAGGGTTTCAGCATAGCTGTTTATTTGCAGCACTGTACTAGTCTTCTGATGTGTAACAGAATGTACGGTCTAAACCAGAGACTGTCTTGGGTATATGGCAAGTTTGGTTGTTGAGTTATTAACCTGAACCAAAAGGTTTGGCCTAGTAGCCTGGTTAAGCTCAGGCTTACACTATAAACCAGAAATGTCGATTTGGGTGGCAGGTTAGACAAAACCTGGAAATCTGTATATGAAAAACCAACATTATCTCTCAATGCATGGACGGGGAAGTCTCAGAAGTTGCCCCTCTCTGTGAAAGCAGTCATCCTCTCATAACACTAAGTAATGTAGTCCATCAACAAAGGAGGTGGCTTACAAAACACTCGTTTGACCTATACTTGAGTATTGCTCATCATTGTGGGATCTGTACCAGGTCGGGTTGACAGAGGAGATAGAGAAGATGCAAAGAAGAGCGGCGCGTTTCGTCACAGGGTTATTTGGTAACCATGATAGTGTTATGGAGATGTTTAGCAAACTCAAGTGGCAGTCTCTGCAAGAGAGGCACTATGCATCGCGGTGTAGCTTGCTGTCCAGGTTTTGAGAGGGTGCGTTTCTGGATGAGGTATCGAATATAATGCTTCCCCCTACTTATATCTCCCGAGGATATCACGAATGTAAAATTAGAGAGATTCAAGCACGAACAGAGGCTTTTCGTCAGTCGTTCTTCCCGCGAACCATACGCGACTGGAACAGGAAAGGGAGGTAATGACAGTGGCACGTAAAGTGCCCTCCGCCACACACCGTTGGGTGGCTTGCAGAGTATAAATGTAGATGTAGATGAATTGAGAACTGGTTTAAACACAAAATAGAAAGTAGTCAAAATTTAAACAAGATGTGGGATTTGTCTCTAAGATACATTAGACTTGCCAGGAAGTGGAACCTTTATAATAATAATAATTACTGAGTGATGTCCCAAGTGAGTAAGATTGTGAACTAATATGGCCAAGAGGAATCGGAGACAATGATATCGTCAGGAGTGACACAGGAAAGTTAGATGGGAGCCTGTTGTTCTCTATATACATAAATGGTTTGGCGGACAGGGTGAGCAGCAATCTCTGGTTGTTTGCTGATACTGTGTTGTACAGTAAGGTGTTGAATATGAAGAGACCGTAGGCGGATACGAGATGACTTAGACAAAATTTCTAATTGGTGTGTTGAATGGCAGCTAGCTCTAAATGTAGAAACTGTAAGTTAATGCTGATGAGTAGGAAGAAGAAACCTGTGCTGTTCGGACACAGTATTACTATTGTCCTGCTTGACAGAGTCATGTCATTTAAATATCTGGGCATAACATTGCAAAGCGATATGAGGTGGAACAAGCATGTGAGAACTGTGGTAGGGAAGGTGAATGGTCGACTTTGGTTTATTGGAAGAATTTTAGGAGAGAGTGATTCACCAGTAAAGGAGACCGCATATGGAACACTGGTGCAACCTATTCTTAAGTACTGCTTCAGTGTTTGTACCAAGTTGGATCGAAGGAAGGCATCGAAGCAGTTCAGAGATTTGTTATTGGTAGTTTCGAACAACACATAAGCGTTATGGAGATGCTTTGGGAACTCAAATGGGAATCTCTGTTGGGAAGGTGATGTTCGTTTTGCGAAATGCTATTGAGAAAATTTCAAGAACCAGCATTTTAAGCTGACTGCTATATGAGTCTAATGCCGCCAACATACATTGCGCGTAAGGACTATGATGATAAAGTATGAGAAATTAGGGCTCATACAGAGGCATATAGACAGTTGTTTTTCCCTTGCTCTATTTGCAAGTGAAACAGAAAAGGAAATGACTAGGAATGGTATAGGGTACCCTCCACCAGGCACCATACGGTGACTTGCATAGTATCTATGGAGATGGGCTCTAGTTCATTATCAAATGTTTCTACAAGACATGATTCAGATGCAGTAGTGATAGTTATCCAAAGTTTGCCTAAGCTCAATAGCACAGAAATACCTTGATCACGTGGTCATTTTAGAGGATGACTTTAATTTGCCCAACATTGATTAGGAATATTACTCATAAGTTTGTGACAGTACGGACAAGTTTTCTTGTGAAGTGTTGCTGAACACTTTATCAGATAGCTACCTCCAGTAACTTTTCCAATGGTATACAGGTAAGAGAAATGTTTTAGACCTTCTGGCTTCACACGGACTTGATTTTCAGTGGTTATCAAAGTGGCAAGGATTAGTTATCATGGTGCTGTAATAGCATCAGAGGCCACATAGGCAATAACTCTCCAGGAAACAAGGATTTTGTGTGGTGCAGATGATAAAATGTCAATAATATTCCACTTAAAAGAACAATTTAGAGCAGGCATAGGCTATCTTTAGTGACCCGTGGGCCTGATTCATATACTTTCATAAGCTCATGGTGCGCTCTGTCAGGCGGTGTTCAGTTTATGTTCAACCCCATCTTCAGATGTTTACATTTACTTACACATCATAAACATAATTTGTTTAAACTCTTGAACAGGGCTGTAAACAGCAATGTAAAGTGGTAGTCTTAGAAAGGATAAAAGAATCGACCAACCAGTTGCGTAACACAGGTTTAGTAGAGCCGTTGATATAAGTATAAAATTATTTTCTTTAGAATGTATAATTTCTAGGTGTTCGAATCTCCTTCTGATGAAGATAATTTTATAATTATCAAAACCTAGGTCAAGAGTTCTAATAAACCTGTGTTATGCAACTGCTTAGCTGATTCTTTCATTCTTTCCAAGATCATTTCTTTACTTACGACATTTTATGAGTACAATAGCTGTCTTAAAAACTTTAGCCACAAAATTCTGTAGTGCCATTAGTAAATAAATAATGTTCACAAAGAGTAAATAAATGTAAACATCTGAAGGTGGGATGCCAAGCATCTTGGAATGTCATCATGGAAAAATAAACACCCATAAAAGCACCTGGTTACAGCTAATTCATTATAAATTACCTTCAATTTCAACAGTTTCTAATATGTCTGCAACTGACAAGAATTATGTTTTAATGTTAACTCAAGAAAGAATAGAAAAACAAAATACAGCAATGAGATAGGGAGTTCCAGTTGACATGCAATGACGAGTAACTTCATGATTTTTGGCTACAGTTAGCTCATTTGAGTGTTTGAAATTTAAAATTTAGTGTGTTAATATCCACAAACACTATTAGCAAGCATTTTTTAAATATTTGTCCCAAACTATTTGTGATGACTGACTGCATGGGCATTTATTGTTTCTGTAGCACTAAATAAATACAATGTGAGCATCTTACCCTTTCCCCCAGGAATTTCTTTTGTGGGCCAGACCAGAACTAATTGCAGGACAGATCCGGCCCATGGGCTGCTGGTTGCTTACCCGCGATTTAGACAATTTTGTTTAAGTCTAACAAACAATAACAGTTGTGATTAAAGCTGAGAAATATGATAAACTGTACTGTAGATAAATATACCAACAAAATAAGAAGGCAAAACTTCACCTTTGTTTATTGTGAAAACATTGTTGTACCCTTGCAGAAACAAAGGTTGTACAGAAACTTACAGTGCAAACGTATGCATCCATAAGGAGGACTGTCAAAATTTCTGCCATAAAATCCCTTATAAAACTCAGGAAACCTTAGGATGATCTGGCCACATGTAAGGTCTGTTAAAAAAACCAAACATTCCATCCAGTCTCTTGTGAATTAATCTGATGTTGACACTAAAGGTAACCAGCAGAAAGGCAAACATTGAACTTTTAATTTAAGCATGAGAAGTCTATTACTGTATTGCGGTTTTACATGTGCACATACTCCCAGACAAGTGCTGTTGCAGTTACCACTCCCAAGACTGGAGGACAAAAATGGAATTATTCAAACAAAAATAACTATTAGTCCATGACAGTATTAATATTTGTTTGAGTAAGCTATGGATTTAGCCTCTTTCTTTGCTCATTTTTATTGATGATCTTATGCAAAGTGAGTAATCGTCTTTGAGTGGGAAAGATTGCAGATGCACTTCTGTTTACAAAAACAGTGAAGAATCTGACACACACAATAATATCCCTAAGATACATGTATTGCAACTTTATAGAATTTTATAGAATGTGAGGTACATTGAGGAAAAGAAGCTTCTTTTGAACAATCATTATAAATTCAGGTAAAACCAGTTATATGAAACAAAGCTCACCTCTTCATAAACAGTACCTTGTAAACAAAATACCAGGTATATTCAGTCATATATTTTCCAAGGAATTAGTTGCTAAGCAACAAATAGTTTCACAAAAGATTGGTTTGAAAAATTTTTGGCAATTAAAACCCAATGTCTTAAATTGGATGAAAAATGTTCAGCAGATAGGATCAGCATTGTTATCAGATTGTTTGCTGATAGGGCTATTGCTTGCAGGAACTTAACCGTAGTTGGTAACATCCGTTTCATGGACGGATTTAAAATTTCTCAACTATTTGTTGGCACACATGCATTGTTAATTTGATCTGATGTTTCGACTATGCTTCGGTCATGAGTTGAACTTATTATTGCGCTGACATCATTGATTCGTTTCCACAATAGTATTGTTTTACTTGTGCACACATGTCAGCCACATCATCTCACAGGCAGATATTACTGTAAAGCTAAGAATTTTCTTCCATCTGATGGACGGATGTTACTTTAAGAGTGTCCTTTTTTGTGTTACACTCTTTACTTTCCAAATATATCTCTATTTCTAGATGGCTACTAATAAGGGAGGGGGGGGGGGGGAAGTCTGATGTGTCACAAAGAAGCAAAAAAAAAAAAAAAAAAGGTGCAGATGGATTTAGAGCAGTTTGAGGAGAGCGATGGTGATTATCATTCAGATGATTCTTATGTCCCTGAAGAAGATCACCTATCAGATTCAGACCTCAACAGTGATTCTGAGATATATGTCAATGACGTTCTCAACTCATCTGAGAATAAACTCTTTTTCAGAATTGGGGGAAATAACAACACCAAAACTGACATAGCTTACCATGGCAAGACCAACTGTTTCACTTGGAGTTCCAGAACACCCATTTGTGGCACTAAACACCACACAGAAATATAATACAAGTTAGATTGTCATCATGGTTAGGTCCCCCAATCAGTTAGGTAACAATCCAGACCCAGAAGAAACATGGTATTCATTTTTAAACATTGAGATTTTGGATGAGATTGTACCACATACCAACTCAAAACTGCAAATCATAAGGAATAAATTATAAAGAATCCTTCCTCCCCCAGTTATAAAGATAGACAAAACTGAAATTGAGGTGTTGATTGGTTTGATGGTTCTAAGTTCCATTTTCAAGTCTGGGCGTGAAAAATTAGCACCACCTTTTGCAAATGACTGTACCAAAATCTCATTTGTTGTTCAACCATCTCTAAAATGGTGTGAAGTTTTGCTGGTGGCTCTCAGATTTGCTGATTCATGTACTCATGAACAAAGAAAGAGAGAATCCTGCAGCAGCTGTGTTGAACATTTTCAACATCTTTATTTCTAAGTGGCAGGAGGTTTACTACACACACACACACACACACACACACACACACACACACACACACACACACAAGAAACATGGCATAAAGGTAATGTCTTACAGATGCACATTCATCATATTTTAGATCTTACACTATTGTCTTTTGTTCCAAAAAAATCTAAGGCAGTTATAATGCTTTCTTCTATGCACCACTTTTTTTATACTGATAGGAAAAAAGCAACAAACCAGAAATTATTAATTTCTATAATGTCATGAAATCTGTTGTAGACGCTTTAGACTTGAAGTTCAGTAACTACTCAGCTAACCGGTGAATGAGGAAGTGGCTGCTGGCAATATTTTACTAATATCAGTGAGCTGTGGAAGTGCCAATGCTGTGTAGTTACATAAAGGTACATGTCAAGATTTGAGTTCATGAAAAGAATAAGAATGAGCTTAATCAGAAGACGTATACAGAGAAGCCTGCAGATTCCAAACTTACTGGATGAACTTAAGAAAACTATGTCAAATATTTTGGGTGAAGAGCAGCAAGGTGGCAATCCAACAAAAAGAGAAAGAAATGACTAGTTAAGAAAGAGAGAAAAAAAAACTGTCATCACCATCCCTATATACTGAACAGAATGGCGGCATACAAGTGCGTGAAATGTGATAAACCCAGTTTCTTACAGTGCTCCATGAAAATATGTGCAGAAAGTTTGTAATTTTTTATGTACTTCCATATATAGTATAGCTGAAAAAATGTGTTACCTTTACAGACTGTTTCATTGGAAACACTAATATTTAATTTTTTGAATTTTGCAAAAGAATAATGAAGTTTATAAGCTATTTCATGAAGAAAAGGTATATAATTTTTGCGTATTGTAACACCAGTTATGATTTAAATACAAAAAATATTGGTATTAATATTTCATAATGCGTTTAAAATGTTATTTATTTCTGATTTTTCTCTAAGATGGGTATAAAATGCAAAATTTGATAATCTTAAGTCTCCCAGGCAGATGTTACCATTAGCAAACTTTTTTACATGTTACCAACTGAGGGTTAATGTCACTGGATGACAGTCTAGAACTGCAGAGACCGACCGAGGTGGTGCAGTTGTTATCACACTGGACTCGCATTCGGAAGGACGACGGTTCAAGCCCTCATCTGACCATCCTGTTTTAGGTTTTCCATGATTTCCCTAAATCGCTTCAGGCAAAAGCTGGAATGGTTCCTTTGAAAGGGCATGGGCAATGTTGTTCCCCATCTTTCCCTAATCTGAGGGGACTGATGACCTCACTGTTTGGTCCCCTCCCCAAATCAACCAACCAACCAGCCAACCAGAACTGCATAACAAGTTGGACAATACTTTCAACAGATACCAAATGACAGCTCTCTTTGAATGTGGTCAAAAGCAACATAATGCACATACCAAAGAGAAGTAATCTGTTAGTCTTCAGTTACATTACTGATAAATATTTGGAGCCTGTCATATCATTTAAATTTTATGTATGACAGTGTATCTGTAAAGGAAGTCATGAGAAGACATTAGTGCAACTGATTCTAGAGCACTGTTCTAGTGTTAGGAGTGCATAGCAAGTAGGCATGGCAGTAGACAAAGAACAGATTCAGAGGCACACCACTAGTATAGTAATCTACATCAGCATCCATATTCTGCAAGCCACCTTAAGGTGTTTGGTAGAGTGTAATTTGTATATCACTGTTTCTGTCCCCCCCCCCCCCCCCCTTTCCTGTTCCAGTTCCAAATGATTCACAGGATGAACAATTGTTGGTAAGCATCCATGTGAACTTGAATCTTTCTGATTTTATCTTCATGTCTTTCGCAAGACGTGTGGGAGTAAGTATTATATTGGTTTACTATTCAAGGAATGTCGGCTCAGTAACTTGAACTGTAAACCACACTGTGATGCAAAATGGCTCTTTTGCAGAATCTGCCACTGGAGTTGACTGATCACCTCCATGATCCTTTCTTGCTTACTGAATGAACCTGGCAATAGGTCAAAACCTATATGAAAGTTTAATGAAGCTGCTCAGAAATCTTGAATGGGGATCTGAAATAAGATTGTAAATTTTTTTTCTTTTTCCCCATAACAAATTTGTGACTTTCATTTTGTGTTAAAAACTTGCTGTTTGGGCGTATGTTTGGTAGTGTAGTGTATATTGCGAGCATATTGTGAGGCAGTGAAAATTGAAGTTGTTGTTTAGCTGCATTGTTATTGCTTGTGAAACATGTAACGCAATGGTCACAAACATATGGAGAGTAAGTAGAAGATCAAAAGTGACATTGTGTTTTCAAAGATGGATCTCTCTGAAATTTTGATCTTGTGTAATAGCTGCTTAACACTCAAAACACTTGCCATCAACTTCAACAGTAATCAGTAAGACTCATAAACATTGCACCTTCTGCTGAGTGCCACTGTGCCTGTTTAAGCCAGGTGCTCACACAGGTTCATGTTCAGTGTATTTCTTGCTAAGCCACACCAGGCTATCAGTATCTATGGCGCAACAGAGTCAACAATGTCATCTGACACAAGTAGAATTTGACATTGTGTCCTCTTTGAATTGCGCCTCTACTTGTGAATAGAAATCCATGACTTTTTATTTCTGTATCAGCTTGAAAGTGGTTGGAAGGTTTCCAGTTTACATAACAGAAGAATTAATGATATTTGGCTACATGGTATAAACCTGACAGAACAGTATTTCTTTGTTGGTTGACGAAGTCATAATAAGTGAGGAAGCTGTGACAGTAATTGAGCTTCTGGACGCACATGCATTAGAGGAGGATCCAAGTCCCTGTATGGCCATCCTGTTTTGTTATGGACATCCTGTTTTGTTATGGACATCCTGTTTTATGTATGGCCATCCTGTTTTATGTTTCCTGTAGTTTTCCTAAATCATTGCTGTCAAACTCTGCAGTGGTTCCTTTGGCTGGCTAATGCCAAATTTTTTTCCTCCACCATTATCCAGTGGACACACTGCTGCACTAATTACCTTGGTGAGAGTGAAAAGTTAAACTCTAATATTCTTAAATTTATTCAATCTCAATTCATAATAAATAAAAAAAGTGACAAAAATTTGTAAACATTTTTTTGGGGTTTGTTACTTAAGTTTTGATTTTAAAATGTAATGGGTGACATAGTAATAAACACTCTGTCTTCGGAGTTTCTAAAGCTATTCGTGCTCTATGATGACAGTAGTTAGTGCCATCCTGTAGAGATAATTAAGCCCTGGCTGGACATCAGTTCAGAGATACACTGGTTAGACAAAACATTATGACCACTGCCCATCATGACGTTGTATGCCGCACGGTGGCATTACGGGCATGTGATACAGTAAAAGTGTGTAAGCAGAGCAGATGTGGGTGGGAGATCACCCTAACAAAGGTGTGGGCTGCAAATGGGGAAATCCATTGAATTAAGCAACTTTGACAAATGGCAGATTATTAGTATGCAGGGCCTGTGAACGAGTATCTCGAAAATGGTGAAGCCAGTCAACTTATTATGTGCAACTGTCTTGAGCATGTACCGAAAGAGGTAGAAGGACAGTGGAACTACCACGAGGCGCTAAGTGATTGGCCATCCCTGACTCTTCACAGAATAGGGGGTTTGCTGGCAAAAAAGGTCGATTCTATTTTTGTGTTAACAGATGGTGTTTTGTTTACTGTCAACCTAACCTCACTTTCCTGTTTCCTGTACGTGTGCTCAGTACAATGTCTAATCGTGGTTGTAAAAACTCTGCTGACAGTTTTTGTTATATTGGAGGTGAATTTGTGATTAAAAAATACCAAAGAAACATTACAAACTTTGTGAAAAAGGTTTATCTATCATACTTTGGATCCAAACTTGGTGATCAAGATAAATCTTGGGCGCCGCATAAGGTATGTTATTTGTGTGTTGAGGATCTGAGAAAATGTTCCAAAAATGAGAAAAAGTCCTTTAGATTTGCTGTTCCCATGATATGGAGGGAGCTAAGAAATTATTCCGATGATTGCTACTTTTGCAGTGTTGATATTACTGGCCATAATTCAAAAAACAAGAAGATAATAAGCTACCCTAACCTTCCGTCTGCCATCCGACCAGTAGGGCATCGTGTAGATTTGGCAGTTCCTGAACCACCAGATGATTTAAATTCTATTCCAACAGAAGTATTTTCTGATGTACAATGTGATTTAGATGAACCAGATGATGATGATGAATTCCATTGTAATACAGATAGTCTTAGAGCCCAAATTATTTACTCAGACCGAGCTTAATGATTTGGTTAGGGATCTGGGCTTAATGAAAGAAAAAGCTGAATTGCTTGACTCTAGATTAAAAGAAAAGAACTTATTGGCAGTTGGAACCAGCATACACATGTATAGAAAGAGAGAGCAGCAATTTTCCAAGTTTTTTCAACTAGAAGGTGATTTAGAGTACTGCTCAGACATTCCCAGTCTGATGAATGAGTTTGGTATTGAATACAAAAAGGAAGACTGCAGGCTGTTTATTGATTCATTCAAAACTAGTCCTAGAAATGGTGCTAAATAAAATAGGCTATTCTGCTCATGGTTGGATGATATGTGGTGAGCTAAAAGTAACATGCGTGCTCCTTGGTCAGCAAGGTGGCTTTACCAAATTTCCATGTTTCTTGTGTGAATGGGACAGTAAGACTAGGGATCTTCACTGGTGCAGACAGAACTGGCCTGTGAGGGAGTCTTTAAAGCCTGGTGGGAAGAACCTTCTATGCAAAAACCTTGAAGATCCAAAAAAAATGTACTCCTACCACCTCTACATATAAAGTTAGGCCTAATGAAACAGTGTGTAAAGGCTTTGCATAAAGATGGACCATGTTTTAAGTATCTCTGCTAAAAGTTTCCCCACCTTTCAGAAGCTAAACTAAAAGAAGGTGTCTTTATCAGACCTGACATTAGAAAATTGATCTTTGATGTTAACTTTGAATCCACAATGACCTTAAATGAGAAAGAAGCATGGGTATCATTCAAGCAAGTCATTACAAAATTCTTAGGACATGAAAAACACCCAGTATATGTTTCTATTATAGCCACAATGAGCCTGAAAATTCACTTTCTGAACAGTCACCTTGATTACTTCCCTGACAATATGGGAGATGATTGTGAGTAGTAAGGAGAATGTTTTCACCGGGACATTAAAGCGATGGAAAATCGCTACCAAGGCCACTGGAACACCAACATGATGGGGGACTGCTGTTGGTCACTTATTGAGAAGTTCAGCAAGTGACTCATTGTAGAAAAAGGTACACAAGAAGCTTCGAAGAAAAAAGAGAAAGAAAATACAAACCAATTCCAGCTGACAAGTGAAACCTCTATTAACACATATCATTGTTTTAAGCAGCTTACTGTAAATAGAAACCATGCTTACGTTGTAAGAAAGCGTTTCATTAATTTCCCTGTTTACCATATAGCATAGGGTTTTTATACTATATAATAAAAAGCATATTGCTCAAAAACTATGGATGATACAAAAAAACTAAGGCTAGATTTGGATTCTGCTCATAAAAATCTATAATAATCAGCTATCAAAGGAAAAAAAAATGTTTGCCTGTGTTATTTATGCGAATTACATGACTTGTGTGTAGACTTCTAATGACACATACCTACAAAAACCGTCGGATACCTGATACGCAGAATCGGTGATGTATTTAGTTACGAAGAGTGATAAAAACCTCTTAAGCAGGTGATCATGATGTTTTGGCTTATCAGTTTATCTACAGCTCATCTTGGCATTCTAAATATACAACCATACCCTACAAATTGCTGGAAAGCGTATGCCAGGGAGCACTTTCCATTGTACAACACATTGGTTATCCTGTTCCATTCACATATGGAGCTTATGGCTGCTTAAATGCCTCTGTGCACGCTGTCTTTAGCATAATTTTATCTTTGGATCCCTACAGGAGTCATATGTATGAGGCTGTTGTGTATTTATGGATTTTTCACTTAATAGTTGGCACTTGTCTTCAACAGGCTGCTACTTAAGGTTTTTCAACGTTTCCATGATGCCCTCCCATGTGTCGGACAGACCTGTAACCTTTCATGCTGCTCTTCTGCGTATACGTTTAGTGTCACCTGTAGGGTGTATTTGATATGGGTCCTCACACTTGAGCAGTATTGCAGGGTGGTTTGCAGGAATATTTTCATCAAATCTGTTTGTAGCCTGATTGCATTTTCCCAGTATCCTTCCAATGACCGAAGATTGCTGCTTGCTCCAACTACAGCTGAGCCCATCACCTCAAGTGGCTCACAACTCTGTCGTGAGAATGTGTGTGGCGAGCATGGGGCCCCAAGCTATTGCAGGATGTACCTCCTTTTCTGTGATGCAATCTGTCATCTCCTTCCTTCTCTTTCTCATGGTGGCAACCTTTGTTGTTGACATGGCTCCGTGGGCTCTCTCTCTCTCTCTCTCTCTCTCTCTCTCTCTCTCTCTCTCCCTCTCTCTCCCTCTCTTCCTCTCTCTCCCCCTCCCTCTCTCTCCCTCTCTCTCCCTCCTCCCCCCCCCCCATCCACCTTTTGACTGAAGTAATTTGTTTTTCCCTCCTGGGTTTGACCTTTATTTTCCAAATTCTTCTGTAGCGTGGACTGACTGGGAAAGAACACCTTAAATAGCACCTGCTGCAATCTTGTAGATAATTTGCGCACAATCCTCCTGGGGCATCAGGACTCCCTGCAACGACCATCATGCCAGACTGATTTCACTGCAGCTAAGTGATGCCTTTGGGGAGAGCCCTTGATCCGAGTAGGTGGCATCAGGGCAGATGTTTCACATGAGAAACAAATTACATCACAACTGTAGACATTCTTACTAAGTTTCCTCTTCAGGTAGAAATCGAAAGTTCAATGCAGACAGTTACAGCCCTACTGCTTTCCCTACATTAACTGCTCTGTAGGAAGAGGGACAAATCAGATGTCTAGGAGCGAAACAGTATTTTGAGTATGGCCCAAGGAACTATCCAAAGAAACCTTATGTTCCAGACAGGCAAGGAGTTACGAGCTAATCTTGAATGCTGAGACATACATTTTGTCTGACGTTTCCATAAAGGTCTCTGAGATAATAGAATAGATACAGGCACCTTTATCTTAGCCTTTGAAGCGAATGTTGTCCCAGAAAAAGTGAATCTTGGTGTACACACCTGATGTGAAACCTTACGTCCCACTGCCCATGAGGTGCTTTCGATGCTTGCGCTTTGGTCGTATGTTGTCCCTCTGCACAGCAGACTGAAAATTTGTTAATTTGGGATGATCACTCTTCAATGGTAGTGCTTGTGAATGACCACCTTTGTGTGTCAGTTGCATGGAACACTATCTTCCACATTCACTGGATTGCCTAGCCTTCAAGAAAGAAAAGGAAATTCATGAATGTAAATCTATTGATAGCCAGTTGTATACTGAGGCATTTAAAAAATATGAACACCTGCACCCCATTGATATGATGTCCAGTTGTGGAGAAGTCCATTACGTCTGTTTTGCAAAATCAGTTCTCCCACCACCCTCCTCTCTTGTGGTTCTTGCAGCACCTTCTTTGAGGACCAGTCCCCACACGTGGCTGCAGGAGCAGTTTCCTCCTCCATCTACCAGTGACAAGACTCCCTCTTGGAACCCTTGTCCGTAGAGATGCACAGCCTGATGCCAGCCAGTGGTTGAAGGAACCGCAACTTGGGCGTCCCAGGGGTGCCTGCTCTTAATCGGCCTCCACAGTCATCACAGATAGGCCCTCACAGGCCTGACCAAAGTCTGAGGGGAAGGCCCCATGAGATTCTGAACCAATGCTCTTTGATTTAATTCCACAGCATTTGGTGACATGCAGTGATCCTGGCACATGACCACTCTTGGCCCATTCATACCTAACCTGGACACGCGCATTATGATCATTCAGTGGAACCATCTCCTGTCAAAACTACAGCATCTTAGTTCCTCCTCTTCTGCAATTTGCATTGCTCTACAAGAAATACACAATATCAGTGACCATTCTCTAACACTTCGTGGTTATCATGCATTCTGTCAGAACCATACTATCTCCAAGATGGCATTTGGAGAGGTCTGTATATTAGTTCACACAGATGTAGTCAGTGAGTGGATTCTCCTTTGTACCACATTGAGAGTGATAGTGGTGCAAGTGCAAACAAGCTGAGCGATCGCCATTTGCAACATTTAGATATCTTCGAGCTGGTCACTTCCTTGCCTTGAATTGTCCACCTTATTCCAGCGACCCTCTCCCCCCACCGCGCCATCCTGGCCCCGCTTTCTCTCCTGCTTGGGAATTTCAGTATGCACCATCCCCTGTGGGGGAGCACTACTTCGTCTTGTAGGGGCCTTCTGCTTGACCAGCCTCTTACTGACTGTGATTTGTCTCGCTTCAGATATAATACTGCTACCCACTTCAGTACTGTCTGTGGACCGTTTTCAGCTGTCGATGTAACAGTCTTTTCCTGCATTTGTGATAACACGATGACATTTGAAACAGTGACCGCTTTCTGGTGATCCTCTCGCATCCTTGCTGTTGTCACATGGAGCAACTATCACACTGGGTGCTTCAAAAAGCCAACTGTTAGCTGTATGCTTCTGTTGTTACCTTCACCCTCTCTGTGTGATATTGCATCCATGAGGTTGTGCCACATGTCTCTGATATGATCACCCATACAGCCAGCACTGCTGTTCCCCTTTCTGTAACCCCATCCATTGCCGGCAAGGTACATTGTGGACGACATTGCAGTAGGTGTTCAGGATCACTGTAGTGACCTGCACTGTTTTGAAAGACATCCTTCACAGACCAACCTCGTCACTTTCAAGTGACTTGATGCTAGGTCTCACTATATAAGTAAACACAGTAAGGAGAAACTCTAGGATGCTAGGTCTCGTCTCTGGGAACATCTGCCTCTTCATCCCAGGTGTGGGCAAAGCTCTGTAGTTCTTTGGGCTGACAGCAATCAGCAACTGTTTTGGCTCTCTTATCCAGCTACCTTTCTACTGTAGAAACAAGTTGAAGATGTCCCCTTATGTTCTCCCCCCCTTCCCCTCCCACCGCCATAAAGCCGAGTGGTGTAATGAAACTTTTACCGGTTGGGAACTGCTCCAGGCTCTCGCTTTGTCTCAAGACATGGTCCCAGGCACTGATTAAATTCATAATCAAGTGATCCAACAGCTGAATGTTACCCAAAGATTACATCTAGTCAGGGTCTTCAACTGTATTTGGCTCAGAGGTTTCTTCCCTTCGCAGTGGTGGTATATGAGTAGTATCATACACTCTATCCTTAAGCCAGGCAAAGTCCCAGTGGCTCTCGAAAACTACCAACTGATCACCCTAACTAACGTGCCCTACAAACTACTCAAAAGGATGGTTGCCTGCAGATTATTCTGTGTTATAGTGTCTTGGGGCCTTTTTTCCTCCTATCAGTATGGTTTCCACAAGGCGCAATCCACAGCTGATCATCTCATCCTGTTGGAAATGCCAACACCTCATTACAGTCTTTCTTGACCTACTTAAGGCATAGAATACTGCGTGGCACCATCACATTTTACTTATCCTCTATGACTGGCGTTTGAGGTTCATTACCATTTTTTATTCATCAGTTGTTATCCTGTCAGTTTTCTGGGTTTGAGTTGGTATTTCACTGAGCTACCCATGGGTGCAAGAGAAGGGCATCCCACAGGGCTCTGTACTAAATGTCACTCTTCCTTACCATTCTCCATGGGCTAGTGGCCTTTGTCAGGCTGCTGTATGTTGAAGACTTTTTGTGTTTAGTACAGCTCACATTCTGCAGCCTCAGTTGAACGCCAGCTCCAGGGTGCCATCCGATGAACCTCTGCGTGGACCCTTTCCCATGGTTCCCAAACATCTCCTACAAAAAAGAGGGTCATGCTTTTCTGTTGTCGTACTGCAGTCCATCTCGTCCCAGAAATCTTGCTTTACTACCAAGCACTTGGTACTTGTTGCAGTCTCGTTTTTTGGGCCTTCGTTTTGATAAAAATCTGACTTGGCTGCTCCATATTCATAAACTAAAATGTAGTTGCCTGGAGAAGCTTAACTGTCTCTGCTTTCTTGGGGTACAGATCATGCTACTCTTCTCTGTATTTACTGGGCCCTGGTCTCGTCCCGACTGGATTGTGGTTGCCAGATTTATGGCATGATTGTGCATTTGGCTTTGAAATTGTTAGACCCAGTCAGTTGTCATGGAGTCCATCTGGCCATTGGCGCATTCCGGACTAGTCCTGTAGATAGTCTCCTTTCAAAACTGGAATCTGATCTGTTCTGTTCCAGCAGTACCAGCCCTTGCTCTCTTGGTCTGTTGGTAATCACCCTTCAACAATTTCCTGATCACCTATTGTGTCCCTTTCTTTTTGCATATGAGGGCTGTCAGCCTCCTGATATGCACCCGCTGGTAGGATTACCAGTTGGAAAGTGCCTCACAGCCCTCTGCCAGGATATCCACTTTTCCTCCCTGGAATATACTCCCAGTGTTTTCTTGCACACCCCCTCCCCCTTGATTGGTGCCCAAGGCATGGATTAGGACTGATGTATTTCAAGGTCCTTGTGAGCCCCCACGACTTTCAGCATCTGTTCCCATTAAGTTCTTCAGACGTTTCAGGTTGTTACTGTCTTTTATATTGATGGCTGTAAAATCTGCTGGTCTGGAACACTATTCATTGCCAGGAATGTGTAGTGTTTTTACAGCAGGGCTGGTAGCCATTAAGATCCCTCCACTTTATTAAACAGGCCTCCCTTCCTTGTTTGTGTTTAATATGTAGTGACTCATGAGCATTTTCGGGCCATTGACCATTATTACTCTTGTCATCATATGGTCTCTGCTGTTCATTACCTTCTCACTGAACTCAGTCACTCTGGCCGTTCAGATGTCTTTGTCTGGGTCCCAAGTCATGTGGGTATCCCATGGAATGAACTGGCTGACCATATGTGGGTGCAAATATGACTTCTGCTCACTTGGAGATGGAATGATATGTGGTTGGCTACTGCCCCCTGTAATAAACTCCACACTTTCGTAGAGACTACTGAATGATACTCTTTCTTCTGTTCCTTCTGGAAGGAATCCACAGTCCTATATCACCTCTGCATTGCTCATACCAGGCTAAGTCATTGAATTTTACGTAATGAACCACCCCTCTTTTCTGGCTGTCCATGCAAAGCATGGCCTACAAATTCCTTGCCTCAAATATTGGCATATTCATGGACAGTTGAACTGGTTCTCCATTTTCTCAGTGAAAGTTTTTATTTTCAGATATAAGGTTTTAAGCAGCAATCAGGGCAGGAGGCAGCTAGGGATTGAGGTGTCTCCCACTGTGTGCTGCATCTGAGGGCCCCCAACCCTCTGACTCTGTTTTAATTGCTTTTAGATGCAGTTTGTCTCCTTTCCCACCACACCCTATTTTCTATTTCAGAGGTAGCACTCTACATCTACAACTACAACTACATCGATACTCTGCAGTCCACATTACAACGTGTGGCAGTGTGTACCCCATACCACTACTAGTCATTTCCTTTACTGTTCTATGCGCAAACAGAACAAGGTAAAAATGACTGTGTATATACCTCTGTGTGAGCCCTGATTTCTCATATCTTATGTTCGTGATTCATCCTTATGTGCAGTGTATGTTGGAGGCAATAGAATTGTTCTGCAGTCAGCTTCAAATGCCAGTTCTCGAAATTTTCTCGATATTATTCCTTGAAAAGAACATCACCTTCCCTCCAAGGATTCACATTTTGGTTCCCAAAGCGTCTCCATGCCTGCCTCTGAATTGCTTTGATGTCTTCCTTTAATCCAACCTGTACGGATCCCAACCACTTAAGCAGTACTCAAGAATATGTATCACTACCGTCCTGTATCAGTCTCCATTACAGATGAGCCACACTGTCCTAGAATTCCTTCAATAATCTGAAGGCTACCATTCGCCTTTACTTACACATTTGTCACATGTTCATTCCATTTCATATAACTTTGGAACGTTATGTTCAGGTATTTGAACGATGTGACTGTGTCAAGCAGAACACTACTAATGCGGTATCAGAATATCATGGGTTTATTTTCCCTACTCGTCCACATTGACTTACATTTTTCTACATTTAGAGGTAGGTGCCCATTCAGCACACCAATTAAAAATTTTGTCTAAGTCATCTTGATCCTCCTACAGTCAGTCAACTTTGTCACCTTACCGTACACCAAACCAACATCAGCAAACAGTCTCATATTGCTGCCCACTCTGTCTGCCAAATCATTTATGTATATAGAGAACAACTGCAGTTCTATCACACATCCCTGTGGCACTCCTGACGATACCCTTGTCTGATGAACACTCGCTGTCGACAACAACATACTGTGTTTTATAACATAATAAGTTTTCGAGGCACTCTCATATCTGTGAACCTGTTCCACGTGCTTGTACCTTGTTTAACAGGCTGCAATGGGGCACCATGTCAAACGCTTTCAGCACGTCTAGAAATGTAGAATCAGCCTGTTGCCTTGTATCCATAGTTTGCAGTATATCATGTGAGAAATGGGCAAGCTGTGTTTCACATTAGTGATGCTTTCTAAAACCACGCCGATTAATGGAGATAAGCTTCTTGCTCTCAAAAAAAATTTATCATATTCGAACTGAGAATATGTTCAAGGATTCTGGATTTTTGTCTGTAATTTTATGGGTCCAAAATTGTCCCTTCTTATACACAGGAGTCATCTGCGCTTTTTCCCAGTCACTTGGGACTCCATGCTGGCCGAGAGATTCACGATAAATGCAAGCTAAGTAAGGTTCCAATGCAGTCGAATATTCTTTGGAAACCTTAATTGGGATTCCATCCAGAGCTGATTACATATCTGTTTTCAACTCCTTCTTTTGTTTCTCTACACTGGGGATGCTTTTTACTGTCGTCCAAACGGGAGTCAGTTCGATGGTCAGACAACGGAATGTTTGTATGATTCTCCTGCGTGAACAATTTCTTGAATGTGAAATTTAAAACTTCAGCTTTCCTTTTGGTATCTTCAGCTGCCACACCAGACTGGTCAATAAGTGAGTGGGTAAAAGCCTTAGACCCACTTAGCAATTTTATGTAGAACCAGAATTTTCCCAGATTCACTGCCAGACCTTTTGCTAAGGTGTGACGGTGGTAGTAGAGTTGTATGCTTCACGTGTAGATCTTTTCACAGATGCATGAATCTCTTCTAACCTTTGCTTGTTATCACTTGCATATTCTCTTTTGAACCGAGAGTACAACAGACTCTGCTTCCCCAGCATCTCATGAATAATGGGTGCTTTTTAACGCCTTGACTACACTGGAGCAGGAGTGAGCCGACTGTGGGTGGGGTGACTTCTGCCACATGCAGACCCCCAGGAATGCCCACCTGTTGCATTACCGGTTTCTCTCCTCTTGTTTTTATTATTGATGATCTATTACATTTTCAACCTTCTCACTTTTACTATTCTGAATCTACCGACATGAAGACGTTCTTTGTTCTTTAGTTGCCTTTACCCTTCACTGGGCTCTGGCAGGTATTGGACGCAGGGTTGGGCTTTTCTTACCATTGGTTGAATCCTAGGAGATCCCTCATCTGCTCTGGCATATGTGCTGGCCTCATCCATACACTTCTCTACAAATTCTGTCTAAGATCTGGCATCAGTTTTACCTTCAATGCCTCAGTCTTGCCACTCTTGCATACTTTCATAATCAGAACATGTACTTCGTGGACATCTTTTTGAGGGTCTGATGACCCAGCTTTTTAGTCCCTTAACCTCTTATCAACTAGCCAACAACTGAGCCCATATTATCATTCCATTTCATATCTCCATAAATTATTACATATAGTACTTGTATGAGTTGACTGATTCCTACTTTAATTCTCTGATGTAGACATGGATACCACTATTTTTTGAGTCCACAGTTTCATATTTCTCAGCATTTGACACAAGTTACCAAATTTTGCACCATTTTGGAATCTTATCAAATTCAGCCAAGATATTTGTGTAGTTTTTTTCAGATAGTACTTCACTATAGATAACTGCATCTTCTGCAAAAATGTCTGAAGTTAATGTTAATATGTCATTAACATAGAACATGAACATAAAGGGTCCCAGTTCTCTTCCTTAAGGGACAAATCTTCATTTCATTCACAAATTTCATTTGATACACCATATTATCATACTTTCATTAGATTAATGTGATACTGAATTAAATGCTTTCTGGAAATTGAGAAATACTGTGTCTACTTCACTGCCTTAACCAAAATAAGGTTGAATTATTGTTTGTTTGCATTTTAATGATAACATTAATTAATCATTTAATTATAACAAATGCCACATAACAGTTTTACACTTTTTGTTTGCACAGTTTTTGAAAAATACATCAGCTTTCTGAAAAGACTTCATCTGTATATACGTGCACTTAACACAATGTTTCTCTTTAAGCATCAAATCAATACTGTCTTATTATTTTGTAAGGAATAGTATGAAACAAGAAACATGAAGTGGTACATTATATTTAATGCACTGTGTTGTAGTTTTTTGTGACATTGATGACAGTGAAGAAGTTGTTTCTCCTTTCTCAAAACAGGATCTAGTGTCAAATCTGTGACATAGTACTCTTGCTTGTCATATCTAGAATCAATTTTTGATCATCTTCCTCTTTGCAAAGCAACATAGCAGTTTCGTCCCAGAATTGCAGTGATGCCATGTGGTTCAGTTTACCACCATCCTCCATGTAGAGCTGCCATGTGTTTTGCTCGGCTACATCGGCAAAATGTGCAGTAATGGGGAAGTACTATTTCTTATCCTGATAGATACTCTAATTTGGTCAGCTCTGACCATAAACTTATTGTAATGGTAAATGATTCTAGGTTGTTGAATTGCTATCCATCCTTTCTGCTGGTATGAATGTCACATTACTGGATGATGAGAAACAAAATATCTAGGAAACACTTCTTTTCCTCTTTAGAGCAAACACCAAGCATCTTCCTATTGGCAGCATACTGCTTTGTGTATTTCACCGTGATGCTTATAACATCACTGTCAAAAAATACACTCCTGGAAATGGAAAAAAGAACACATTGACACCGGTGTGTCAGACCAACCATACTTGCTCCGGACACTGCAAGAGGGCTGTACAAGCAATGATCACACGCACGGCACAGCGGACACACCAGGAACCGCGGTGTTGGCCGTCGAATGGCGCTAGCTGCGCAGCATTTGTGCACCGCCGCCGTCAGTGTCAGCCAGTTTGCCGTGGCATACGGAGCTCCATCGCAGTCTTTAACACTGGTAGCATGCCGCGACAGCGTGGACGTGAACCGTATGTGCAGTTGACGGACTTTGAGCGAGGGCGTATAGTGGGCATGCGGGAGGCCGGGTGGACGTACCGCCGAATTGCTCAACACGTGGGGCGTGAGGTCTCCACAGTACATTGATGTTGTCGCCAGTGGTCGGCGGAAGGTGCACGTGCCCGTCGACCTGGGACCGGACCGCAGCGACGCACAGATGCACGCCAAGACCGTAGGATCCTACGCAGTGCCGTAGGGGACCGCACCGCCACTTCCCAGCAAATTAGGGACACTGTTGCTCCTAGGGTATCGGCGAGGACCATTCGCAACCGTCTCCATGAAGCTGGGCTACGGTCCCGCACACCGTTAGGCCATCTTCCGCTCACGCCCCAACATCGTGCAGCCCGCCTCCAGTGGTGTCGCGACAGGCGTGAATGGAGGAACGAATGGAGACGTGTCGTCTTCAGCGATGAGAGTCGCTTCTGCCTTGGTGCCAATGATGGTCGTATGCGTGTTTGGCGCCGTGCAGGTGAGCGCCACAATCAGGACTGCATACGACCGAGGCACACAGGGCCAACACCCGGCATCATGGTGTGGGGAGCGATCTCCTACACTGGCCGTACACCACTGGTGATCATCGAGGGGACACTGAATAGTGCACGGTACATCCAAACCGTCATCGAACCCATCGTTCTACCATTCCTAGACCGGCAAGGGAACTTGCTGTTCCAACAGGACAATGCACGTCCGCATGTATCCCGTGCCACCCAACGTGCTCTAGAAGGTGTAAGTCAACTACCCTGGCCAGCAAGATCTCCGGATCTGTCCCCCATTGAGCATGTTTGGGACTGGATGAAGCGTCGTCTCACGCGGTCTGCACGTCCAGCACGAACGCTGGTCCAACTGAGGCGCCAGGTGGAAATGGCATGGCAAGCCGTTCCACAGGACTACATCCAGCATCTCTACGATCATCTCCATGGGAGAATAGCAGCCTGCATTGCTGCGAAAGGTGGATATACACTGTACTAGTGCCGACATTGTGCATGCTCTGTTGCCTGTGTCTATGTGCCTGTGGTTCTGTCAGTGTGATCATGTGATGTATCTGACCCCAGGAATGTGTCAATAAAGTTTCCCCTTCCTGGGACAATGAATTCACGGTGTTCTTATTTCAATTTCCAGGAGTGTAGTTCAAAATATTCTAATGGCACCCTCAGTGAGTGTTTTACAGCACTCATTTGTGGCAAGACTGCAGTTGTAGTTGGAAGTGGCTGTTTTGAATAGTGATACTTATGATATGGTTTAGTTAATTTTCTTCATTTTAGTGCTGCAAAATTTCTTTGTATTACAAAGGATACTGTAGCAATGGATGTGAAAGGCAAGCAAAGCTCTACTTCAACTGTCATTACTTGCATAATTTGTCAAAAGTAATGGATTTGGAAATTTTATGTTGTTAGAGAGATCTTTATTGCAAATTGTGGCTGGAGATTTCAACTGACTTGCTGGAACATTGGAGCTTTCTCATTACCAGAGTATTCATCTGTCAGATAATTTGTAGCATTGATAGATAGTAATCAAGCAACATCCAAACCATTTTCAGCCATGCCATCATTAGTGTTCTGGCATTTCAAGAAGGTCATCTAATGACACCCACTTTTTGCAGATAACTGTGCAGGAAGTGTACATTTTTGTTTATATCAGCATTACTTTTCACAGTTATTTACTTCTTTCTACTGAATTTTATTTTCTTAACAACAAAATACGAGTAATCCAATTGAGGAAGTATAGCTTATAAAGCAAATGTTTGCAGAAATGATTTTTATTTTGGTATTTATGAAATGGCAGTAACATAAATTTGGATTCTCAGCACCGATATAACAGACAATGAAAATCCATGCACCCTGAATAATGATAAATACAATTTGTAGGATATTATAAACATTTTAGTAACTTACAACAGTATAGTGTGCTTTAGTAGCTAAAATATAATACAGACACGTGTGTCCTTATGTTACAGCAGAAGAGAAAGTGCAGAAAATACTGTATTTGATTTTGGATGCAAAGGGCTAATGTCCTTCTTGAAGGATGTGCTTAAACAGACAGTTGCTGAGGTTACATCGGGCATGAAAGTTCTCATATTATCCTGTATTATATTAATAGGACATTCTGTGAAAATATGTAAACAGTTATTCTTCTAATACAGAAATTATATGTACCCATCACCAACAAGGTCAGGCAGATAATCCATTTTCAGCAAACCAAGTTTTCTCATGCACACACAATAATATTGACTCAAAAAGGAAAGCTAAATGTTGTTTTAAACTATGGTCTGACTCAGTTGGATGAAGTGTATATTAGTATGTTGGAAAGCAGAAAAACTAGTAGTATAAGAAGTTTTAAGCCCCTCTGCCGAAATCCTTCCTGAAGGACAACCGTCGTATCTCGGTTACCATGGTTGTCAGGACATCATATTAGAAAAACACAAGTTGTGTTGTG
Organism: Schistocerca nitens; assembly: GCF_023898315.1. Classification (NCBI taxonomy): domain Eukaryota; kingdom Metazoa; phylum Arthropoda; class Insecta; order Orthoptera; family Acrididae; genus Schistocerca; species Schistocerca nitens. Next base: position 637,989,370 of record NC_064616.1, on the reverse strand, counting down.
TATGACCAATGTTTTCAGAATCCTTGATGGTTGGCATGGAGAGCATTCTGTTCATGATATAACATTACATTAAGCTCAGAATATGTTCAAAAATTTTACAACAGATAATCCCAGTAAAGTTGGATGGTAGTTTTCCTGATCATTTCTACCTTCCTTCCTATAGGCAGTTGTGACCTATGCTTTCTTCCAACCACTGGGTGTACTTTTTTTACTTGAGGGCTCTGTGGTATATTATGGTTAAAATAGGGGTTAACTCAATTGTAAGTTTTGTGTATAGTGCAATAAGGATTCCATTGGACCCTGGAGCATTAGTCAGTGTTAGGATAGTTTGTCCTCAATGCCACTGGCACTAAAATCTATATACTAAATAGAGTATGCTCATCAAAAATAATGTTGATAATTACAGTAAAAACAGCTCTATCCACAACTATGAAACAAGATTTAGACAGAAGTGGTGTGTTCTGAGGAAAAGTGAACATTAAACTCAAAACAGTATTTTCTTTCAAGGAATAAAATTGTACAGTATCTAGCCCAATCAGATTGAAGAGGTTGCTGAAACTTAATTTAAAAGGCAATTAAAAAGTACCTGTTCCACAATAGCGTATCTACAGTGAAGGATTACTTAGATAACACAAAGTAGGGGGTTTGGTAAAAACTGTAACAAAAGTTGTTGTTAATAATAATAAAACATCTGGCATTGCACAGCACACTTTCTCACTATTACACAGGTTTTTTCCCTGGGGGAAAAAAAATAAAAAACTAAAAGTACACGAAAGCTCTACAGTGTATATACTAAAATCTTTTCCTGTTCCTGCGCTCAGTGTTGGGGGGATGAGAGGGAGAGGGGTTGCGGATATGGTTTTTCAGAGAAGCAACTGGGAAGTTGCAGTAGGCAAAGTGGAAACCATACATCTTTCTCATGATTCTGTAATCAGCTGATATTGCATGTAGTGGTACATTACAAAATAACATGTATGTAGAGTGTATGGTGATCCGTATAGCTAAATTAATGAACAATATAACACTAGTTTTCTATATTATGAAGTAACTTCTTTGCAAGTGTGTATAAATAAAACAGTATTCTACACTATCGATAAACTGAATGTGGTTGAGCTTTTTTAAACATGCTGGCTCTGTATTAGGGAGGGTGGAGGCTCCATCTGGCCATGCTGATTCAGGATTTCTATAGTTTCCCAAAATTTCTTCAAGCAAATGCCAGAATAGTTCCTACTGTAAAGCTACAGCTGACTGTCTATCCCAGCTTTGCTGAAGCAGATGTGTAAGTATGTAAATGCCTGCATATGTGTTCCTTAAGGTCTCATACCATGACGTGCAGTATCCTTGTAAGAGTAATCCATGGGTGAAAGAAACCGCACCCACCATCCCCCCCTCCCCCCCTCTCCTCCCTCTTGGCACCCGTGTCTTTCAATATCTACTTCTGGCACACTGCTCAGTATTTACAGCCAAGCTCTTTGCCCTGTATCAGGCCATGGAATACATCTGGTGACATAGCCTTTTCAATTGTGTCCTCTGCTCAGACTCGGTGCACTTCAGAGTCTATGTGCGCGGTACACTGCCCATCCCTTAGTGCAGTGGGTCCAGGAAAACTGTCACTTGCTCACTCTTAGTGGAGTCAGTGTGATGTTTCTGTGGATTCCTGGTCATGTCTGCCTGCCAGGAAATGAGGCTGCTGACGCTGGTGCCAAGGCTGCAGTCCTCGTACCTCAGCCCCCAAGTACCTATATTCCCTCTGATGATCACTGTACTGCCGTCTGTCAGAAGCTGGTGTCCCTTTGGCATCGCCAATGGTCCTCCCTTCATTAGAATGAGCTCCAGCTTACTAAGCCTCTCCCAGTGGCTTGGGACAATCTCCTCTCAGCCATCCTGCTGGGAGGAAGTCATTTTAACTGGCTGCGTATTGGGCACTGCCTTCTTAGCCATCGGCATTTGCTAAGTGGCGCTACCCCACCACTTTGTACACATTGCGCCCAAGTTTTAACTGTCCGCCACTTCCTGATTTAATGCCCATTTTTTAAACATTTACGTTCCCGCTTGGGTTTGCTGTCTGCTTTATCGGCTGTTTTAGCAAATGACGTGCGGGCTGTCGACCGCGTTTTACTTTTTATCCGCCAAAGCAGTATGATGAAAGCCATTTAATTTTTAGTTTTGGAGCTCAGTTTCTGTATGGTGTCTTTTTTTTAGCCCTTTTTCCACGTGCCTGGTTTTAGCTGTCTTATATTATGTCAATTGGGACTGACGTATAGTTGTTTTTTTTTTTAACTCCTTTCTGTCTTTGTGTTCTATAGTTTTGATTTTGGCACGGATGACCCCAGTTGTTTTTTTGCATCCTAAAGCAGAACAAAACCAAACCCCCACCCCCACCCCCTACTACTACTACTACTACTACTACTACTACTACTACTATTACATCACTCATCTATGGAGTAGTGTGAGAATTAAACTGGAATAGTACACCTGGAACCACCTTTGAAAAGGAACATTTGAAAACATAGTTCAGTATTTCTGCTTTTGCTTTGCTGCCCTCAACTTCATTTCATTATCTGGACACTAAACAGGAAATCTACCAATAATAATAATAATAATAATAATAATAATAACAGCAAAAAACAAACCAGCCAGTCTACACCCACATGTCAGAAATGCACTAAGGAGGTGCATCTTTTATATTGTAGCTCTGTTTATTCTGCAATTTCTGGATACCACATTAGTTTGTTTTGTACCAGACATATTCAGAGAGAAGTGGCTCTTTCTAGTAGAATTTCTACAGTGTGATCCTGAACTCCATCGACAGAATTTCTGAGGTTGTTCAGAGATATTTTTTTGAGTATTTTGGTATAATGTTCCCATGGCCTCTAGTGGCTTGTTACAGAGTAATGGCATTTTTGTTTATTTTCTTCCCACTACCCTCCCCCATTTATCTTTCTATCTGTATTGCACTGAAAATAATTGCACAACAGTGAAATTGTCAGTGGTTGGAAACAAACTTGTTCCATTCACTCGCAGTACTAGCTGTTGGCGATTTTCCTAAATCACTTCAGGCAAATAATGGGGTGGTTCCTTTGAAACGGCATGGCTGACTTCCTTCCCCACCCCTCCCTAATCCAATGGGACCGATGACCTTGCTGACCAATGACCTCGCTGTTTGGTGCCCTCCCCCAAATCAACCAACCAACCAACCAACCAACTAACTGTTGGCAACAGTAGTGACTACTTTATTCTTCACTGTAAAGCGTGCATTCAATACTGCTCAGTCTGTGTCTGGTTTGTTTTTCTGACACTGTAAATTATACAGTAACAGTTTTATGAGCACTATGGAAGAGCTTACTGATGAAGAATTGGCCAGTATGCACTTTAAGTACAGTTTCACTTAATGCAATGGAAGAATGGCACTATGAAGCTGTGCTGAACTGTTCTTCTAGTAACAGAAACCACATCACAATATTTTGAACTGTATGTAGTTGCATATGAGAAACTAGATCCTTTCATGTTACAATAATTGTGTATTAAAAGCTTTTTAATTGTTGTGAAAGTATTTGCACAGAAACAAAGGTAATTAGGGTAACAAACTCAATAAATCATAACTACATTATTACTTGGTCACAAGCTTCTGAAGACCATGCGTCCCTTACATCCAATTTTCAGAAGATACGCTTCTGACACTGTGTCAGAGGTAGAATTCACCCTTTATCCCCATACCTGCGCATTGGTCCAACCCAAGTCCTTTGGATATAAACAAATACTCTGTTTTGTGGAGGCCATGGTTTACAGCTTTGATGTTGTTGTTATCTTAAATCATATTTAATACTCACAAAGCTGTATATCAGTGTTGTTTTGTGAAGTTAACAGTTTGTTGTAGAAAAGATCATTATTATGGAACATGTAATGCCATAAAACTTCCTCCTTTGTGACACAATTTAAAAATAAATCATTAATATATTTGTGTGGTGTTGTAGTAAATTCTCCTTTATTATAATATTTTTTTATAGTATATGAAGATATGTGAGTATAGCGTGTGGTGAAGACTGAATCTAGTAGTTCCAGTAGTGAATATGACCATATATGTTTCATGTCACATCGTGATCCTGAATAAAATATTTCATGAAAGAGTTGATGAACTTGTGAATAAATTTAAAAATGAAAATACAAACTCTGGCAAAAAGAAAATTCACTAGAGAAAACTAAAATTGCGTAGACAAGTAATAGCTGGCCAGTACTTACTTTCAGGAGGTGAAAGTCCAGTACTGCGAATAGAAGCATTTAAAAATGAAAGAAGCTGTTTCTAGCTTGTGGACATACTAGTCTCTTCCTCATATATTTGGAGGGTTAGATAGGAGGAACGCACACACACACACACACACACACACACACAGAGAGAGAGAGAGAGAGAGAGAGAGAGAGAGAGAGAGAGAGAGAGAGACACCTCCTTGTTTTGGATACAAGATATTTTTATGTGTGCATATCATCTCATTGATGATAAACTCACACAACTACAGTGCATACAGTTTCCAAATTCCACAGGCCTCAAAAATATAAATACACTATAAAGAGTGTAAAGAGTCTTAAACAGTAGTCTTTGGAAGCATGCCGAAACAACTGTCTAAGATCTTCAGGTCGTTCCATTGATCTCAGTTTGAATATGAATACTCCGTGTATGGTTCAGCAATGGCAAACTGCTTGTAGATAATAGGAGGAGAGTCTTATCAAAGAGTGAGGCCATATTGAGGAGGCTGAGGATCATTTTAAATCTACTAGATTATGAAGGAAATTATAATTCAGAATATGTAAAAAAATGTACATTTTAAAAACATTTTAAGTGTGGCAGTTGTGTGTTACTGTCTAAAAGGTGCTATCTTGTGGCTGCTTACTGGTGTTGGCTGAATGCATCTATAAGACTTGCTTGTAAAATAGGTAGATTTACAAACACTCTCCAGGGCTTAGAAAAGTGAGAAATTATGAAAGCAAGAGTGAGTTTTAATGTCACTTCGACAACAAGGCTATTGAAGATGGAACCCAAACTTACCGGTAGATGGGAGATGGATGATCCATTCACAACAATCTTTCATTTGCAAAATTATTTTATTTGTATTATAGCAGAACAGCTCATCCTTAATGGACAAACCTTGAAGTGTTGCGGGTGTATGAATTAGGCAATGTTGATGTGTGTTCCAGTTCTGTTTAATTTGTTTAATTGATTTAACAAAATAATTTGAAGTTCTTACAGTGATAAGTCGACTGTTCTCATTTTGTAATAAATTACAATGTGTGCTGTGCCTTACTCAACAGTAAAATTGATGTCGTTGACCACAAAGTTGATATAATTTTTTTCTTTGTTGCAAACAATGTAAGAAAAAAAATATTTAAAATCATAATACAGCTATTTTCTAACAGGATTTTCTAATCAAACTGTCATTTTATTGCAGTTGACAAGACTCCTGAATGGCCAACTGATTTTTTTTTCTTTTTGTGGGACGTAGCAAATGAAGGTCGTCATGACCAGCAGTAATCAGTTAATTGACTCCTGTTTGTAAGTATATTCTTATTTGCTCAGATTATATATGCTCTCCCCCTCCCTCTCCCTCCTATGCCTCTCCCCCCTTCCCTGCCTCTCCCCCCTTCCCTGCCTCTCCCCCCTTCCCTGCCTCTCCCCCCTTCCCTGCCTCTCCCCCCTTCCCTGCCTCTCCCCCCTTCCCCGCCTCTCCCCCCTTTCCCCGCCTCTCCCCCCTTTCCCCGCCTCTCCCCCCTTTCCCCGCCTCTCCCCCCTTTCCCCGCCTCTCCCCCCTTTCCCCGCCTCTCCCCCCTTTCCCCGCCTCTCCCCCCTTTCCCCGCCTCTCCCCCCTTTCCCCGCCTCTCCCCCCTTTCCCCGCCTCTCCCCCCTTTCCCCGCCTCTCCCCCCTTTCCCCGCCTCTCCCCCCTCTCCCCGCCTCTCCCCCCTCTCCCCGCCTCTCCCCCCTCTCCCCCCTCTCCCCGCCTCTCCCCGCCTCTCCCCCCTCTCCCCGCCTCTCCCCCCTCTCCCCGCCTCTCCCCGCCTCTCCCCGCCTCTCCCCGCCTCTCCCCGCCTCTCCCCGCCTCTCCCCGCCTCTCCCCGCCTCTCCCCGCCTCTCCCCGCCTCTCCCCGCCTCTCCCCGCCTCTCCCCGCCTCTCCCCGCCTCTCCCCGCCTCTCCCCGCCTCTCCCCGCCTCTCCCCGCCTCTCCCCGCCTCTCCCCGCCTCTCCCCGCCTCTCCCCGCCTCTCCCCGCCTCTCCCCGCCTCTCCCCGCCTCTCCCCGCCTCTCCCCCCCTCTCCCCCCCTCTCCCCGCCTCTCACCCCTCTCCCCACCACTCTCCTCTCCTCTCACTCCACCACTCGTCTCACCCCTCCCCCTGTCCTTCACTCACTGTGTATCCAGTTTGGAAGTAATTTTTTACTATGTGTAAAATTGTAGTGTCTAATTTGCTACAGTCTGATTGCAAAAGTGCAACTAGGGTGCTCATTATTATATTTCCCCCTTTCATTAGAATTCAGAGTACTGGTTCTTCATTCTTATTACCTAACTTCTGTGCCACAGGCATAATTTCTTTCTTTCTGTTTTCTGCCACCAAATCATTATTCTCTACTCTAGACAAAAGTCAGTCATCCATCGCTGGTGGTGGCCTTTAAAATTGTTCAAAGATGGCCTTTCAGAAACCCCCACCCTCCAAATTGTCAGTATAAGTAGCCTCAGATTAATTTTATTGGATAAAGTTTCTTAGGCTAGTAAATGTTCTACTTAGACCAATTCTACTATTATGGCTTCTTCAGATTTCTGTAACTATTTTGATGCACGAGATGCCACTTTTTTTCGACTCTGTTAATACTTCTCTTCTTTATTCTGAACAAGATCATTTTTTCCAGAACCTTTGGAGGCAGAAATGTAAATGTTGTTTCAGCTAGTTTCATCATTTGTTTCCATTCTCTTTTAAACCAATTTGTAGTGATGAAGACCTTGTATCTCTCAGCATGATCAAAATTTTGTGCTTTTGGGTGTAGAGCCAAGTTGTTGTTTCCATTCTGTGCATGCAATGGAACCCCCTCAGGTTGGCTGTAGATTCAAGAACACAGCATTAAAACACTGTAATTTTACTTGGGAGGCGTAGGCCTTAAATCAAAATCCAGCCATTCTGATTTTATTTTCTATGCTAGATGTATCTATCTTGAGTTACTTTTTGCATAAATTTTAAATCCCTGCGCTGCTCTTGTGCACTAGGTAATGCTCTGGTCTGTCTTTCGCTCCTGACATGAGTAAAATTATTTTAAACTTGAGGGTTCTCAGAAAATTTATAAATGTTATTATTATTGTTTGTTGTTATTACGGTACTGTGTTTGGAGATGAACCATTAGACGTGTTTGTTTAATTTTTATGTTCAGTGTTCCTGAGTCATGGGTCATACAGTTGTAGTACTTTTCTGCACAATGTGGAGCTGTGACAGTGTTTTGTTCTGAAATTGTTAATTTAAGCATGCAAAGGGAGCCAGTGTTATGAGTGTAGTTAATACATGCTTGGAAGTAAATGAGCCAGTTTTATGAGTGTACTTGATACATGATTGGAAATTAAATGGTGCATCAAATGAAAACCATTTGCATTGTTAAATAAAGAACAACCACCTTCAGTCACTATAATGATTTTATTTCATGCTCAATGCATTTTGAACTTTGGAGGCTCATCTTCAGGTGCTTTGACAGTCTATATTGATTGTTTTTCCACATTTAGGTTAAGTATGGTCCTGGTAAGATTACAGTGGTATATTACAAAGCAAGCACATTGTGAATACAAGTTTACAAAATTAATACAAATCGAAAAGTAGCTTACTGTTTCCAGTGGTGGATACATGGTTTCTGATGTGCAGTTTATATAAATATATACACTTTTTGTTCTACAGCTCATTTTGTAAACAAAAGTCAAAACAAGTCACAGATGCTGCATTTATACAGATACACAGACACTATTATTTCAAGGAGATATAAAATCATCAGTTATGCAGGATATCATTTCCAAAACAAATATTTATGAACATGTCAAATGTGGATCATGTTTTCAAATGATTGCACTATTAAATTTTTTCATTAGGAAAAATAAACTTTTAATATTACTGAATTTCAGAGGGGGTCAATCTGATTGGACTAGTACTATCCCATAACTACTTTAATGGTAAAATCTACCTACAGAAAGAAGCTTTAACTATGAGTAACAACATGTAAAGCTCCTGACTGACATATTCACCTACCACTTAGGAAATAAATTTTTTGAAGGGAAAAATAAACTTGTTTGAAAAATTTTATATTACACAAGATATGTGGATGACTCTCTACTCCTATCTGATGGAACGAAAGACGAACTTTGAGCTTCTTACAGTATTCATTTCACTCCACAATAAAATAAAGTTCACAACTGAACACAAAACAAATCAATTCATACATTTCTTAGACCTCACATGGAGGGGAGGGCCTCGTTCTGAAGAAGATATTTTTAGAAATATCGAAACCTAGGTTAAGGGCTAATAAATAAACATTTGTTTTGCAGCTGGTTGGCTGATTTTCTTTCAACCTCTTCAGATTTACACAGTTGCAGATTTGCAACCATGTTTACGAATTTGAAAAGCTTTTTTTACCATGGTTTTCTGTGTCGAGTACAGTTAAGCTGTTGTGGATGTCACTTACTGTGTGCCTGTTAACGTGCGTGTGGTTGGCTATTGTGGATTTGTCAAAGTAGTTAAGCCTAAAAGCATCAGTGTGTTCTTTGTATCGTGTATGGGAAGTTCTTCCTGTTTTTCCTATGTAAAATGCAGAGCAGCTGTTATGTTGTAATTTATATATTCCACTATATTCTGTTATTGAGGTGTTTGTGTTTACTGTGTGAGGTAAATCATGATCAAGTTTGTGGTTTGTGAAGAATCCTATTTTAATATTGGTGTTTCTAAATAAGTTAGCAATTTTTGTGATGCTGTGTCTAAATCGGGAATACTTGTGAAGAAATGTGCTGTGTCAGTTTTTATTCTTGTAGTGCTTCTGTTCCTAATCTTGGCCTCTATTTTGTTGGATAGTGTGTCCACAGATTTATTTGAATGCTCATTGTTTACTGCAGTTGCGTTGGTCATATCAATTTCTTGGGTTACTACTTTGGGTTCCAAAGGTAATGTGTGTGTGCCCTGTTCTATATGGATCTAAATGCAGCACGTGTGTGTGTGTGTGTGTGTGTGTGTGTGTGTGTGTGTGTGTGTGTGTGTGTGTGTGGTGTGTGTGTGATGATTCATGTATTGTGATATCAGTGCAGATTGGTTTCCTGTAAATGTGAAAATTATGTTTTTGTTGTTCATTAACAACTGTGAGGTCTAAGGAATTTATGAATTGATTTGTTTTGTGTTCAGTTGTGAACTTTATTTTATTGTGGAGTGAAATGAATACTGTAAGAAGCTCAAAGTTCGTCTTTCGTGCCATCAGATAGGAGTAGAGAGTCATCCACATACCTTGTGTAATATAAAATTTTTCAAACAAGTTTATTTTTCCATTCAAAAAATTTATTTCCTAAGTGTTTGGTGAATATGTCAGTCAGGAGCTTTACATGTTGTTACTCATAGTTAAAGCTTCTTTCTGTTGGTAGATTTTACCATTAAAAGAAAAGTAGTTATGGGATAGTACTAGTCCAATCAGATTGACCCCCTCTGAAATCTCTGGCAAGCTTAGTTTTTTGTGTTTGACAAGGTTTTCTGTGAAACTTCAATTGTCTCTTTGACAGGCACATTTGTGAATAAAATTAACACTGCCAGATGAGGCAAATTTAACTTCTCTGGGGATTTTTACACCTTTGATGAATGTTGTCAACTCACGTGTATTTTTTGAGTATATGGTTCCAAGAGTGCAAAATTCCCTGAGGACATTGTTTACTAATTTTGAACGTTTGTATGCTGGTGTGTTCTTGGAGTTCAGAAATCATAGTAAAAAACTTGATCAACTGGAATAATTAGAAATAATGTTACACAAAGTGAAATCTTATCAAAACGTTGAGTGAACAAACAGTGTTTAGCAGCCACAGTTTTTTCAGTAATTTTAAAAGTTTATTTTTCCTAATGAAAAACTGGTTAATAGTGCAACCATTTGAAAACATAATCAACGTTTTACATGTACATAAATATTTGTTTTGGAAATGATATCTTGCATGACTAATAATGTAATGACTTTATATCTCCTTTGAAATAACAACACTTGTGTATTTGTAGACCTGCAGCATCTTTAAATCTGAAATTCTTTGACTTGTTTTGACTTCTGTTTATAAAATATGCTGTAGAATGAAAAGTGTATGTATGTATGTATGTATATAAACGTGTGTACGCATACTTTGCTTCAAAACCATGTATCCACCACTGGACACAATTATTTTTCAATTTGTTTTCATTTTATAAACATAATCACAATGTGTCTGCCTATTAATATACTATTGTAATCTTACCAGTACCAGAATTAACTCAAATCTGAAAGATAATCGATGTAAACTGTCAAAGCACCTGAAGATGAGCCCCACTGCTCGAATTGCATAATGCGCTGAAATAAAATCATGATTGTGACAGAAGGTTAAGGTTCTATATTTTACTAAAGTGATACAGTCACAGAAAAAACACTGACAGAAATAGGTAAAAGTAAAGTAATATTGTTTGTTGTGCACATACAGCTGAGAACTATGTCACCTATCGAGGTAATGTAATCTCCCTCTTGGTCAAGCAAAGTTTGACACTGATTTAAAGGTGCCACAATTCATGTAAAAAATTGTTTAGTTGTTGGCACAATCATTTGTACACCACAAAAAGTATATTCCACCCAAAGCTTTTTTGATTGTCCAAATATGTGGAAATCATTTCAGTAAATGACTAGTGAGTATGATGGATACAGGTTATGTACAAACTTCGGGTTTGTGAGTGTTGCAGCTGTTGCAGGGGCCCTGTTTGGTCATAACACTGGCTGACAAAAATGTGTGCCCTATAAATTTGATTGCAGGATGAAAATTTTCTTTTTAAATCTTTGTCCAGTGCACTAGTGATAGTGGTTCCTCATGCTGTGCAGCCCTCCAAAATTATGCCAAAACTTCACTGCTGATGGCTGTGTTTATAATTTATTTTGTTTTGTTAATGGTGGTAGTGGAGCTGGGTTTTGTTCGGCGTGAAAATTAATATAAAAAAGTCATCACCACCACATTAAGTTACCACATAAAGGTTGAAACTTTCTGGCAGATTTTTAACTGTGTGCCATTCTGGGAACTGAGTGAGGTGGGCCGGCCGAAGTGGCCGTGCGGTTAAAGGCGCTTCAGTCTGGAACCGCAAGACCGCTACGGTCGCAGGTTCGAATCCTGCCTCGGGCATGGATGTTTGTGATGTCCTTAGGTTAGTTAGGTTTAACTAGTTCTAAGTTCTAGGGGACTAATGACCTCAGCAGTTGAGTCCCATAGTGCTCAGAGCCATTTGAGTGAGGTGGTGCAATGGTTAGCATGTTGGACTCACATTTGGGAGGAAAATGGTTCAAACCTGTGACCAGCCATCCTGATGTAGGTTTTCCATGATTTCCCAAAATCGCTTCAGGCAAATGCTGGGATGCTTTCTTTTAAAGGGCACAGCCAACTTCCTTCCCCATCCTTCACTAATGCGATGGGACTGATAACCTGGCTGTTTGGTCCCCTTCCCCAAATTAACCAAGCATTCTGGGACTCTAACCCAGTACCTTTGCCTCTCATGGGGCTATCCATGCACGGGTAATGAACCCTCTAATAGTTTTACTTCCTCTAGCACCTCTCGCCTACCTTCCAAAATTTACAGAAGTTCTCCTGCCTGCCTTGTGGAAGTAGCACTCCTAGAAGAAAGGATATTCTAAAGAAACAACTTTCCCTGGATAGCCCAGGGGTAAAGAACATGCCTGCAAAGTACATAGGTTCAGAGTTAGTCCTGTACCACCATACAGTTTTAATCTGCTAAGCAGTTTCAAATCAGTGCACTTTCCACTGCAGATAGAAAAATTCATTCTGGAAACCATGGACTTTGTTCACAAGCATCAACAGGTCATTGTTTCAATTCAGGGGTAAACTGCCTGGGAAATCACCGTGCAGGCAGGCTCTTTATGAAATTGATGCACGTCATACACATTTTAGTGTGTTTGAAGTATAACGTGCGAGTAATATAACTCAGTCACTAATATAAGGTGGATACAAGAAGTTTCTGCAGTGACATCCATTGTCATGTGATAGGTTACATCACAGTGGCTTCAGTTCCTGCATTATTTCCCTGAGTCACAATTAAATTTGTGTGACTTTACGAGGGACATTGGCTACAGATTTTGCCATTTGTGATCTTTGAACAACACTGGTTTGCAAAACTTCAGGACAGCAGTAAATGATGTGTCACTGCCAAGTAACTTAGCTTGATGAAGCTTTGGTCCATACGTAGAAAGAACTGTTACAGTATAGTACAGAAGGTAACTGAAAAAAATGTGATGAGACAAATAGGTATGACAATTTTAGTCAAAGACAATAATTACATTGAAGTTACACAATTTATAAGTGTCCGCAAACCTAAAAAAATGGTGGGATGTGGTTCTAAATAGAGTGTATGATGACCACAGTTGGCAGTGCATGCTCTGCAACATGCTCCCATGCTCACCATAAGGTTGGTAAAGAGTTCTTACTGGTAGGACATTCCATTCCTCATTCAATGTGGTTGACAGCTGCTGGATGGTCATTGGTGCATGTGGACATAGTGCCATACGTCTCCCAATGCATCGTGCATGTACTCGATGGGATTTAAATCTGTGGATTGGGAAGTCCAGTCCATTCACCAAATATCCTCTAATTCCAAGAACTGCTCCACCTGCACGGTTCAATGGGGTTGTGCATTATAATCAATATAAATGAAATCTGGGCCAAATACACCCCTGAAAAGATACACATGGGGAAGGAATACAGTGTCAGAATAACATTGACTGGTTAGTATACTATGTTCTGAGATGTGGAGACCAGTATTTCCGTGCAACATTATGCCTTCCCTCACCATAAAACCTGTACCACCAAAACGACCATATTCAACAATGTACCTAGGTGTATTATTTGTTCCCTGTGCTCTCCATATGAGGGTAACATATTATGTGAAAGTTACTTTCATCATTAAGTTTCGCACACTTGTGTATATTAGTATGGGGCACCCTACTGGGCATTATCTGTAATGAATTTAAATTAGTTGTTTACTATTCAGAAAAAAAGAGTGAGTGCTTTTCATCTCTGGTTCAAGTTTCTAGTGGGATAGCCATTGTATTACTATTCCTGTGCTGTTGTTTGTCCATCTGCCCCATGTAGTTACTTAGTGAACGTACAGTGCACTACTTGAAACATGTTTAGCAACTTACTGGCAATGTTACTTTTTTATTACATGTATATGGTTTTCGTTTGAGTCACTTCTTTTGTATTACTCTGCTAATGCAGTTTGGAAATTTTATCAGTGAATTCATTTATTTATTTTTGGGTTTTGTTAAGAGTAAATCTTAAATAATGATAGTTTAGCTGAGAACACAGAAAAATTCAAAAAACAAGTTGACAAGTGGGGATAGTCTGATGTCCTACATATTGATATTTTGATGTAATGAATCGGACTTGTAAATGTATGGCATATGTGTCTTACAAAAAGCCCTGAGAATGGATACCATAAGACAACTGAAACTAATAGTAAATTCCCAGATCTTGTAGACGTCACTCAGGTGTCATTAATGAAAATGGCATTCTCTGGTATTATAGTGTTTTTGTTATCACGATGGAATTTCTGCAGGTTGAAAATGCAAGCTTCCATTACTACTGTACGTGAAGGAAAAGTGTAACACTGAAGCAGCCTGTGGCCACGTGATGGGGGAAAGGTAAGCTAACGAATGAAAGAGAAAACAAAAAATGGCAAATGTGTTGAGCATTGCTTTTTTACAGCACCTGGGAGAGCTTTACTGGTTGATGCTGCTACCCTTTGCTTTTGGTCTTGGCTAATCGGAAAACATTGGGCAAAAATTACTTTCCCAAGTAGTCGTAGTGGTCACTTTTGAGGTGGTGGTATAGTGTTTGCTAATGTGGTGGCTCTTAAAATGATGTGGCTAAATACATTCTGTTACTTTCAAATACACAAATATGGCAAAAAAAAAAAAAAAAATTGCGGCAGTGATTGGAAAAATTTAGGTGGAAAAAATACACATTCTGTTCATTCTTGTTCTGCTGCCTGTATTTTGAAATTTAGAAACTTAGATAATATGGTGCATCAGCCCAAATTGTTTCCTTTGCATGAACATCTAAGAATGATTGGTTTCTTCTAAAGATATCTCTGGTTAGAAAATGTTTAAGGTTTGCTTTCTTCAGGTTCAAATGCCTCCTCTTTAAATTTTTCTTGCTTTACAAGAGAACTTGGGATACCTTAATGTTTGGCTTCTCCTATCATTGTGAAGTTTTGTTTACTTCCGACTTTTGTTAATGAGAAAGTATTCATGGAAGGACTGCAAATACAATTAAGAAATTTTTATGTGAACTTGATTTGGAATCTGTGGATGATAAACTTTATTTGGTACATGCAGTAAAGTCACAACAGCATATTCTGGCTCATGTTTTAGGGAGATGTATGACAGGTGATCACATTGGGCCCTGCTAGTTCAGAGGCTGTCAGGTGCATTTTGAGGGTCAAAAATCATCATTATTTTACTTTACTTTATTCTCTTTCTCTGAAAATACCGGGAAAAACTTAAAAGTTTGTATCCAGTCACCTGGAAAATGTAATGAAGAATAGGAATTATGGTATGTTGACATAGAACTTACTTGACCTTCTTGTAATTTTACTTTTTTTTTTTTTTGTCAGAGTTAGAAGGTATTGTTATTGTTAGGTATAGGACAGTTATTGAGGTATGTCGTAGCTTAACTGGGTGCAGATGAGGATGAGAGAAATGGGGGAAGTGTCAGTGATAGTCAAGAGGTATGTAGGTAAGTAGCTAACAGTGGATACATTAGTAAAGATGACCGCTGCATGAAACTCCGTTTTCTGTAGAGACTTGCTGCCATGTACATACTAGTAGCTTAGATACTCGCAACTGTGGTAGTGGCAGTCTGAGAGTAAACATTGAAATAATAATAATAAATATTATTATTATTATTATTATTATTATTATACCAGGTAATTCCATGTGGCTACCCCAGTAATCCTACCAGAGAAAGGGGGCCTGCAATTTAACATAGAAGCCAAACCCTGTGTTGTTCTTACATAATCTTCACATCATTATGAGGTGATTACTGGGTTAAAGGCAGACTGAAATTCTCCACCTTCTGACAAGGATTTCGTCGTGCGACCTTTCGGTTTCCAGGCATGTGCCTTACCACTAGACTGCCAAGTCTGACAATACAGAAATATAAAAGAAACAAAGGAATGTCATTGTAACCCTGGAGTTCGAGTGACTTCCCTCTCTTTCATGATATTATATCCCCCCCCCCTCTCTTCTCCTGTTCACTCTCTTGTAGTATTAAATGTTTCTGTCAACTTTCTATGTATTCACCCAGAGCTTGGCGAGTATGTATTTCTGTATCAACCGTTATTATTTTTCATCTTAAGTCTCCCATTTATTTTCAAGTATTTGTTTAGGATTGAAGACCTGATGGAATAATGGAAATATATTATGATGTAGTCTCTCTTATAAAGAATTGTTAGATATTGTGGTAGAGGAACACTTATTATTTACATCATTCTCAGAATGCTGTGACATCTCAGATAGTTTTCAAAATTATTTTTCCTTGCTGCAGTACTGTTGTCGGTGTTGTCAACAGATTGTCTTATTTACCAATACGAAGTTTCTGGCTGGACTTTGGTGTTCAGTCATCAAGCTTCCCATCTATGACACTTACACCATGTTCATTGCAATATCTCGGAAGTTCTGCGTGATGAGGTGGCATGTAGCAACAATAGTTAAGGGTAGTTTGATGTTCTTGTCTGTTTGAGCTTTATAAAATTTGGATGGTATCCAGTTTATTTTGCTATTGTCAGTAGTCATTCTAGGTTATCACTCATTAATGTGTATTATGTTTTCGATGGAACCTCAGCAGATCATTAGTTGTGGGGTTTATGTAGCAATATAGACCTATTGCAGTGCCGCAAACCCGTCCACAATGTTAACAGATGTTAACATCGACAACAATTTGCAGATGATTGTTAGAGTGGCCACACGCTCATTCCTTTCCTGTTGCTAATGGACGTCATTTTTTTTTTTTTTTTTTGGAGTGTCGTGGACCTTCAAAAACAAGTCCACACCATCGTTGTCAATTAAATGCTGTATTCTGACAGTTTTTAATATATATATATATATATATGACTTTTTGAACACTACTCTAAAACTGTTGTTTGATTTTAATTGCTGCACTACCAATAGCATTGATTGCTTCAAGGACACAGATGTTGATACCCCAGTTTTGCCATTTTATTGAAAGAATTTTTCTCACAGTGCTTATGATATTTCTCCAAGGAAATTGCGTGCCTCCTATGTGTGGCCTATCCACCTCTGTAGCTGAGTGATCCACATATCTGACTACTATGCAGATGACCCAGGTTTGATTCCTGTTACTGCCTCGGGTTTTTCTGTGGTGGGAGGACTGGAAAGGGGTGCACTCAGCCTCGTGATGCCAATTGAGGAGCTATAAGGGGTTTCAAATAAAAATGAGACAGAGGGAAAAATTAAACTGTTTATTATTTCAAAATTAATAACCATAACTGTTAATGCATTATTCCCATGGTGAGACAAGGTGCACAATACCTTTGTAGAAAAATATTTGCATTTGCACTTGCCATTGGAACCATGATTGTACCCAGGCTTACACTTCTTCGTCTGAGGCAAATTGATGGCCACAAATGTCTTTTGTTAGGGCTCTAAAAATATGGAAATCACCTTGGGAGAGATCAGAACTGTGTGGAGGATATGTAAGGACTTCCCAGAGAAACATCTGCAGCGTACATGTAACAAACGTGGCAACATATGGGTTTGTGCTAGTTGCAAGTACACTGAAGAAGGTTCACCGGAAGGCCCTTGCACACCCTCCGTACCGTCCTTATCTCTCGCCATGGAATTTCCATATTTTTGGAACCCTTATGAAAGACATTCATAGCTGCTGGTGTACTTTCTCCATGAAAACATTGCCCTTCTTGTCTCACAGTGGGAGAAATGTGTAAAGAGCTATAGCAGCTGCTTTTGAAACACTAAAAAGCTTACTTACTTTTTTCCATATGTCTCATTTTCATTTGACTGCTCCCTTAAACTTGAATGAGAAGTAGCAGCTCTGTTGTCAAGAAAGCTGACAATGGCTGGGAGAGTAGTGTGCAGATCCCATGCCACTTCTTACCACATCCAAATGACACCATTAACAGAGAGTGATATGACATAGCAATTGGTTGGTCTCGATTGGCCTGTCTGGGCCAGAACAGGAAGCATTGCTTTTTGCACGTGGTCCAAGTTACACTTAGTATTGCAGTAGACAGTTACACTTACAGCTGAGTCCTAGCGCTGATGTTACAATTATCGGAAACCCTATACTGTAGAAGACCAGAAGTGGTGGTGGTTGCAATGTTGGTACATCTGAGGCAATGTTGAATTTCAGCATCAGTGTTTTCACAAGTTCTACACACCACAGAAGCTCACCATTGATTGTGGTAAAGAACAGAAAGAAGTATCCTCCCAAGTTCATCTGCTTCTAACAGATACACCAGAATCAGCCAAAAACTTTCTCATGAGAAACCTCATTGCCTGAGTTAGAACAATACACTATGGTCTGACATGATTGATAATGATGTTGTTGGTGATAGTAGGTCCAATTCACATGGGGCCTTATTTACCAGATGCTTAGAGTGGAACCTAGTTATCACAAATACCTTATATCGACAAAAGGATGAGATTAAAATCACATAACAACATTGTTAGTTCAAACAGTGGCACCCAATCGCTTATGTAAATATGTGTGGCCGAGATCAACATGATGTACATATCATAGGTGCTCTAGGAATTGCAGGAGTCCTGAATAAACCATCAATTGATAAAATCTATGGTAACACTTCATATCCACTGGCAGTGAAGGAAGCAGGGAAAATGCACGAGGCATACATTGAACATCTCCTGGATGATGATGTCAATGAAAAATTCCATCATCTCCTGAATAAAAAGCTTCCTAACGAGTAACCGGAAAACATTGAAGGGCACTGGTCAACTTTAAAATCTGCGTTTCTCTCAGCTTTTGAATATTTAATAGGTAATACCAAGAGAACTCGTCCTCATTTGTTTTTTAAATGGCCAAAACGTTTTTGTTCCCATGAACAATAAGAGCAGAGCGTGTATTGAATGGCAGAATCACCTTATTTGTGCATCCAAGACATTGTGTGGTTAGCAAACCAAGGCACGAATATAAGAACTACTGAATCAAACTTGGATATCCCAAAATTGTAACCTCTGGCTGAAACCGAGAGCTTTGTTACTGCAGGGCTACCAATAAAGTATATGGCCCATCAACTCAAAGTCTCAATCCCATAAGATCTAAGAATGGCACCATGCTTTTGAGAGAGAGCTGTTATGTAAATGATCACTGGAAGGAAAACTTTCAAGAACTTTTGAACAGTGATAGGAACTTAGATGATGTGAAATTTTATAAAGAGCCATAGAGGCATGTTATATTGCTGTGATTAATACATGAGATTGTCATTTATCCCCTGTAGAATTACTTGAATATAGTAATTTTTTGTCTCTTGACTTCTAGTTCCTGTTCTCCTCAAAGGACATTATTATTACTCTGAGTCAGGAAAAACACTGGACTCCCAGCCTTGTCATTATCTGTTTCTGCAGAACGTTTCTTGCTGTTAATACTTGGGTGAGGTGTAATTCTTGTGTTTGTCTCAGCTGTTCTGCTCCAATCTGTCAGTCATTTTAGATGTATTCCATTTTATAAACTCTTATGACTACTGAAAAAAACATGAGGCTTCTCTCAAATGATACAGCAATGACAAAACAAAACTTACTATCCAGGAAACTGAAGTCTACCAACTCTACATTAAGCCATTGTAATGTGACAAAACCACATTTTGTGCAAATAAAATAAAATGACATGTAGGAGCTATAATTGTTGTGGCTATATTTGAATTTTACACTTTCTTGTGATTTGCCTTTATGATATTAAATGGTAGGAAGGATAATCCCCATCAATTTATATTTCACTGTGGTTTTGTTTCACTGTAATCTTACTTTGTTTTAGGATTCTGTACCTCAATAGGTAAAATGGGGCTCTTGTAAGGTCACTTTGTCTGTCTATTTATCTATCTGTTCAGGCCACTTTTGCCCAGGAATGGCTGGAGGTATCAAGCTAAAAGTTACAAATACTAACATCTACAGTCCCTTGGTGGTGTAAAAAATTTAATCTCCCAAGTCAGCGCAGTTAAGATACAGCTATTTATGTCTACATACTATGATAATCGCAAATTCCCTCATGGAAACCCTATAGAGTAACTGTCTATACACACAGTTAAGTTTGTGCAGAATCCTCAGAGCACAAGTCCTGCTCACATTTGGCCAGTTTTTCTTTGATACACATAAATATCACATATTTCTGTGTATACTCATGGCAGACCATATCCAATTCAGTTCTGTGCAGTTATCAGACACAGGCTTGACCTTACTCTCTAACCATTCTGATACCAGAGGGTTGCAAAAATATAACACAAAAGAAAAATATGAATTTTGTAGGGAAACCTACACATGTTGTGTCCATGCAAAATATCTAAGTTTTGTGTAAAGATTTTGGAAAATTTCATTACTCGTTTAGGTGTCATTCATATAAACTCAGTAAGAAGACTAAAATCATTTACTGGTTGAACATTGTCTATCTAAATAGAGAATGATAAAGGAAAATAAATATTGTATACATATTGTGATGCAATATGACCTACGTTCTATGCGAGAATAACTTGATTCAATTTGAGTATATAAATTTGGTCTTCATCGTATTTCAGTTTTCCTGCATATTTTTATGAGCCAATTTTATGTGCTAATATGGGTTTGTGAGCCCACAGTTCTATTCTTCTGGTGCAATTTTTTATAACAGAAGCTGTAGATCTTTACTTTGAACAGCGCCACTATTTCTTTTAGTAATTGTGTAGTATTAAATGTCTTGTCTCGGTACAGTCACTGCATTGTTTTTTGCGTGTTTACGATCTTCTTACATACAACAGATGGTAACAAAAATTGTACTGCAAAAGTCCCATTGTCATCCAAAACAGTAGAAATGTGGGCCTGTTGTGTTCAGAGGTATCTTATGGCTACGTAATATTAAATACATTTCATTTCCAGACTAAAGGTAACACTAATGAGCATTATTCTTCCTTCTTCAGGATGTTCTATTTTCATATGATGACTACAACTACTGGAGTAAATCTTCTGTCTGAAGTTGAAGTTGATTGTAAAACAGGATTCTTGATAGCATTATATTTCTATTGTAACAATATTCCCTGTCACTGAAATTTGTTTCCTGACTTAAAGTTTGGTTCCAAAATTCATCTTAGTGTGACATAGCACTTTCCTGTTTATGAGACCCTAATAATTTTTTTGTGTAATGTGGTATCGGAGTCAGCATTTGATTGTATTGTGGTTTCTTGAGCCACATTTTTAAATGTTTCAAGAGAGGTGGAGATTGATGTATGTCTATTGTTGTGGGAAGTGGGTTGTGGAATGAGGTAGAAAACAATAAATGGAAGCTTGCATTGTTGTATAATGTTTTTCTTTCCACTTATAATACTTTATCGAAGATTGTAAATTACCATGAAGTTTGATGCATCAGCAGTCTGCATGTAGGGAAGCAGTTTAACTGCTATTGTTGATTTTTTTGTTAAAACTAAACTGTAACTATTTAGGCATGGCTTTACTAGCCCAAAATCTCATGGGTCTTGCTTTGCATTTGGCTACACAGGCTGGTGAATCGGCGGATAGAACAGCGCCAAGAGCACAGCATTACTCACACGGAAATTACCCAGAGGTATTTGCATTGCATGATGGTTACTGAGATGTCATTGGTTGTATCATGAAATCAGCGTTTTGTTTTCAGCAGTTTTGCATGCTATCTATTTTGAAGAAATCTTTGCCTTAATCTTTCAAACAGTATTGCTTATGTGGCACTTTGGAAAGTGGGTGATAACAGCTGAAGAATGTCAGATAATGGTAAATGAACATACTGGAATATTTGTTCTCTAGTAATTATAATTTAGGTGCTTTGTACTATCTTCCTGTTTTGGGACATGTAATTGTTTGTTTTGTAGTATGTATTGTTGTGGCCTTTAGTGTTGGGGTAATTTTTGAGCGAGTACAGAGTCTAATTATGCTTATGCTTGTATGACTAATTTACTCTCAATCTAAGCTACACTTTTTGTTTACATATTTTGTTCTTTATGGCATTACTTGCTTTTACAGTTTTATGTTTTGCTGTGTTTAAAAAAAAAGAATTGTTTTGCACACAACATTATGTGTAGATCTGCAGGTCTATGGAAGCTTTCCTGGTACTTTTGTGCTACATTTTGGTTCTTTCAGTCCTAAAAATTTAAAGTTATAAAAACAGATTTAGATTGCAAGAAACACTGATTAAATTTACTGCTGTATTCTATCTACACTTCTGATTTGCAAAATAATTGATTTACACGGTTGATCTGCTTTAGAGACGTAACTTGATATCCATTTTATATTCCACTACTGAATATCATATTTTTGTCTTACAAGTGTTAAATTTTTCACAGTAAATTCATATTTATGTTCACATTTTTAAAGATACTATATCTCATTGTTCAGAAACTTTCTCCTCCACATAGCTGTGATTTACTACAGGCTTTAATATCTGAGTAATCTTACGGTCTTCATGCAGATGAACCCACAGGCTTCAAATGGAGAATTGGATATCTTAATGGGGCCTATGAAACCATTAGATTTTAATTTATAATTTATTGCTTATATGAGAATATTTGGACACAGTACTATGACCGAAATAATGCTCAATTGAAATATGGCAGCATGTTCCTTTATGTAAGATTTTTTGTTATTTTATATTCAAATTTGCATTACTTTTCAGCTGTTTGCTGTTGTAGAAATGCAGTGGTGTATTAATAGATCTTGGAAAAAAATAGTGCTCAGTATTCAGCATAAACTACCCGTATATATTTGATAAAGCGTGTTTGTCAGCTAATCAAATTTTTCTGTAACTTCATAATGCAGACTTTATAAAAGATCGCGTGTGTGTGTGTGTGTGTGTGTTTGTGTGTGTGTGTGTGTGTGTGTGTGTGTGTGTGCGCATGCGTGCGTGCGTGCGCGGGTGTGCGCACACCAGTCAGTTTGCAATATAATCAGGAAAGTATCATATTCCTGTAAGACCTATTGACAAAGGTGGAATTGAATGTTCAGCTACAACCACAATATGAAATTTTTAGGTATGATTGTTTTCTTTGTGATGATAACCAGTGTAACTATAGTATTTATTGAGTGCAGAAGGCAATTGTTGATAATATTATGTGCTTTCACAAATTTTTGAAGAAAAATATGATGTTAGAATGGATTCACTTATTTATGCTGTATGTTTCAGTTGAGTAGTATAAAGGAAGGTAAAAAGTTTTTGTACTATATAATAAGAGCTGTGTATTGTGTTCATTGTCTGTGATAGTAGGGGACAGTAGAGAAATATTTGCTTGTTTATTTCTGGCTTGAAACAGACAGAGCTGTGGCCCTGTAAAGTCTGTAAATTGACACATCTAAAACTGAGGTTCAGCTTTTGCATAATTTGTTTAAAATATCCATAATTTTGTGCAGTTACTTTCCCACTATCCATAATATATTGATCAGCTTATGACTGCTGCATTGTTTCTTCCTAATCTGTTATTCCTAACATGCAATTGATATTGTACCACTAGTTCCTGCATATTTATTCTGTATCCAGTTTTATAGACCCATTACAATCAAAATAAGCAGTGTTAAAAGAGCATCTGCATGTGATACCATCTAAATCACATATCATCTCGCATATGTATCTATCATTAAAATTTTAGATTTTCAGGAGACTGGACAATCATGGACAAATTGTCCATATATACAAAGCTTAATGTCTCAGTTTGTAAAGGTCTTCTGTAACATAAAATGGAACTGTTAGACATTACTACACAGATTGAATAATTAGAGATTTTGCTGCTGTTGCTTGATATCTTAACAATAGTAAAATCTTAAAACTTTTTGATGCAACGTTGTTCCAAATTTATTTACATTTAGGTGCCATTGCCAGAGGACTGTGAACTTCATAGGTCACTAGCTCACATTAGCAAACTGGTATTGTTCTGGTAGAGACCTCATTCACACAGTGTATTGTTAGTATCTAATACATTTATATTAATCTGTAGGGGTTATTTGTAATGGCAGCAACTACATCTCGCTTACTCTGTGCTTTTTTTTTGCTGTCTATCAGTGTTGTCACATTCATAGATTTAAATAGCCTCTTTCAATAAAAGAGCTTTATAGTTGTCAACTGTATTCAAGTAGTTCCTCCTAACATACTGGAATACATGCTTTGAGTTCTGCCACCATGAGAACCTTCTATCAAGCAATATGAATGCAACGCAGTACATCACTTGTTGTTCATTCTACCTTTGGCCATGATTTGTTACCATGGAAAATGCTGAGTTGCACATGGATCAGAGTCCACATTAACTGTAGATCCCTCTCTAGTTGGAAGGTTGGCTCAACTTAAAAGGCTGGAGGCAAGCAAGGGCATACAACACCCAGTAGGACCTTGCTTAGTAGAGCACTGCAGCGTTTATAGACAGCTTTACTTAAGGGAAGGTAGATGACCTTAGAACCTTTTTATGCTACTGCAGTGTTGGACATTCACATAAATGGAAGTTGGGAAAGTGCCCAAAAACTCTCGTGTGAGTGACAGATGACCTTTATATAGTCCATTCCTTATCACAGTAAAAGTACTACAGAACATGGCAACATGTACATATTTGCAGGCACTTTGGTGAACTAATCTTATTCTGCTCAGCATCATACTGCTATCATCCTCTCAGACCTCGAGAAGAATGTAATAATTCTAATTCCAAAGAAAGCAGGTGGTTTTAGGTGTGAATAGTACAGAATAATCAGTCTAATAAATCACAGCTGTAAAGTACAAAATAAAATTATTTATAGAAGAATGGAAAGACAGGTAGAACCTAACGTCAGAAAAGATCAGTTTTGGTTCTGGAGAAATACAAGAATATAGGAGTCAATACTGACACTACTGCTTATCTAAAAAGATACATTGAAGATGCTTACACCTACGTTTATAGAATTTGTAGATTTGGAAAAAGCTTTTGATGTCATTGACTGGAATACACTCATTGAATTCTGAAGATAGCAGAGAGAAAGTGTTGAGAATGGAAGGTTTTCTACAACTTTTACAGAAACTGAACTGCAGTTATGAGACAAAGAATGTGAAAGAGAAAAGGAGTTGAGAAGGTAGTGAGACAAGGCTGTGGTCTATCCCCGATATTATTCAATCTATAATAAGCAAGCAGTAAAGGAAAACAAAAGAGAAATTTGGAAGCGGAGTCAATGTTTGGAGTAAAGAAATAATAACTTTGAGGTTTGCCAGTGGTGGTGTAATCTGTCATAGTTGGCAAAGGACTTGGAAGAGCACTTGAGCAAAATGCATACTGTCTTGAAAATAATTGTAAACAAAAGTAAAACAAGTTGGGAAAGAGCCCAAAAACCCTCCTGTGAGCAACAAACTACCTTTTATACATATCATTCCTTATGTAGCCTCATTATCTCAGGTTATGCTGAGGGAATTACGTGAGGAAATAAGGCAGTTTTGTTACTTAGGCAGCAAAATAAGTAATGATGGCTAAAATTGTGGAGTATGAATTGCATCTGGCAATAACAAAAAAAGTGTTTCTGTGAAAGAGAAATTTCTTAGCAGTGATTGTAGATTTAAGTTTTAGGAAGTCTTTTTATAGAGGCATTTGTCTGGAGTGTAGCCTTATACAGAAGTGAAATGAGGGCAGTAAATGGTTTAGACAAGAAGAGAATAGACATTTTTTATATGTTGTGCTGCAGAAGAATGCTGAAGATTAGAAGGGTAGATTGAATAACTAATGAGGTAGTACTGAATTGAATTTGGGGGAAGGGGGGCAGGACAAAAATTTGTAACCTAATTGGACTAAAAAGAGAATTGATTGATAGGACATGTCCTTAGTCATGGAGGAATTGTCTGTTTGGTAATGGAGGGAATTGTGAGTGGTGAAAATTGTTGAGGAGAAACAAAGGTGTGACTATAATAAGCAGCTTCAAACATATGGTCAGGGGGACTTCAGAAAGTAATTTACACATTATTATGGCAGGTCAAGTAACTTATTGAATGCTGCACTACACTTCAAAGGACACAGATACATGATGCTATTTTTCAACCTAGTCAGCAAGTCTCCGTAAACCATGGTCAGAACGTTCTACCAGTTGTTCATTTCCTCAACAATAGAAATCCACTCCTTGGTCACAAAGTCATTCAGTAATTACTGTGTGAATGTCCACTTTGTCTGCACTTACTCCTTCACTACCACCAGTATCTCTCTCCTTCGTTCCAAAGACCATGCAATTTCTCCTACATGCCTTGCGAGACACACTTCTGGAAGAAAGGATGTAGCAGAGAACTGGGTAAGCCACAACCTATGAGATTGTTTCCAGAATGAAGTTTCACTCTGCAGCAGCAAGTTTCACTCTGCAGCAGCATGTGGGCTGATTTGAAACTTCTAGATAGATTGAAAGTGTGTACTTGACCAGAACTTTAATGTGAGACCTTTGCCTTTTAGTGGGAAAGTGCTCTGCCAACTGAGTTACTCAGTAGTTGTCGACACATTTGTTGGCACTACCCTTTTTTGTTTCCTTTCTGTGGTTGCTTTTTCATTTTTTGTTTCTCCCAGATTTATGTAAATAAGTAATTTGAAGCGCCAGTTCCAAAAGCTTAATGTTTTGAATATGTTTATTGGTCGCACCACAGTCATTTATTTAGTAGATGAATGCAACATTGTGTCGCAATGTTTGCATTTGTTATGTTACAAATTCATGTTTTAACTAATTTAATTCTCATACTTTCCATTTTCATTTCAGGAGAGTTCTACAGGAGAAAACGCCAGACATGCTACAGTATACGTGAGTATCTTGTGATTGTAACTGAAGTTAGGTGTTTTTAGACAATTGGTTTCTGCGAAAATTTATTTGTTTTATGTTTGAAAACTTTTAGTGGTCAACCAGAATTACATCAGGGAAACTCTTATTCACTTGATATGACATACCATCCAACAAATGGCCACCAGGATAATCACTCACCTAATTCTTCTCACCTGTCTGTTCAGAGTGGAGATGGAGCAACTCTTGTGTCTCGTACTCAGAAGCAACAAACTACACAGCAGGTTAGGTTTTAGTAGATATGATTGTTCACAAAATTATACACCGTGAATTTTATTGAACTCTCCAGAATAATAATAACAATAACCATATCAATATGCTTTTACAGGTTACTACTTTAACGAAAGTTGTTAGAGAAGTTCATCATGTTGGACCTGATGGTCAGCAAGTTGATTATGTTGGTCTTCCATATTCAGGAGCTGGAGTTGTACCACCTACAGCTACACCTTCGAATTATCCTCCTTTCACAAATTATGAGCTATTGACAGGGCAGGAAGGCTATCCTCCCATGGACCCAGGTTAGTAGTGTTCAGAAAGCAGTTCACATGTTTGAGTGTGTGAGTAGAGGCATGAAAATGCAGGTGATCTATTTGTATGTAAACATTGATCTCTTTAGAAATTAGCCATTTGTGATTGACAACATTACACCATTAAAGAAACATTTTGACAGTGGAGCTGAAGCATAAAAGTGATAGATTTATTGTGTGTGATTAACAGTAATAAAAATATTTGTATGTATGGCAGAAAATCATTTATATTTTCCAAGCCCCAATGAACCGCAGTAACAGTCGTGAAACAGAATTGCAGTGAGAGGAATATATTTGAGAGCTCCAGAGGTTTTTTTTAAACCAACTTCCTTGATGAGTCACCATTCATGTAAAATAAAAAATTAAGATAAAGAAGAAAGAACAGTTTGCTGTATCTAATGATATCAAAAAATAGTCCACATATTAAAAAATGAAAGAAAGAAAGAAAGAAATTGTTGTCAGTCCGTTTATTCAACAGACACTAAAGTTAGTTCTACTGTTTATCACTTCTTTCTGCCTAATTAATGCCTTTTGTGGCAAATTTATGTTCTAAGACTGTTGAACTGATGAGAAATGACAGTAAAATGAAAGTTTAATTTCTTTTACTTGATGAGGTGAAGAACATGGGACAGCTAAGTACGAAATATGATATTTCTTACAACAGATGCGGCCTTATGATAAAAGTCATTTTTGGATGAAGTTTAAAGTGACATCAACTTGTATTTCATGATTATTTTATCTACACATTAAATATAAGAACACTGGATATCAGTGAATGGTACTTCCTTTACTTTTCACTAAAACACCAATATGGTACAGGTACCACTTTTTCAGCACTCCTAAACTGAACATAAGCTTTTAAGCTGCAGTATATGAAAGAGCTTCTGTAGGTAAATTTTTTCATCATTGAAGGCAAAAGGTTCTTGCACAAGTATATAGGTCTAAACATCAAAATAATAGAGGGAAATTTTTATGTGAGCTTACAAGCCTATTTTATTGCAAAATTATCACACATTTTGCCTGTCACACTTAAAGTCTGTAAGTTCTAACTATAGTTTGGCATCCTGCAGTGAGCTTAACACATGGTCATTCCTCTGAAGACAGAACACAGTTTGCACTTATCCATAATGGCGACCAATCGTCACATTTTACCACGAGCACTCACTACCCAGGCAGTGAGCGGGAGTGAGAATTCGTGCTCATTTAACTGCCTCCTGAACAGGTCTGGATTAGATGATGCTATTGAGATGTGACATTACAATTGTTTTAAAATTTGTTATTGTTAAAACAATGGAAGTTTGGAATGTGGATTAGTAGTTTGTTTACAATGAGTGTTAAAAGAAACATTATAAAAAAAATAGAAGTTTGATATGAACATTTTTTTTCCCTTACCACATTCATAAAGGCCTGAGTCAACAAAAATGTTTCAAATTGCTTCACTCAACTTTTAGTAACCAATTACTTTCAGAAAAGACTGTTCACAATTTCTAGGCAGAATGTCATCTCGATTATGTTTCCTTCAGCTCAGCAGTAAATTTCGTGAAAGTTGACAGAAATCTGTTATTGTTGCAAATAACATTGATGCTGTGTGCTACACGATTGAAGGGAATTGGCACCAGGTGTACCATGAGATACAGGCTTTCTTAACCATATCAGAAACACCAATACAGTTTTGTGTGAACGCTTAGGTGTGAAAAGGATCTGTTCCCCAATGAATACCACACAGTTTGATTGAAGTTTAAAACATTTGACGATGGAAGCACAATCCATATGTGTATAACATTGTAACAGGAGATTAAACTTGGATATATTTTTATGAGCTGGAAACTGAGCAGCAGTTAGTCATTTTGGTGTTCTGGTATGAACGAAAATCAACATCATCAGTTCGTTTGTCACCCACTTCAGAGAAAATGGTTGCTTGTTACTTTGGTTATACCAAACACCACACAGTGATTGGTTTAAAATAGTGTTTTTTATTTTTATGTTATTTTATTATTTTTTTTTAAATCTTTTTGATAAGTAGAACCCTTTTTAATGTCCCCTTTTGTTGTGGAACACAGATTTGTTTCAGTATTGTGTGTTTAATGCAGCATCCATAAGTGGATTATTTTCTATATCCTATCTACTTTTGACCATTCTGTAAAGAATTTATGTTGGTTTTGCAACCATAATTTATTAAACTGATAGTTAGGTAATATTTGCACCTGTCGGCATCTGCTTTCTTTGGAATTGGAATTATCACAGTCTTCTTGAAGTCTGACGGTATTTCACCTGTCTCATACATCTTGCACTTAAGATGGAAGAATTTTATCGTGGCTAGCTCTCCCAAGGCTATCAGTAGTTCTGACAGAATGTCGTCTACCCCTGGGGCCTTGTTTCCACTTAGGTCTTTCAGTGCTCTGTCAAATTGTTCTCTCAGTATCACATCTCCTGTCTCATCTTCGTCTACGTGTTCTTCCATTTCTATTAACATTGCCTTCAAATTTATCTCCCCAGTATAAACCACCTGTATACTCCTTCCACCTTTCAGCTTTCCCTTCTTTGCTTAGGACTGATTTTCCATCTGAGCTCTTGCTATTCATACAGCTGCTTCTTTTTTCTCCAAAGGCTTCTTTAATTTTCCTGTAGGCAGTATCTATCTTCCCCTTAGCGAAATGTGCTTCTAAATCCTTACACTTGCCCTCTAGCCATCCCTGCTTAGCCAGTTTGCACCTCTTGTCAGTCTCATTTTTTAGGCATTTGTATTCCCTTTCACTCACTTCATTTGCTGCATTTTTATATGTTTACCTTTCATCAGTTAAATTAAATATCTCCTGTGTTATCCCAGGGTTTCTACTAGGTCTTGTCTTTTTACCTATTTGATCCTCTGCTGTCTTCACTGTTTCATCTCTTAAAGTTACCCATTCTTCTTGTACTGTATTCCTTCCCCCGTTCAACTCAACTGTTGCCTAATGCTCCCTCTGAAACTATCATTATTTTTAATGAATCCTAAAAATATGTAACTTTCATCATACTTCCTAAGTTTTTCAGTAACAGCTCTGGGTATACTTGTAGAAGAATCAGTTGACCTTACTTCTTTCAGATGATTTTATTGAAATCATTCTCATTATTACCATAATAGTCTTTAGGAAAAGAGCTGATTGTTGAGTCTGAAGCAGATGGGTAAAGTTCTGTAGTAGAATGTGTTACTGGTTTTTTAAAGCCACGTCTCCATCCTTCCCTCCTGCAACAAAATGTCAAAAATGGTTTTAAGACAAAAATAAGTTTTATTTTTAGCCTGAATAAAGTTTAAATGGTTACTTACATTGAAAGTATTATTAACAGCAGAATATAAACCTCAAAAAATATTAATGCAAACAGACCGTACCTTTTATATAATTTTCTTAAAAAGGTGGAAAGATGGAGGGGAGGGGCTGGGGATTCAAAGTATTATGTAGACAGTGATCATCATCATCATCATCTCCTCCTCCTCTTCCTCCTCCTCTTGTAAAGTGTGCAAAATTTTATCAGGTTAGAAGTAAAACTGTATTTTTCTGTAACAAACAAACCTGCAGATATTCTTCTTCAAATATATAGACTGAAGTTACAAAGCATAATATGGTTCACCTTTCTGATTATTGACGATAAAGTGATAGAGACTGCTGTGAGTGTGGATGACACTTGCGTTTTGCACAGCCCACTACAGTCGAGCCCTGTGCAGTCTTTCCCTCGTTGTGATTTTTTCCATCTCCGAGGTTGCCATCTGGTCTCCAATAAGTGCTGCCTTACTCTCTGCCATCGTCGCATTTGTGCTGACTGTTCAAATCCGTAATTATAAGTGAGAGGTAGATGTTAACATCAAAAAATTTTAAGTCACTTTCTCGAATATTATGAAAAAAAAGGCACGTAAGTGTCTCTGAACCTTAAAGTGTGATATCCACAGCTTCTCAGGGTTCTGTGGGACAGTTTTAGAGATGCTGCCTTAGAGGATTGAAGAACAGTTAATGCAGAATAGTGTACACTTTGTTTGCCACAATTGATTGATGAAATTGGGAGAAACAAGTGAAAATTTCACATAATTCCTCTCCATGTCAAACAGTTGATTATTTGATGGGAAAAAACATGGAATGAAGTCTCATTGCTTGTATTCACTGATTCATCACCCAACATCTTATTTCTCTTCCCATACATCAAAACAAAAACTGCATGGACGTTTATCAGAATCTGCAGAATCATTAAAAACTATATTTTTAAGGTAGAGACATCAGAGTAGTAAATTTGTTTACTAGAATTTGTTCAAATCCTTAAAGTGCATAAAATTTAAAGGTGAAGACTTTAACAATAAAGTGGTTTGTACCACAAAAAAATTTTCTTTCATTGTGTTTGTAAAAACATAAAAAGCCACCCTTGTATGCACATTAACTAATATTGTGGGGATAGCTGCTTTTTGGAGTGAGTGTTGTTGCTGTATTATGTGGAATCCAGCAATGGTGTTGTCATTTAAAGTGCTTTAAGCTTTCATCGGCAACCTCTGCTGTTAGTGCAATTTGAAGATGTATATGACAGCTCACTTAGGCGTGTGTGTGTGTGTGTGTGTGTGTGTGTCTGATAAATCGCACAGACCTCTAAGCCTGTGTTAGAGCACACATGATACTGTTTCTCTCAGATTGTATTTGTTTATGAGGCACATCACCGAATAAGCATTAGTATGTTTTGGCATCTGTTGTGACTTGTCATCACAATGTAGTGACACTATTACTTCAGTCTGTGATGCTGGGAAAGTCAGTTGTATATTTCCTAGTAAAGTGGTTCCATAAATATAAATCATTATTTCATTTAAATGCATCACTGTCATATGTGACATAATTTTGTTAGATGGTTTAAATGCAATGAGATTATGTTCTGTTACAGTGTACTGTTGAATCAATATCTCTGTAATTACATCAGCCTCAGCCAATGTATTGTATCAGTATAGCATTTGGAATATAACACTCATTTGTTTTTGTTTAGTGAGTGTTGGATGCAATAATGTGACCAAGTGCGTGAGATGGCAGCAGTGCTACATATAGTCCCTTCATCTTCATGTACATGATTACTCTGCAGCTCACAATTAAAGTCTGGCAGAGGGTTCATCAAACCACCTTCAAACTACTTCTCTACCACTCCACTCTCGAACAGTACATAGGAAAAACGAACACTAAAATCTTTCTGTAAGATGTTTCCTTACTATGTAGGGGGCATTACGAAGTATTTTCACACTCTGAGGAGAAAGTTGGTGATTGAAATTCATTGAGAATATTCTGCCCCAATGAAAGACATCTTTGTTTTAATGATTGTCACACCAATTTACATATCACACCTGTTGCACTCTCTCCCCTATTGAACGATAATACAAAGTGAGCTGCCCTTCTTTGAACTTTTCTATGCCCTCCATCAATTCTGTCTGAGGCTGATTCCACACTGCAAAACAATACTCCAGAAGAGGGCGGACAAATGTAGTGTAAACAGTCTCTTTGGTAGACCAGTTGCATTTTCTAAGTGTTTGCCAATAATATGCAGTCTTTGGTTTGCTTTCCCCACAACATTATCTCTGTGATCATTCCAATTTAAGTTATTGGTAATTGTAATATCTAAGTATTTAGTTGGATTTACAGCCATGAATTTGTGTTTTTCATCCTCTGACTGAAATTTAGCGGATTCCTTTTTGTAATTATGTGGGTTGCTTCACACTTTCCACTATTCAGAGTCAATTGCCATTCTTCACACCATACATATATCATGTCTAAATCATTTTGCAATTTGTTTTGACCCTCTGATGGAGTTTATAAAGTAGTAATTGACAGTATTATCTGCAAACAATATGGAGGGCTTTTCAGATTGTCTCCTAAATCATTTATTCCTTGGGGAACTCCAGATATTATCGCTGTTTTACTCTATGACTTTCTGCCAATTACTATTAACTGTGACTTTTCTGACAGGAAATTGTGAATCCAGTTGCACAACTGAGATTATACTCCATAGGCACGCAATTTGATTAGAAGTCGCTGGTTAGGAATGGCGTCAAAAGCTTTCTGGAAATCTAAAAATATGGAATGTGACTGGAACATCTGGACCAAAGGCCTTGCCTTCATTAAGTTATTTAAGCTGCTTCACTACACCAAGGATATCTACTTCTAAGTTTCTCATATTGGCAGTTTTTCTTGATTCAAATTCTGGAATATTTACTTCATCGTCTTTGGTGAAAGGATTTTCGAAAACTGTATTTAGTGACTCCGCTTTAGTGGTACTGCCATTCATAATGTCACCATTGTTATTGGAGAGTGAAGGTATTGATTGTGTCTTTTTGCTGGTGTACTTTACATATAACCAGAATATCTTTCGACATTCTGCCAGAGTCGTGACAGTGTTTCATTGTAGAAACTGTTAAAGGCACCTCGCGTTGAAGTTCATCCTAAATTTTGAGCTTCTGTAAAACTGTACCAATCTTGAGATTTTTGCATTCTTTGAAATTTGGCATAATTTTTTTCAATACTTCTGCAACAACATTGTGACCATGTTTTGTGTAACTTGGGAGATTAGTACCATCTCTGATTAGTTTATTTGGTTTATATCTCTCAATTGCCATCAATACTATTTCTTTGAAGTTAAACTATGTCTGGTCTACAATTACAATGTCAGATTGCAAGGAGTGGAGAGACACTCTTAGGAAGGTGTCAAGTGAATTTTTTATCTGCTTTTTTTAAATAGATGTATTTTGCATTTATTTTTTATGGGTTTTGATGTTACAGTATTTAGTCTTGCTACAAGCACCTAATCCCCCATATCCGTCATGATGCTCCCTATTTGCTCAGGATTATTTGTTGCAAACAGGTCAATTATGTTTTCACAATCGTTTACACTTCAAGTGGACTCCTGAATTAACTGTTCCAATTTTCTGAGAACGCATTCAGAACAGTTTCGGATGATGTTTTATGGCCATCAACAGCTTTAAACATCTATTTTTGCCAACATATTGGGGGTAGATTGAAGTTACCACTAAATATAATTTTATGTTTGTGGTACCTATTTAAAATGGGATTCAAGTTTTGTTTGAACAGTTCAGCAATTAAGTAATTTGAGTTGGGGGGGGGGGGCAGGTTGATAAAAGGAATTAATTATTAATTTACTCTGGTTGTCAACTATAACCTCTACCCACACTAACTCACAGGAACTATCTACTTCAGTTTTACAACATGATAACTACTTTTGACAGCAGTAAACACTCCAGCACCAACTGTATTTAATCTGTCCTTTATGAACACAGGCCCTTCATGAAAATTACAGCTGAACTTATTTTTGGCTTTAGCCGGCTTTCTGTACCTATAACGATTTGAGCTTCAGTGCTTTCTGTTAGCACTTGAAGCTCTGGTTGTTTTCGAGCACAGCTATGACACTTTGCAACTGCAATACTGATTTTTGCTAAGTCTACCTTCCTGTGTTTGTCCTGCACCCCTTTTAGACTGACAGCCTTTCTGTAGTTTCCCAAAATCCTGTAACCTAAAAAATCGTCTAGCTCCCTCCGCACAGCCCCTGCTACCCTTGTAGCCAATTCCTTTGTATAGTGTGCACCTAACCTATTAAGCAGAACCTGGAGACCCACTACCCTATGGCGCAAGTTGAGGAATCTGCATCCTACACTGTCACAGAACCATATGAGCCTCTGATTTGGACCCTGTACTCGGCTCTGTACCAAAGGACCACAGTCAGTTCTGTCATTGAGGCTACAAATGTTGTTCTGTCGACAGTGCTACAGATGATGATCTACGCCTTCATATCTCGAGCAAGACTAATAGTCTTTACCATCTCAGCTAGCTGCACGAAACCAGAGAGAATCTCTTCCCATCCAAAGCAACACACATAATTAGTTCTGAGATGAACCACCACCAGCAGTTGACTAAACCCTGTGTCTTCGTGACATCCAGAAGCAGCCTTTCCACATCTGGAATGACTCCTCCCGGTATCCACACAGCATGCCCACTGGATTCCTTCTACTCCATGGCAGCTATACCCTTAATGGTCTCCATTACATGTCTTAAGTTTGGAGCTCCCAACTACCAGTTATCCTACCCTCTGTGAATGCCCAGATCTTGCAGGCTGCATTACTTCCTCTGGAACAGGGCAAGTGACTGCATCTGGCTCATGGACTTCATCAGCCACAGATAGCACCCAAAACCTGCTCATCAGACGACCTGGGAAGGCCCTCCGATTGGCCTCCTGCAAAAATCTTTCACTGCCTACCACACCTTGGAGCAACCTCCCACTCGACCCCAAGTTATAAACTTCAGTGTGGGCAGTACCCATTGCGGTCAAATTACTGGACCGATTAGGGACATTTGGGACATGCTGTACATCCCACAGATCCTCACACCCAGCCCCCCCCCCCCCCCTCCCACAGTGATGCCCACTGGCAATAGCCTCAAGCTTTGTGACCAAGGCCAACACTGCCTGGAGCTGTCCACGAAGGGTCACTAACTCAGCTTGCATCTGAACACAGCAATCATGAACCCTATCCATACCAAAGATGACAAAAGTGTACACTACATAGTTATTAGAATGCTAACCTGTGCCTAGTAAGCCCACAAACACACAAGAAATTAAAAAAGGTAAAAGAGTATCCTCACAGAAACTGAAAATAAGTTTCTTCTGTTTGGAGCTTGTAAACATAATTTGCAAACAAATGGTGTACTTGCCTTTGTCTGCAGCAGCAGCAGCAGCAGCAGCAGTGGAAGGTCCTGCCTCACTGATGGTCTAACGGACACTTCATTCTGTTGCACCCCCTTCCTTTCCACTCGGTGTGCCATGTAGATGATGACGACGACGACGTGAAGACATTTATTAGTTCTTATGATGTAACAATTGTAATATAATCTAGTCATTTTTGTTCTAACCTTTTTTTTTCACAGCACGGAGGTATCCAGATGCTTATCATCCGAGTTACCAGGATTATGAGCAGTATCCTCCGCAGCCTGAATACCCATACCAAAACCCAGCATATCCAGGTGGCTTTGCACCGTATGGTGATGCTTCCAACTATGTGGAACAGCCAGGTTACGTTGAACGGCCAACAACACCACCCAGTCCAAGTGAAAGAAGTGAATCGCCACCTTTGCAGCAGTCTCTTCAGCATGGTAATTTGTAATGTGTTTTTAAGAATTTCATCCTTAGTCATGCAATGAATAGTGTAGGAATGTATTTTCAGTTTTGAAACAAAAGTTTTAATGTGAAATCTGTAATTTTAAAGTTAAGTTCATTGTTATAAATGAAACCACAAATTTCACTTTCCACCACCCCTTCTTATATGTATGTAACCTCTGCCTTAGATTTTCTGTTGTCTGTTGTCCTTGTGGGTCCTTGTTTTTGTGATGTGCCGAAGCACCTCGACAATATAATGGCTCTGGATTTAGTACTTAATATATCTGAAATAATAAATAGTATCAGTGTGTTGTATGACAGACAATGAGTGCTTTATTTTATGGTTGTTGTTGTCAGTAACCAAATATGTACAGTTTTTCTTAATTAATGAGAACTCCAATTTTCCAGAACAATCAGTTACTTAAAGTAATGTGTACTAGTCTCTGGCAGGTTGCCTGCCCCCAGTGGTGCCATACACTATTTGGAACATGTTGCATCCAGTTTTGTTTGGGCAGTGCACATGGTCCTTGTGATTTTGCATCCTGATAAGTACTTCAGATTTGCATGGCAGTCGCTTGCTATTAGTAGCTGTGTTCATACAGGAGCACTTTGCATCAGCAGATCATTGGAGATCCTTGTGTATTTTGAGGACATAAATTTGATGTTACTCTGCGGGCGTCAAATTTATATGATAGAAGTAACTGATGACCAATTGCCAATGTGAGACAGAGTGGAGCTGAATCTGGAGTATATCAAGGATTCCTGACTGGAAAATATTTTAATTTGAAGTAGTACTGGCAAAGGTGCAATATTCTGTTTAGATGTTTCAGGAAGTTGTAGTCTCAATAAAGAAACACTGTGCATATTTGGTTCCTGCAGTGTAATAATATACATTGATTCGATATGCTGTAAGCAGACGTCAGTCAGCGACCCCATATACAGGTGCTGGTCCGCTATGCAGTGGAAATTGTTTATTCATTTGTGCATTTGGTCAGGCTCACATGAAGCAGTGTGGAAGGCTCTTGTTCCATGTAGCTAGGGCAAATTTAAATTGTGCAGTTAAAGAAAGTGTTTAAAATTACGCTGGTGCATTATTCATGTTGAGATTTACTGTGCAATATCAGTGCAGCATGGAAGATCTGTGACAAAACCTGGTCACTTTCATACTAATAGAGAGCAAAAACCAGTCCACAGCAGTTTAGGTCCGCCGGCATGGTAGCTCAGCGTGTTCGGTCAGAGAACCGGTTGGCCTCTGTAATAAAAAAAAAACTGAGTGGAAGGATCAACAAACCAACTTGAATGGATGTCATGTGACGTCTGCAATGACCAAACACAACGATAAACAACAAACAAATGCAAAAAAAAAGAAAGTCTCAGAATGTTGAAGAGGATTGCACAAAAAACCCTAGCGAATGACGTGTTAATTCAGTCGCAGTTGGATGTGAGACGTGCAGAATGAACTTCTTTTCAGAAGACAACTACCAAACCTCTTAGTCACTGCCAAGTGTATGTAAGGATGGTGCAAATTATACCACAACTGTGCATAATGAGCTGGCAGTAGTTAGAAATTAATAATGTGTGTCACTCTTCACCTTTATTTCCAGTGTATGGGAGATAACCAAAGGGGCTTGTGTGTTGGAATGATTATTTCCTACCATTAAATGTGGAGATAGCTCTGTTATGATGTTTTTCAACAGTTTCATGGTGTCCTGTTGATATTATAGTTTCCAGTGTTGAATTATGGCCAAGGATTATAAGGACATTAAAGCTGACAGAGCGTATATAGTTTCACAGCTAATGTGTTGTAACTAGAACACATTTTGCTGAGTGATGATGTCTCATATCATTGTTTGAATGAATTGTGTGAATTTTCTTTGTATTTAAAAGCAGTTCTTTGCTTCAGTGTCAATTGCAGCTCGGTTGTTTGATTCTGCCGTACCAGCCAGTGACACTTTTATCCCTTTGTGTATTTTCTTATGTTTGAAGTTATCGCTGCCGTTAAATATCTCTTTTGATTGCAAAGCTGATAAATCTGATGGCATGGTCATTATTCCACTCACGTCAATGGCTTCTTTCAGCTATTGAGTGCGGTCTTCCAGTCATGGTATTCATATTGCCAATGTAGAGTTTGCAGATGTTATTCAGAATGGCACCTACTATCAGTTCCAGTTCTGGACAGAACTCTTCCTTAACTAATGGAAGAGTTTCTTCCATAGGCACATGACAATCCACAAAAGTTGCTATGCATTCTTTCGTATCTGTCATTAATAACAAAATTCTAGGGATCACAGTTATAAACAGTTAATATGTTAGTGATCACAGTCTTGCTCACACATAAACCTGAATGAATGCTTGCGTAAAGGATAGTCAGGTAGTCAATTTCCATGGTGCCTGTGTAATCCCAGTGAATGTCCTTCTGAAGGATATTGATTTGCTTGAGCAGTCAGATGCATTCCCAGCTTTGTATAAAACTGTAGCCATTTTATGCTAACAATTGTACACATTTTTCCCACATTCACCATATTTTGTGTCTCGTAAATTCCATGCTTCCTTGTCATTTGTTTACCACTACCAAGGTTCATGCGATGGAATGACAACCCCTAATCCGGAGGACCATGGTTTAGATTTTGCAGTCACTTTCAACTAGGTGAGCTGCTTTCACTACAGTGAAGATGTTCATCGTCTCTCCGTTTTTCTTGTTTGTGCATGGGAGATTCTTGACTTCCCTCCTAGCATCCATATCCACCACCTAGGAATCCTCCCCCTGGAGGTTATAGGCACCATCAAGGATCATATGATATCCCGCAATTCATGAATTTATGAAAACATATGGATGCTGCATTTCTTATTTTTGAAACCACTTTCATTTTACTATCGTAGTGAAGATCAATAAATACGAGGTCTGTTCAGAAGATAACCAAACTTAATTTTTTAAACTTCATTATTAATTGTGCAGATTATTGGTCCTTCTCCCCTTCAAAATACTACCCTCCCTATTCATACACTTTTTCCCAGTGATGTTTCCATTTCGCAAAGCAGCCCTGGATACCTTCATTTGAGATGGCCTTTAAGGTCAATGATGAATTTGCTTTTATGTCTTCGGTACTCTGAAAACAGCATTATTTTGGCACTGATTTTAATTTCGGAAATAAGAAGAAATCTCAAGGAACCAGGTCTGGTGAGCA
Organism: Schistocerca nitens; assembly: GCF_023898315.1. Lineage (NCBI taxonomy): Eukaryota > Metazoa > Arthropoda > Insecta > Orthoptera > Acrididae > Schistocerca > Schistocerca nitens. The sequence continues at coordinate 637,950,225 of NC_064616.1, read as the reverse complement.
AGGAGGCTACAGGAGGACAGTCTGATTTTTGGCACAGAACTGACGTATTGACAGAGCTGAGTGTATGGACGCGTCATCACGTGCAACAACCTTGAGTTGTCTCACCCCAACTCTCATCTCTTTTTGCAGATTTTGTTTCATGTAACCATTTAGACATGCCTTGATAGCACACGCATTTCACTGTTTCACATAGAGGCAAAAGAAATAAATGAGTATCACATCAACATTGAGTCAAGACAGGTGACCTCTTTTAAATCATGAAAACCACGTGTAACATTGCATACAAGCGAGAACACCATCTCCGAAAGACTGTTTCAAAAGTTTAAATGTTTATGTAAAAGTTTTCCCCAGTTTCATGCAAAATTTTATGTTACATCATTTCTCCAGAAAATAGAAAATTACAAAAATCACCACTAACACTTAAACTCATTTTGTACAGAATCACAAAAATTAAATGAGATATCAATACTCAGAAAACATGTGGTTACAAAGGAGATAATGTGCATGGCAATGCTACCAACCACTTACAACTATCTTCGTTGGCATGTAATTCGCAGTGTTCGGTTACTTTCTGAACAGATCTTGTTTAGTACATCTGTATTGAATACTTAACCAGATTTGTAACTAAATCGTGGATTGTTTGACAGTAGAATGAAACAGGTTATCTTGAAGTGAAGGCCATCTACCAGCAGAGAAGTGACTGGGTATGTCAAACAACATGTGATTGGGCCATTGCTTTCACCATATGCAGTGCTTGGGAATTGCTAAAGAACAGTCATTTATTATTTTGTAATTTGTATTAACATGGGCACTTGGGGAATCAACACTAGATAATCGTCTAGGGGATGTAGTGACTTCATTACCATGTTGCAACACTAGTTTCCCACTACTGTTAAATTGCAAGATTGAGTAGAATTTATAAAAAGAAAAATGGCAGAATGAGCCCACTCATCAGTGAGATGTTACACCCATCTGGCCTGGACGCATCCACTTATTTGTTTGAGGAGGGTATCATAAAATGCTTCTCCCGAAGCAAATAGGCTGACAACTGTTGTAACAGGTCCTGGATATCCTGAATATTGGCACTTGAATATAGTTGACATCCAAGCTCGTCCCACACATTCTATCCGGGGCAGATCTGGGGACTTTGCTGGCCACTGAGTACCTCAACATCATGCATACAGTTTTTAGATGTGTGTGCCCTGTGTGGAAAAGCATTGTCCTCTGAAACCTGGTGCCACAATACTGTCACATAAGAGGTAACACATGAGGGCACAAGTTGTTCATGTCATACCACTGTGCTGTCAGAGTTCTCTAGATCACTAACAGATGTGACCTAAAGTAATACCTGATGGTCCCCACACTATAATGCGTGGAGTAACATAGCTATGTTGTCCAAAGCATGGGAAGGAAAGAACCTCTCCTGCTGTCACCACCATACTCCCCAACAATGTTCACCCACAGTAGTGCAGAACCCTAGCTTATTGCTGAACACAGTGTGACACCATTCATCAGCAGTCCACAATTCTTGGACGTGGCACTATTCCAGGTGTACCCAGTTTTAATGGTATACTGTGCCTGGGACAGTAATTCCCCAGACCAGCTGCTGTTAGTCTTTGGCCTTTGGTGCGGGATGGCATAGAATGTTGCATGAAGTCCATTGCGTATTCTCAGATGGCATGCACAGATGTTGAAGGGGCTAAGGGGCTACGATGTACCTGGTTCACAATATGGTTATCTTCGTTTTGATGGTCAGATGTGATCAACCAGTACTTGATGATGCCTGTCCTCACATTTGGGCCACTATCACATCCAAATTCCCCACAAATTTGGATACTCTATAATTTGAACATTCGGCTAAATTGGGGCCTCTTCAAAACCCTGTCAGCACATGACAATGCTCTCACACAGGTACCCAGCATCTCCATTTGTCTCATAGTGATCACTCAACATCTGTCTCTGTTTGTGCCCCTTCGTACCCAACCATGCATGCTAACAACATTAAACATGAATAACACTAATACGCTTTGTCTCTAAATATGTCTGCTTGTGTCTGTATATGTGTGGATGGATATGTGTGTGTGTGCGAGTGTATACCCGTCCTTTTTTCCCCCTAAGGTAAGTCTTTCCGCTCCCGGGATTGGAATGACTCCTTACCCTCTCCCTTAAAACCCACATCCTTTCGTCTTTCCCTCTCCTTCCCTCTTTCCTGATGAGACAACAGTTTGTTGCGAAAGCTTGAATTTTGTGTGTATGTTTGTGTTTGTTTGTGTGTCTGTTGACCTGCCAGCACTTTCATTTGGTAAGTCACATCATCTTTATATATAATCATTTGCGACAGTTATAAGCTTTCAGAAATTCATAATAATTCAAAATATAACAAACCATTCCCAAGTTTCTGTGCAGCAGACAAACAATAAGTGAATCAGACAATTCTTCTGATTTGCACAAGAAGCATCAGTTAGTTTAATTTTTAAGTGATTTTCTATCTGATGTATTTGTTCTCGCTTGGGTAAAGAAAATGTCAACTTAAACATGTACAGAATAGGTTGGAAACCTTCTTTTGCATTACATACATTGTGACATTGTATGTGTTAGTGTGCCAAAGATGAACCCTATATCTTCATCTCACTCAAAACTTCAGTAATTCCCACACACATTTTCTGTTTGATATGGCTAATAGAATCTTGCATAAAATATGTATATGTATGAAGGTATGATTGTGGTTTATGTTTGTGTCAACTTGGCTCTGAAAGGGCTGGAGCAATTTCAACCAAACTTCTGCACACATATCTTACTATCGTTAGTCTCTTTAAGCTGTAGGTAGGACAGCAAGGGGTTGACATTTAAAAAAATTGCAAATTACCAATATTAATGTATCCCAGATTTTCAGTTGTTTAATATTGTTGTTGAAGTTTTCTTGGTCACAATAGTCTGATTTAAAGTAGTTGCCACTTGACAGGTAGCAGGTTGCACCTCTTTTGCCACCACTGGCATTCTCAGCCTCCACTGTGTTGTCACTTGAGCTTCGCTGCCTAAAGCATAATGCCAGCCAGTCCTCAGCAAGCTGTTGTAGTGAGAGATTTGTGTGTCTTCCAGCTTTGTGTACCTTACAATGAGTGATGAAACTAGTCAAAAGAGGGGTAGATCAAGACTGCCCACACCTAGAAAACTTTGAAAGAGTGTCGGACGTGGTCGTGATTAAATGCAGCCAGTCATCTGAATTCGTGTTTTCCACAAGGCAGTGCTCTGAGAGAGAGAGAGAGAGAGAGAGAGAGAGAGAGAGAGAGAGAGAAGGACCTCTTTTTTTTCCTTTGGATAAAGTGGTGGAGTGAACTGCAGCTGCTCTGCAAATCAGCAAATGATCAGTGATAAGAAGCTGCAAGGAGAAATTCACGAAAGAAGGCTCAGGCTAGTCATCAAAATTGGACACACCAAAATTGGAGGCGCCTTGAAAATAGGGTCACGAATCTCAACTCTTTTCACAAAGGTGCAATTTGTCATCAGATATATGCATAATATTTGAGAAAGGAGCAGTCAACACCCAAAAAGCCACATGCTACCTTTGTAGCAGTGGACCTATTTCAGGATAGTAAATAAGACTTGTAAACTAGTAGTAAAAAAGTTAGGATTCCACTGTGAATCCATTTCTGACCACAAGTTGTCAATGGAATGCCAAGATATTGCAGCATGGTGATGGCACGTTCATATAGAATTAGTATGGACAAAATTGATGATATTTTTTGGTTTGATGAAACATGGGTGAATGCAGGACTCTGTTTGAAAAAAAAAGCTGGACAAACAATACCATCAGCAGTAGTATGGTAGCTCCAGTCAGCAGAGTAAAAAGAGTAATTTTAGCACATGCCAAAAATTCAAAAGGTTTCATTTCTGGTTTTTTACTGGTCTTCACTTCAAACAAGACCTCAGGCTACCACAAAGAGAAGAGCCACAATACTTTCACAGAATGGTTTGAAGAGACTGTGCTTCAAAACTTAATGAAAAACTCCATAATTGTCATGGATAACACTCCATATCGTTCGGTTATATAAGACAAGGCATCCACAAACGAAGAAAAAAGAGATTGTTTGCTGGTTAGAGAAGCGTATGATACGATTTGACAGTACCTTGACAGCAGCAGAATTATTATAACTTGTGTTGCATCACAAGTCAAAGAACCCTGATTACATTGTGGATGAAACAGCAAAACAAACATGGACACAAAGTGCTCAGTTTGCCTCCCTACCGTTGCCACTTCTATGCAGTAGAACTGATTTGGGCACAGGTTAGACATCAAATTGCTGCAGAAAATAAAAACCTTTCGTTGACTGAAGTGAAACAGCTTTTGAAGAAGGTTGTTGAAAAAGTGACACCAGAAAACTGACAGAAGGTAGTGGATCATGTGAAAGGAGTGATACAGGAAGCATGGAACAATGAAGGTGTGTTAAACAATGCATCCTTGACTTGATAATATCTGTCACTTTGAGCAGAGACACTGATAGCTCCACTATGACTATGACTCTGAATGAAGTGGCATCTTCCCACTGTCTGATTAGTATGTAGAGTATAGTGGACTTAAATGAATGTTTTTTCTCTCCATTAAATTGTGTGTGTGTGTGTGTGTGTGTGTGTGTGTGAGAGAGAGAGAGAGAGAGAGAGAGACTTTATTTTGATGAATTTTTATTTCCTTCTGAGACTAAGGAATACTATTCAACCAGCTCCACCGAGCGAGGTGGCGCAGTGGCTAGCACACTGGACTCACATTCGGAAGGATGACGGTTCAATCCTGCGTCCGGCCATCCTGATTTAGATTTTCCGTGATTTCCCTAAATTGTTCCAGGCAAATGCCAGGATGATTCCTTTGAAAGGACACAGCCGACTTCCTTCCCTGCCCTTCCATAATCCGATGAGACCGATGACCTCGCTGTTTGGTCTCCTTCCCCAAACAATCCAACCCAACCCGCAACCAGCTCCCCTCATCTCCTTATGTAGACAAAGGCGTCATTTCATGTGTGTAGTATTTTCCAAGATATGCAGAGGTAAGAAGGAAACTTTTCCAGGCATGAAAATTTCTCCTGTTTCAATGACCAATATAACACCAATCCTAAATAAAATTAAGAAAATATTTTTGACTTGCTTACAAATACCACTGAAAGTGATACTATACATAAATTTCAGAATTTTTATTTCATTTTTATAGGATATAGAGACTAAACTTCATACTTATTACAAACTAAATACTGACACAATTGCATAAAAATGCCACTTTCAGAAGCAGATATGTAGGAAACGCAGTGCAATATGAAAATTTTAAAAGATTTGTAGCCAAGCAAGATATTTTAGTAATCAACAAAGAAAAAGTATGGCTGTGAGAGCATTAGTTTTTGAGATATGACATCAGAAGTTTGAAGCTGTTTACAAATGGGAAAATTTAATCTGTTTCAAAAAAATTCATGTAGCTCCTTCCCTAATTAAAATTAAGTACAGATTTTTGACTCACCAAGAGGTCTACATCGTATCGGAATTTGAGATGTTTTTACTTGGTTTTTGGTAAAGATAGAGGCTTTAAAATGATTTTCCATCACAGTGGAGAGTGATACACTGTGGCAGCTGCCTGTAGACTGTATTTAATGCAACAACACTGCAACTTTGGAGCTTAAATATAGAGTGACAGTTACTTTAAGTCAGACTATAGGTTGACTGGTGCCAGTCCCAGTGACATTTAATTCTAGGTTTAGCTAAACAGAACTCTGTAGAACTACCTGGAAAGGCGTATATTGATAAAACATGTAAAATATCTGTAATGGAAAAACATTATTCATTAATGGTGAATGGTGACCTGGCGATCTTCTATTAGACAGAAAAAATGATCAAATGTGTCTATATTGCCAAATAAAAGTTATTTTATTTACATGTTTACGAAATTAAAAGTACTTTGTAGTAATCATAAAGTGTAGTCAATAGGTTAATTTTGTTGATGGTCCTGTGCTTTGTGTAGGGAAGAAAGTAAATATGATAGAGGAGAAGATGTGTGTAAAATCGTTACAGAATGAACCTGTATTGACCAATACCTATCATCTTCCTACATTTAATTTTCATATAAACTGATTATGGCACTAATAATGCTATGCTGAGCCTCCGTATTAACATAAGAGTGTATGCTGAAAAGTAATGCTTCTGAATTTTTTATTTGAAAACTCTTAGAGCTTTTAAATAAAACATGTTATTAACATTCTGCATCTCAATTCTTCATTTGTACAAATTTGCAATCCTCTGTTTTTCCAAATTGTAGTGGGTAACATGGTGGTGTGTAACATAACGATGTTGGCACATGAGAAACAGTTGTAATTGAGTTTCAAATTTGAAGAGTTTGCCCACACATGAAGCACCCTCTCTTTCACTACGACAATGCCAGACCACACACGAGTGCTGCGACAATCTGATGCCTTGGGTTCACTGTCATTGATCATGCTCATACAGTCCCGACATGGCCCTATCCGATTTTCGTCTTTTTCCAAAACTGAAATAGCACCTTTGAAGACTTCCCTTTGATAGTGACGAAGCAGTGCACACAAAGGTGGTGATGTGGCTTCATCAAAAAAGTCAAACCTTCTACACTGACGTTATCAACAAACTATTCTCTCGTTGGAAGAAATATGTTTGTCAGCAGGATGACTGTGTTGAGAAATAAATACGAAGACATGAAGAATAAAGACATAGAATGTTAATAAAGTTTGTTTTATGTAAAAAGCTTGAATAGTTTTCGCATAAAAAATTTGGAGGCATTACTTTTGGACAGGCATTCTTTTTCTTAATTGACACAGTAGGAAAATGTCAATTATGAAGTGACAGAGGTTATTAATTTTTTTCATGGAATGCAGAAACAACTCATTTAGTAAATATGGTCATGTGAAAAGAAGAAAGTGGTACATTTGGTAGTGATGCCAGTGACAGTGGAAAGAAACGGGGGGCGGTTCTTGACCATGCAAAACTAGTAAAAAAATTATAAAAAGAAAAGGAAGAGGCAGAATTCTGAAATTTTCTTGGATAACACTGGTATAGGTTGTCATAAAGTACACTGCAGATTTCATCATTTGTGCTTCAATTCAGAACATATGTAGGGCATCAGTCTGATTAGGTTTTGGTTTCTGGTGGTCGCAATACTAGTGCAAACTAACTGTGCTCTATTGAACTCTTGACAACTACTCTGTTAATGTTTTGGAAACAAAAAATGCAAGTACCAATCAGTGTGCCTGTGTATTATTATAACACTTGATTTGTTCATTATTAACTATACACCACTTAAACGCCACTGTTCTGTTGCTCTTCAGAAACTGGATGAAATATATATATAATGCAGCATACCTGACAATGAGAAGCCAAGATCAGTATTTGGGAGGTGACAGACATGGCCATTTGAAACAATAATGTTGTTATGGACATGTGCTCTACATTGTATGAAGTCCAAGACAAATGTCTATAATTGTTTAGCATTGTTATGAAATAGTTTTATTTTATTGTTTATCTGAATGTTTCAGTTGTTTACTATTTGTCAGCTTACAACATGCAGCAATTGACAATATGTATTCCCAAAGGTCACTGTCAGATTAAGTATATCTTCGTTTATTGCACTGCATTTCTTAATGCATCTTTATGCTACTGTAAGAGAGCCCCAGAGAACATGGCACAGTGCTTCAGGTCCAGTGTGAATTCTGAAAGAATAGAGTTCATACTCCCATCTGGCCATCCACCTGTAGATTTTCTATGTCTTCCCAAAATTACTTAAGGTAAATGCTGAGGTGTGTGTGTGTGTGTGTGTGTGTGTGTGTGTGTGTGTGTGTGTGTGTGTGTGTGTGTGTGTGTCACCACATCGTTAACAAAAATTTATCAGTTTTGGCTTCTGAGTTCATTTTGGCCAGATAGTGGTATCGGGCTCGGCCCCAACCAATCCACCAATTAATGAAAGTGTGCATGAGATATTGCCTTATACTGTAGTGTGTGGATGATCTCTACAGTTCTGGATCACCTTAAGTTCCAAGTGACCAACAAGGCACTAGCTGTTCTTATAACACCTTTCCCAAAGCAAAAGCAAGAAACAGTGTCCTGTCATTTGTTACTCAAAAATTCCTGTGAAAAAAGCCGGTGTTCGTGAAATATGTTCTAGTTTGAAAACTGTTTGGAAAAGATCATTTGTTTATATGGACTTTTGTGCTTGAACTGACAAAATTTTCATTTCCTAGAATACTGATCTTCCTTCATAGTATGTGTTGGCTTGGGCATTGGTGTGCACTTGCAAGTTTTTCCCTATTTATGATTGTGGTTTCATTTTGGAAATCCTTTTCTGCCTACATTATTTGAAATTTTTTAATGAACAAGTAACCAGATTAAAAAATATGTATTATCGTGACAGTTGTTGCTGCTCTACAGCAGAGCTCTGAATGGTACTAAATCATCAGCAGTGGGAGATATACCTTCTTGTGCTGCAAAAAAATTTTTTTGAAGAATGTGTTGTAGTGTGTAAAACATAATTTTATTGTTAAGCTTGAAACTGTAACTGTCAGTCTTCAGAGCTTTATGGAGACTGCATTTGATCAGACCTGAACTGAATGTATCGTTATAAAAAATAAGATTTTGACTGAAAATGCAATAGTTTCACCCCAAAGGAAAAAAAATATTGAAATTACTCACACCAAATGATTTGTGATGGAAGTTCTTCTGGCACACTTGGAACAACATTTGATACAATATGCATTGACACTTTGTCTTTTAGGTACCTTTGACTTACATAAGTAGTTATTAAAGTCTGTAAAATTTTCACACTTCCACATATTTCATTACAAATTTCAGATTATTTGCGGAAAGGAGCTCCTTATTCCCAAGCGGGGTACGATGAACTGGACTCCGCATTAATGCCTGGTCGTCAGGAACATTACCGAATAACGCCTTCGCCTGGTGCACCTGTAGATAGATATGGTATGTTTCATTCTTTGATGTCATGGATGTAATTCACATTTTATATCTTAAAATGATAAATTGAATTTGAGGGGAAGGAGGAGGGTGGAAGACATCAATGTCTTGTAGATAGTGGAAAAGGTTCCTGTTTATAAAAAATTGTATCACTGGTGTGTGAGTAGGTAGCACATTGTAGATACTCTCCTGTGCACATATTATTCCCATAACAAAGACCACTGAGTGGAATTGGTTTTCTGGAGGCGTGAGAATTACTCTCATTCTTTCCTTGTCTTCTCCCCCCCCCCCCCCCTCCTTGCACCCCTTGCACTCTCTCTCTCTCTCTCTCTCTCTCTCTCTCTCTCTCTCTTTGTCTATTTCTCATTCTATGTGCTGATGCATTGGGAAGTATGCTCCAGTAGGTGGGCAGTAAAGATAGAATAATGAGATATTCATTGAAAGTTGAATACTTTTCCACCTCTCAGAAACTAGATTATCATTAACAAAATTTTTACTTACCTTAGCACATTCTGAAACAAAACAAGGTGAAGAAGAAATCACCACATCTTGGGTTAAGATTTAGCCTTCATAAAGGCATTAGTATGAGGAAGAACCATATTAAAACTGTGTGTGAGTGGATTAGTTATTCAATATGGAAACGATGCAGTGGACAAAGTCAGAGATATAGTGTTTAGAAATTTGAGAACTTCATTTTGTGTCATTCATTCTCACAACTTTTCTTGACAGATTATTCCATATCTTCACATCTTAAGTTCTGTGCATAATGAAACTTCTAAAATGGTTACACAAAATTCTTTTATACTGGTGGTGTATTTCACAAAACTTCAACAAAATATGAAAGCAGTGAAGTGATGAATTGTCTTGCTGAAATTGTAGGTCCCCGAGAGGATGCTGTAGGCAGACAGATGCACATAATCAGACACTATATTCTTGTACTCCAGAGACAAACATTGGTGAATGTCGTCTCATGTAAACATCCTGCATTGCCTTCACCACCTGCCTGAACGATGCCCCGCTTTAAAATGGAATTTTATGTGTCCATTGGGTAGAGAGGTCCGAAATTAGTCTTGTGCAATATTATTGATATTTATTCACAGGGAAGGCTCCGAGGGGTAAACGATTCACCTCGGATGACAACGTCCAGTTGTGCATACGTAACTAGTTAAAATTGCACACCTGGGAATCTTATGAGACAGCCATTCACCGCTTTGTGTCACAGTGGGACAAGTGTCTCAACAGCCAGGGTCAATACTTCAGACATACATGTACTGGTTTCTGTAATTATGGCTCCGGCTCATTTCTTTTTGAACACCCCTTATATAACTTTGTGGATGGTCTTGGGAGATGCAAAAGGCTGTTTGCAGCAATTTTACCATATGTAGGCTAGATGGAAGGTCATACAAATATAGCAAAATACAGAATGACCTGCAGAGAATTGGCACTGAGTATATGAACTGGCCATTGACCCTCAACACAAAAATACAAATGCAACATATTTAACATAAAAAGGCTAAAAGACCTATCATTTCTAAATTTCAGAAGTGGTGATAAGTCATTGGAAACAGTCACAATGGTGAAATGTCCAGGAGTATATGTAAACTGTAAAATGATTAGGGGTGAATCTGGATCAATCTGATGTGGGCTGAGATATGGCCAGCCTAACATTCAGTGGAAGGAAAAATTATTTCATCTACAGTGAGGTTCATTACAAAGCACTTTTTCCATCTGTTCTTGAGTATTGCTCACCATTTTGTTCTCCATGCAAGATGGGATCCATACAGGGTATAGAGAAGGTCCAAAGGAGGATTGAAATGTTAATCACAGGTTCCTTTATTCAGAATGAGAACATCACACACACACGTTGTACTCCAGTGTCAGACACTAAAAGAGGAACAGTTCACGCCATAGGGAGACTTGTTAAAAAAATGAATGCCCCAAGAAGAGTCAGTGTATTACTTCATTCCACATATATTTTTAGAAATGATTGTGCTGGTGAAATTACAGAAATTAAACCTTTTCCAGTTGTTTATGGACAGTAGATCTTTCCATACACCATTTGTGAATGGAGTATTGGAGGGGTTAAGGGAGTTGATAGTAGTACACAAGGTACTCTTCCCCCATATCCTGTAAGTTGACTCCATCTCTGTTTCCTCAATTTTTTCACCGTCAGAACCATTTGTTGTCTTCAGGATTTGCCTCGCACAGCTCAGCTGTACAGACACTAAGATTTTAGGGCTCTGGATGCTGCTTCAATTTTCTGAGCAGGCATTGGAATTGTCCTTATCTTCTTTTACAAATATTCTGTAAATTACACCAACCAGTTGTATGATTCAATGTGAAAATCATCAGAGATGGTTATTTACTCCATATGTCTACACTCTGTGCATATGTGGTTTCAAATTGTCATAAACTATTTTTGATGTAGCCAACCTTCTCATGCTCTTTTCATATGTACCAATCAGTTTTCTGGATTTAACATTGAAAATATACAAGAAATGAAAAACCACAATAAAGTCTGAGGCAAACCATGCATTACCATTAATGAAATTTTGTTTTTTGGTGTATTGGTACATTTTGAAATGAGTTGAAATATTGTGGTGCCATTGAAATCTTAGTTTTACTAGTGGAAATTGTGTAAAGTTGATGATTGATAAGGAGTCTTCCTCATTTTCAGTAGCTAAGAAATGCTTGACTGAACTGAAAGGTGTTCATGTTTCTTTCGAAGATACAGCTGAAGAACATCCCAAAGAGCAACCATAGATGTAGTCGAGAAAGACCAGATTGTTGTATTTGACAGTAGACATTAGAAGTGTGTGTAAAAAGAGCTGATGCATATGCATACTGGAAGAGAGTAAAGAACATTTTTCATGAAGAATTAGCTATGAAAAAGCTTTATGCAGTATGGGTTCTATGTTGTACACTGACCAAAATCAAATGCAAAATCAAATTTTCTGAGCTGTATTTTGACAATTTCAAAAACAATCCAATCAGTTGGGTTCATTGATTTGTCACTGAACAAGATGTGGATCAACCACTTCATGCTATAAACAAAAACCCAATCAAAACAGTGGGCGTAAGCCACTGGTGGTGCACCAGAAAAGGCAGTTAGTTTCATATTCCTGGAAAAGTTTTTGTCAGTGGTTTCTAGAATGCAAAACATTTTTTTGTACTCTCTAAAGAATACAACAAGAACCAGCAAGTGCTGTGCACTTCTGGTGGCCCAACTAGATTCAAAAAGTATATGAGAAACAACATGATTTGCAGAAGAAAAAATTTTCCACAGTGAAAGAATGAAAATGAGGGATTTGGAATATTAATTGTTGAAACATTTATGATATTCACCAGATCTGATGCCCTTTGACTTCCATCTAGTCCTGTATTTAAAGAAATTTGTGGGTTGCAAACATTTTGGGTACAGGGAAGAACTTACGAGAGCAGTTGTAGATAGGTACTGCACAGACCTTTGTCAGAATTGCAGTTCAGGCACATAATTTACCCACAGAAAATACACTGGAGGAAGTGCATTGACTGAATAACTGTGTCAAAAAATAAGTGCATTTTGCCCTAAAAAAAACTTTCATTGCCAGGCTGAGCAATTTTCTTCTTACCCTCAATTTGCTCGTTTGCCTGAACAATATGCAGCATGGTGAAATTTTTGATGCACACATTATTCTTGGAGGCATAACTGCTTAAAATGTTTGTTTTTCTTTGTACTTTTTATGGACTTTCCTACCTCTGTTTTTAAACTGTCACGTCATTCAGTGATGCAACTGGATAATTGTTTTTAAATACGTCCTTCAATTTCTGACATTTCTATAATAAACTCAGATATTTCATCCAGTAGCTTCATATGTAGATTGTTCATTCTCAGCTGTTCCAAACTGCCTGTGCATCAGGTGATAGAAAGATATTCCCAAACATATATTTAGTTACAATATTTTCCTTGTAAATAAAAGAAAGACCAACCTACATAAAGGAAAAACTAGTTTCGTTTGGCACAGAATTCTGTTTATCATCTTTACAAAGAATATTTTTAGTAAAAAATTAAGAGAAGAAAATAAAGGGGGAAGTGCTCATAATATCCATACGGTAAAATGTGATTGGTAGAAAAGGTAACCTCTCACAATAGAGTTGGTGTTTTGAGCAGTTGATAGTCATGTAAACATGATTTAAATAGTTACTAACCTTTCTGACAACATTCTTCAGTCTGAGGAAAAATGTAATCCAAAAGCTTTGCAACTAATTTAGTCTTTTTTAAGTGCCTTTGGAGCACTCGACACACTAGTTATTTAGGCGACCAACGCCTCGATGTTGTAGCATAGTCCCATTTCTTTGGCCTTATTTTTGATAAAAAGCTGACATGGCTGCCCAATATTCGCCACCTAAAGACTACATGCATGCGGAAACTTAATGCTCTCTGCCTCCTGGCCTACACATCTTGGGGGTGCAGACTGTACCACTCTTCTCCACCTTTACCATGCTCTGGTCTTGTCCAGACTAGATTATGGTAGTCACGTTTATGGCTTAGCGGCTCCTTCGGCTTTGAAACTACTTGAACCTGTTCACCATTGTGGGGGTGCATCCGGCTGATAGTGCCTTTTGCACTAATCCCGTTGACAGTCTCCTCACAGAAGTGGGGATTCCCCCTCTACTCCTGGTTTTTTACGCAATTGCTGTTCGCCAATTCCCTGACCATCCTGTGTACCCTGTCCCCTTTGCAAATGAGGGATGTCTCCCTCTTGACACCTGCCATAGGCGGGATAGCTGGTTGGCATGCGTCTTACTTCACTCTTGTTGGGATCTCTATCTCCACTTGGAATGCACCCTGTGTATTTGCTCCCATGATGCCTAGACCACAGATTAGGGCAGACCTGTTCCAGGGTCCTGAGATCTCTGTCACCCCTATGGTTTTACAGCGTCTTGTACATGCCATCCTTGCAGAGTTCCAGGGTGCCGTTATCTTCTGCACTAATGGTTCTAAGACAGTTGATAAGATGGGATATGCTTTCATGTCCCCTTCTGGCTTATAACACCATTTATTGCTGAGATCATGTATTGTGTTCACAGCAATGCTTCTAGCCATTCACATAGCCCTCCATTTTGTTTCTCAGGCCTCAGACCACAGTGTTTTAATTTGCTCAAACCCAATGAGCAGCTTGTAGGCTATCGACCAATGCTACTCTCGTCACCATTAGGTCTCTGCTATTCATGACCTCCTCTCTGCCCTTGGCCGTACTGCCTGCTCAGTTGTCTTTCTCTGGGTCCCAAGTCTTGTGGGCATCCAGGGAATGAACAGGCTGACTGTTTGGCTAGAGAAGCAGATACTTACCCCCATTATCTTTCATGATCCCGGTTGCAAATTTGTGGTAGGTCAAATCTCTCTTTGCCCAAAAATGGAATTATATCTGGTGTGCCACTGCTCATAGTAATAAATTCTGCACAATCAAGGAGTCTACTGCAGTTTGGCACTCTTTCTTCCACTCCTCTCAGAGTGAGTCCACTGTTTTATGCTGTCTACACATTGGTCATACCAGGCTCACCCATTGTTTCCTCCTACGTAACGAACCACCTACTCAGTGTGGTTGTGGAGCCAGACTGATGGTACCTCACATATTTGTGGAATGTCCCCTTCTTTTTGCCCTTTGTGCTAAGTATAGTCATCCTGATTCCTTAATTTTAATATTAGCAAATGATTCATGGTTGGTTGAAATGGTCCTTAGTTTCCTCTGTGAAAGTGGCTTTTATTTCCAGCAGGGGCAGGGTGGTTGTGGTTGGAACCTCTCTGCGTGTCTTCTCTGTCAGGGACCCCCTCCCCCTTAGAAAGACTGCCCCTTTTTTGCAGTTTTTAGATTTGGTCTCACCTTTTATGCCTTTTACTGTGTGTGTGTGTGTGTGTGTGTGTTTGTGTGTGTTTGTTTTAACTTCATTATTTTATAATTTGACTCCCCTGACTGGATCCATCCACTTTTAACGGACCCTCTTTCTTCTGTGATCGACTTGCAGGACTGCTTGGTCCCATATACCCTCTCAATTAATCAATCAGTCAACACCCTAGCTATTTGATGAGTGGTTATCTTTACTCCTCCCATTATTTGTATTCCATTCAAGACCTCTCAAATTATATTAATTACATTTTCTGATTATTTTTCACATTCCTAGGAGTGGAATTAATGTGGGAAGAGGAGAAGGCGTGAAGAGCTTTAGAAAATTTTGCCATTGCTTTGCTTTTTTATCTCAAGCAGTGTTTAGTAGTTCTAGCTACAGTGCTTGTGGCACATAATGCAATAACATTTTCTTTTTAACAGTTCTTTCAGTTTGCAGAAAGGAATTACTTGTAATTGTTCCATTAGTTTAGTATCAGTAGTTTCTTGTCTTTTCAATACACTCATCCAAATGACGTAAGGTGATTTCTATACTACTCTATTATTCATAAAGATTTTGTGGGAAAACCACCCACTAGTGACTCCTGTATGTTTTCTTGACAAACACCATATGCATCACTTTGTTGAACGAGAGCAGCATGGTGACATCATGTAACAAAAATGTTGCCCAAAGTGAGTAAAGAGGAGGGTTACTTAAGTTAATTTTCTTAAACCTTATTGTTACAAGAAATAACTGTAGAAGGTAGTCAACAAACGAAAGATGTGTGAGACTATATTTGCATACAGGAAAACCACTCCAGAAGTCAGGAGTTTTGTTTCACAGGTGGATGAAGGCTCAGTTTATGCTTGTTTAACTGTTGTAAGAGTCGATATATTGTCTTTTTTGTCACGTGCCATTATTTTATGCAGAAATTATTGTTTATTTCCTGAGGATGCACAGGGGGACAGTCTTTCATGATTCATTATGAATTCATTAGCAAGGTCTTGTAATTTTTTTTATTAAACCTAACTGTTGGGAAGCTTTGACTGCCACCTAGTGTCACTCCAGTGCTCCTGATGGTTTTGTGAACAGAATAAACTGTCTTAATGCTAACAGTTTATGGTTTTCATGGATTTTAATGCCTGCAAACTAATTTATTTTGTGGGATTAAGTTGTCATATCAAAATTGATACTTCTTCATTTACAATGTCAGGTATGGATGTTCTGTTTGTCTAGGCTTTCTCTGTACTTTCCTGTACCTAAATTTGAGTCCATAAGGAAAAATTCTGAGGTTTTGATATGAATTCATGTTGTGTTTGCTGATGTGATTCACACTGGTTATTTGTTTCTCACAAACAGAAATAAGTACCCAATTATAATTCATAGCATTCGACCACCTTAATCATGTTTCCCACAATTCAACAACACTTTTCAAGTGAGAATGCTTACATCATCAGGTTGTCAAAATTCATAACATATTTTTAGTGTTTTAAGCATATGTGCCCAATGTTGACAATCTAATAATGATAGATTCTCTCTTGAAACATGTCGATGAATTGTATGAAATATGCTTAATATGTGCGAATGCTACCTATTATAATAGATAAAGTATAAAACCGCTACATCACATCCAGTATATAAGTAGTATGAAGTAAGATCACATTTACTTTTCAGTACATGGAGACTTGGTTAGCGTAACTTGATAATATCTGTCATACATTACCCTGAAATCCAGTATTCCATATGCAGCAATCCCTTAAGACAAACTTGGTTTCTGAGGTTTCTTCTTAATCTTGCTTTGCATGGCTGTTACCAACATCTTGTTTGATCTTCAGGACCCAAACTAATAGATGAAATTAAAGTCTTCAGCCCAAGTACAAAGAGTGATAATGCAAATTGCAGTAGTAATGATTTGGTTGGATGATTTACTGTAAACAAGTGACCATATCTGTTCAGTGCTCCTTGTGGAAAATAGTCTTCCTTAAAAAGCCTTCTGCCAAACATGTAGTTTGCATTTGAAATCAGATTGTAGCATATGAAAACAGTGGTAGGTCTGTAATCCCTGAGCTAAATTTTGAGATTCATTTAATCTACTGACCTTAATGATTCGTTGAACTAAACAATGAAATCTCTAAACATTTTAAATTCGAATTAGGAGATGTTGGTGACTGCTGCTAATAGGCTTCTTTTGCTCCTAACTAGATGGTAATAAAATTATACGCACTTGACTTCATACAAGCTATTTGAAATGTTAGACTGAGTGTATTGTTCAAGAGTGTGCCAGCATATAGATCTGTGTGTGTGTGTGTGTGTGTGTGTGTGTAAACACTATCCAGCAAGTAATGTCATCTTGTATGGCATTTAATACCCCTCTTCTCTCTCATGTAATATATGGCCTTTAGTGCAGTCTCCAGTTCTAACTTTCAATGTCTCTGTATTCAGCGCGCGCGCACACACACACACACACACACACACACACACACACACACACACACACACAGAGAGAGAGAGAGAGAGAGAGAGAGAGAGAGAGAGAGAGAGAGAGACTATAAGCAGCAACGGAACCTCTATAAAACATGAAGGAAATGTGTGGAACAGAAATTTTCTGTCTGCTTTTTTTATGTTACCTTTACCTTCTACTCTGCATTTGAGTGTTGTTAATTAACAATTTAAATAGTAGAGATCTGTCAGTGACATGCCCAAATAATTGTGACTGACAGACTGAAATAGAGAAACAGAACATCATTAAATAATTCTCATTTTATTTGCCAGCACTCATAAAAGTTGTTTTCATTACCAACTGAAGTGATAAAACATCAGGACTTTTATCTTTTCATCAGACCCATACTTTTTGAATCTTTTAAATTTTCCAAATGTATTAATCTTTGCCCTGAATGCATCATGTAATGCAAGACTGTCCAGCAAAGTTGAGCTCTAATTGTATTGAACAAAAAAAAAAGAAAAAAAGGACTTGAGAAGATTGATGTGGAAATCGGATATTGTAGCTTCAAGACTTTACAAATCTAACAATCTGTGGAAATAGTTAAATGTTTGTAGAGAAATAAATACACCTACCACAAATACAGTATGCATAGCAGTAAAACTAATTGGAATTTATAATTAATTAGAACTTTCTTATTGTTGTTTATTGCTGTGGGCTGATAATTAAATGTGTTTGATATTTTGGTAGATCACATTTCTCATCCCTGGAACATTGATGAATCAGGTGAACCATCACAATTAACACATGGTGAGTGAATATTGCATAATCCTTTTCCCATTCCTGTTTTCATCCATTTGTACATAGCCACTGTAGGACATTGTCATTCCATTGCTATGAAACCTTTTTGTGTGGAAGTCACTATCATCGTTAATTGCCTATTATCCATACATTTTTATGACAGGGAGACTTTTTTTGCAGGTGTACAAAATTTTTATTGGTGTGAGATATGAAGTGTTCATTTTCCCCCTGACTAATTGTTATGTATATAGTGTGCTGATTAATTACAGTTACATACTTTATGTTTGTATATTACCATAGACATTAATATCAATGCACAAATTAAAGAGTAGACTTGGTTTCTTTTAAGAATTCATATGACTGTTTTTAATTCATTCATTTATTTAAAAGATGTATTTACTGTGTATGTTTTGCAGTTAAAAGCTGAACTTTAGCAAATGATATTCAGTTTTGCATGACACCTTAATCACCGCTTTTGTTAAAGTACTGAGCTAGTGACTGTCGGACTGCTTATTGTGAAACATTTGTAGCATCCTTTTACAACAAGAAAATTAGCTTCGATAATTCATATTTGTAATTTATCGTATTCTACAAAGAAACATTTAAGAAATTAATGCCAGATCAAATTAAACTACTACTTGTATTTGTATAAGACCTAATTTGTTTTGTGTATGGAATTTCATGAGCTGTGAATGAAAATCTAGTTTGGGAGTTTATCAGGAAGGGATACAGCAGAGGATCATGGCATGCGGTATATGGTTATTTTCAGTCACAATCAAAGAAAGACAAATCTCTCTTTTCTTGTTGTAGGAGAAGATCCGAAACTGGTTTATGGATACCCACCGTCTCCATATGGCACTGTACCAGCAGCTTATGGCACTAATGGTGCAGACCCTAGAGTGTATGAAGAGAATGGTGCTGTTCCAAGAACAATTTTTGAAGATGAAGAAGAATTGAGGAAACACTTGTCAATGCATCCTGCAATCCCTTCACCTTCAATTGATGATGACCAGAGAGGTATTTGTAGTATAGAATTTAATAATATTATGACTTTAGTATAGGTTATAAATTGTATGTATTCAAACATCAGTCAAGAGCCCTCATCTTCTTCCACAACTTGTCATGAAACATACACAGTTCCTTTACAAAAAGTAATGCAATCTCATACTTCATGCAAAATCTGTTTACAATCATTCACAATTTAGCCACAACAATCTGAAGAACGTTCTGACTAATTTAACTGCCAAAGATGTCTACAAATTTCAGTATAAGCTGAAGAATATAAATACTGTGTGTAAGCGAAATAACATTTGTCAAAGACCTGTAATGGAGCATGGTTACTAAGGTCCAAGAAAATTACAATGCCGGTGTTAATCAACTTGTGCTCTTACAACATTTACAAATTTAAAAAGGAATAGTTTAAACCCAAGTGGAAATGTTAAATATTAAAGATTTTTATATAAGGTACTTTAATAGTACAGATAAGAACCTTTTTAACAATCATTGATTACTAGTTTCAGCAGAGCAATTGGCCATCTTAACATCAATTAATAAAATGAATTCAGTGCATAGTCACAAGATTGGATGCAGATGTGTTGTCATCAATACACTGAGGTGACAAGTCATAGACTAGAGATATCCACATACACAGAGGGTGGTAGTGTCATGTACACAAGGTACAAAAGGGCAGTGCGTTGGCAGAGCAGTCATTTTTACTCAGGTGATTCATGTGAAAAGGTTTCCGGTAGGATTATGACCGCACAACAGGAATTAATAGACTTTGAATGTGGAATGATAGTTGGAACTAGACGCATGAAACATACTGTCTCAGCAATCGTTAGGGAATTCAGCATTCCGAGATCCACAGTGCCAACAATATGCCAAGAATACCAAATTTTGAGCAGTAACTCTCACCACAGACAATGCAGTGGCTGTTGGCCTTCACTTAATGACCAAGAGCAGCAGTGTTTGTGTAATGTTGTCAGTGCTAACAGACAAGCAACACTGTGTGAAGTAACTTCAGAAATTAATTTAGGACATGTGACGAACATATCCATTGGAATAGTGCAGTGAAATTTGGCATTAGTGGGCTATGGCAGGAGATGACTGACGCCTTTGCTGACAACACAACATTGTCTGCAGCACCTCTCCTGGGCTTGTGACAATATCAGTTGGACCCTAGACAACTGGAAAACCGTGACCTGGTCAGATGAGTCCTGTTTTCAGTTGGTAAGAGCTGATGGTAGGATTAAAGTGTGGTACAGGTCCCCCGAAGCCATACACACAGTTGTCAACAGGACACTGTGCAAGTTGGTAGTGGCTTCTTAATGATGTGGGCTGTGTTTAAGGGGATGGATTGGGTCCAACTGAACTGATCATTGACTGGAAACGGTTATTTTCAGCTACTTGTAGACCATTTGCAGCCATTTATGAACTTCATATTCCAAACAGTGATGTAACGTCACCAGACCACAACTGTT
Source organism: Schistocerca nitens (assembly GCF_023898315.1). Lineage (NCBI taxonomy): Eukaryota > Metazoa > Arthropoda > Insecta > Orthoptera > Acrididae > Schistocerca > Schistocerca nitens. The sequence continues at coordinate 637,929,672 of NC_064616.1, read as the reverse complement.
CGCGATCGGTTTGAAGAACATTTGAGATAAATCAAGTGAATTATTTGGCCACCCAGACTTCCCGAACGTCAATCCTATCAAACATTTGGTCAGTTTGTGCACAAAATCCAACACCAGCAACACTTCCGCCATTATGGATGGCTGTAGAGGCAGCATGGCTCAGTATTTATGCAGGGGACTCGTTGAATCCATGCCATGTCAAGCTGCTGCACTATGCCATACAAAAAGAGGCCATCTTCGAGGAGGTGACATTAGGATGTATCCCATGACTTCAGACACTTCATTGTTTAACACAAGCTTATGCACAGAAGTGACAATTGCAAAAGTTTTGCATGTTACATATTGACAAAACATTATGTAGGTAATACCTGTCATATTCAAAAACACAATAATGTCATACACACTGTATAGTAACATTTTACTAGTTAATACAAACAGTGTAAAATGAGAGATGGTATAATGGCAATATGAAAAAGGGTAGAGTGCTATTCTTCATATAGAAGAAATGTAGTCACAGATAGGTAAAACAAAGAGACTTCTGTAGTAACCACAACCAACAGCGGGAATGCCTTGGGCTGCGGATCGGAGCCGCCAGGCGGGGAAGCCGCCGGCGGTGGAGCACGCACCACCGGGTAAACACAGGACGGGTCAGATGACAGACCAACGACAACTGACAACAACCGACCACGACCGACTATGAGCTACACAATAAGGAAGAGAAAAACAACGGAGGCTTGTGGAAACCACAACACAAAATACCAAACGTAAATCCACTCGGAACCAGAGCCAGGCAAATGTCAACAACGAGCAACGACCAGAAAGAGTACCACTGAGATAGAAACGAAATCCAGAGCGAGTACCAGACTGGCTGGACTCGGGCAGAGTGGGTCCCTATATACGAAACCGGAGGGAGCGACTATTGGCCGCTGTCTGCATGTGGCTTAGCGGTGGCGCCCTCGCTTCGCGAGAGCTGCTGCATTGCCGCCGCGGAGGTGGAACCCTCTATGGGCTGACCACGTCCATTTGTTCTGCCGCGTGTTCGACTTCTGCGGTGGAAGGTACTAGATCTTCTGCACATGTGAGCTTTTGGCCAAAAGCCCTTCTAACATAGAAGGGTGATGGGTGGTTGAGGTTATGGCCTTGAGGAAGCATGTAGAAGGTAGGCGTGCAGGGAGTGGTAGAGATTGCGGGAGGGGGAGGGAGGGGGAGAGAGAGGGGGGCGGGGGGGAGGTAGGTTCTGGGATGGGCCTGAGGATTTGAGGAACCCTCCCTGCAATATACTCTACTGGCCATTAAAGTTGCTACACCACGAAGATGACATGCTACAGTTGTGAAATTTAACCGACAGGAAGAAGATGCTGTGATATGCAAATGATTAGCTTTTCAGAGCATTCACACAAGGTTGGCACTGGTGGCGACACCTACAACGTGCTGACATGAGGAAAGTTTCCAACCAATTTCTCATACGCAAACAGCAGTTGACCACCGTTGCCTGGTGAAACGTTGTTGTGATGCCTCGTGTAAGGAGGAGAAATGCGTACCATCACGTTTCCGACTTTGATAAAGGTCAGATTGTAGCCTATGGCGATTGCGGTTTATCGTATCGCAACATTGCTGCTCGTGTTGGTCGAGATCCAATGACTGTTAGCAAAATATGGAATCAGTGTGTTCAGGAGGGTAATACGGAACGCCGTGCTGGATCCCAATGGCCTCGTATCACTAGCAGTCGAGATGACAGGCATCTTATGCGCATGGTTGTAACGGACTGTGCAGCCACGTCTCGATCCCTGAGTCAACAGATGGGGACGTTTGCAAGAAAACAACCATCTGCACGAACATATCGACGACATTTGCAGCAGCATCGACTATCAGCTCAGAGACCATGGCTGCGGTTATCCTTGACGCTGCATCACAGACAGAAGCGCCTGCGATGGTGTCCTCAATGACGAACCTGGGTGCACGAATGGCAAAAGTCATTTTCTCGAATGAATCTAGGTTCTGTTTACAGCATCATGATGGTTGCATCTGTGTTTGGCGACATCGTGGTGAACGCACATTGGAAGCAGGTATTCGTCATCACCATACTGGCGTATCACCCAGCGTGATGGTATGGGGTGCCATTGGTTACACATCTCGGTCACCTCTTGTTCTAATTGACGGCACTTCGAACAGTGGACGTTACATTTTAATGTGTTACAACCCGTGGCTCTATCCTTCATTCGATCCCTGCGAAACCCTACATTTCAGCAGGATAATGCACGACCGCATGTTGCAGGTCCTGTACGGGCCTTTCTGGATACAGAAAATGTTTGACTGCTGCCTTGGCCAGCACATTCTCCAGATCGCTCACCAATTGAAAATGTCTGATCAATGGTGGCCGAGCAACTGGCTCATCACAATACGCCAGTCACTTCTCTTGATGAACTGTGGTATCGTGTCGAAGCTGCATGGGCAGCTGTACCTGTATACGCCATCCAAGCTCTGTTTGACTCAATGCGCAGGCATAACAAGGCCCTTATTATGGTTAGAGGTGGTTGTTCTGGGTACTGATTTCTCAGGATCTATGCACCCAAATTGCGTGAAAATGTAATTACATGTCAGTTCTAGTATAACATATGTGTCCAATGAATATCCATTTATCATCTGCATTTCTTCTTGATGTAGCAATTTTAATGGCCAGTAGTGTATACTATGTTCCCATAACCCCACTGGCCTCAAACATTGCTAGTCCCCTTTCCTGCTCCCACTCTAGCACTACTCGGCCTTCTATTCCACTTGACCACACACGAGTCTCTCTCTCTCTCTCTCTCTCTCTCTGGCTTTTCTACTTCTCTCCTTTCAGCTCCCTGCCCCCTCCCCCCTCCCCCCCTCCCTCCCTTATACCTTCCAACTGCACCTAGTACCACTACTCTGTCGTACCATATCCTTGCATGCCGCAGAACATTGTATTTTGCAGTGGCAAGCTGCTTCTGCTGCTGTTACTGCTGCATGTCTACTACTTATCATGTGCACTTTGTTTAAATGATGTGAATGATTGTAAACCATTTCCCATTTCAGAAGAGAGAAACTTCTTTCTTCACTGACATCCTGTTTTAGTTATTTGTTAGGTTGTGTTCTTTTGTCTGTGCTGAGTGACAGCCAAACAGAGGGAAACATTTTGGAATCAGAATCCCAAGCAATTTCACTTAAAACACCAAATTAATTGAAAATATTGAATTGTTGTGGTTTACTTTTTTCTTTCAATATCACTGCCCCTTGTCTGGACTGACACTATTCTAAGCCTGTTGTAACTTTTCCTTTCAAAAGTTCCTATATCCTCTAACCTTTCTTAATGTTTTGCTAGTTAAAGGAACATACAGCTCCAACAGGTGACATTTTTGCCATCCTTAGTGAATGTTTGTGTCTAACATACGTAATTTCATAGTTTTGTGATATTTATTTAATAAAAATGTTGCATGTTTCAGAGTAGGTCATTCTTTTCTTTGAAGTTAATAAGTTTTTCTGTCAGCCATGCTTCTTACAGTGCCAGTAATCATACAATAGCAAATTGCTTAAAAAAAAAAAAGTAGGATGTTGCACTTTTGTTCTTCAGTGACTGGTCTGTTTCATTATTTAATAATGAAATATAGTGCATATGGACCAGTTTTGATAAATGGATATCTTTAAACTTATTGAAGTGTATGTGATAATTTCAGCAATTAGTGTTGTCATATGTACTTGCCTGTAAGAAGTGTGAAAATTGTCATACAGGTGCTAAAACTTTGCAGACTGCCTATTCCTGTGTGACTGACTGATATTAGTTCAGTATGTCCAGGAGTATGTTTGATTTTGTAATTCTTTAACTGTAGTATTACTTACATATTTGCCATAACTATTCTTTGTCATTATTAAATAATAAAATGTCACAATTTAGTGTTTCAGAATAACATTGCTTCAGTTTTACATGAATGACTACTTCAGAATGAAGGGCAGCTCACAGTTTGATGTCTACTACCTTGTCATTGTTTTGTCAGTCTGTGCATGTGTTTGTGATAGCACTGTTTTGGTTTCAGGCATGCGATGGCGGGATCCTAATCTGACTGAAGTTATTGGATTCCTCAATAATCCAAATAATGTAATAAAAGCTAATGCAGCTGCATACCTCCAGCATTTATGCTACATGGATGACCCAAATAAGCAAAAGACAAGATCATTAGGTGGCATCCCACCCTTAGTTTCACTGCTTTCACATGAGAGTCCAGATGTGTACAGAAATGCATGCGGAGCCTTACGGTAAGTATACCCAATCAGAGAAAATTTTCTTTCTTTCTTTTGCAGTATTTATGTTCTGTGTTTTTTGAAAGCAAGTGCACATAAAAGGACATACATAATTTTAGAAATGGTGTCAGCCATTTTAGACAATATTTTTCATTCATACTTGATAAGTAAGCATAAGCAGTTTAATGGTAGTCTTACAATTTACATGTGTAACTATATTTTTGACCAGGAATCTCTCATATGGAAGGCAGAATGATGAAAACAAAAGAGCTATTAAAAATGCTGGAGGGATACCTTCATTAATTAATTTGTTGCAGAAGTCATCAGATTCTGAAGTAAAAGAACTGGTGACTGGAGTTCTGTGGAATTTGTCCTCATGCGAGGTAAGACTCATTTTCCTCTCTCAATCTGGTGTTCATTTACTTATATTTCTAACATAATCATAACATTTCTAAATTTCAACGTTTTATAATACAAAGTGTGGAGTTAGAAATACCTGAGTAGTGGTAATCTGTGCATCTCCCTCTGCCACCACCACCACCACCACCACCACTTGTCCCATACATCCTTCCCCATTTCTTTTTTGCTTTCTTTACTACCAAGTGATCACAGTACTAATACACATAATATACAAGTAATCAATATGTCTAGTATTTTAGAACTTTTAATGATGGGTGGAGGTTTCTTTTAAATTTTCATTTAATGCTGCACTTTTGACTGCTAAATGTGATATGGGTCATTGTGATTTATATGATAATAAAAGTGAATGAATGAATGGATGGTCATAAAGTTAAGAATGGATCGTTCACTGCATGTGAATCCATGTTTTCTTCTGGAAGAAAAATTATTGCCTGTTTAGGGAACTTTGTAGTAGTAATTTTGTGTTGGCTTGATGTGATGGCCGGGATGCACTGATTAGGTTTTGTGAATCTCTCTCTCTCTCTCTCTCTCTCTCTCTCTCTCTCTCTCTCCATCTCTGCATAACTATTGCAACCTATATGCAATTGAACGTGCTTAGTTCAGTAAAACCCTTTTTTAATGAATCTCTGGGGACCCAAACCTTTTTTTCTAGAGCATGGGTTTTCCTTAAAAGGGAATTTTGCTCTGTAACACACGAGAAGTGACCCAGAGTCATAATTCAGATGTGTTCAGATGATAAAAGTGCAATTTAATTACAAACTTAACAGTATCCTGTGTCACAGATTTAAATGCAATACACACGTATATATCATCACAGGTTTAACAGAACACTTTTTTTTTTAACTCAAGAAGAGTTCTTTGTTTTGTCCTTCCAACATATTGTAGTGATGGAAGTTGTTGCTCCAGTTGGTTGACGTTAGTTATAACTGATTTGTCTGCACTGAAAGAGGAAAAGAAGTTTCTGGCAATATCAATTCCCTGCACAGCCGCTGCAAAACTTGCTGCAACAGCCCCACCTCATCCTCCACCACCACCACCACCATCATCATCATTTGTCAAAGCCACCAACTCCACCTCCTCCTCCTCATACCTTGCATTGGTCCTTCACAAGCACTTGATGTATCTCTTGGGTGGGACATGGAGACAATTTACCACAAAGAAACAATTTAACTCAGTGTGTTGTGTTATACAATTCCAGACAGCAACAAAGATGTGTTGAGTCTCATCACTTCCTTCCTCTCTCTAAATGAAATTGACTTTTGCACAATTGCTACTCCAAATTTGGCTTTAACAGAGTGCATTAAGTCAATATCCATTGCCTCTAGATGGCTCGTGCTGTTTGGAGAAATGAACATTATTTACTTTTCTCAGAAATGATGTTTTCTTGGAATGTACATAGCACCAGTCAATGATAAATACTACTTTCCTCTCTGCTGCACCCATCTCGGCATATAAACCTCAGAGAAATCATGTGAAGATTTGATGTCATACAGGCATTGCTGTTGTACTCACAAGTACAAGGCAATGTTTTATTGGTTTTGAAACATATGGGAATATTAAATTTTCACATATTTAATGGAGGCAGCATCTCACTTCCTTCTCTATTTACAAGCTATATATAATTTACCTATTTTTGTGTGTGTGTGTGTGTGTGTGTGTGTGTGTGTGTGTGTGTGTGAGAGAGAGAGAGAGAGAGAGAGAGAGAGAGAGAGAGAGAGAGAGAGAGAGAGCACACGGGGTGGGGGAGGAGTCTGTCTGGTAGAGGGGGGCCAGGAGAGAGTGAACGCAGTTTTGACAGACAGACCTGTCTTATTGAGCATATGGTCTCCTACATCATCATCATCATCATCATCATCATCATCATTTTTTTTTAATCGGCTTTTGGCTGGTGCCACAGCTTTTATTGTCCTGCAGTTGTCTTGAGTAGCTAGTTCGAAAACACAAATGCAGTTGAAATATTTTAGACCTTGTAACTACAAAAAGACCTGACCTTATTGACAATGTCAGTATAGCGACAGGGATCAGTGATAATGGTGACATCATAGCAATGATGTTTATGAAGGTCAGTAAATCCCTCAAGAACACAGGGGAGTGTTTATACTGGAAAAGCAGTTATGCAGTTGTTAACACCCTACTTAGACAATGAATGGACATCATTTAGTTCTAATATGATGGATGTAGAGGAATTATCAGCAAAGTTTAAACTGTTTGTAAATTGTGCTCTGGAGAAGTATGTGCCAAACAAGTGGATTTAGGATGGAAAAGACCCACCATGATGTAATAACAAAACTCTGAAAATGCTCAGGAAGCAAAGCCTATGAACAAGTTTTAAATTTTGCATTTAAAAAATCATTCATGCGGGAGGATCATATGGACATAACATCATTTGACTGTTGCAAATACTCCCATATGGAGGACGTAGAAATGGATATACTTGGCATTGGAAACAAATAAGTCACCAAGTCCGGACAAAATATCAGTTCAGTTTTACAGGTGGTACTGGATGGCATTGGCTCCTTACATATCATTCATGTAGCATGAATATCTTTATCAGCACAAAGTCCCAAATGACAGGAAAAAAGTGCAATAATGCAGTAGTGTCGCAAGCAAAGGGCAACATGCAAATAAGAAATCTCTTCAGTGTATACAATTCCTAAGTTGCTGGTCCTGAAGTGCCTAATCTTGATGCTGCTGTAGAAGTGGGCCACGACCAGTCAGCGCAGCGCTTATGTCCTCTTCGCATAGAGGCCGCTACCATCGCATTGTCGTCCTATTGGGGGGGGGGGGGGTTGGTCAGTGTGCAATTGGCTGATGTCTTCTTTACAACCCTCTCTTCTCTCTCGTTTCTGACTGGCATGCCAGCACTTGACTTTACACCGTAACATTCCTCCGCCCAAAGCAACAGACCGTCGTCACATAGGGAGATTGACAACAGCGGGGAGGCAGGAGTGTGCATGCTCTGAGGGACTGGAAGTTGTGGCTGCAGAGGACATCCGGCCTTCGCTCGACGGAAACGTCCCCCAGAAAATGACCAGAAGGGTGCACGTCCACCTCCTGAGGCCCATAGCAAGACGTAGAAGGCGTCGGCTGCTGCGGCCTGTGAGGGGGCAGTGTCCAATTCCATCGGTAGGATGAGAGGAGGTGGAGGAGGAGGCAACGGCTCCGTCTCGGTGGGGTCATTCCATGGTGTCGTGATGACACCCTCTGGCGGCTGCTTTGGCCATGCTGTCCTCGGGATCTGTGAATCTGGGGGAAGAGATACAGAAGGATATTCATGCACGTGACAGTGGCAAAGTTGACTGTGATGTCGGCACTGCAATCCATCTGAGCCTGAAATGAGATACATGAATGTGCCAAGTCGACAAAGGATCTCGCCTCATGCCCACCATCTGCTGCTGCTAAAAACCCTTAAAAAAACAGTATCATGCGGCGTGAAGTGATACTTGCAGCCTTCCTTCAGCTCCAGTGCTGAGGAGGGTGGAGCAGGTGGGGTAGTGTCAGATGGCAGCATCCGTGAAGCAATTCTGCCGGCGATGGTCCATCTCATGGATGTGAACGATACGAGGCGAAAACAGTTGCAGTGCTTGATCCCTGGTGTGTGTGTGTGTGTGTGTGTGTGTGTGTGTGTGTGTGTGTGTGTGTGTGTGTGTGTGTGTGTGTGTGAAGTTTGGCCATCTGCTGCTTCAAAGTTCTGACAAAACGTTCCACTTTGCCATTTGACTGTGGATGTAACAGTGCACTAGTTAGATGCTGTATGCCATTGCATTCACAGATGTTTCAGATTCATTTTTGTGAACTGAGGGCCATTGTCTGACACTATGACTTAGGCAAGCCTTCGAGGCAAAATATAGAGGACAACACCTGAACTGTGCTACGTGACATTGTCGAGTTCATTGGCACAGCAAAAGAAAACTTTCTATAGGAGTATACCACAATCAACCAACGAGTGTTCGAAAAATGTCCCACAAAGTCCATGTGCACACGCTGCAGTGGTGATTGCAACTTATGTGAAGCAGAGAATTTTTGGAGTGGAGTGGAGTGGAGTGATTTTCCACACATGCATGACACTGTGATGTCATCTGTTCTATTTGGGTGTCATACCTGCCAAGTACAGTATTGTAGTGCTGTTTCATATGAACAATCCCCCAGTGTCCTAGGTGAAGTAACTGCAACACTTCTTTTTCCAAAGCTTTGGAATCAACACATGTGACTGTCCACTGTAATTTTGAACAAGAATCACACCTTTCTGTACAGCGAGGCTATGCTGACATGCAAAGTATTGGGGTACTACAGAATGATGAGCATCAATGTGACAACAAGATGCAGCAGAAGCCTCAAAGTCTGTATCAGGGCCAATCGGAAGATGTGAAAGTGCATCCGCATTACCATGTAGAGCTGTCGGATGATACACAATCTCGTACTGATATTGAGACAACAGCCAAAGCTCATCATTGCAATTTTCGGGCAGTTTGTACAGGAATCGGCTTCATCGGATGAAACAAGGACTGCAATGGCTTGTGATCCATTACTAAGTAGAATTTTCTGCCATACAAATAGTGGTGGAATTTGGTGACACCATACACAATTGCCAATGCCTCTTTCTCTATTTGTGAATAGTTACACTGAGCTTTGGCCAACACTTTTGATGCAAAAGCAATAAGCCTGTCTTTGTCACCAATTATGTGCAAAAGCACTGCACTGATTCCGTAAGAGGAAGAGTCAGTTTGCAACACAACTGGTTTTTCAGGATAAAAATAAACCAACATTGATCACTGAGAAATGCATCTGTAAGTTTTTGAAAAGCATCTTGGCACTCATCCGTCCAAACAAATTGGACATTTTTGTGGCACAAGTGATGCAATGGAGCTGCGATTTGTGCAGCATTCAGTATGAATCAAATATAATAGGGAAAATGAACTAAGACTGACTGCAATTCTGCGACATTACAAGGAACTGGCAGATTATGTATGGCTAACAATTGTGGCCGAAGCAGATGGACACTGTGAGTGTTTATGACATGGCCAAGATACTGCAACTCAGGGTTAAAAAATCATACTTGTCCAGTCTACACTTTAGTCCTGCATCAGATAACACATGAAACAAACCGTGCAATTTTGCAATGTGTTCTTCAGGTGTGCAATCTGCTACAACAATATCGTCAAAATAGTTTGAACAGTTTGGTACTTGTGCAGTAAGCTGTTCCAAATATTTAAACAAGTCCAAATGAGTGTTCACAACACATACTTTTTGAGATTCTTCGTCTAGTGGTATTTGAAGATATGCGTCGCACAAATCAATATTTGAAAAGTAGTGGCCAGCGCCTAATTTGACCATGAGATCCTCAGGGCATTGCAATGGATAAGTATCGGTCACGGTTTGTGGGTTGACTGTTGACTTTGTCAACACACAGGCGAATGCGACCTGACAATTTGGGGAGCAAAACCAGTGGACTTTGCCCACTGACTAGCTTGTAGGGGTGTAATAGCTCCGCTATCTTTCAATTCTTTCAGTTTAGCTGCCACTTTGTCCCGTAACTCAATGGGAACTGTTCTGGCCTGGCAAAATTTCAGCTGAGCATTGTCTTTCACAGCAATATCTGCAACAAAATTATTAGCCTTGCCTAAACCTTCAGAAAAGAGTTCAAGGAATTCTTTCAGCAAGCTAGCTACACTGTCTTTTGCATTGAATGCAGACACTGACAACACATTGTCCTGAATTTTAAAGCCAAACGAATCAAGGCCAAATGTGTTCTCACAATTGTGTGATTGTAGCACAGTGAAAGTTATAGATTGCGTATTCGAGCAATACATGGCTGGCAGTGTACATTTTCTGAGAACGGGAACATGTTGTCCATTATAAGCAGTCAGGTGCATGCTAGTTTTAGGCAGTTCTGAGGAGCCTAACAGTTCATGTGTGTTATGATTCAGCAGTGTAACACAGGCACCCGTGTCCAATAGAAATTTCACGTTTTCCACTAATATGCAAATTGACGAAAAGTTTCTGAAACTGTTTGCTTGCTAGTTTTGCTAATGCCTGCAGCAGGTGTTGATTACACTGCATTTATGACATGGGCCTTGTGACTAGATTTTTATGAGTGGGCAGAATTCTTATGGTTGTTCCATTGCAAAGATATGGATTGTATGTGACCTTTCTTGGCACAAGCATAACACTGTGCTTGTCTGGACGGGCAGTCTTGGCGTTGGTGCTGTGAATAGCACCGAGGGCATAACTTAATTCTGTTCGTCTGTTAAGAGAGCTGTTGCCGCGTCATGGAGAACTGTTTACGTGACATGGCACGCAGATCCTGTTGCTGCCTAATGGGCTCGTCGCAAGCAAGAGACGACTCAACCTGACAAATTGGTGGCTGCTCAAATTTATTGGCCAACGCAGCACCTGAGTCGTACTGATCTAGTATTTGCACTACGTGTTGAGATGATGGATTGGACTGTTGGAAAATCTGCTCTTTAAGTCTGTCATCAGTTATATTGTACGCGACCACATCACCCAACATCACATCTAAGTATAAAGCACCACAAGCACATTTGAATTTGCATTTCCTGGTCATACCCTGCAAATCTGTTACCCACTCGCGATAAGATTTTTCTAACCGTTTCCTGCAATTAAAGAATTGGTACCTAGCTGCTACCACATTCACTTGTTGGTCGTAATAGTTAGTTAGCAAATCTGCAACCTAATCATGGGAAAGTTCCCTGGGAGTAGTGCTAGGGAATAATTTCTGAATAAGGGGAAACACTGCACTTCCTACTGTTGACAATAAATAATGCAGTTTCACAGTATCTGGTACATTGTGAGCAATTACATGAACTTCAGACTGTTGCAACCACTCAAGCCACTTTTTCACTAAACTGGTTAAAAGGTGGTATGGCACTCGGAGCTTCAGCCGGTGTTGTATTTTGCACTGTATTTGTTTGATTCGCCGGGAGATGCTGTACCATGTTTAGCATTGTGATTATTTGTTGGGTCTGAAACTGAAATATCCGTGTTAGCTGCGTTGCATCTGTCACTTGCAGCTGAGGTGCCTGAGCAGGGGGTGGGTTGCTCATAGTGGAAAAGACAAATGCAATAAACAGACAAGGCAAGCAATAAAAATAAGTACAAAAGCAAAGAAAATTTCCGCAATGCCCACTTGAAAACACTGATTATCAAAAGCACTATAAGACACATTGTTAAAGCAAGTAAACACACCCCTGCAAAGAAAAGTCAATGTAGAATCTAGGTGCCAGAAAAACACAAAAGAAAATCTGTGGCCGCCAGGCACTGGGTTCTTCTTATAACTTGTTGCCAATGTTGAACCCTGCCTTGTTGTCAAAGCTGGCATGTCTAGAAAACTTGGTTCTCAGATTGCTGGACAACAATTCAAGCAAATCGTATTGAAGAGTTTTATTACGAAATGAATCGATAACAATACTTAACTTTGACGGTAACACAGAAGTGTTGCAAGCAAAGGGCAACATGAAATTAAGAAATCTCTTTAGTGTATACAATTCCTAAGTCACTGGCCTTGAAGTACCTAATTTTGATGTTGCTGTAGAAGTAGGCCGCAATCAGTTGGCACGGCACTTATGTCCTCCGCCATCATGTTGTCATCCTGTAGAGGGGTCAGTCAGTGTGCAATTAGCTGACATCATCTTCGCAGCCCTCTCTGCTCTCTTGTGCCGGTGCTTGACTTTACACTGTAACACCTATATCCTTAATGCTGGAGTGCTGCAGAATTCTTGAACAATTTTAAGTTCAAATATAATAAACTGCCTTCAGGCAGAACAGCTTCTCTTCCAAATCAACATAGATTTAGAAAGCACTACTTGTGTGGGACTCAGCTTGTCATTTTCTTGCACAATACCTTGTGAACTATGGATAGAGGGCAACATGCAGATTCAATATTCCTAAATTTCTGGAAAGCTTTTGACACAGTGCCCCACTTCAGACTGTTAACGGAAGTCTGAGCATACAGTATAGGTTTCCAGCTATGTGACTGGTTTGAAGACATCGTAAGTAATAAAATCCAGTATGTTGACGTGAACAGTGAGAGTACATTGGAGACAAGGGTATCGTTAGGAAGTGCCCCAGGGAAGTGTCATAGGATTGCTTTTGTTCTCATTGTACATAAATGATCTGATGAACAGGGTGAGCAGTAGTATGTGCCTGTTTGTTGATTACGCTGTGGTATATGGGCTAGTACTGTCGTCGTGATTGTAGAAAGATACAGGATGACTTTGACAGAGTTTCTGTTTGGTGAGATGAATGGCAGCTTGCAATAAATGGCAAAAAATTTAGTGTAATGCAGATGAGTAGAAAAAAATCTGCTAATGTTCAAACACAGTGTTGGTAGTTTGCTGCTTGACACAGTAACGTCAATTAAATATCCAGGTTTAACGTCGCAAAGCGACATGAAAAGGAATGAGCATGTAAGGTAGTAATAGGGAAGGTGAGTGGTTAGCTTGGTTTATTGAGAGAGTTTTAGTGTAGCTAATCTACAAAGATGACCACATATAGAAAATTTGTGCAACACATTCTTGAGAATTCCTTGAGTGTTTTGGGCTCCCCACTGAACTGTATTAAAGGAAGACATCAAAGCAGTTCAGAAGTATACTCCTAGATTCATTATCACTAGGTTTTATCAACACTCAAATGTTACAGAGATGGTGTTGACTTGAATGGGACTCTGTGGAGGGAAGATTCTGATCTTTTCATGAAACATTATCAAGAAAATTTAAAGACTGGGAATTTGCAGCTGACCTCAGAACAATTTTACTGCCTCCAATGTACATTTGGCATAAGGACTGCGAAGACAAGATCAGAGAAATTATGTCTCATATCGGAGCAATAGACAGTTATTTTTTTCCCTTGCTCCATTTGCAAGTGGGATAGGAAAGATGATGACTGGTAGTCGTATGTGGTACCCTCCGCCATACACCATATGGTGGCTTGCAGAGCATGTATGTAGACGGAAGTAATAAGTGGATCCTAGTTGTAAGGGTGCTGATGTAGGGATGTGTGGAATGGTGTTACTACATGATACAATCTGTCTAAGAAGTGGATGAGGTGACGCATGGATAATGCTTATAAATAGTATAAAGGGATAGATATACTGTTGAGGTGACAGGGGTAGGTCCAAGAAACTTGCTGTACGATGTGAGAACAGGCCAGACTGTTGCTTGCTTAGAAACAACTGTAGATCATGTGAATAAGTAATTACTTAGGTAAAAACAATCTATCAGTGACTCTCCATCTAAGATAACAAACTGTACCTTCCTTACCAAGAAATCCTCAGTCCAGTAACAAAGTTTGTTTTAACATCACATTAAAATACTTTCGTTAGTAAAATTGGTGTGGTACTGAGCCAAATACTTCCCAGGGGCCAAGACTACATGACTGCCTCAACCCATGGCTTTCAAAATGTCATGTGAGAAAAAAATGAGTTGGTTTCATACTGTCAGTGTTTGGGTGAGGTTGCTATGTTTGAGATACCTTATTTTATTTGAGCTCATAACATGATAAGATATTCTACAACTGATGGACAACAGTGAACTTGGATGATAATTTTGTGGATCACTACTGCTAACGATATACCAGATTGCTTTGACCTGCACTTTCTTTCAACCACTGCGCACAGTTTTATGTTTGAGGGATTTATGGTATATTGCAGTTTAAATAAGGGCGAATTCAGCTGCAAATTTGCTGTAGTGTCTGACAGAGGTCCCGCTAGGTGCTGGAGCTGTTTTCAGTTTGAGATTTCAGCTGTTTCTCAACACCACTACCCGTCCAGGTAGCCATGCATGTTAACATGACCGCATCTGGGACAGGTAAGTATCCCAGCCCCAGGTTTGAACACACCTGGCAAATTAACGAGGAGGGGTTGGTGTGCTGCCCAGCCTGGGTGTAATGTTTAGGCAGTTTCCCACATCCCACCAGGTGAATATGGGTTGGTTCCCATGTTCTGCCTCAAATACATGCTACACAAACAATTAGAACACTTTATCACACTTGCACACAGAATTTACTGTGTATTAATATGGATTGGGTACACTGCTTCTATACTGGTGGGTGAACAGGAGACTGATTGCCTTAGCTGTCTGATCTCCTTAAACACTTACTCAGCACTCAACACCACTAACACTAACATGTATTTCACTTATCTATTGAGTGGTGTAAGAATTAAATCATGGCGGTACTTCTGCATCATTGAAAACTTGAGTTCATCATTTCTGCTTTAGCTCTGATATCCTCAATTTCAGTTCCCGCGTCATCCACGATTGTTTGGTCACTAACTTTGCTGCCACTAACAGCCTTTACATGTGACAAAAATTTCTTCAGGTTTGTGAAAGATCTTTCCATCACATTCTGCTATGGTAGTCACTGAAGGCTTCACTTGCTGCTGTCTTGTCAGCCAAACACATTTCATTCAGTATCTCCAACCCTGTGCTTTGTTTTACACGTATTACGCAGTAATCTCTGTTTCTTTATAAGTTTCTTGACAGTGACTGTACACCATGGAGCATCCCTCCCATCATGACTGCTCTACTAAGCATATATTTATCCTGTATCTGGTCAATTATTCTTTCAACTTCAGCCTCAGTTATTCTGTGTGCACGTGTCTAGAGCTAAAACTTATTTAGTTATCACATTACTGCCTCTTTATATGGTCTACTGAACCTGTAAATCTTTTTACTCCTCTTTGTACCTTGGCAATCATTGTCGCTACATCTCCCTAGTGACCAGTGATGCCAGTTTCTATGTGGACATCCTTAAAGAGATAATAATAATGTCGTGTGACTGGGGCCTCCCGGCAGGTAGACCGTTCGCCTGGTGCAAGTCTTTCGATTTGACGCCACATCGGCGACTTGCGCGTCGATGGGGATGAAATGATGATGATTAGGACAACACAATGCCCAGTCCCTGAGCGGAGAAAATCTCCGACCCAGCCAGGAATCGAACCCGGGCCCTTAGGATTGACAATCTGTTGTGCTGACCACTCAGCTACTGGGGGCGGACCTTAAAGAGATTAGGGCTATTTATTGCCATGAATACCAATATATTTCCATCACAAGTGAGCTTCTGGACTAAATGTTCTACTTAGTTTTCAGTTAAACCATTAAGTAATGTTCTGCAAGACGACATTCTTTCTTACTTTTTTTATCTCCATAGTGTTTCTTGCAGGAAGTAAATTATAAAAGATGTCAAATTCACCGGTGTTGAAAATATCTGTGAAAACTCTCAACATTGTATCAATCATGGCAGTGTAGTGTTCTTCCACTTTGTGTGTCTACAGCACCATTTCTCCACTTAGATTCTGAAATGAGAGCTCCAAAAAGTGTTTGACAGGGTTCCCCATGGCAGACTGTTAACGAAGGTACAAGCATACGGGATAGATTTCCAGATATGTCAATGGCTCAAAGACTTGTTAAGTAATAAAACCCAATACATTGTCCTTAGTGGCAAGAGACAAGGCTATCATCAGGAGTGTCACATGGAAATGTGACAGGACCGTTATTATTCTCGAAATACATAAATGACCCAACTGACAGGGTGAGCAGCAGTCTGTGGCTGTTTGCTGATGATGGTGTGGTGTGCAGGAAGATGTCATTGTTGAGTGACTGTAAGAGGATACGAGATGAGCTGGAAAAATTTTTATTTTGGGGGATGAATGGCAGCTACTTTTAAACGTAGAAAAATGTAGCTTAATGAAGATGAGTGGGAAAAAGTCCTATAATGTTTGAATACAGCATTAATATTGTGCCACTTGACATGGTCATGTTGATTAAATACATGGGTTTAACGTTACAAAGTGATATGAAATAGCTCGAGTATTTAAGGACGGTAGTAGGGAAGACAAATCATTAACTTTGGTGTATAGGCAGAACTTCAGGAAAGTGTTGTTCGTCTGTGAAGGCGACCAGGTGTAGAACACTAGTGCCACCCATTCTCGAGTATTGCTCAAGTGTTCGCACCAGGTCATATTAAAGGATGATGTTGAAGCAGTTCAGAGGTGGGCTGCTAGATTTGTTATCAGGAGGGTGGATCAGCGTGCAGGCATGTTGGAGATGCTTCAGGAACTCAAATGGGAATCCCTGGAGGGAAGGCAACATTCTTTTTGAGGAACACCACGGAGAAAATTTAGAGAACCAGCATTCAAAGCTGACAGCGGAATTGTACTGTCCATTTCATCACTGACAACATTACAAAGTCATCAACAAACTGTGTTTTTTTTATCATCTTCTGTAGTTATTTTTCTAATTTTCACATAAGAACAGAACTCCTAATATATTAATTCCTGGTCTGTCTTTCTTCAACCAATCATTATTATAAATTTTCCTCATTATGAAAACAGAAAAATTTGCAGCTGTCAGTTAGCATCACCTCAGTTCTGCAGCAAGTGTAAACTTTCCAGAACTGAAGGAGACATTGACATCAAGTAATACTGTGATGTGAGCCAAGGAAATGATTTTAGTTACTAATGTCATTATGTACAGTTTAGTATGGTAACACAGAAGTTGTGTGTGTGTGTGTGTGTGTGTGTGAGAGAGAGAGAGAGAGAGAGAGAGAGAGAGAGAGAGAGAGAGAGAGAGAGCAGCAAGGGGGGATGGCATGTTTATGTATCTACATTTATTCTTCTGCTCTGTTCTGTGTAATATTTATTATCTTCCAGGACCTAAAAAGATCAATAATAGATGATGGCCTTGCAGTGATTGTGAACCATGTTATTATCCCTCATTCCGGCTGGGATTCCACATCATCTGGTGAAACATGTTGGTCAACAATATTCAGGAATGCATCAGGAGTTTTGCGGTAAGGATTGGAGTTCCAATTTTGTTAAAGAATTAACGAAAAATTTCAGCAAATTGAATGTGAGGGTTTATTCATACGCCTTTTGCTTTTTCTCAGTTACGTGCTGTCTGATATGACACAAATACAAGGGTAATCCCAAAAGTAAGGTCTCCTATTTTTTATAAGTACAGAACTCTGTTTCTGTGGCAGTTTGTCACACTTTTATGAAGAGTTCTTCACGCGCTGAGGTGCTCAGTCTTGGCTTGGCAGCCGTTGAGAATGGAGCTCCTGTTGGATGTTACCGCCAAGTGCAAATTGCGCGCAGTTATTCGGTTTTTGAATGCAAAGGGCACGCACCGATTGAAATCCGTCGCCAATTGACGGAAGTGTATGGTGAGTCGTGCATGGATGTCAAAAATGTTTGTAAGTGGTGTAGAGAGTTTGTAGCTGGTCGGACTGAAATTCATGATGAACAAAGGGGCGGGAGACTGTCAATTTCTGTGGAGACAGTGTTGAAGGTTGAGCAAAGCATGCATGAAGATCGGTGGATCAACCTGGGTGATCTCTGCATGTTGGTTCCTGAGGTTTCCTGAAGCACTGCTCAGAGAATTTTAATGGAAACATTGAACTACCGGAAGGTGTGCGCAACATGGGTGCCACAAATGCTGATTGAGGACCACATGCGGCAGTAAGTTGATGCTTCCTGCACATTTCTTCACCACCTTGCAGCCAAACAGGACAACTTTCTGGACACAATTGTCACAGGTGAGGAAACCTGGGCACACCACTTTACACCTGAGACCAAGCAACAATCAAGCCAGTGGCGGCATCCTTCTTCACCAAAGCTGTGGAAATTCAAACAAACGCAGTCTGCCAGTAAAGTCATGACAACCGTTTTTTGGGATCGGAAAGGTGTATTTTTGGTTGACTTTGTGTCCACTGGGACCACAGTTAACACTGACAGGTACTCTGAGACTATGAAAAAACTCAAACGGGCAGTTCAGAACCAGAGAAGAGGAATGTTGAGCAAGGGCGTAGACATTCTCCATGACAACACTTGCCCACACATCGCTCGGGAAACCGTTGCACTCCTACAACAGTTTCAGTGGAACATGATCACCCACCCACCCTATAGTCCTGACTTTTCACCCAGTGGGTGTCACCTGTTCCCTAAGTTAAAAGAACATTTTGCCACAAAGTGATTCAGCTCTGACGACGACGTGAAAGAAGAGGTTCGTAACTTTCTGAGCAGCATGGAGGCGAGCTGATATGACATGGGCACACCAAAACTGCCACAGCGTCTACAAAAATGCATCAACAGAAATGGTGGTTATGTCGAAAAATAGCTAAATGTTCAAACTGTTAACTGATGTAAACCGTTGTAGAAATAAACAGGTCCATGTACTTATAAACAAATAGGAGACCTTACTTTTGAGATTACCCTCGTATTATAGGTAGTTGTAAAATTTTAATTATCATCTCAAACAAATCAGACTGTCATCATGAAACTTGGTGATGGAGTTAATCCTTCTCTGCTTGTTCCCTCTTCCATGTGATGCATTTTTCCCAATTATCGATGATTTCATGGGCACCTGGGTTGTAAGGAAGTCTGCCTTTTGGGTGTTCAGGAAATGTTACACCTTAATAATTGTGTGGTCGTCACCCTGGGAATGTCTACCACAGAGTGGTTTTTTCATCTGAGGAAAGAGGAAGAAATCAGTGGGTACCGCGTCAGGAGAATACAACATCCATCTAAGAAGTTCTAAAACTGATTTTATTTGTGGTGTATAAGCAACATCAGCACAGTAACTATGGTGGCAGCTTGAAATGACAATTGTAAACAACAGATGTGCATTCAACTAGTCAGTTGTTAGCAGGCAGTGTTAAATAGAGGACATGCACGTAGCACGTCAACATTGTTGTGTTACACATCACAGTGGAACAGTGTCTCAGAATCAAATGTTTGAGACATTCTCCAGAACGTTTTGAAGAGTGTCTCAGAATCAGTTGTTTGGGACATTCTCCAGAATGTTGTGTGCGCAGTGTGTCCCGCAAACCTTGGCCCGTGAACAAAAATGGCATGTGGACGCCTGCTGCAACTTGATTGAAATGCAAAACATGGACAATTCTTTTCTGGAAAAAAATTGTCATGTATGACAAAACTTGGTGGTTGTTGTTGTTGTTGTTGTTGTTGTTGTTGTGGTGGTGGTGGTCTTCAGTCCAGAGACTGGTTTGATGCAGCTTTCCATGCTGCTCTATCCTGTGCAAGCTTCTTCATCTCCCAGTACCTACTGCAACCTACATCCTTCTGAATCTGTTTAGTGTATTCATCTCTTGGTCTCCCTCTATGATTTTTACCCTCCCCGCTGCCATCCAATATTGGTGATCCCTTGATGCCTCAGAATATGCCCTACCAACCGATCCCTTCTTCTAGTCAAGTTGTGCCACAAATTTCTCTTCTCTCCAATTCTATTCAATACCTCCTCATTAATTATGTGATCTACCCATCTAATCTTCAGCATTCTTCTGTAGCACCAAACTATTTATCGTCCATGTTTCACTTCCATACATGACTACACTCCATACAAATACTTTCAGAAACGAGTTCCTGACACTGAAACCTATACTCAACGTTAACAAATTTCTCGTCTTCAGAAATGCTTTCCTTGCCATTGCCAGTCTACATTTTATATCCTCTCTACTTCGACCATCACCAGTTATTTTTCTCCCCAAATAGCAAAACTCCTTTGCTACTTTAAGTGTCTCATTTCCTAATCTAATTCCGGCAGCATCGCCCGATTTAATTCTATTACATTCCATTATCCTCGTTTTGCTTTTGTTGCTGTTCATCTTATATCCTCCTTTCAAGACACTGTCCATTCCGTTCCGCTGCTCTTCCAGGTCCTTTGCTGTCTCTGACAGAATTACAATGTCATCAGCGAACCTCAAAAGTTTTTATATCTTCTCCATGGATTTTAATACCTACTCGGAATTTTTCTTTTATTTCCTTTACTGCTTGCTTAATAAACAGATTGAATAACATTGGGAATAGGCTACAACCCTGTCTCACTCCCTTCCCAACCACTGCTTCCCTTTCATGTCCCTCGACTCTTATAACTGCCATCTGGTTTCTGTAAAAATTGTAAATAGCCTTTCGCTCCCTGTATTTTACCCCTGCCATCTTCAGAATTTTAAAGAGAGCATTCCAGTCAACATTGTCAAAAGCTTTCTCTAAGTCTACAAATGCTAGAAACGTAGGTTTGCCTTTCCTTAATCTTTCTTCTAAGATAAGTCGTAGGGTCAGTATTGCCTTACGTGTTCCAACATTTCTACGGAATCCAAACTGATCTTCCCCGAGGTCGGCTTCTACCAGTTTTTCCATTCGTCTGTAAAGAATTCGTGTTAGTATTTGGCAGCCGTGACTTATTAAACTGATAGTTGGGTAATGTTCACATCTGTCAACACCTGCTTTCTTTGGGATTGGAATTATTATATTCTTCTTGAAGTCTGAGGGTATTTTGCCTGTCTCATACATCTTGCTCACCAGATGGTAGAGTTTTGTTAGGCCTGGCTCTCCCAAGGCTGTCATTAGTTCTAATGGGATGTTGTCTACTCCCGGGGCCTTGTTTCGACTTGGGTCTTTCAGTGCTCTGTCAAACTCTTCATGCAGTATCATATCTCCTATTTCATCTGCATCTACAGTCTCTTCCATTTCTATAATTTTGTCCTCAAGAACATCGCCCTTGTATAGACCCTCTATATACTCCTTCCACCTTTCTGCTTTCCCTTCTTTGCTAAGTACTGGGTTTCCATCTGAGGTCTTGATATTCATGCAAGTCGTTCTCTTTTCTCCAAAGGTCTCAATTTTCCTGTAGGCGGTATCTATCTTACCCCTAGTGATATGAGCCTCTACATCCTTACATCTGTCCTCTAGCCATCCCTGCTTAGCCATTTTGCACTTCCTGTCAATCTCATTTTTGAGATGTTTGTATTCCTTTTTGCCTGCTTCATTTACTGCATTTTTATGAAACTACCACAAAATGACAACATGCAGAAATTTACATGAAGGGCCAACACTTTGGTAACAACTGAAATTCAAGCCAGTTTCATGTGTGAGAAAAACTATACCTCAGAGGAGGATTTTTCTGCCAGTTTCGCATGGACGCATGAATGATATGTACATTTTACTTCAGCAGTTGGAGACTAAGTAGTAGACGTGAAGCTTAATATTTTTCTCTTTTTTAATTAATCCAGTGTTGAAACTTTTTGGACTGATGGTGTACAGTGGGTGGGGCAAATTTTGATTGCCCAAAGTAACAGCATATATTATGGAGGCCTGTGCAGAATGAGCAGGAGCATTGTTGTGGAACAAAACCTCTTCATATACAGCTTCCCATGATGCTTCATTTTGACGGCTGCCCATAACCTCTTCAGCAGATTTTATTTCTATGCTCCTGTGTCATTTTGCCCCTTATGAGCATAATCTGTTATTTCTACTCCAAGAAGGGAGAGAGAAACACTGATGATGGTTGGATCTTCGTCTGCTTCAATGGTGGTGAATCCACATGTTTGCATTACTTACTTTGCTCCTTTCCTCTCAGGAGCGTAGTGATACACGCAGCACTCATCCACGGCTATTAGGCAGTTAAAGATATTGTCTGGATTGACCTGACAGCTGCAACATTTCTGCTGCTGCCTCGGTTTGGAGAGCTTTATGAATGTGTGTGAGTAACCAAAGAAACCAACGGATAGTAATCTTTTTCATGTTCAAAATGTCATATATGGTGCTAAAAACTGAATCATGACTGATTTTCGTTATTGCCTCTGTGGTGGTATGCCAGTCTTCGAGCAACACAGCCTCTACTTCTCTTGTGAATACAAGTTCTTCACATGGAGATAGTCTGCCACTTTGTTCTTAATCATTCAGAATTGTTTGACCACACTGCTTGCACCACCTAATCATTGTGTCATATAATGGTGCATTTGGTGCACCACCAACTCCCTTTCAAATGCAGAAAACAATCTACCCTGCAATAGTCCACTTTTCCAAAAGCTTTGCCTTTTTTTTTTTTTTGGTCCCTCTAGCAAGGTGCTTTGGTATTGTGGCATGAGGTTTGCAGTGTGTTCCAGGACTGCAGTCACGTACTGCAAACAGAAAAAAAAATAATTTTGTAATGTTACGTTTTCAAGGTGATTAATTAAAATTTTATGGCCACCTACTGTACATTATTTTTACATGTTGCTGATGAAACCCATGTAGTAGTGGCCTTTCTCTGCTCTTTTATTGGTGGAAGTAAATTTAAAATTCCAAATGCAAATCACCCATAATCATAGGTGGCTACCATCTTTTAACAGCATGGTTATCATTTATCCTTGTAAAGTATTATTAATATAATGAGTCATATTTATCAGAGATCTTTCATGAATTGAACTGTAAATATTTGAAAAGTTTCCTTTACATTTTTGATGGGATGTTATTTTGTCTCTTTTTTTTTAAAGGAATGTTAGTTCTGCAGGAGAGTATGCAAGGAAAAAACTGAGAGAATGTGATGGTTTAGTTGACTCCTTGTTGTATGTTGTGAGGTCGGCGATTGAAAAATCAAACATTGGTAACAAAAGTGTTGAAAACTGTGTATGTGTGTTGAGAAACTTATCCTATAGATGCCAAGAAGTGGAAGATCCTCATTATGATAAGCATCCTGTTCCAACGCAAAGCAGAGTTGGTGCACAGCAGAAAGGTAATGTCCTCTTAGGTGTATTTTCTCCTTTCACAAACTATGGAAAAAAGTTTTAAATTTTAACTTTGTTTTTCTAATGTGTGTTGAATTCTGACTACTGCCAATTGGTGTTACCGTGCACGTTGATGCCAGTAATTTCTGCAGAGTGTAATTACTATATGCTATGTTGTATCCTTATCAGCTCAATTAGCATCCAGCTAGTCTTCTTAATTTGATTAATAATTTGCTATGCTGCTTTTGTATTCTTGAATTTTAATTCTGTGTGTGGCATTACATCATATAAAGGTATAATATTTCGTAGAGCAAGTCAGAGGTAAGCTTTGTAAGCCCCCATTTTTATAATTAACTCTTTTGCTAGAAAACAAGTTATGAAGTATAATAATAACTAGGAAATTCAGGTATTGTAAGCTAACCAGCTTTTGGCACTGGAGTGTTTTGTTTGTTGATGGAGCCACATAGGACACATCAGCATGTTACATTGATGATAATTTCCTCTTCGTATGTTTGATGATAAGTGGGGATGCAGAATGATAAGAATTTGCCTCAGAGAAATGAGATTTGCATTAAATTAAATCTTGCCTTTTTCTCTGAATTATCTTCATATCATTTCATACAAATGTACTTCATAACTATTTCTCCTGCAATTTATGGTCTTTTTGTCACATTTGTGCACTGTACAGCATTGAATACATACCTGAAATACCCACTCCTCACATCTGACGTGACATTAGTATTTATTGACTGCTAGTGGAATGTCAGTAAGAACAGTTGTAATAATAGTCACCGTTTTTATGGATAAATGCAACAACTTTTGTAGAAACTATATACTGATATGTGTAGTAGCAGAAGGTAAAATAATGAGTTACTTTCACTTCACTCCATAACTTCCCGAGAGACCTTTTAATCATTGCCTAAGCAAGCCCTTTCTAAAATGACAATTCCCTGGGGTCCACAAATAATAAATGCTACTTTTTTTAGGAAAGTTGTCCTGCCACACTCAAAACAAATGCAGTGTTAAGATAAATCTACTAAATAACCAGAATGAATAATGCACTGGAAGTAGTTTCACATTATGAGTACTGTAACATATTAAGAAAAGTTGTAAAAAAGAAATCCTGAAATATGTTGTACTTCGACAGTAAAATAAAACAGATACTGAATATTAGGAAGGGGGGAACAGGAAAATCAGCCATAGAAGATGAACTATTTCTTGTAAAGAGAATCAAACCGTTATAAAAACTCTTCATGTGCAGAAGAGACTTTTAAAAATTACTTTTAAAAACTAGGAGGAACTTTGGTGTAAGTTGTTTGGAAGAGAGAGCAAAACTGTTCTCAGAAGAAGTGATACTGATTGTCTAGTTTCGTTTTTGAAATTCTGTCCTTAGCACAGAGAAGTCCCCTTGGGTTAGAGCTGGCTTGATAGCCTAAACCTGGGAGTTCAGCAAGTATATGTCATTGACTTACAAATACGTAATAAATATGATGGAGATTACATAATACTAGCTAAACAAGACTGGAGTCTTTGTTGCAATCTAGATGCATATAAAAATGATAGTTTACTGGGAAAGAAGATGGAGTACACATTGCAATAAATAAGAAACCTGTATCAACTATAGTATAAATTGAGTTCAAACACAGGATATGTTCAACAAAACTTGTTTTCAGCAAGATAAAAATTTTAGCTACATTATTCTGCCAGCTGTCAGACTCTTTAAAGTGACAGAAAATATACTTCCTGGTAAATGTATTCCACACTCTTCCCAAAACAGATTGAGAGTTTAATGACGCACCAGTTGAATGGAAAAATTACAGTTTTCTTAAGTTCCAGGCAATAGAAGCTTAAGTGTTAACATTCCTGATCCATAAATATCAGTTCAAGAAGGATAAGGTTAAGTGATTTTGGCAATCTGCATTAAATTTGAAGTGGGGTTAGAGTCCAGTAATGGCAGAATGTGCGGCTCAGTGGTTGTATGAATAAGTTTCGAACTAGAAATCCGAAGGTTTGAGGTTTGATCCTCAGGTGACCCTAGAACATTTCTGTCATTTACTGCTTCTTTCACTTCTGAAAGTGATTTGGATCATGAAAAAACCCCATTTAGCAGCACCATGGTGTGGAGTCCATATTGTATTGAAGGTCCCCCTGTAACCTACTGGTTAACGCAAAGATTGAGGGAGGTCAAGAGCATACCATCTTTGTAGGACCATGCTAAGTAAATATCTGTGTTGTTCAAGCAAATCTTTGGGTTGAAGGCAGCTTCATTTTAGTGACAGAAACAATCCCCTGTTCTGCGTCAACTGCCTTTCCCATAACTTCAAATCTCCACTCTCTTGCAACAACTTTAATTGAGGACACTAAAAGGAATTATTCTTGAATCTTTGCAAGAATGCTTCACAGAAATGTTGGTATATGTGAGGATGAGGTGAAGTTGTAATTTTCCCCAGTCATGTGTTGCTGTGACATTTGCTGCAGCACCACTATCATTTTAGTGATGTATGAAGTAGCCTGCTATATGTGGAAATAATGTAATGAGTCATTGTAGCTGTTACATGTCAGACCCTTACTTAATTATATATTTGTATGAACTATGCAGTTTTATATGAGTTTCAGTAAAATTACACCAGTTGTCGTGTTAGAACAGACGTTTTATGTAGAATATGGTGTACATATGTTATCTGATTTGAGATGTTATGCAGGCCTTACAGTTTGTTAGTTGTCTATATCATGTGTTTCGTTGCCATAGCATGTAGACAAAAACCTAGAGAGTTTATATGTTGCCCATATCCTGTAGTCGATTTGAATGTTGTGCCTGTTCATTGTTTATTACTTCTGTTGTTGACAAACTTTGATTTTTTTTAAATTGTTGTTTTAGAGCATGTCGTTGCACATGTGTTTTAGAATATGCCATTGCACATTGTAGTTCAGTTCTCAGTGGCCTATTTAATATTAAGCAGTATTCTGTTTTTGCATGATGCAGCATTTACTTTTGTCGCTAATGTGTGGAATTCATATCTTTTAAGGTAATAGATTTTTATTTATTTTTTTTTTAACTTTATTTGTGGGCTTTTGTTTTGCACCTGTAACACACATACTTTAAGGTGATCTAATGGCTCAGCATATCTACATATAAAAATACTTGGTCTGTTTCCATTTTTGCAGACACTACATTGTACGTACTAAGTGTGTGTGAATTTGCTGTTCTCCCATTTAGTTATGAAAGGGAGACATAATTTTTCCATAGGTATAGTCAGAATTGGAAGCAGTTAATCGTAGAATGTATAGGGCTGGCTGTACATTTCTTAATACTGGTGATTTTGTTCTGAATAGGGCCATTCACATTTCACACTCAAGCCTGAAAGTGGATAAATAGAGAGTAAAATTTATTTTTAGTTTAATCTTTGGTGGTATATAAAAAGCCTTCAAATTTTATTTTAGGGTGTGGCATTTACTTTTAACTAATATTTTAATGTGATACTGAATGAGAAGTATGTGGGGTAGCAATAATAAATTGGAGTAGTGAAAGGAGGTATAACATAAATCATGAGTAACAAATTTGCCATAACATTAACCTCCTAATATTTCCATGTAGTACATGAGATTATGAATGCATTAGAACTTTCACATTTGTCTGAACCACATGCAGTAAAGCAATTCAGAGTAGCTTCAGTATATAGTTAATTTCATTTAATGCAGATGATGTGTGTATTTATGGTATAGGATTTCAATTAATCTGTCTTTTTTTCCTTTTATATATTGTTGAGGTTTTTGGTTTCTTCTTTAAATATAATTTTAAAATTCTGTCTTGTAGAGATAACTATCCCATATTATTTGTAAAACAAATTATTACATTATCTTCTCCTGTCAGTTATATATTTTCTTATTCCACTTTTTTTGTAGCATACAGCCTCTGTCAAGGTAAGCAACTGTACAAGTAATAATTACACAACTGCTTTTGAGTTCTGTAAACCTCTTACATGTGCAGCTAACAATAATTTTGTCAGTGCGCATGCTCATTAGCCTGTTTCCTCAAAGCTCAGAATTATTAGGTACTCTTCTCCCACAGAAATTAATGCACTGATAATTTACAATAGTGTTTATGCACACTCTGTTACTACATTTTATTGACTGATGTTGCATTCATGGGGCTACAGTGTTTGTCAGCTTTACTGTGTGAAATTAGCCAGGTCAATCAATTTGCCAGATAACATTTGTTCTGGTTTGTGTGCTACACTGACAATATTGTGTTGTAGGGTTTTAAAAGCCTACATCATCATTTTATCTTCTTTATGCTGATCTCCACTTCCCTTTGTGTGTGTGTGTGTGTGTGTGTGTGTGTGTGTGTGTGTGTGTGTGTGTGTGTGTGTGTGTTTATGATCAGTTCACATGTAGGCTGGATAAGTGTACTTACAGGCTGAAAGTTAAATTCACAAGTGTGTTATGTGGAGAAAACTGGAACCACATACCACTTTCTTTTAGCTAATGGCCTCTTTTGAAATTGTTTATATTTTCAGTTTAATAAGTGCTTTTGAATCTCAAAGAACTTGTAATGCATAAGGGAGAAACTGAGAATTATTATTGCCTCCTAATTCACTTCCCTTTTAATAACCACTCAGATTTACACTGCATAAACTTCCAACTTTTGCAAGTAATTGTTACTTTTTCAGTACAATCTCAGTGGGTTTTTTGTAAAGTAATTTCAATACGCCTTTGAACAACAGTATGTACAGTATGAGTCAAAAAGGACTTGACAGCTGTGGAATCACCTAGAAATTTATTGAAATAACTTACAGAATTGATAGATGTGTCATTTTATAGCAAGCAACCTCAAGTTTGATTCACAAAGTGCACCTGTACCCCCTCCCGCCACCAGGAGTGCCAGCGTAGTGCACATTTAAAACGCCTGGTTTCACTGGTGCAGAGCACAACGAAACATTCCTGAACACAATAATCTTCAGCAGTGAGTCAGAATTTCACCAGTGGCTTGGTGAACACCCACAACTGTACAATACAGGCCAGTGAAAATCCATGCGCAACCCTGGAACACATTTGTGACAGACCCGAAGGTAATGAGTTTTGTGCCCATAAGAAATTGAAAGTGTGTGGCCCTTTCTTCCTCATGGAAAAAACTGTCACTGGTATTGTGTACCTGGATATGTGTGAAAACTTATTAATTCCACAAATCAATGAAGATGACTGAAATAGTCTGGTTTACTACCAGCAAGACAGTGTACCACCTAATTTCCTCACGGAAGTTCAAGGTTTCCTAGATAATCACTTCCCAGGTCAGTGAATTGGTTGCAAAGGACCAAACGTGTGCCCACCTCACTCCCCAGACTTGACATCACTGGATTTCTTTCTCTGGGCTTTAATTAAAGACCATGTGTATGTTCTTCCCCTACCAATTTAGCCAACCTCAAAAATCGAATCTACACTGCTGCTGCACAAGGTACAAGTGTGGGAAGAAATTAATTGCTAGTGGGATGTCTGCCACATTACAGATGGTAGTCACATCAAACCAAAATGACACTTGACACTTTTATGTGATGCGTGAGGTTATTTGCTACAAAATGACGTGTCTACTGATTCTTGAAGTTATCTCAATAAATGTCTATATCATTCCAAAGTTGTAAAGTTCTGTTTGACTTACTCTGTATTATTCTTCTGCAGTAAAAAACCACAGACCCCAGTCCTTTGGGCACGTGTGTGTGATATTTCTGCCGGCCGCAGTGGTCTCGCGGTTCTAGGCGCGCAGTCCGGAACCGTGTGACTGCTACGGTCGCAGGTTCGAATCCTGCCTCGGGCATGGATGTTTGTGTTGTCCTTAGGTTAGTTAGGTTTAAGTAGTTCTAAGTTCTAGGGGACTGATAACCACAGCAGTTGAGTCCCATAGTGCTCAGAGCCATTTGAACCATTTTTTTGTGATATTTCTGCTGTGCACAAGTGGTTGAGTTTTTGATGAGTGGAGTTTGTTAAGACAAATATTTCACAGGATTGAGGACTTAGCACTTCTTAAAAAGTTGTGCAGCAAAGTTTTGAATTTCACCTTTAACAATGTTTTCATGCTCTATTATTACCCGTTCTTTCAGTTCAAATTTAAAGAAATGAAGCGAAGTCTCATTTGCTTGTCTTAATCACATTGGTCAACATTCACAGCACCCAGCATTCAAACACTTTCCAGAAACCCAGATTTTCAGTAATGGTAAACACACTTCTTTTAATGATGGAAAGCTTGCGAGACACTTGATTATAATATGGTGAACAGCACAAATGATATCATCAGTGTGTCATTGCAGTGGGTGATCAGCCATACCTCATTTGATTAGCCAGCAGTTTTCCTCCTCTGATTTCAGTACAGTAACAAATTCATACACAATAGCAGCACTATCTGTTTGTAGAATGATTTGATATTTCCAGTGAGAGTAGGAATAGTGTGAACGTAAAATCTGCAACACTGTTAACAATATAAAAAAAAATGGGAGTCCCTGCTCTTTCTGCCAACGTTGTACAGTGTATAATAGCACAAATGGTAAAAGCCAAATGTTACTTATTGGGAAAAGCATCTCATTTTTAATTTGGCTGCATATTTGTTCTCAGTTTCATTTCATATTTTTGATGAAATCTAAAAAAGCTTTATTTTTTTGTCACTTCACATTATTTTTTCATATGTAAATAATTCTTTCACATTTGTTTGTAGCTCCCCTCTCCATCCAGTTTCTACTCACTTCGCTCAGAAAACTGGAGTGTTCTTTTTGTATTTTATTTATATACTGTAGTCATAAAAGTGCTTGTCTTCGAACTCTGAGGTATCACTTAAATAATGTGTAACTAGTACCTCCGTAGAGGTGCCAAACATGGGATGCTCAACTAATGAGAGGTCTGTTCACTGTAACGCAGATGTGTGAGCATTATCTCAACACAGACAGGTTCCTAAAGATTGGAGAGCAAATGTAATGTCTGAAATGTGTGTGTAACTGAAAAATATCTAGGACAGTAATAACACATATTTTAATGATGTGTGTGCTGTGATTGTAGGTAACTGACCAACAAGACACAGTTGAAGTTGTACAAGGCTGTTGTCATCACCTTTCCTGCTGACACAGAGATTCTCACCTTTTCACACTCTCTTTATTGTTCTGTTAGACCCACATTTTCACCTTCTTTGACTCTGGAAAATGATTCTGCACCCAAGTTTTTTGAAAGCTCACTACACAATGCAGTAATGCTATCCCTTTTGCATTATACATGGTCTAGTCACATTAATGTAAGTACCGCCTATGTTCAATGTCATCATGCAGCTAGCAGTTGGTAGCGCTAGCAGCAGAGGGTATATAAAGCGTGTTTCAGGCTCCGGGAAACAGTGCTGTTGTTGTCATAATGTGAAAATGGAGCAATTTATCTGACAGTCAAAACAACATGATCAAGAGCTTTGGCAGCAAGGGTGGAAGCATTTCTGAAATGGTCAAATTTGTAAACTGTTCATATACCACTGTGGTTAAAGT
Source organism: Schistocerca nitens (assembly GCF_023898315.1). Taxonomy (NCBI): domain Eukaryota; kingdom Metazoa; phylum Arthropoda; class Insecta; order Orthoptera; family Acrididae; genus Schistocerca; species Schistocerca nitens. The sequence goes on along the minus strand of NC_064616.1, from coordinate 637,898,974 downwards.
ATATCATACATAGCAAAATGGTGCTATCCAAAAGTGGTACCAAGACATCTGTGGATCTGTGGTGCACCACAGACCATAAAAGACAGGGGTAAACAATGGGTGCATAGATATTTACAGATGAATAGATGTGCACTGTTGAGCAGCTGACCACTCTGAGGAACCAAGGGTTTATCAACAGTATCTCCTCAATGGCCATTCAGTGAATATTGCTGTGTATGTGTCTTCACAGCAGGCATCTGGTTCATGCATCCATGGTGGCTGCTGGTCAGCGATGATGAAGGCTGAAATTCACATGGGAATATCACAACTGGACATTCACTGAGTCGTTATAGGTGGCCCGTTCAGATGAATCACATTTTATGCTCCATCAGATAGATGGCAAACACTCTGCAACAATTTAACATAGGGGTCCATGCTGGAGGAGGTATCGTTGCGGTCTGGGGAATGTTTTTATGGTATTCCCTGGGTGAGCTCATCATTCTGGAAGGCATAGTGGATCAACACAAGTATGTGTCAATCCTTGGGGACCATGTCCAGCCCTATATGAAGTTGGTTTTTTCTTCGGCATAATGGCATCTACCAGCAGGGCAATGCGACATGTCACACAGCTCGCAGTGTAAATGTGTGGATTGAAGAGCACCAGAATGAGTTTAATGTACTCCCCTTTCTGCCAGACTCCCCAGATTTAGACCCAGTTGAGAATCTGTGGGACCATCCTGATCAGGCTGTTCGCGCCGTGGATCCTCAACTGAGAAACCTAGTGTGACTGGAGTTGGCATATCTCCACATCTCTGTTGCTACCTTCCAGAACCTTATTGACTCTCTTACAGCATGTTTCACTGTGATCCACACTGCAATATGTGGTTCTTCAGACTTTTGACAGGTGCTCATATTAATGTTACTGGACTGTGTAGAAATTAAGAAATTTGAACACTCACTTCCTTCTTTCTCTCTCCTTCTTTGACTTCAGTAAATGTGATTTCTCTTAGTATTTATTGTGATAATATATGTAACTAGTGTTCCTTAATAAATCATACATGATTATGTAGAAATGTATCTTAGTGTCGTGTGTTGCATCTGCTTAGTTCATAAAGTATTCTGCCTATATGTAACTGACTGCAGTGCAAGATATTGGCTTTGACATCCTATTTAATAGTTTTCTAGCAAGAGCAGTTTATGTAAACAAACATTTTATATTGTCATAAACCCATGTTCATTCACTGTGTATGTAAATGAGACTGTCTTCATTTATTATTGTATGTCAGATAGAAGCTGAAAAAATTACACTTTTTCTTGCAGTGTCAAACATCAAAATTTTAAAGGGGGCTCAAAAACAAGTTGGTTGTTGAACTCAATTTCCACAAATTTATAGTCAAGTTACATAATGCCTAGGAACATGAGTGTTGGGCCCGAAGACTATGAAGACATGGTTCTGCTAATGTAATAGATAATGGAAAATTACGTACACTTTAGGAAATAAATACATTTTGGTGTATTCAATACCATTTTGTGTGTGTGTGTGCGCGCGTGGTTCTCCCTCCCCTCCCCTCCCCTCCCCCCCTCCTCCCACTGAGAGAGGTTATGTGTGTACACATTCACCTACACAGGCTGGTTGCTCTTTTCGTTTGGCAATTACTTCTTTTATATCTTTGCTTCAATTTTTCGTCTTCTGCATGTAAGGAAAAGTTACTTTCTTTTATGTGCATAATAAGGGGTGTGGTATTTTACACCAATAATAGGTGTTCTGATGTGCATGCCTGCTGTTGAAACTGTCATGTAATTTTCAATTTTCTTTTAGCAGCTTTATAATTAACTGTGTTTTTTCTACAGCATTGAATTACCTTTCATTGATATTCCCATAAGATCTGTGAAATTTATTTGGATTTGTGGGGTTCAATTTGATGAACAAATGTTCTCATTTGCAATTAAATAGAATGCTTCATTACTGAAAGTTCATCTCTCCCAGTTCTCTACTCCCCTCACCCCTTTCCCCTCAAACAGGTGTGATATATCTCTCCCTCCCTCTCCTTTCACAATATGGATCAAAGATATGCAGAAACACAAGGAACATCTCTAAGTTTTTTTCTCATATGTTAGAATACATGTAGCATCAGAGACATTATTGTTTAATACATTAAATTGTTAATTGCACATGCTCGTGCTTTTCATTGGTTTTTGGTGTTTGCTCTATATTTCAGTGCAGCTTTGCAACATCTCGTGTGTGGGTATTAATGGCTTCTGAAAATTGAGGTACAAATCTTTGATTTTCTGAAAGTGCGCAGGGTGAAAAAAAAATTAATATGTGAAATGATTCATTGAAACTGAAGTTTTGTCTTTAAGATTGCAATATGCAGTATGTTATTGTGCTATCTGTGATTTTCATAGTTACAGACATTTGCTTCAAGAAGTGTAATGCTGTTACTTTTTTGTCAGAGCTGTGTCATTTGAATTTTTATTCCATTATATCACTTTATAGTATTAACTTCTGTCTTGTCATTTGTGAGGTGCTGTTAATACATTGTCTTGTACAGATTAGGCTTGCGTGTATGTGTGCATGTAGTTGGAGCCATTCGGTTACCATATGAAGTAGTAACTATGTTTGCATGAACAATTATTGTTATTTGTAACTGCAGCTGTGTAATTAGAGATAAATGCATGTGTGAAATTTAATTTGGTTGTTCCCTGTGCCTCATTTTGCTTTTGTATTTTAACCTCTTCAATGTTCTGTAGCTCATTGGTCCATGGAGTACTGTGTGTGTTTGTGTTTGTGTGTGTGTGTGTGTGTGTGTGTGTGTGTGTGTGTGTGTGTGTGAGCACATCAGTGCCCGTGTCCGTCCATATGCATTTCAATGCCTCGTGAGCTTGGAGATAATTCTTTAAGTTGAGAGGACTACTCAAGAAAGTTGATGGAGGGTGTATATTCTATGTAATTGTAGATAATAAGGAAGGACAGTACAGGATAGGATTCAAATTAATTTATTGCGCCGCTTCTAGATGTGCATTAAAAAATTACTTTCTCTTCCTGTTGCAAGATTTCTCTTGAAGTAAAAGTCAATAATTGATTACAGCGGGGATTGCTAAATGTGTATCCATATTACCTCTGAAAGAATATAATCTCTCATCTTCAAATAATTGGTGCTCTATTTCCTGTCAGAGAAGCATAGACGTAAATCCTGATATGTCTATTCTGATTTGAGTTGCATATAGTTTTCCGGAGCCCTTAATGTCTGTGGTGAACTCGTGCCAGAACATGACATGTCACACCTCATCCGTCCCAATCAGAACTATTACTCTACCTGTCGACAGTATTATAGCCATCAGTTTTTAGCAAAGAGAAATGAAAGTTTCATTCCTTTCAGACCCAAAGGGAACATCTCACAAGGGGAGGCCGCCAATTGTGAAATTCAGATTCGATTCATACTGCGCATAATAAAAGCTCATGGCCAGAGGTGTAATGTGGCAAAGCACCAAGATGCACTTCTCAGCCGTTGTCGAGAAAATCGACAGTTAATAGAAACCGTTGCGGTGAAATACTCTCTACGATGTATAACTTCCTATAGCGTCGTGGCGCAGCGGTAAGTGCTTGGGTTCGTAAGTTAAAGGTCGCCGGATCGAAACTCGCGCCATGCAATTTTTTTTTAGTATTTGTTTCTTGTAATTCAAAAATATATATATATATATATATATACAAATACTAAAAAAAGTTGCATGGCGCGAGATTCGATCCGGCGACCTTCGGATTACGAACCTGAGCGCTTACCGCTGCGCCACGACGCTGTAGGAAGTTACAAATCGTAGAGAGTATTTCACCTCAACGGTTTCTTTTAACTGTCGCTTTCTCGACAACGGCTGAGAAGTGCATCTTGGTGCTTTGCCACATTACACCTCTGGCTATGAGCTTTTATTATGCGCAATATGAATCGAATCTGAATTTCACAATTGGTGGCCTCCCCTTGTCAGTTATTGGTAGCTTGCCACATATTTACTACAACCACGCTTGCTGAAGCATGATGTAGGTGAATCTTAGTGAAAAAAAGTGCCTGTAACACGCATTTATCGTGTTTTGTGGGGACACACACTTTTCACATAAGTAGGTGTCAGTTTTGCAGTGAAACTATGGGGCTTCCTTAATGATTTTTAGTAGTAGCCACAAATAGAATTGGATTCATTGCTGTCAGTAGTGTTGAAACTCATGTCTATTATTTCCTGTTCTTATAGGTGACAATTTGGGCTGCTTTGGTGCAAGCAAAAAGAAAAAAGACGCACAGCCCATTCAACAGAAGGAAACAGCTGCAAGCAGCCGAAGCACAAATCAACGACTAGAACCTGTCAAAGGAATGGAACTTCTCTGGCAGCCTGAAGTAAGGAAAAAAACTTCTACTTCTTTACATTGTTATGTTGTTGTTTCTTGATCGTGATCATAATTTTCTTTTACTTAGGTTGTTCAGTCTTACCTCTCTCTCTTGCAAAGCTGCTCGAATCCAGAAACGTTGGAGGCAGCTGCAGGTGCACTGCAAAATCTTGCTGCGTGTTATTGGCAACCAAGTATTGAAATAAGAGCAGCAGTGAGGAAAGAAAAGGGTCTTCCAATTCTGGTTGAGCTTCTGCGAATGGAAGTTGACCGGGTTGTCTGTGCTGTAGCAACAGCTCTGAGAAATTTGGCCATTGACCAGCGGAACAAGGAACTGATAGGTATTATTAGGAACCACAGGATTGTCTCAAAAGTTTCTGTACAGAACTACTTGCTTTTAATTTTAATGTTTATCTGTTTCAGGGAAGTATGCTATGCGAGATCTTGTACAGAAATTACCGTCCGGAAATCCACAACATGATCAGGGAACATCAGACGATACCATTGCCGCTGTACTTGCAACATTGAATGAAGTAATAAAGAAGAATGCAGAATTCTCTAGGTTTGTGAGCTTGCCTATACTGTGATTGTCCCTAAAATATGATTTTTAGAAGAAGTGTTGTTCAAACTAGGTTTACACTAGGAATAACATACTCTATTAATATTTACCAGATATAATATTTATACTTTTTCCTTTCTTTTTGAACAATAGTTATATCAAGATTTCAATGTTCAGTTGTTTCTAAATTTTGAATATCATCTGTTGCCCCCCCCCCCTTCCCCCCGTGATGTGGGAGACGTAAATCTGTTATATCAAGATCTATCAATTTGGGTGTCTCAACACACAAAAAAAGGCTCAATCTGTTTCAGCAGAATCCATTGGTTCACACAACATGCTGAAAAGTTGCAGCAGGCTTGCATTTGTTTTTACCATTATTTACTAAAGGACAACAGCACCATTAGGAAATAGGTAGAGGTTGTAATGTAAACATCATGTCGTATGACTTGGGAAACATGATGATGTTGATGATGATGATGATTATGCATTTGCAGATTTCTTTACCTTCTGATGACACATTTTTATTTCTGAAACAGCAAAAATACTTGTTATATTGGAAACATTAATCCATCTGTGATTTTGAAAAGATTAAGACACGTGGATAGTTTGATCCTTAAGTTTCTATTAATGGACAATTTGGCAGTGTGCATTGTTCATCTAACAGCTGCCATACTTTTGGATGTAATACATGTTGAGAAATCACTTTTGAGAAATGATAGCCAGTAAACTGGGAAAGATACTGTTGGGTCAATGTGTGTGTACCAGCTGTAGAAGTAAATCATACATGTGAGTGTCTGATTTTGCAATACATACGAAGTAGATTGCCCAACAGCTAATATTTGATCAAAAGTTTACTCTCAGATGGTCTGTGTAGTGCTTCATAATCAGTTTAAAACCAAAGTTAATGACATCTTGTTGTCAGCTGTTGGGGTTGAAATGTGAATCCGTTATTTTCTTTTTATATGTCAGAATAAATGCTGTGGGTCGGTGTAATAAGAATTGCAAATACTTCCTCCACAAAAAGAAAAAAAAAGTAAGGCTACCCACATTACTAAAGAACTATTTGTCTTGGTATGTGACTGTTTTTTGATATTAAACAATGTCCTTATACTTAGGGGCAGGAAAAAGCCTTCTTATTTTATGGCGAAATTCAGTGTTATATTTTGCCAAATTTGGTGTTATTTTTTCCTAACTTGATGTTATTTTATAACTTATTTTTTTCCAAATTATTGTTTGCCAAATCTGGTGTTATTTTTCTTGCCAGATTCAATCTCATGTTTTGCACAATTTTGTCTTGGATTTTTTGCTAAATTCAGTGTTTTTTTCCAAATTATGTTTCATTTTTGCCATGTTAACTGCTTTTTAACTAAATTCATTTTTATTGTTTTGCCAAATTTAATGTTTTTTGTGAAATTCAATAATGTTTTAAAATTTGCTGATTTTTAAATCAAATTCTAGATTTTCTTGGCAGATTTGGTGTTTGTGTTTTTTTCACAAATTCCATGTTATATGTTTTTTTCACAAATTCCATGTTATATGTTTTTTTCACAAATTCCATGTTATATTTGCTAATTTTGGTGTTATTTTTGTCATGATAACAAAGTTCATTGCACAGGAAATGAACTGACAGGTTAAGATTATACTCAAACTTCGGCTTTGAGGAGACTTGAAGTCAAAATGCAAATTTAACGTTCAATAACTATCAGTTATGAATAATAGTGAATTACTGGCCTCAGATTTTTAACGTTTGTATACAGCAAAATTACAAATTTTTTGATACTGTATAAAAATAACCAATTTTGCATTATTTCGCTCAAAATTGCTAATTTTTCACAAAAATTTTCTGTCCCTACTCATGCTGTAGCAATTTCCATCAAAATTGTCAACTCACTGCCAGTGTATGAGTAGTTTACTACAGTAGTTTTCTTAAGCTCCACTGAAAGATACCTTCTGTAAGGTCTGCCACAAAAGAAATGTAACTGCAAATTTGGATATTAGTCAGATTTGTTTGACAGCTGTTGTCACCTTCAAAAAAGTACCTATTGAACTCCATGCCTACAATTGTTCCTTATCTTGCTCAGAACAGATATGTGTATCATTTTCTGTACATTAGTTACTCCCATTTTTGTCTTTCGGTGCTGTGCAAGAGCACATCTATAGTATACTGCTTGATACCAGTCACAAAGTTGATTGAACTTGTCACAGTGTAGCAGCACAACTGAACATAAAAAAAATAGCCATGCTCTAATACCCTGTGACAAATAATGCATTAGAACTGAAAAAAAACCTCTTTTTGACAAGGTGGTAGAGTATAATTATCTGCCAGTAGTTAGAAGTTCTTCAAAGACATGCAAGTGTGATTCTTTTGCTTATGCTTGCCAGTACCTACTGCCATATTGCTAAACCAATAGAAGCAATTCTGTTCAAAATTTCAAGGGAAACTGCCTAATGCCATTCACTGTCTTCATGATTATCATGTAGGTAGGTACCAAAACATCCCATGGTAGGAAATAAATTTTGGACTGACAAAACCAACAAAAATAATTGTGTAGTTTCAGTGAGAACCTAATTCATTTCATGCCAGTAGATTTTGGAAACTGATAGGGAGCTGAAGGAATACCTAAAATACTTCAAAAAGGACTGATGTTATCAGATTACACATTAGCTCTATTGTAATTACGAGGGCGGTTCAGAAAGTAACCTCCGATTGGTCACAGTGCGGGTTGTGGGGGGAGTAGCGACGCCATCTGTGCGTTCACGCACTCAACAGGTCAGTCGGCATCAAGCCGTGGTCGAGTGAACATCGTACCTGCGCTAGTTTAGTTTTTGTGGCAGTTTGAAATGTGTGCTGCAATAGAAAACCCCGCCAAATGTGAAGTGCGTGCTGTCATAAGGTTTTTTACAGCCAAAGGATATTCTGCAGCAGCTATTCATCGTGAGCTTTGTGCTGTGTACGGACCAAGAGTTATGAGTGAAGGAGTTGTCCGTGAATGGGTACGTTTATTTAAAAGTGGACGAGAAAACGTTCATGATGAAGAGAGGAGTGGTAGACCATCATTGGTGACTGACGAACTCGTTCAGACAGTTGATGCAAAAGTTCGTGAAAATCGACGTTTCTCAATGTCTGAGTTGTCTACTGGTTTTCCACAGATTTCTAAGACTCTCTTCTACGAGATAGTGACAGCAAGATTGGGTTTGATGACGAGGAAGAGCTCAAAGATGCGGTCACAGGCTGGCTCCAGGCACAAGCGGGTGATTTTTATGCAGAAGGAATTTCAAAGCTTGTGAAGAGATACGATAAGTGCCTCAATCGCTATGGAGACTATGTAGAAAAATAGTGCAAAGATGTAGTTGTAAGATGTATATATTAAAATATTTTTATTTAACTTGGTGTATTTTTTTAAATCAACCGGAGGTTACTTTCTGAACGGCCCTCGTAATTTACAGTTTCCCAAAAATCCTTTGTGTTAACTGTTAGGATGCATCCATTCTTATCCTTTTAAAGCTACGTTCATGAGGCTTATTGTGTGTTGTATGATAATACAGGTCATTGCTGGAAGCTGGTGGTGTGGAACGCTTGATGAATATAACAAGACAACGTCAGAAGTATACACCGAGGGTCCTGAAGTTTGCTGGTCAAGTTCTTTTCACTATGTGGCAACATCAAGAACTTAGAGAGGTTTACAAGAAACATGGTTGGAAAGAGCAGGATTTTGTTACCAAAACAATAGCTGCTCGAAATGCTGGACCTAATTCTCCAAATAATGCTAACAGCACACTGAATCGACCAATGGCTAGCCAGGGAGGAACACGATATGAAGACAGGACGATGCAGCGTCCAACAAATGTAAACAGTACATCTCGCAGTCCGGGCCCACCCATGTACCAGCAGGTGTGTTTCTAGCTTAACTGCATGCATAAAGAAAGAAATGTGCTTCTGTTCTCTCTCTCTCTCTCACTCTCTCACACACACACACACACACACACACACACACAGATCACTTAATGCTAAGACATATTTCGTGTATCTAAAAAATTTAAAAAAATGTAATTTAGTCATACTTATAGTCCTTAACAGTAGATCAATAATATCTTAGTATCTCAGTGGATGGTTGCAGTTCATCACAGGGCACTACATTATTACGATGACACTTTCATATCAGTGTATGTTGTTATAATTCTTTTATGTGGTTGTATTGTCAGTACTTCATATTCTTGGTTCATTATTTGGACAACTATATGCTCAAAGAGTAAGGTTGTGTTACTAATAAGCGGAGAGCATTTGCAAATTAGTCTTCTGTGAAAATTATAAGAGACATTACAAAAATTTGTGACTCAACCTAAGTTAGACTGTCAAAAGTCCAGTAGTTACATTTTTGTTCAGGCTTGTCAAATTCCATATACTTGTCTAGCCATATTACTCATCCTCTATCAAAGAACTGCTTTTCAGTGGGACAACATTTTAATTCAAGCAGATACTTAGTGGGGTACAATCGTATGATAGGTGTAGAACAGTAGGACACTGCCCACTGATTATCCAGTGTGTTATGTCAACCTAGCTAAAAGTGTGTTGATCAACCTTTGGCACATACGAGCCGTAAATTATCACGGAATATATCGTAAAAGTCCATGGTGTGTGATCATAAATAGAAGGCAACATAAGTGGGCAGTGCTTATGTATTACAGTATAATGGTTCATAGACCGTGAGCAAATGCTCAGTGACATCTCAGCTCACATTTGATGTGGTTGACATCCTTAGATTTGGGGGCCAGAACATAATCTAGCATTTATGAGGAAACTCGTGAAATCAGTGTACTAGATTCCAGGCCTTCTGTGGCATGGGCAATTGTGCTGAATGAAAATACCATGTATGTTTGCAAGTGTTGAGCCTTAATATTGATGCAGTTTACGACTTTCACGATCCCCTCTGTTGTCAAGTGGTGCGTATGTTGAATAGGTGTGGTACGACAAGATGCCGTATCATGACATAATGTAACAGAAAAGGTGATTTATCTAACAAGCAACTCATTTCTGTTGATCCATGATCAAACCCTAATCTTTCCATGTCTGCTACAATCATAACTGACACTGTTGGACAAGAATGAAACACTTTTGAGAAATTCTCTTCTGGCTCTAATTACAACACTGGGTGCTTAATAATGCATTTCAAAAGATGTTTCCCTTCCGCAGTGTCGTACTTTACTGTCAGCTGGGTGACAGGCTGCCACATAGTCAACTTTACATATTGGACAAGGCTCTGATAGCCATATTTTTTAGCCAGATGTAAACATCCAGTGCTTCAGCATATACTGACAGTTTGTCATTCCACCACATTTGATAAATATGAGTAACAGCAGCATGTAAACCTCAAGTGAGTTGTGCTCTTTCTGTGTACTCATTTCTATATACAGGTCATCACAACCTTCAGATTTACACAAGGCTACAGTTTCAACGATTCTCTTGCATCATGCAAAGCACTCTAATTGTTTAGGCACTGCATTAGCATTTGAGAAGATTGGTATTCAAATCGCCTTCAGACCATTCAGATATAGGTTTTTTATGAGTTCCTTAAACTGTGTTAAGTCAAATAATGGAAATGATTGTGTTCTTAATCACAAATGACCTCACCATCAACAGGATGTTTAGCAGTGTTTTGTCTATCCAGTTACTTTGCACAAAATAAACCAAATGGTCTTGTATTGCTAACTCTTGTTACATGAGTTTTGTTCTGTGCCTTGTACCTCCCACGTGACACAAGCTGACCCAAACACACCACTATGGGGGTAATATTGCTGTAACTGATTGGTACACATTGGAGGACGAGACAAATGTACCTTTATTCACTGCATGTGTACGAATTATTGAAAAGTCAAAGGTCACTTAATCTTAAGATATATTATTAGTACACATCAAATAACAGTATTTTTGTGGTTAATCAGCACATTTTCAGAGCCCTTTCCTTGCAGATTATAATTTGAAAATGAATGCTAATGGTGATGTTTAATTCTCTGTTTTTATTTGTAGCATAGTTCCTCCCCCCCCCCCCTTTGTTCTCAGAACACACATCTAGTTTGGAGGATGACATTGTTGGAGAATTCTCTAATTATTCTCCAGTGCTGAAAGTTCTTTTTAGTAAAGTACAACATTGGTTTTCTAACTTTCTGCATTGAATTTTGTCTGTATGTGATGGCATGTCCAGTGAAAAATGGACAGGCCGTAATGCTCCCATTTGTGGTTTGTAGTTGCCCCTTCCATTTGTGCTGCCACTGAGAGGTCTTTGTGAAAGGTGCTGACTGAATAATAGAGAAGTTTTATCAATTTGCAGAAATGGTCTCTAGCTGTACATTTATAATATAAACCTATTTTGTTTCTCAAATAACCTCCCCCTATGTTTGTTACAAAACAGCAAAGTTCTTCATACAACTTTGTTACTGCCAGGTCCTCAGCTTATTTAATTTTTCTTTATGGTTGTTATTCTGCGCTGGCTATTCTGAAACACATTGTTTACTCTTAACTGTGGCTGTCAGTTACGGCATTTACACTGTTTTCAAATGTATCTGGCATCAAACTCAAATGAGATTAAGTGGCATGTCATCATTAACTCTCCTCTTATGCAAAGTGGCATACAGCAAAAACATATAACAAGTGGAATGTGATACGGCACAAATGATAAGACATAAAATTATGTTTTATTGATTTTGTGCGAGATCATCTGTGTAGAAGGCAGTATGCCACTCTGCTTATGAAGAGAGATAATGACAACATGGCACATAATCCAGTTTGAGTGCATACAACAGACCAAGCACAAAGTGTTTGAAAATAGCATAAATGCTGAAACTGTCAGTCACAATTGTTTCTTTCAAACAGCCAGTGTGGAGCATTGTTCTGGTATACCACATGGATTTTGGATTATTACTGTAAATTAAAAATTTTCTTACTGTTACCTGTAGGATGCAGGCTTCAGTTATATTTCCTTTTTACTATGCCAAAACAGCTAATTAATTAGAAGATACTCCTGTAAACTTTGCCGTGACAGTGAACAAATTTTAAATCTGAGAAAATGTTAACTGAATATCACAGTGATTACAGTTATTTCATCTGTGGCATTTTGGCATAATGTGTCTACATTTGACGCATTATTTGGTTAGTAAAATTGTCATTATATTTTAGTGTGGTGAGAGATAAATGTAAAGAATTTCCCATTGGTTTTTCTGTTGCACATAATGGCTATTGTTCACAGTAGTTTTAACACCCATGGATAGTATTGTAAATCCGATTTTTAACTACCTTATCTTCTCAGTGAGGTTTTAATTGTATTGATGCCCAGTAACATTGCATTCTGTCGGGATGTTGAGTATTTGGTCAATCTATGTAGTGGTTATTGCCTCCTAGCTTTTGTTCCTTTAGGTTTTTGACCAAAAGTTGTATCCAGGTCCTATATACTCACATTGTTCTTCTTCCCTCGTCAGCAAGTTTTTTTGATCATTGTGTCTCAATTGCTTTACGGAGGCAGTGGTATTTCACACATGATTGATTTTAAAGAAATGAGTTTCTGTGAAATTTGTGGTGTCATCAATAAATGATGAAAATTGAGTTTGCTACCCTCTCATTACAAAAGAGAGTAAGGAAACAGAGAGAAAAAATAATGGCATATAAGAAAGTCCGTATGTAAAGTTTGCAATAATTTCAAAATCTGATGGAATAGCTATGACGTGGTAAGTTGAATCCGGTGTAAAATCAGCCCCATTCCTGTTTCAGAATCATGGAGAAGGTCTTGGACAGTGAAAAGTCCCGCAAGACTAGAAAAGAGCACATGTAATTCCTGGTGGTAAAAGTAGGAAATAATGGATGTCTTGAATTACAGACAAATGTTGATAATGCATGCCTGTTGTAGGATCAAAGCTCAAACATGACATTTCTGTAAGAAAAGAAGCTTATATCAAAGAATCATCATGGTTTCAGAAGAAATTACTCGCCCCCCCCCCCCCCCCTCCGAAACACAGCTTGCTTTATTCACCTGTAATACCTTGCAAGTGGTAGTCACAGGTAGACAGACAGATTCAGTCTTTGTAGATACTGTGAAGGCATTTGATAATGTACTAAATCATCCACTAAAAGCCAAGATGTAATCATGCAGAGCAGACGTATATGGTGAGCTTGATCAAATTTGACTTGTAGAACAAGGTATATTCTGCCCGACAGCGAATATTCGACAGGAATGAAAGTGGGTGTGTAATGTTCTCAATTTGCATAAATAGTTTATCAGATAACCTTGATTTTTGCCCTTGGTTTTGTTGTTTAGAGGAAAGCATCATTGTTGAACTATTGTAAGAAAATGCAGAAATATGTGGTTAAATGCAAGATAATGCCCATAACAAAGAGAGAGACTGTGATCTTACCTGTTTTCAAGATCAGAGATGAAGATCTGGAGTATGAGACAGAGTATTAATATTTAGGGATGATGCTACGAAGTGATATGAACTGGGAGAAACATATAAAATCAGTAGTAGAAAAGTTGAAAGGAAGGCTTAGATTTGTTAAAAGGGTTCTGGGAAACTGCTGTGCATCTTTAAAAGAAATCATATGCAAGTCACTAGTGTGAGATCTGGTCTATCATTGGCATTCTTGTCAGGGTGGCAGAACGGTAGACATTGAATGATTTCAGGGATGGGCTGCTACTATTGTAATGGGTTGGTATAGCAAATGTGGAGGTGTAACATAGATGATTGGGAAATTTAATGGGAACCTTTGGAAGAAAAATGGCAACTTACAAGCAAAACCCTGTCCATAAAGTTGGATAACCAGTATTCGAGAAAGACCGCAACAAATCTACTGCCACCACTGTATATGCCACATAATGGCCATGACAATAAGATAGAGAGAGATTTGTGTATATGCAGGGGTATATAAAGTCATTCTTCCTGTGTACAGTACATGCATGGAATAAGATAGCAACTCATTATTATTGGAATAAAGTACCCTCTGGCATCACTGTGCAGTGCCCTGTGAGGTATATTTGTAGATGTAGAGATATGGCTAATCATTTGTGTGTAATATTGGTTGTGCATTGTCATCAGCTGATGAAGTGAATGATTATCCACCATTCCTAGGTAATATAGTCACTATTAAGATAAATATATATGTGGATTTAAGTGTAATTCATTTTTAGTGTTACATAGCAGTCTATAAACACTTCTGAATCAGTACAGCAGTGTTTAAGCGCATTCTAGGCCAAATGGGTTATACCAGATTATTGATGCATAATTTCTCTTTTCCCTCGTCCATAGAAAAAATAAATTCACTGCATTCAGTACTAAACTGCATACCACAGTAAATTTTAATGATGTAATCATAAAATTTTTGGTATAACTATCATCCAAAATAAGGTATTGAGTACTGAAGCAAAGAACTCTTTCATAGTAACAAGTTATAGTTTTGAAATTTTATAATAATTATGCTCTCCAGTTGGCAGAGTAGTGTGTCTGTGGCTGTAGGGGAAAACCTGTCTGAGCGGTTCCAATTTCACCTAACAGAGAACTTTTTAGATGGAATTTTAGCTTGCCTGTAGGCACTTGTTCCAGTAGTGACTAAACTGATTCTGTTTGTTGGAAAAGTTTACCAATTTTCTAACTCACTATCTTATTCCTAAACCAAGTTTGACACCGACAGGTTAATGTCTACATGGTTTCAAAAATGGGCAATTAACTGGCACTTAAAATACTGCTCTGAGAAAATCACATGTCTGTTTTTGCTGCTGTTAGAATAATTTTTCTACGTGAAATTAATCTGAGAAGTAACTATTTTCAACAGTTTGTTGTTTTAGAACTAGTATTTGATGACAACTACAGATGTCTGTCTCACCTTAAGGATCTAAAAATAACGACACTTGTATTCTTAAATGACACTCAAGTTCTGTCAGTACTAATTTTTTCACATTTTAAGTAGCTTTTCGTGTAAAGTGGCTCACTTCACTACTTGCAGTTTTTTTAGTTGTATCTTAATGCCTTACATCTATAACAAAATTGCTCATATTTTTTTGACAGTGAATGCAATCTTCGAAGAGGCACTGTAGCAGATGACACATCGATATTATGAGAAGTTCATCTTGTCGATTCCCTCAATATACTAATGTCTTCTAAGCACATACAACAGTAAAAATGTTGAGAACAATCAGGATGTTCAGGGTACCCTTCCATGTTTCATAAAGACAAACAAAAGGGAATATTGTTCATATGGGAAGCCCAACATAGAGAAAAAGAAGGAAACAAACTTGTTAGCTAGTTAATGTAACAATCTGTTAACACTCTGTAACATAATGTGCTATCCCCATACACACTACCATTTTTTTGTTCTTGGTGCATTGTATCTTAAGACAGTAGAGTGTAACTGACGAGCAATGAAGGGCTGAAGCAACAGTCTGTAAAACTGAAGACTATTAGCAGTCAGCTTGGAGCACGAGGGAAAATCTGAACCTCACTGGCCACTTAGTGTTATTAACATCGTGTACTTTGCTGGATGTTGGAAAATGCTTATAAGAAAGTCAAGTAACAGGTTGCAGCAACACACACATTCTCATTTTTGGTACTTGCTTCCAAACATGAACAAAGTTCACTTGTTTGAAATTTATTGTATGTGTACTGTCCTCCCCCCCCCCCCCCCCCCCCAGTTTTTATGGGATGTTATGCTTTAGTAGACTTGTTATATAAATAGGGAAAAACCTTTCTTTTTCTTTCGGATCTTCGTCAAATTTTTAGTTGTAAAAAGTTGATAGTTTTTCAACAGAAGTTTGTTTTGTTGAACATATAAAAAAAAAAACAATACATTGTATACATGTGCATGACTGTACTGTATGAATGCCGTTCATACTCAGTGGGTGGTGTTACTGTGTTTTAGTAACATTTATAGTGACAGTAGTACTATAAATGCCCATTGTATCCAGCATTCAGCCTTTCTTTGCCTGGGTCCCTGGATATAATGTTCTGAAGGTTGTCAGTTTAACAGATAATAAGAAATTGAGATTATCACAGGAATATGAAATACTTTCTTTTGAAAAAGACAGTTTTTAGGAATGGAAAATCAATTGTATGTTTGTGGTCCCAAGTGAGTCCAACATTATTAGAAGAATAGTGAGAAACATATATTATTTGAAGGTGACATTAGAGACAACGTTGAACAAATAACACAGTACATAGCAAAGAAGTAGTAATGTAAGGTGTAGGATATATTGTCCAATATAAAAACAAGTATAAAAAAGGAAAAATGCAATAATCTTGAAGATAGCAGGAAGAAAATTGTCAGTAACATGAAAGAAAATGAGGAAGTTAGGAAAGTGGAAAGTATTGTAAAAGTTAGGAAATAGATGCGGAAAACAGTGGAGAAAAGATTGTGATAAGGTAAACGGTTTTTTTTTTTTTTTTGTGTGTGTGTGTGTGTGTGTGTGTGTGTGTGTGTGTGTGTGTGTGTGTGTGTGAGAGAGAGAGAGGGGGGGGGGGGGGAGTGGGGCTGAAAGTTAACCATGTAGAACTTTGGGAGGATTGAGTATGGATTGGAGAAAGTAAATGAGAAAAGCTGATTGGAAGAACACTGTTTAAAACGATTGAAGTAAAAAAAAAAAGGTCAATACAGGCATTCACAGTCTGCGTTTACTGCGGCATTATTGCAACTGAATCCATTTAAATGTAATATTTATAATTTGAGGAAAGATGAAATTCCACCATCCCATAATTTAAAATTGTTCTTTATTTAGAGCTACTGGTTTTGGGCATGGCTCATTTTCAATTGCATCTTTAACAGATACGGATACATCATTCTCATCTCGTCATACAAAAATCATGTGCCTTTGTATGGCGAGATGAGGATGAAGTGCTCCATCAGTCCCAGAAGTTTCAAGCTTGCATTAAAAATAAATAGAGAAAGTTGAGATGGTGGTGTTAATGCTTTAGGTGTTCTACAGTCTCCCCTCACTTAAGTATAACACATAGCATGTTCATACAGCCATGTGAAAAATTTGGAAAATTCCTTAGAGATGTAGTTCAATGTGCACTTCACATTGGCTTGAATGTCGATTGTATCATCAAAGCATTGATTGTTCATGTGAATTTATGCACTTTGTCATTTTGTGGTAGTTTCATATTCATAATGCTAATTCTTGTCACCTGTTATGATTGATTCAAGAAAAAAATTGTCCACATTCTAAATTTCAATCAAGTCATGGCAGGCATCCACGAATCATTGTTTTTATTCAGGAGTCGAAGTGCATGAGACAAATGTTGCACATGCTTTTCTCTTCTTTAAAACGTTCTGGAAAGTACCTTGGACAGTTGATTCAGAGATGTTTCTCCATTGCAGTTTATGACAGGATGATGATTACACACTACGGTTGTATGTTGAATATTCACACTGCCTGCTTCCGTCTGATTGGCTGAATGCTCATCTGTTGTTTACATTTGTTAGTTCACTGTGCCATCATGGTTACTGCTCTGATGTCACTTATATACCAGGAATAAAAACACTCTCTGAACTTTTTGATTGGATTGTGTATCCACATCTATTACAGATTCACTTGAAAGTGGGCCACGCCAAAATTAGTAGTGCTGAATAAAGTACAGTGTGAAAATACAGACAGGTGGAAGGATGTCTTTCATCACATATATTGAAGTTGTGGTGCCACCCAGAAGAAAACACTTTTAATGTCTTGTAGAAATCTATTCAGAACAAATCACCAACAACATTGCAATGACTTCTGCACTTCAAACTACCTTCTGCTACTTGCTGCTGCTTTTGCATATAGTTTAAACCTATTCTGTCATTAAAAACTTTTGCTCAAATCTTCTCAGGTACTCCTATATTCTACATATCATTGTAAAGGTTCATGCAAATTAGGATGTTCTGTTCTCCATCTTCTACTTGTGGCATTTATTGTACTTTTTCATGTCTAACATTGTGTGATGACAAGCAGCTCCTGATTCTGCTCAGAAGTTTCATTTCTACACTTCACGTTTTGTCTGCTGCTGTTGATATTGCCGCATGCAATAATCACTCTGATAGAGCTGTAGGTTTACAAAATTTTACTTTCACATCTTATGTGGCCTTTTTGATGTGTTTTAATAATTCTACATCTGTCCAAATATAAGTAATTTTACTCCATCTGTATCAGTGTATAGGTAATTTTGGCATCTAAAACTGCTGAAGGTGGTGACTGTTCCAAAATCAAGTGATGCACAGCATTTTTGTGCAGCTCAGATCTTTGACCTCCTTAGTTTTAGGGATCTCATCATCATATGTATTATGACAAAAAATAAAAGAGACTATTGATCATGGGATTTTACCTTTCAGTTGGTTTTCAACCTTGAAGTGTGTGCTCATGTTGTGACAAGTTTCATCAAAATATATAACCTCATTAACATAAGGCAAGCACTTTCCCATTGTAATCATGTTTTACACTTTGTTGGAAAGTTGTCATTTACAAGGTCTGTTGCAAAAGAAATGAGACTGACTTTTCAGATATGTGTACTTATCAAATATGTGCTAGTGGAGGTTACCTTCAAACAAAGATTTAGTGGAGTTCACATACATCTGCATTTGCTCCTACCATTACTTGGAACGTTTTTGCATGTTATTTTGCATGCAGCTCCATCTGTCCTCTGCTATTTGTGTCTTCCATTGGAGTGCAAGAGCACAGTTGTAGTGTACAGCTTGTCTGTTGCCACTGAGCTGCTCAATTTGTTGAGGCTTCTCACAGTTTAAGGTCGAGAAACAGTTGCTCATTAGTGTATTATTGAAAATAGTGCATTAGTAATGTGAACAGTCTTGTTTCATTTTGGTGATGTATTTATTTTTTTATATAAATGATTTAAGTGTCAGTGTGCACAGTGGCAACTTCTCATCTCTTTTACCTCACAGTATTAAGAAAGAAGTCTCTTTGTGTTGTAGATTTGATTTTAAGAATCTCCAGTATGGTACTGTAGTCAGATAATTAAAAAAATGACATGCAGATACAGGTTCAAAACATTTAATAAAGCTGACTAACAGCATTCCAAACCAAGGGAAAGTGCTAAAATATTTTTAGCTTTTGTTTCTTTTTAAAACTTAAAAATCTCTCAAATGTTTCCTTGAATTTTCATTTGGTCTCTGCTTTCAAAAATTTCACCTGATTAATGAAGTATATTTACATTGTGCACCTCTATATTGCAAGAACAAGAACTTGACCATTTTTCTATTCTGATGCAGGACACTTAACACTAATTTTTTCATTCCTCTTAGTCCATCAAGCCTCATAAATGGTCAGTTGCTCATCATTAATCATCCTGGGTGTAACTGTTGCAGGACGGGTTAGAATTCTGAGATTTTCCTGCACTATGAGTAATTGATTGTATTGATGTTTAGGGTGATGAGATTCCAATGGCAGATATGTCATACCCTGAAGGAGGGACGCATGCCCCACCCCCAGGAGGAGTCCGTACTTACCCTGCCGCTCCTGTAAGTTCTACCCGCTGAACTACTTTTGTTTACTTTCAGTTCATTTCGGACTGTTTCCTCACTTCACACTATACCATTGTGTATGTGTGCCTTTTTACATTATGTTTAACCAACTTTTTAATACATAACTTTGTTTTTATTATTTATTTTGCTTATATATATACTCTTTTAATTTTAACTTTTATTTTGTGTTTAAAGAAGTTGGCTTGTCCGGGAGGGGGAGGGGGGGTGGTGTATGTTGAATATGACATTACAATGTGACGCCCTAAGTGTTTAATGCAATTGCAGTTTAGCGTTTTTGTAGACTCGTACCACACATAATATAGGGAAACGTGTCTACTTATACAAATTTCAGTTTTCTCTCATTATTTCATATTCCATTTTTTACGATGTTGTTTTCTCTTACTCTACCACTTGTCGCTGTTGTTTCATAGAGGAATTTGTGAGTCTGTCGATGTAGGCATTTATGTGTGTAATGGAAACAATAATGAAATATTAAATGTGTTAAATGAAATACAGTTTTTGAGTATGATGTCTACAAAATTATATGTTTGTATTTTACATCTTCAACACACATGTGCATGGAATAATTTGCAGATACTCCTAACTGACAAATGTAATTATTTTCAAGCTTACATTGATGTGAAAGTCCTCAAACAGTGAACATAACGTGGCAATTTCTCCTGTATGTTGTGAGGAGGTGGTGGTGCTTCTTACAGCTAATTGCTTTAGGTGCAAGAAAGTAGACTTACTTGTTGTCTGCACTGTTGCTTTTTCTGAGAGCTGCTGAGTCAGTTCCCCAGTGCTGATTTGAGAGAGAGGCAAATTGCCCTCCTTCGTTTTATATTGCCCTCCTTAGTTTTATGTAGAATATATCCTGTTATGTTTTGTATCAAAATAAAAGTAATATAAAAATATCTGTTGGTCAAAATCTTCTATGTTGGTAATTTATAATATTTATTTAGTGGTAGTATTATATCTTTTGGAGTGATCATTGGAAAATAACTTTCGTCACTATTTATCATATTTTTGTAAAATAATTTTTTAATATCACAGTACTGGTTTTACATTATTAATTGTAAGTTAACCTGTAATAACAAAGTCTCTGTGGTGTTACAATTGTGTACGGGCAAATAATACTATGCTACAGGCAATAACCCAAATATTGTGTATGATACAAACAACTTCTCATGTGCTTCGTGAATTATTTTCTGCTTCCTTATGAGAGTTATTTATGTAAGCAGACCTCAAGTTGCTTTTCAGAATCATTCGGCTTATGTAATAGTGTGTTTAGGTGTTCAGGTATATATAAACTTTATAGACTGCCTCCATGGCAGGTGTCAGTCAACTATATATTAATCAGAGAGAGGTCAGTTAAACAGAACGTATTTGCATCCTTTTACACCAAGAATTTGTTAAAAGTTCAACATGAGTGTGTCAAAGTTCTGTTATGGTGAAAGACGAAATTTCCTATCAGTTCTGTACACCCATCTTTTTGAGTGTTAGAGCATAATGAAGTTCTGTTCTTAACAAAGTTCCAAGATTTCTTTCTGTGGGTGCATTAAATTAGATTCTTGTTGGGGCTCACGAGTTGTCATGTTCCCACTGTTATGACTAAGATTTTGTTTCAGGGTTGTACTGAATATCATACACAGTGACAACATTGTTTTTCAAAAGTGGGTACATGTGATGTCTTGTAAGCATTTCTTCAGAACCTTTTACTCAAATTTATTCACTGTTGTGAAGTCTTTATGGTATCTAGTGAATACTCATTTTCACCATTTTAA
Organism: Schistocerca nitens; assembly: GCF_023898315.1. Lineage (NCBI taxonomy): Eukaryota > Metazoa > Arthropoda > Insecta > Orthoptera > Acrididae > Schistocerca > Schistocerca nitens. The sequence goes on along the minus strand of NC_064616.1, from coordinate 637,877,798 downwards.
AATCACTTTTATATAAGTTCTAGGTTATGACTAAACTCTTTACAATAACATTCATTTGCAAGTCATGCAAAATGAATTCTTTTCTTGTGTTTCTCTTGCAAAGGGAGCATATTTGCTCTAGGCATGTTGTATCTGTAAATGATGATGTTAACATTGCTGTATTTCAGTTATCTTAAAACAACTGAACACAACTTTCCTCATTTGCAAGAAAATTTGACATCACATTATTCTTACAGTGAAAAATCTACAATTATATAAAAAAGACAGGGAAGGGGAATTGAGCAAGATCAACTATAATAATCCACTGAACCTGCATGTGCCACCCAGGAAGATTGATTTGCAGGTTATTGGAAGCCCAAAGTGTCTTTTTGCTCAATAATTCTCATAGTTAATGCAACAATTCCTGTTCATTTAGAGCAGAAATATGGGTTGCTTTTGGACTATGTGGTGCTTTTTAGGACTGGTAGCTGATTCTATGTCAGTATACTTTAAATAAATGCTGCAGAACATGAATCTGTGAAAGGTGGAATTTCAGTAGTTGGTGGTAGATGAGGACAAGGTGTGGAGTTGATGTATATCTGTTAACAGACATGAAATTATGATACGTTAACTTGCAAAGGTGCCAGCCAAGTTTTGTGAAGTTTACTTGTTAATTTTTCCAGTGTGTAATTATAGTTTGCATTTTATTGCTTGGACATTGTTTGTGCTACAATTTATTAAAATACATTTTACTAAGAATTAAAGAATTATATTCTCTCACTTATGTTATTATCTTTGTTTCTGAAAATTAAGGATGGAGTCCTCGACTGTATAATTTTTATGTGTAACTTATTCCAAAAATAGTTTTTGTGAACTGCTGCAAACAATTTATTGTATCCATAACTTAGTTAAGTTGGACGTTTTGCATTAATGGTAGGATTATGTCCCTTAATTGCATGATCTGTCTAGTGCTAACCTAGGCATATTTAATTATTGATAATATTTGTCAGTGTGAGCAGTATTTGTAAAGTGTACTTAGTACAAACTTCAGTCAGTCTTAACACAGTCATGTGTGAACTTTCTTTCCCAAATGTATTAAATATTATGTACTTCCATAGGAAATTTCTTTTGGTTTCATTTTTGTTTCTTGTATCCTATATTTTACTGCATTTTGTAGTCAGGGTAGACTGTTTTAAATTTTTCTGTAATTTATTTAATCTGCACATTGTATAATCAATAGCTGCTATGTTTGTTTGTGTCAATAATAAAAACAAAAGGCAGATATCTTGATAACTCACCCATACTATAATTTAATATCTTCCTGTTATTGATTTATGACAATAGTGTAGAAATTATATTTCTTAATACATGGACTGTTTTCCACTTTCCAAGTTGTAGAATTTGTGTTCTTTTTTTGTTTAATAAAGATTTTTAGCTTGTTTGTGTAAAATTGTGTGTTGGCAGTATACTTTTTGTCTTCTCTTTTCATTTAACATCATTTTATGTATGTGCTAATAGTGTGACCATGTTATTTTTTTGTTATGTTTTTAAACTGCAATGGTGTTCCTTAATGATATTATATCCTTTCTCTGTGATAATTATTAATGTCTAAAGAGTGAAATGTAATCTTTGGTTTCCTTTGCATGTCAAGTGATAAGTTATGTTGCTTAGTTGTATGCATGGCATAGAATGTTTCAAAGTAAAGAAAAGTACTTTTATTTGTTTGCAAATATGCAATTTATTCATTCAAACCATTTGAGTTTTCTTTCCAATCTTGTTGTTATATCATTTTCCTAAGATGTTTTCGTCATTTTTGCTGCAAGTTTGTTTGGTAAGATGAATATACTTATAAACGAACTCTTCTGATAGTAAGTCGAATGCCAAAGAAAGAAAGAAAGAAAAAGAAAATGACAACAAAGTGTGTGCCCACATAGGATTATAAGACTCTTTAGAATAAACCACACTTAATGTAGAAATGGAAATAAGTTGTGAAACATAACTTAAATATTCTTAACTTTGAATAGACCACCACAGATTCTGTAAGACAAAGGGCTCATACAACCAGCTAACTGAATTGTTTTTGGTGTTTTCCGTCTGTAGAGGTGCCTAATTGTTCTACATAATGGAAGCAGTATAACAATTCAGTTTCAATAATAATTTTTTGTGTAACTGAACGAAAGATGTAGTTTTTAACAGAGATGCTAAGTCCCCATATTTTGTGGAATGTAGGTGGTGACTTTTGCTGTTCATTGTCCACATATGTTGCAGCTTGTTGCATTTACTCATCTGCTGCAGAGAATACTGAGCTTTACACCTTAACTAACAAGGAAACATCACCATCTTGATCTAATAATTTAAGGAGAAAGAACAACACCTGCAAGATACCAGCCCTAGAAATAGATCCCATGTAAAAATGTGGGCCATAATTCTGATAGTACACAGTTATGACCTTCTAAAAAGTACAGTTTCTCTTCATGTGCGCCGGTTACTTGTCTCTCACTCTCCGCCACTGCAGCTGCCTAGTGGCAGAGCAAGAAGTACTATACAGCAGAATAACAACCAGAGCCCTCCTATTTGCAGAATTTGATGGCGAGGGAATAAAGGGGAGGGGGGGGCACATCTGTTTAACAATATTTTGTAATATGTTTGAGAAGCCATATGTTATTCTACGTGAAAAATAGGTAAGTGATGTAAGTATGGTACATAATGTCAACCTCACCTCAAAAGCAAAATTAGTAAACCTGAGCAACTGTAGAATTACTGTTAAGTAAAGTTAATTATTTCAATGTACAACTTCATCACGCCAACTGAGTTGAGTAATAGCACATGTACATATGAACTTCGCTTTAACATTTTCAGCTTTAAAATCCAAAGGAAATAATGCACAACAGTGATGTTAATAGTGAAATAACATTGAGCTACTTCTTTAATGACACACTCATTCATTTCGTTCTTTTACACTGCATTTGTAAATGCAACATAAGTACGTTCAAAGCAGAGAGATCTTTAGCACCAGCTACAGGTTAGAAACCACACATTGACACAATGAAGAAGCATGTTACTAATGTCAAAACAATATTTCACAGTATTTTGTAGAGTACTTGGCACTAGGACATTAGATGGCTGCAGTGGGGTGGGGTGAATGACACCCATATTGTGCATACAGAAGTTTAAAAGCTCTACTTTCAGAGTTTCAGAGGGTCATAACTATGTAATATCAGAATTATGGCAAAAAATCTTTGCATGAAATCGGTTGCTGGGGCTGATATCTTGAAAGTACGCTTCTTCTTCCTTAAAATATGTTATCAAGCTGGTGATCATGATTCCTTGTAAAGTGCAAAACATGTTTTAAAGTTTCTATTTATTTGGTGTGTGTGTGTGTGTGTGAGTGAGTGAGTGAGTGAGAGAGAGAGAGAGAGAGAGAGAGAGAGAGAGAGATGAGTAACATGTCAGGTTGAAATCAAGGCAGTCCTTACAGCACAAATACTGCGCAGTGGAAGTAAAATAAGTGTATATTGTACCAGAAAATGGGACATAAACATATTGCCTGCAGAAAAATGACATAATCCATCACCAACCTTAAAGCCGTTACTCACTGCTAGTGGTTATGGCTAATAATATTTAATGATTTGACTGGAAATGTGTACCAGAATCCACTTCTAGTCTTTGTGTTTTGCTTTTCTGATGTCTGAGGGACTTGGTCTATCAAGAGTTTGAACTATGAGTGACTCATAGGTATGTAAATAGAATAGTATTCATCCAGTGTTGCTGTGTACTTTATATTTCATGTCAGTTTTCTGTGTGAACCTTTTTGCCTGATCTGGGTTGTGAAACAGGATTCAGATATCATTGGTTGACCCATGTCTTGAAATGAAGTTGTGAACTTTCTCAAGCACTAGCCATCTTTAATATGATGGAGGGGGGATACAGAAATTGTTGCACCAGGTTGTTCTTTGTTGAATGCCATTCCGTTCTTATTTGTTCAAGCTTATTTCCTAACTGACCAATTTCAAAGATTAACAGATTAATGTAGTTTTCATCTGATTGCATATGTCGGAGAGCTTACCGTAGTCATTCCCATTAAATTTGTCCAGAAATGTAATGGAGATGCTTTAAGTATTAAACTCACTGCAGTCTTGATGGTAATTCATATAATTTTGACAAAAAGAAGTTAATCTGTATACTTTTTCATCTGTTCATTTTTTTATTTTACAGAAGTGGAAAGTAGTTGCTGTATTTGTAATGTTTGTGGGGGGGGGGGGGGGGGGGGCGGCATCTAAGCATTCAGCTGTTTAGTTCCATAATTTTATATAGTTTGCCAAAGTGTCTGTTGAAATAAGACAAATACAGATAGAAGAGTAAAATAAATATGTAACTTTGTTGCTACAGACTTGACATTTTTTTGGTAACTTTCAAACTTGTGCCGAATATGTAAGAGGTCATATTCCTTACATAACATAAAGTATACCAAATGCTGTAATTTCCCAGCTTTTTTTCACAATGCTTACATATCTTTGTAAATTATTTTGTTTGACATATACAGTTTCTGTAATCAACTATGTGAAAAGGCTGTTTGCTTCCATTATTGTAACAGCTCTTTTTCTTGCAACTTGTGAAAATGCAAAATGACAACTGAAACAACTGCGAATGCTTAATATAACAATTTAAAAATTAAGGTGCATGTGCACTATAGGAAAACCACAAGCATTTTGTGATATGGTTTATATTATGACACACATCACCAGACATAATTGTCCAGATCATTCATTTATTTGATGCATTTGTGACCTGTCACTTTCGTAGAGACAAATAAGAAAAAAAACTTATGAAATTTCTACTCAGTTCTGACTCCAGGCAACTAGAATAGTGAATACACATGGAGTTAATGGTAGACAAGACAATACATTTTGTGACCATGAATAATGTAGACCAAAACAGCAGCTATTCTTGTAGCATATTAAACATGTTTCTGGCAAAATATTTCACAATAATCTCATTATAAAAGTCACAATAGATGTCAAAAATAAATGTGGTTTACTTATAATAAAGGAAGTTTGAATAATTAAAACCATGTCATTAATAGAGATAACCAAAATCTACCAAGAATATGCAGTTTTAAAGAAGTTATGTAATTATCTTGATGTGGCATAGTTGCCTGTTACTCAAAACGTTTGCTGGTTACAGCTTCTCATTCCTGTCAGTTGAATATTTCAATGTCTGTAGGACCAGCCTAGTTAAGCTGCCATATGATAGATTTCAGGTTATGTGGTGCAATGTAACAGAAACTTTCGCTTGTACTAGTATAAAACTGAATATTTAACTTCCAACATATGGTCGTACTGCTGAAATCTTTCATCAGTTCGTGACAATGTTTTGTCTGTTCATTATGCTATGTGTTAAAAAAGAAATATAGTCAGCTGTTTGAAAGTAAAATTTGTGACAAAGGTTCTGCCCTATTCTGAAAATGATTTTGATCAGAAACTAAATGGTGTAGTGTCTTATTTTTCTTGCACATGACTTAATTAATGTAGATTAAATATTTTTCTTCTTTACCTTCTAGTTACTCATCTACTGCCTTGTATGCAGCTATGACACACTTTGTCGTCTCCTTACATACTTATCACTGTAAGGAAATTTAAGACTGCTACTCTACTTCTCTTGAATAATATAAAAACATCTTTCATACATATAATCCTTAAATTTCAGACAACATATGCATCATTTACTGGATAACATCAAATTTCTGTCAAATCATAATGTCCAACACAAAACTAATACGTAGCAGACTGAAGCAACAGTTCACATAGGAGTGTAGCCAAAGAAAGGATGATCTTGATAGACATGTTATTTGTCTGAATAAACATCACAACTATTGTAAAAAATATATATATTTTCTGAGGATTTTATTCTTCTCCAAACTAGGCCATCAATTGTAGGAGCTTCTATATTCGCATCCACGTGGTACTTCTCACAACAATCACCATCCCATCTTAAAGACATGCATTGTCCCTTGACATGATTTGCCACATGCAAATGAAATAACAGACCTGCAAAATATTTGTGTTCTCCTCTATGATAATTTATAGTTTTCCTCTGAGAGTATCATTTGACATTAAGAATATGTAGGGATACATATCATTCCTCTGGAATGATATGTAATACCAAAATGGGAGAAGTACAGGATCTTAAATTGATATGAGTTCTGTGTTATAATCATAATATAACCACATCAGACACAGAAAGTAGTAGGAAAAGGCTTCAAATATGCTATTAACAGGAAAGTTTGTGAAGTGATAACTGACACAAGACGCATTCAGAAATAGCCAGCTTCGTATAATTTTCAAGTCATCTTTGTTAATACTGTCTATGATATTCTTAAATCCCTCTGATATATGTTCGTATGTCTCAGTGGGCAAATCATTATCTGGAATTTCCTGGCATACTAAAACTGCATGCAAGCCCACGATTCAGACACTAAACCTTGCATTTAATGGGCTATGCTTTTACTACCCATACAGCTTTGATTCTGCTGGTATTGGTATTTTGTTTCCCAAACTTCACTGAAGTTCTTCTGCATGCCTTGTATGACTGAATGCCAGCAAGTTCTCTGTCTTGTTAATGTACCTACCTACAATGCAACACCACAACATCTATATCTGTACTCCATAAGCCGTCTTACATGGTGACGGGTGCTTCTGTTACCATTATCTTTTCTTCACTTCCCTGTTCCATTCACAAATGGTGAGTGGGAAGAATGATTGTCTGTAAACCTCTGTATAATTGTAATTTCTCTAATTTTCTCATTGGGGTCATTTCATGACACGTTGGAGAATTAGTGTGCCAGTCAATGCTTTTAGGAAAGTAAAATCTCGGAATTTCAATAGTCTCTCTCCCCTCCTCTCAGAATTTCAATTGTAAATCTCTCTGTGATGCATGGTGCCTTTCTTGTAGCATGTGCTATCTGAGTTTGTTAAACAATTATGTAATGCTCTTTCACTGACTAAACAATCCTGTGAAGAAACATCACTCTTCATAGGATTTTGACTATCTTTTCTACTAATCCAACTAATGAAGAGTACTCAAGAACTGGTCAAATGTTTTGTGGGTCACTTCTTTCATGGATGAATTACATTTCCTTAAGATTCTTCCAGTAAATCTCATTCTAGCATCTGCTTTTCCTACAATGATTTTTTCATCATTCCACTTTGGGTCATTCCAGATGGTTAGTCCTGTGTATTTTACATAGTTACTATTTCTAATGACTTGTTGCCAATCATGTAATCTAACAATAGTGGGTATTTTCATTTTTCATCTATTTATGGCCGGCCACGGTGACTAAGCAGTTCTAGGCGCTTCAGTCCAGAACCGCGTAACTGCTATGGTCACAGGTTCGAATCCTGCCTCAGGCATGGATGTGTGTGATGTGCTTAGGTTAGTTAGGTTTAAGTAGTTCTAAGTTCTAGGGGACTGTTAACCTCAGACGTTAAGTCCCATAGTGCTCAGAGCCATCTGAACCCATCTATTTATGTGCAATATGTAACATTTATTTACGTTCAGTGTCAGCTGTCAGTCACTGCACCAATCATTGATCCTCTCCGGATCTCCCTGCAGTTTGTTACAGTTTGTCACTACTAATGTTGTCTGCAAACGATGACGTGGAACTTCAGATGTTATCCAGTAGATCACTTGTGTATATTATAATCTTTAATGGCAATATCATACCCCCTTGAGGTACTCATGAAATTACCTTTACGTCTGATGAATTTGTTCCATTAAGAGCAACATGTTGAGTTCTGTCTGAAAGGAAGTTCTGAATCCAGCCACAAATGTGATTCTCTAATTGACGTTGAGAAACTGTATCAAATGTCTTCCTGAGGTAAAGGAAAACTGGATTATCAATCTGGGCATCACTGCCTATGGCACTATAGATCTCGCAGACAAACCGAGGTAGCTGAGTTTCTCAATATCTTGTGTTTGCTCAGTCCATGTTGATTTTGGTAGAGAGACTGGAAATCGTAATGACCTGTGCTTTTTATCCAGTCACTGGGCACCTTTTGTTGCTCCGGTGACCTTCAATTAATTACTGCAGAAGGGGAGAAAGCTCATTTGCATAATTTCCATAAAATATCACAGGTATCTCACCCACTCCAGATGCCTTTCCTCTATTGAGCAGTTTTAGTTGATTTTCTGTTTTGTGATCACTTATGTCAATATCTACAAGTTCGGCATTTGTGGGATGGTTGGAAGGGTTACCAAAATAACGTTTTGCTGTGGTGAAACAGTATTTTGCCTTCGTCACAGTTATCTTCTGTTTTGGTGCCAGTGTGGACACTTGGTGACTGAATAGTTGCTTTTGATCTGATTACTTGCTCTGTGAAATATCAAAACTTCTTTAGGGGTTTAGCCAGATCAGTTGGCAAAATTTTTCTTTCAAGTTAATTGCTCTTGTGCTAATTTTTACTTCATTCAGCTTTTGTTTGTCAACTAGGCTTTGACTTTACTTAAATTTATGATGAAGCTGTCTCTGCTTTCATAGCAACTTTCTGACACTGCTGTTGAGTCACAACAGGTCTTTCTCACCCCCTCAGAACCTTTTTCAGCACATACTATTTGAAGATATATCAAACTAGGCTTCTGAATTGTATCCATTTGTGCTCCATACATACACCATGAGTTATATAAGGGGTGTCCTTAAAATCCCTTCACAATCGAAAAATGTGTTACTCAGAAAATTAAAATATATGCAAAGGCTTTTTTTCCCCCTTAATACATCTTTAATGGGCACCATTAGTTGCACAAAACTCATATGATGTTAATCGATTTCTTGCCATGTTTGCTCATCTGTGGTTTGAAATCGGTGGCATCTCATTTGTGTTCAGTATATGATATTATGTTAAGGTAACATATCCCTATAGAAAGAAATCGAGAGGAGGAATAGCTGGTGAATAACATGGCCAATCCACCAGTCCGTAAAGTCTCATGTTAGGAACTCATGAACATACAGTCCGCTGTGTGGCGTTGCACCATCTTGTACAAAAATGATAACTGGTTGAAGGTTGTATAGTTGTTGTGCTGGTTGAGGCAATTATACACTATCCCACACCACTCTTTCATATTTGGACTATCTTGCTTAAATTGCCTAGCCACATGAGTTTTCTGATTCCCAGATTTGCACATTGTGTGTTCATTTTCTCTGAAGAATGAAAGAATGTCTCACAACTGAAACATGTTAACTGTAAGGTCTCTTCATCCTGTTACATCATTTGGTTCCAGTGTCTGTAACAATTCCATGTTCCGGCCGTTGTGACTGAGTGGTTCTAGGCGCTTCAGTCTGGAACTGCGCAACTGCTATGGTCACAGGTTTGAATCCTGCCTCGGGCATGGATATGTGTGATGTCCTTAGGTCAGTTAGGTTTAAGTAGTTCTAAGTTCTAGAGGACTGATGACCTCAGATGTAAAGTCTCATAGTGCTCAGAACCATTTGAACCATTCCATTTTGTAATTGTAAAATTGTGAATTTTGATGTAGGACTTTGGGAACTGTTAAGTGCAATAGCTTAACATTGCAATAGCTGTAACTGTCAGGCAGCGACATGGATAGATTCTCTGTGTGAAATATTGAAGATTTATGTTACACAATCTACATTTTTGTCTGGTGTTCTTGGTCATCTACTCCTCCTTTTATCAGGCACTGTCCCTGTCTTGATAATTTTTTTTGCAATGCATGAATTGGTGGACATGATGGAGGATATCTTCCATACTTAGTTATGAAGTTTTGTTGAGTGTCTGCAGGTCCAATTTTGCTTCAGTAGACCATAATAGACACTGAGCGTTTTCTGTAGGAGCAGCCATTTTGTATCGCGTTCATTTCACAGCAACTTATTCATCAACAGATTTCATTAAACATACAATTGCAGTGTGATTAAAATTTTTAATAACAATTGAATCTGTAGTACAAATCTAATGATCAATCAGTAGTTGCTTTTCTTACAGATTTTGGAAACATTAAACAGACTTAATGGACGCGCTGTGTAGGTGACTGGGAGGAAGAAGAAAAAAAGAAACATTGGCCCTGCCATGAAATTCTACAGTCATCAAATCTTCATAGAAATTGCGCAGATGCACAGCGACTCATATCTTCCCTATTTTTAAGTACGCGCACCAGTAATCAATGTAGCTGGTATTTTACATATCACATGCAAATCATTTAGTCACATATGATGTGCACATGCTTCTGAAAACAAACTACCTCCAACACTTGCCAGTACAACTGTTGAAATAATGGAGCAAATGACACCATTTGTTAATAGTATTGCCAGCAACACTGTATTTCTAGAGCTCCCAGCTCAATGAGAAATTTCTATCTTCTTTACAAACAAAAATATAATTGGCACCCTGGTCCTGGATTAAAGAATTACTAAATTGAAATGCTCGTAGGGTACTCTGCCACACATAAAAATCGTTGTCAGATACAGCGTGAATTACGATTCCACACTGGTGCTTGTCATTCTATCTCGCCTATTATTCTCTTCTAGGTAGTGTTTTTTTTGTAAAGACAATGACAATCTCAAGTGAGGGTCATGCAGATCCTTTTACAAAATCCACAGCTGGCTCCTTCACCATTTTCAAAATAGTCACTTTGTTCCATTTCAAAGTATTTACCTATCAAATGGATATAAATCTGCCATTGGAGGTTAACAGCATTCCAGTTTCACTGGTGCCTAGAATAAATGTGTATATTTTAAATGCATTGCTATTGACAGTAATAGTCTAGTACCAATTCAAAAGTATTGTTTACATTCAGAATGCTCATTACTTTATTTGCTCATTATTAGTTTTATACAGAATCTTTTGTTTGAAACTCAACAATATTTCTCATGGCACAAATTATTTTGTCTATATTTCCCACATTTGGACAGAGGAGGTAATGTAGTATAGGCCTTTAACACACGACTACACATTACCATGTCTGCTCAGAAGGGATTTTCTTGTAATTCCAAGCTAACAGAGGAGGACCTTTATTTACTTCCTATTTTTAATTACCTTTTGCAGTAATTAAAGTCTTTCTACACTTCTGATTACAGAATTGTGATCATACAAATTAAGTATTAATTTTTAATGCATTTGACACTTTTAGTGGATGTACAAGTGTGTGTGTGTTCCCCCCTCCCCATGGCCAAATGGTCAGCTTGTCTGGCTGTCATGCAAAGGACCTGGGTTCAATTTCCAGTACTGCCAGAGATTTTTTATTGCTAAGATGACTGGAATGGGGTACACTCAGCCTCGTGATGCCAATTGAGAAGCTACTATTCCAAAGTCTGTAAATTCGACAGTGGCTGGTAGTGCTGTACTGACTCTATGCTGCTCCATACCGCATCTGGATGATACCACATGACACGGTATCCAGTCGAGAATGCCTCATCTTCAGGTCTTGACCTGGAGAATTTTTTAATGGTTATACAGGTACCTGGTCATATAGTTTGTGAGGCAGGAACATGAGCCGGATCTGGATTGAATCTGTGCAGCAGGTTAATGACCTTGACTGGTGCACCAACGAGCTTGACTGTGATTTCAGCCATTTTTGCACATTTGTTTATGCAAATGCTGGGCTGCTCTTCACTTACCATCTCAGAAAATATGATACACAGCCAGTTAAAATACAATCACACACTGAACAAAGTTTACACAGTGTGCATTCACGTGGCACACTGACTTGCCCCTGTAAGATTACTTACTACTGAGGTGGCAGGAGGGACATAAATAAAATATTTACCACAGAACCTGTGTTAGAGGGAATAAACACTAACAAAAAGAAAACAAGAGGAAGTGGACATAAAAGTACTTGAGTATTAAACTTCTTTCTTTCCATAGTAAATAGTAGAATGGCAGTGAGTAGCAGTTACTGTAGTTCATTTTTGTGCCATTTTCCACATTATGTATGTCCCATCCTGTATCCGTGAAATTCTTCCATTTTTGAGAACATTTCACAACATACTTGAATTTGCATGAAATTAATTTACTGAAAACATTGTGTGATTTACGGGGAAGTTACTTGATCACTGTCTGTTGCACTTATTTCAGTTGGGTAGTCTGATTGTTTTCCATTGTCTGCTGTTGCATATTTAATGCAAAGTTGTGGTAGTTGAATATTTTTTGGCTTTATTGTTTGCTACTTCCTGAAGATAGTGGTGTTCGTGTGTATACCTAGTATTCATGGATGCCAATCTTTTCTAATTATGACCATTTGTTATTAGCAAAATTCTCAAGGAAATAATTAGATGTTGAGATTTCTGTTAGTATACGTATTCACTTGTACCGTTTTGTACAGATTTTGTGTGTGTGTGTGGGGAGGGGGGGGGGGCGTGTGCCCCCCCCTTCACGATCCTCAGTATATGTTCTTGTGTAGAGAATAATTTATGTCTAAGCGTAGTGCTGTGTAAGAATAATGTTCTATACTGCATAACTAATGAGCAAAAGTGCACAATGTAAGTAAACCATTTGAGATGTAAGTTGAGATTACCATAAATAAATCAGGAATCATTGTTTTATTATGTCCAGTGTAGGATTCAGGGTGTTTCAGTATCGATGGAAGTATAGCTTATTTCATAATTCTAATGATATCATACTGCTTGTATACGAAAACACATACTGAACATATTGTACTTACTTTCTTACTCACTGGTCATACCGGACTCGAGAGTCCATTACCCTAGCAACGTATTTTCGTCATCTGTCCCTGTCTTGGGCTATTTCCTTCCGTTCACCTTCAATACCTAGGATCCTCAAATCAGCCTTCACATTGTCCTCCCATCTATGCCTCGGTCTCCCCACAGGACGACGTTTTTCCCTCTAGGTGCCGTACCAGTACTCTGCGCGCTGCCCTGCCCTCATCCATTCGAGCTACGTGACCCGCCCATTGCAGCCTACGTGATTTAATAATACTGATTATGTCAGGGCTTGAATAGAGTTCGTGAACCTCTTCGTTCTGCAGTTTTTGCCACCCTCCACTAATGTAATCCCTTTTTGCTTCGAAAATTTTCCTCAAAATTTTGTTTTCTAATACTCGAAATGGCTTTTCATTTTGCATGGTGAGAGACCAAGTCTCACACCCATACAGCATAACTGGTAGAATAATAGTTTTGTATATTCTAATCTTTAAATTCCTAGACAATATCCGTGATGAAAGTAATCTATTCAGTGAGAAGCAGCACGCATTTCCCGCCTGTAATCTTTTCTTCAGTTCAGATTCAATCTCATTTCTCGAAGTGGTGTCCACGCCTAGATACTTAAATGTGTTCACTTTTTCAAACTGCATGTCTCCAACTCTTAACATTTCCTGATCTACTGCTGTTGGCATTCTAGTAGTAACCAGGTATTTAGTTTTGTCTTCACTTATCCTTAGACCTACATTTTCACTAGTCTTGATTAACGCATTTGCGTTTCCTGTTACAGATTCTTTCCTATCGCTAATGATGTTTAGATCATCTGAATACCCTAATATCTTAATATTTCCATTTAACTCCACACCCTCTGAATTATCTGCTGCCATTCGTACAATATATTCTAGGACTAAATAAAAAAGTAGCGGAGACAGGGCATCTCCCTACTTAAGTCCATTATTTATTACAAATTCTTCTGACTCCAAATTCCCCACGCATACTCTACCTTTTGTGTTTTTCAAACTCACTTCTATAAGTCTAACATACTTCTTTGGTATTCCAAGTTCCAAAAGAATTCTGTACATTTTTGATTGCAATACTGAATCATATGCTTTTGTAAAATCTATGAAAAGATTATGAACATATTGTAGCAATGAAAAATGTACAGTTGAAATTTGAAGACCAATACACATTGCAAACTACCTCTTCATGTTGTATTTCTTGGTTGTTTAAAAATGTGGTGATTCTCTGAGAATATGCCAGTTTACCTCTGCTTTCTGATGTCACTGGTTAAGTACCAGATATAAAAAGTCCAAATGTCTAGGGTTCAGTTGTTATATTTTTGTCTGTCACTTACTGCTTCTTTCACATCTGGTGGGGATTTGTTAATGTGAAAAAATGGTAAGTTGCACCATAGTATGGAATCCACATTAAACTATTTGTCCCTTGTAACTGGCTGGATATGTCACTCCAGAAGTTTGAGGAATATGAGAGCATGCTACCTCCAATAGGACCAGGCCAAATAAAGCACTGCAGGATTCAAACTAACCTTTAATTTTCTTTTATTGTGTCATACTCTCAAATAAGTTTGAAAAGTTGATATTTTAAGACAGCTGATGTCATCACTTAGTTATGCTGCTAGATATTGAAATACTGGTTGACAAGTCATAGAAGAAGTAAGGAAAGAGTTACTTCAAGTAAATGTGGTACAATTTGGATTATCTCTCTAAGTTTCATTTCTTAATGTCTACTGTTATGGAATTGTAGAGCACACCACTAAGGGTAGGCATCTTGGAGCATGTGGACAAATCATTCGTTCCATATGTCACACTCATAGATAGGCTACGCTATGCGCACTCTCTGTCACACACACACACACACACACACACACACACACACACACACAACATTTTGTCACATTCTCAAAGGGTGCCTATAGTGAGCACCTGCAATGTGAGTTAAAAACTTGGAGAGACACACTCGCCACTGATGTGTGTGTATTTTCTGTATGTTTTATAGTTTTTGTGCAGTCATCTTGTGAAACCCCCAGAGGTACTTACGTATTACCCTGTGTACTTGAAGACAGAAGTGAATTACCCTCTCCCACTTCCTTCTCCTCCCCCTAAACCATTTCAAAACTTTGCATTATTATTATTATTATTATTATTATTATTATTGTTAAAGTTGTTATTTTCTATGAATCAGTTATTCGTTTTTCTTAAAGAATTTCCAAATGTCTTGGTAGATTATAATAATTAACCATAATGATTTGTATTTAAACTTACTGTGTGGCTCAGGTCTTCATGACTTCTTGGTAATAGGAAAAAAAATCTAGATTTAGCTTGTGGTACAGAGAGAGAGAGAGAGAGACCCCTTTAGTGACACTTAACATGAATCCAACAAGCCTTGAGAAGCTACAGTATTAAATGCACCAGTGTTACATGTTAGTGTAATGTGCAGTATGTTTCGATCTTCCTCAACACATTTTGTGATCATTGCTTCAGAAGTTTTCACATGTTTTGTTTTTTCCCTGCCTGGATACTTTCTTTGTAAAGAACATGACCAGTTCCCTTCTGCATCCTTGCATAATCTAGGTATTAGTGACTTTACTGCTGGCAGGCAGTTAAATCCTAATTTTACTTCCCTTCTTTTCTCATCACCACTGAGGCTATAAGGTTGTGTTTATTGTTTGTATAAAAATAAGTCATATGTCTTCTCTCTCTTTTGCAGTTAGCCAAACCAGGTGAACCCTTATATGCCCAAGTCAACCGTGAGAAAAAGAAAAATCGTCAGTATGAATCTGGAGGTTCACAACCACAGTATGATGGTCCTCCTGGGCCTGGAGATATGTGGGGATATGAAGAACCTGGAAAAGGTGTTGTTATGGACAGCCATACTGAGAATCCAACTGGTGGTGACTCATGGGTGTGAAGTTGTTCTGTTTTGATTGGTGTTGTGCATTAGATTTATGGTACATGTGACCACTCACTGGTCTCCTTTTGTATGTACAGTAGTGTGCATATGTCATCACAGCTACATATATTATGTGAAAGTGGATGTGTATCCACACACTATTGCTGAAATATGTGTAAATAACTGTCTCAATAGTGAACAGTAATGTTTAAATTACTCCAAATCTCAAAAAAAAAATGAAAAAAATTGTTGTGAGAATAAGACGTGTGACAATTTTTTGTCTACTGTGTGAATATTGCAACTCGACTATTGTTCTCAGGTCCTGATCTATTCAAAACAAAGAACACTGTAGGACAGAGAGATTCAAATTTTAACAGGCATTCCACTTGGATAATTGTTCGTGTTGTTTGAAAGAAGTCCCACCTTTTGCTAAAAAGTTTACAGGGAGTGTTTAAAACATCCGGATAACTCTTTGAGCAGTTAGCTGCTCCTTTTTTTTTTTTTTTTTTTTTTTTTTTTTTTTTTTTTCCCCCCTCAGTGGAAAAGTTACATGATGTATGTCACGTGCTGTTTCCAGTGCACTAGTTAAGTGTTAATGTTTGACAAATGCTGTTCAGTCGAAAATTTTGTATGTTTTGTTTGTTACTGTTTTATTTGTTTAATTACATAATGCTGGAATTTCACTTATGTAGAATTTTATGTGAACTTTTGTTCTGCATTATTATGTTTAAATTTAATTTGATTACATTTCTATGACACAGAACTGATTTAAATGTGTGAATGTTGTTTCCTTTTTAGTGTAAGATGAGGTGTTATAAAATGCCTAAAAGTTGACATGTTGTTGCAAATTAAAATGAGTTTATTTGTAGAAAATGAAAACAAGTAGTGATCATCATGTACTAAAGGTCAAGACAAGATGTTGACTTAGTGATTAAGCACAATTCTGTAATGTTTTCTAAGTTTGCAATTTGGTTTGTTTAACTGTGTACATGAATGGACAATGAGATCTAAATATATGCAGAATTAAGTTCCCCTAAATAATATAGTGTTACACAGTAATATGACTTTAGTTTCAAGTCTTGCAGGTTTTGTTCCAAATTTAAAATTAATACGGCCATTAGCCAGGTGCAACTGCCGTAAATCACAGAATTATTCTGCTTTCAGCCAATGCTGTTTGTAGTAAAGGATGTGTGTAGATATGATAGACTCAAAGGTATACATGTTCATTTATGCACACAACAGACTGATATACTACATGTAATACATATTAAGAGATGTTTAGTAATATGTTATGTTATAAATTTAACAGAGAAATGGTATAAAGGAGTTTATAATAGGCAAGCACAGATATCTATAGAAAAATAATTGTTACAAAATCTTATTTATTTGAACTTTGTTAGCAAGTATTTATATTTTTAATCTATTTTTAAATTAAACTTATAATAGTACTGATAAAGTATCATTCCGTTTATTTCACATGCTTTTTGTTTTCTGTGCCAATGTTGAGCTGTAACAGAAAATAACTAAGCATGTGCTTGCATACAGGCACATATTATGTACACATTGGTAAAAGAATTTGTGTGTTTATTAAAGATTTGTGTACATGAGACACACACACACACACACACACACACACACACACACACACACACACACACACACAGAGAGAGAGAGAGAGAGAGAGAGAGAGAGAGAGAGAGAGAGAGAGATGGAGGGGGGGCCTCTGATTAATGAGTGTTTAAGTAGATCAGCGCTTGCAATAATTTTGGGTGGGTGTAACTGTGGGGAGGGGCATTGTGCGTGCATGACAATGGGTGTGGGTGAGAGTGCGTGCGTGTGTCCAACTGAGTGCACCTGCTACATAACTCAAACAGTACTGTGCAGATATAGCAATTATAATCATGTGTCTTATATTGATATCATAATGTGTGAGAGACCCTGATGGGAGGTGATCCTCTGTGTGAACTAGCCATATGTGTCTTTTGCTTCTTAGGCCTCAAAATCAGGAAGTAAATTTCGATTTCAGATGTTGAGTTACAAAGAAACTTTATTATTGTGGCGAAATCTGTCCAGATTACAAAATGTTAAAGTTCTTGCAGCTTCGAAGTGCTCAAACCATGTTTTCAGTAAGTAATTTTCACAGCATTTTGGCCTTGCTACTTTTAATCGGGACAGTTACAAAACTTACCTCCTGTCAGATTTCAGAATATTTCCACAAATACCATTATAAACCTAGAGTGAGATATATATATATATATAAATAAATAAATATATATATATATATAAATATATATATTAGATGAGATTCTAACATTCCAGCTATTATATAAAATCGTATACCTATAGAAATAATATACATTAAATAGAATTTTATATTCTTTTAGTGCCAAGTATGAATGTAAAACTTTTTTAACTCATGTAAGATAACTTTTTAATTTTATGAAAAGTTGATACGGTTATCCATAGATAAATTAGAAGACAGCTTTACTTAGGATTCCTATGGCCATGTATCGTCACATTTTATTCATTTAACTGTATCAGACGTGTGTAGATTTTTGACATTGGGTGGTTAATTTTTCCTGGACTTTATATACACATTTGTATATTCAACATGGCATTTTATTGGCACAATTAAATATTAACTTTTTTGCAAAATGACTGTCTGTATTATAAGTTATCACAAGGAACAGCAAGTAAGTCGATTAATCCACTTTGTGTGTTCAGACAACTGTTGAGTCGAAACAGAAGTTTAAACTTTTGATAAGGATTCCTCTAGAAAACTGTATACTGAATCTGAAACTGTAGACATTCATCCCTTTGTATTAACCTTCCTTCAGCATCAGGTAACAGTGAGATAAAACGTGAATCCAGAACCCGTTGTTGCTATGTATACCCTTTAAAGTTCTGTAAACCCTCATTCCCTAAGCATTGTGTGGACCATGTAAGCCTTAAAAGTATGGCCAGGCACAGTGTAGAGAACTTCCACCTAGGAATACACAACAACTTTTTCTTTTTAAACTCCAGACTTCAGTATATAAATGTTGCAACATGAAAGTTACAATGGCACTATACATAAAACAGTTTCTGTCAGACTTTGAATTGTTTGTTTATTTATTTATTTATTTATTTTTCAAAAAAATTGACTGGTTCAGAGAAGGTTTAAAAGATTGTGTACTCATTTCAGAAGACAACCTCTATGCACTTCGTAACTGTAACATGCTGTTACACCTCAGTTCAGTGAAGCATGCGCTGAATGCCCAATGTATTTTTTATACATGCTAAATATATTTGTAGTAACTTGTTCATGTTCTGTTTTATTAAAACCTTCTTACAGTTTTGTTTGTGAGAGGCAGATAATACTAGTAAAATATCTTCAACTTAAAAAAAAAAAGTATTATACGATTTTGTAATAAATTGAAAATGTGAATTTTGTTTAGGAAGATCAGTGCACCTTGACACAAACTCATGATATGATAAAAGACACGAAATAATGCCTTGGCAGTTGCTGAATTAACCCAGTTACTTTCTATTTAGAGATTGTGTATCATTTATGGATCAGTGGTCAGTATTCATTTAAATATCTTGTGGAACAGAAGAAGAAAAGCATATAGATTCAGAGTTATAAAGTGTCTAGTATAAGTGGTGAGGGAAATTCTTTGAGTCAGGGAAAGAAAGGCACTAAAGTTTCCTCAGAAGACAGCGTTGATTCTCCTTCAGTCATCCCCCCTTCCCCCCTGTTCTCCCTCTCCCTCCCTCTCTCCCTCCCTCCCCCCCCTCTCTCTCTCCCCCCTTCCCCCCTCCTTCAGTTTATAATGGTAATTTGTGATTAGACAGTCCGTTCGTGTTTGTGTGATATACTCTGCAGTTTCAGTCTGCGTAATAGGCAACTAAAATTTCAGTCACTTTGTCAGTGTATTCATTTTCTGCTAGTGTGATATTTGATTAGAAGAAAGAATTTACAGTGTAAATAAAAGTAAAAACATTTTGTAATTACCGATTACATTTTCTGATTGCAATGTAAACTGGACCCTTCTGTTGAAAATTACACAAATTTAAAATGAACACTTTGAAGAAACAATTTCATGTGACTGAAATTTTATTCACATGTTATACAGGCTTACGTCCAATTCCATATACATGGAAATACTCTTAAACAATTTTAATATCTATCGTGTACAGCTTCATTGAGTTAGAATGCAGTCCTGCAGTTGTGCAGAGGTAGTCATAACTAGTGTGGAGCATCACCTAGGGAGATAATGTTCCACACTATTCAACTTCTTGTTGCACGTGGTTAAGTGATTTTTGTGTCGTAGGAATGCAACAGAATGGGGTGTATCCAGCAATGGTTAATATCCCTCCCAGAAAAAAAAGTTTAATGTGGTCTCTGCCTCTTCACATCATGATGCCCTTAGTCATTTCTGGGTGTTGCCATACTGTTAAAAGCCACACCAGGGGAAAAAAAGGGTATTGATCCCAAACCAGAATCTGCTCTCATCACTAAACAAACCTTTCTGCCCAGTATGCTTTGAATTACTCCAGTCATTGCATTGTTCAATTGTGTGCTGTATACTATTTTCAGTTTCCAGCAAATTTATTGATAATCATAGCTGTCACACTGGGTGTGACATTGGTCATAGTTTGTGCTGTAGTCCCCTTCTGACCAAGTATGGCTGCTTATCTGACACAGTGTTCCAATCAATATGCAATTTTCAGCTGGTACCGTGGCAACAGGCAAGTGCACCTTCTTACCATCAACACCAGTAATAATATGCAGGTGAAGTTTCATGAGTAAGACCTTGGGCAGTACTATGGAAGAATCATTCATCTGGCACCAGGCCCTCAGAACAAAACGAACACCATCCGAACTGGCCTTGAGGGCCCAATGGTATCAACAGCCGGTGTGTCATCCTCAGCTCTTGAGGAGGCACCAAAAGGGGGATGCGGTCAGCACACCACTCTGCTGGCCATTGTCAGTTTTCAGGACTGGTGCAGCTACTTCTCAATCAAGTAGCTCTTCACAATCCCTGAGTGCACCCTGCTTGCCGGCAGCACTCGGCAGGCCCAGATGGTGACCCATTCAAGTTTTAGCCAAGCCCAACAGCAGATAACTTCGGTGATCTGACAGAAACCGGTGTTATCACTGCGACAACGCCATTGGGAGGCCCTCAGTATAACCTAACTGAATTTCAGGTAATTGTATATATTTTGCTCTTCGATGTCATCTTGGTGTGTGTGTGATGATATTAATCCAATACAATACTCACAACAAATGACAATTCTGTCATCCTCACTATAAGGGCTCAGTGTTTCACCACTCAGTTTGTGGTTCTTAGTCCATCTGAAGCATGATACTTTAAATTACTGTCTTCTTCCCTTTATCAGGTACTGCTATGAATGTTATATTCCTATCTCATATCTTGAGATGTGTTGATTTTTTATTTCATTGTAAAGTAGTAGTTGAAATTAAGAAACCCTATACAATGCTGAAACTGTCATGGAAACACAAAAGACAGTGGAGTGTTGTTATTTGTATTTGAGTAGTGTATCTTTTTTTATGTTGCAAAATAATACCATTGCATAAATTTGGAATGTTTGTGAAACTTTATTTGGTCTTTGTTTCTTGTGGAAAAACGAGAACTTGGTCCAGCATTATTAATGTGTTATGTTCTGTAACACATTTGTTAACTGCTATCACCCTCCACAGAGATATTTCCCTCTCGTGCAAGCTAGTGTTTGTATTGAAAAATGTGTGACTGGGAGTTGCTCATGTTAATGTGATGTACACTCCATTCTCTCTCCAGTGTTGATTTCAACAGAAATACTGGTGTTCGTGAGCTAAATTTCAATTGCATAAGTAAAATCAGTGCCCCCAGTTGTTTACCATGTCTCATTTGAAAGCATTGTGACATGTACAACAGGTTAATCAGAGATAGTTGTTGTACCCCTTTGTGTTTGGAAACATGGTCTGTTCTACTGACCATAATGTGTGCTGTTACCTGTTTTAAAAAAAAACTTGTGGTGGCTAGATAGTTTTTGTTAAATGGCAACCTAAATCATTTATTAGTATGTTCTGTCAAGTGGTTTTCTTGTTTTTAAAGTCATGAAGCTATGTCTTTTTCTACATTCTGGCAGTGCATGTACTTCTGTTGCTGTTTATTAATTTATGTAGATATATCCCAGTTGTAGACCAATGTCCACATCCCTTGACTTGGGGCGTTGGGGATCTTTTCAATTGTAGTTTTTGGCCTGGTTGTGCCAATTTCCATGTTATTCGGTATGAGAGTTTTGGACATGTGTGTGGCACCCTATTCTTGCTGTTGGAGAACTGTAGTCTTTTTTTGGCCCTGAAAAAGCCAAGAGTCTCCATGTTTTAGATATTTCATCTGTTTCACTATTTATTTGAGTTTTTGTTGTAACAGAATCATTCATAAAATGTAGAATTTCCTATGTTTTTCCGCAGAGTGATCCATGTATCAGTTTTGTCTGTTAATTTCATTTTTATTTTTTTCTGTGATTTTGAAGATAGGATTACTAGGTTTTAATGTCATCAGCAAGATCATTAGAGGTGAGGCACAAGCTCAAATAGAAGGGTTGGAAATCTAGTTTGTTCAAACATGAGTCCTGTGCTTTAACTACATCACTTAGTTTTGGATAATGGGATGGCAACTTTCATACCTGTGTGGTTTCCACTACTGCATGGCTTGAAATATTGCCTATAATGTATAAACAGAATTTTTGCATTTTTTTTATATTAGCCATGATACGCAGTTAGTTTTACACTTTCTGGGCTCAGGCTGCTCCTAAGTTCATAACTATATGTTGAGGCCATCTACATTATGCATACTTCATGTTTGACAGGTATCTGTCATGTAATTTCATAAATTTCTGGCTATCTGCCACAGAAGAAACAAGGTGGTATATTGTGTATAGCAGCTGAAAGATTGTTGGTTACAACTCTTTGTTACCTTTACGTTTATCAAAATTGGGGGAGCTGCAGTTTATTATTTTTTTATGTTATTTCTTTTTTACTTTCTGCTACTATTTCAGAGCATGGCTCATTTTCAAGTGGTGCCTGTATACATCAAGCCATTTGGATATATGTGTATATATAAGTATATGGGCACTCTTTACTTAAATGTAATGCATCTCTAATGTTTTTAAACTATGACATTAATTTGCTTTGTTGCGTTTATGATGTAATTGCACAACTGTCATATTATCGCTCTACTTTTATGTCAGAGATATAGTCTGTGATTAAAATTTATCGTCTTTGGTGGAAGTCATACCTTATAAAAATTCATTGTGAATTATTTATACACTGTGGGTCCCCTTTTCTAAAGAAAATATGAAGACAGAATTGGATACAATTAAGACTGTAACTGCCAGTGATAGCCCAGTCAACAAAGACCAAAAATAAGGTTGATTACAGGAAGAAAAAATGTGTATAGTTGCAATTTTTTGCACAATACTAGGAGGGAGTGTCCTGGGTTTAAAGGCAACTTTTTTATATTTTTTCTCAAATAACTGGAAAACTTCTGCTTCTAGAAAAAATATTTCACAGTACAAAATTAAACTACGTTAAATTTCTTACAAAAAATGCCTTACTAATTTTTTTCTCTAGGAGTAATAGTTTCCACATTTCAGATTATTAAAAATATTGTTCTAAAAGTATAAAATTAATGTTTATCCTTAAGTGAATTGGTTTAAAAACAAGGATTAAATGTCTGTACCACCTCTAAGTGCAGCAGAGTCATATTAAGGGATAAATTGTGTTGGGGGGTTGTAACATGGTGGAGGGGTGGATGTGTGGGGTAGAAACACAGCGGGAGGTAGGTCACAACATTGTGTTCACTCATTCCCCTTGTCCATAGATCAGCAAGCTGAAGATCAAGCAGATTATTTCCCAATCTATCTACTCCACCACATCACAAGAAACAAGGGTGCTTCATAAATTTTTATGGGCCCTCCACAGTGCGCCTTACGAATCACAGGCGACACAGTGCATAGATGTACCCAGGGAGTGTCTTGTTTTGCATAAAGTGCCTTATTGCTACATGGAACGCAGATATGAGTTACTAATATCACTAATGCAGGTAATGCATGTGGACAGAATCTACGTAAAGCTGTGCACACTGTTATACACTTCTTAGAGGGAAAACTGATTCTTAGTCATGCTGTACAGCAGTTGTAATGTTTTTCTAGAAAGGCAACTTTCTCCACCGTGAGTGCTGCTCATGTTTCAGTTTATAGACAGACATATCTCCCTGGCATTTTCTGTGCAGTTCTCTTATGTGAGCAGACAAAATAACTTCATGGGGCTCATGTTGATTTAGTGGAGTTATTTTCAGTTCGTTAAGTGGGAGCTAGCCCTTTGTACATGTAGTTTTAGTATGTTTGCTTCTAAAATTCTTGTGTTGTATATTGATATTCATGACATGCTCTACACATTACTTAAGTAATGACAAATATAATGTTGTGGCTTAAACCATTTTAACACTTATCCATGAAGATGGTCCATGACTGAAACCAGTCGATATTTGGGTTTAAAATAAAAGCAGCTGATAGTCAAATATGCATCTTATACATAAAATATGTTTCTATGTATTTGATTTGTAAGTGTGATATGGTCAGTAACCTATGTAGTGGTGGTGGTGAGAAAGGGATTGGATTGGTAAATGTGGCACCTTGCTGTTGTATATCGTTGACAGCATATTGTAAAGCCATATAATTGTGTTGTAGTCCCTTGCTGATGAATTACCAAATGACAAAAAAGTTTCTGCACTTCCCTCACCATGAATTATGTTGTGTTTACTGGTAGACTGCATAAAAGTTTTCCACTCAGAAAATGCTGGCGCTTCTTATATTACAACATGGGTGTGAATATGTCGCATGGAATGGGACTGATCATGTTCATGTGTCGAACAGTAATATGCTCTAATGCCTTGCTTGACTTATGTTGAAATATGTTAAGTTCTGTAACACCTAGATGTACTTCTGTTGCAGAGGGAGACAGTTTAAGCCTAAGGGACCCTTCAGATTCTGGGAAATCTGATGCTTGCTTGGATGCATTTGATACCCCTCATTCTGTGAAAAGTGTTCCAGACAGTGACAGGCGAGACAATGAAATCAACATTGTTGATTGCATATTGATAGCGTATTACACTTGGAAAAGTCTCTTCATTCTGGTGGACAGTTGAGAGTTTCAGCTGTTGAGCTATTTTACCTAATGGTAACAATGGCAAATGAGTGCTAAATAAACTGAAAATAATTCCACTACATGAACATGAGCTCAGTGAAGTTGTTTTGTGTACTTCCATAAAATAACTGGACAGGAAATGCAGGGGATGTATCGTTTGTCTGTAAAAGGAAAAGCGGTCACCACTTACGGTGGGGGAAATTGCCTTTCTGGATGAAGGCTACAGCTGCCATTCATGATGACTAAGAATCAATTTCCACTCTAGCAGTGTAGAACAGTGTGAGGAGATTTACGTGGATTCTATGCATATGCATTATCTACAGTAGTATTGTTAGTAACTCATATATGCGTTCCGTGTAGCAATAACGCATTTTGTAAAAAACAGACGCTCCCGGACACATCTGTGCACTGTGTTGCCTTTGATTCATAAGGCACACTGTGGAGAGCTCATATAATTTTGTGAAACACCCTGTAGTTGCTTCTTATGGTGTGGTGGAGTAGATTGAGTGAAGAATCACCTGCACGACCTTCAGTTTGCATGAACACTATCCAGCGACCTACCCTCCCTCACATTTCTATTTCGCACATCACCCCTCCACCCTGTTACATCCCTGCAACACAATTTACCCCTTAATATGGCTCTACTGATCTTTTTAATATTTGTTTTTAGCTCACTTCATTTAAAGCTACACATTAATTTTGTACTATTAGAATAATATTTTTAATAATTTGTGATGTTTCCATCCTGTGCAATGTGGAACCTATTAGTCCCGGAGAAAAAAATTTATAGAACCTTTTTTGTAGGAAATTTAATGTAGTTAAATTTTGTAATGGGAAATATTTTTGCAAGAAGCAGTGTTTTTTGAGTCATTCGAGAAAAACATGAAGTGATCTTTAAACCCAACCCCACCCCAGTGCGCACACCCCTCTGGTCAGGAATTCTACTATGTTCTTCATGATGCTCCTGCCTAACTCCATGCAAAAATTTGTGGCGACATGATTTTTTCATGTACTACCGTACTACTACTTCATTGGCTGGACAGTAATGGCTAGAGTCCTAATATTGTTGATGAAATAGTCGTAAAGAAGATTAAGGTGAATTATACGAATGAAACTCAAGAAATAATGTTAGCAAAAGTAGCAAGAAAAAACTCATTTCTTTACCACACCTGAGCAATGTTTCTCAAAATATATGCCACACATTTCATCATACTAATCTTAACATTAGCTTTTCCACAGAAAGTAAACTACAACAGATAAAATTAAATGCATGAGTGTGACATATTCTAGATCAGACAAACAGAACCAAAATTTTGTACAAGATGTAAACAACATATAAATTAAGGTGGAATCATCATCTCCATTTTTAGTACTCAAGTTAGAGAATTATGACAGTCTGTAGTAGACATACGCAGTATCCTTACATTTCCCCATAAAACAGAAAAGGGAGTTATATGAACATCATAGAGGAAATAGAGATATAAATACATTTGACAGATAATCTAAGTAACATTTTCAGCAAGCAAACCAAACTGTGAAATAAAAAAGATAAAATGATGTGAACCAAGTCAGTTTACAGTATATGCTTACATGGTTAACAGTATGAATTTGTTTCAAACACTAGCAATTATATGAATATCAGAAGTAGCTTAACTTTAGTATTTGAGAAGCTAGTAATATACTTCTTCCAGTTCAAGTTTTCTTCAATATGTACACCCAAAAATTTGGACTTTTTGACCCTACTCACTTACTCATGCCCATGTGCTACATCAATTGTTGGTATGGTGTACTGAAGTGAATGTAGTTTTTTAAGTTAGGGGGAAGTCCATTTTCAGAGAACCACTTAATGATTCTTTGGAAAATATCATTTACTAACTGTTCTGTTGCTTTCTCTCTAATGGGATTTATGATAACACTAGTATCACGTGCAAAAGTGCCAATTTTTCTTGTTGAATGTTAAGTGACAGGTCGTTCACGTATATAAGGAATATTAGTCGACCCAAAATTGAACCCTATGGAACTCCTTTTGTGATTTTACCCCAGTCACTAAAATTTTCTACTTTTCTGACAGTGTCAGAATCATTCAGCACAATCTTATGCATTCTGCCTGTGAAGTTTGATTAAAACCAGCTCTGCGAAAAGTGATCAATTCCATAAACATTGAGTTCTTTTTAAGAAGGTATCATGATCTGCACCATCAAAGGCCGTGGAGAGGTCACAAAAAATACAAACTGGTGATAATTATTATGTGAGGCTTGTGCTGTTTGATGAGTGAATCCAAACTGTGATATGCTAAGTATATTGTTTCCACTTAAGTATGTGACTACTCTTGAGTACATTACTTTACCAAATATTCTAAAAAGAGCTATCAGCAAGCAAATTGGCTGATAATTGTTTAAGTCTGCCATCTTACCTTTCTTATGAAGTGACTTAATAATTGCATATAATAACTTGTCTGGAAAAGTTCCCTGTGCCAGTGATGCATTGCATATGTCACTGAGGACATTACTTATTAAGTTGGAACAACTTCTAAGAAGTATGTTTTAAATTCCTTCAAACCCACAAGAGCTTTTGTTTTGCATAACTTTCATAGTTGTATTAATTTTAGTGAAGTATGTTGGTGGTACTTGTAGTTTTTCAGAGTTGTGTGGAATGACATTTTTTATATATTCTCTTACTTCTTCAACTGAACCATTTAATCCTATGTTTATTGCTGTGTTTAGAAAGTGAATGTTAAAAGTGCTTGAAATTTGTGAACTATCAGACACAACATTGTCATATACTTTAATTGTTACGGAATCTTGTACACTTACTGGCTGTCCTGTCTCCTGTTTGAAAATGTCCCATATAGTTTTAATCTTATTATCTGAATTATTTATTTCTGTCAGGACATGCATACCTCTGGACATTTTAATGATTTTCCTTAAAATATTATCGTATTTTCTGTTGTACACAAGTAATGTTAGATCTTGACTTACCCTGGCGTTTATAAAAATTTCCCTTTCCCCCTTTCATGAGATTTTAATTCCCAGAGTTAACTATGACTTACCTGTTCTTGTTTAGTGTAAATTTCAGTTTTTTTTTTTTTTTTTAAGGAAAGTAACTTTCAAATATTGACAGAACATTACTGCTAAATAAATCGAATTTGACTTTAGGGTCTCTTTCTACATATGCCTCATCCCATGCCACCCCTTTTAGCTCACTCATAAAACACTTTATCCAGTTATATACTGAGACATAAAAATAAATCAGTAATATGACAGTTGCAAGATTATGTCATAAATAAGACAGCAATATAATGTAGCTCATAAATAACATTTAAGGCCCTGTATCTGAAAGAAGTGTGCATAGTAAACTACTGGCCATTAAAATTGCTACACCATGAAGATGATGTGCTACAGACGTGAAATTTAACCGACAGGAAGAAGATGCTGTGATATGCAAATGATTAGCTTTTCAGAGAATTCACACAAGGTTGGTGCCGGTGGCGACATCTACAACGTGCTTACATGAGGAAAGTTTCCAACCAATTTCTTATACACAAACAGCAGTTGACCAGCGTTGCGTGGTGAAACGTTGTTGTGATGCCTCGTGTAAGGAGGAGAAATGCGTACCATCACGTTTCTGACTTTGATAAAGGTTGGATTGTAGCCTATTGCGATTGCGGTTTATCATATCGCGACATTGCTGCTCGCGTTGGTCGAGATCCAATGACTGTTAGCAGAATATGGAATCGGTGGTTTCAGGAAGTTAATATGGAACACCGTGCTGGGTCCCAATGGCTTCGTATCACTAGCAGTCAAGATGACAGGCATCTTATCCGCATGGTTGTAACGGATCGTGCAGCCACATTTCAATCCCTGAGACAACAGATGGGGACATTTGTAAGATGTTTGCAACAGCATGGACTATCAGCTCAGAGACTATGGCTGTGGTTACCCTTGACGCTGCATCACAGACAGGAGCGCCTGCGATGGTGTACTCAACGACGATCCTGGGTGCACGCATCGCAAAGCATCATTTTTTCGGATGAATCCACGTTCTGTTTACAGCATCATGATGTTCACATCAGTGTTTGGCGACATCGTGGTGAACTCACAATGGAAGCGTGTATTCGTCATCGCCATACTGGCGTATAACCTGGCGTGATGGTATGGGGTGCCATTGGTTACACGTCTCGGTCACCTCTTGTTTGCGTTGACGGCACTTTGAACAGTGGACGCTACATTTCAGATGTGTTACATCCCGTGGCTCTACTCTTAATTCGATCCCTGTGAAACCCTACATTCCAGCAGGATAATGCACGACTGCATGTTGGTGGTACTGTACGGGCCTTTCTGGATACAGAAAATGTTTGACTGCTGCCCTGGCCAGCACATTCCCCAGATCTCTCACCAACTGAAAACGTCTGGTCAATGGTGGCCGAGCAACTGGCTCGTCACAATATGCCAGTCACTACTCTTGATGAACTTTGGTATCGTGTAGAAGCTGCATGGGCAGCTGTATCTGTACACGCCATCCAAGCTGTGTTTGACTCAATGCCCAGGCGTACCAAGGCCGTTATTACGGCCAGAGGTGGTTGTTTTGGGTACTGATTTCTCAGGCTCTATGCACCTATATTGCGTGAAAACGTAATCACATGTCAGTTGTAGTATAATATATTTGTCCAATGAATACCCGTTTATCATCTGCATTTCTTCTTAGTGTAGCAATTTTAATGACCAGTAGTGTATACTGATATGCAAAACTTCAGGACAAAAGTAAGTTTTGCGTGATGTGTCACTGCAAAGTAATAAAACTCGTTGAAATTCGGACCATGCACATAAAGAACTTCTGCAATATAATACAGAATGTAACTGAACAAAATACGCAATGAGACGAACAGAAATGTCGGTTTTATTGAAATGACTGGTTAGTGTCCCGTGTTCAAAGATTTGTAGGTCAGTACACCCATACAGTATTATGCCTAACCACACCATAACACCTGGACCACCAAAATGATCATACTTGACAATGTTCCTGGGTGCATTACATGTTCTCACCATATGAGCATTGACAAACATGATTGTTTTGGTGGTCCAGGTGTTATGATGTGGGAAGGCATAATGTTGCATGGGTGTAGAGACCTCTAAATCTTTTAACATGGTACACTCACCGGTCAGTTTTATTGATACACTACTCATTCCCTTTTCTTTGTCTTTTTGGGATGTACTTATCTCAGACTTAATTTTCATGCTTGACAGTGCACTACTGCATCAAATAGGTGGAAGATCTCTTGGAATGAGAGGATAGTTGGACTGGCTTGCCCATTTCTCCCCCCTCCCTCCCCCTGCATCCCACCTTAAATCCCATTGAGCACATGTGGGATGCATTGGAGACGCATAATCCAGCACATTCATATGCAGTGATGACCAGGCAGCAGTTGTCAGCTGTGCTGAGGGAGGAATGGAATGCCCAATGACAACAACTTGTTACCATCCTTGTGGCCAGCATGAGATCATATTGCAGAGCTTGGATTGCCATCCATGGTAATCACACACCCTATTAAGAACCATGTCGCACCCTTTGTAATGTCCAGGAGAACATCGTGAATCGTTGTGCCTTCAGTGTAATTATTGTCTTTGAATGAAAGTATCATTTCTGCGCATCTGACTGCATGTTTCTTCAGTTACCTTCTGTACTATACTGTAGCAGTTCGTTCTATTTACTGTCCCTGTTTCATCAGGCTATGTTAGTTGCCAGTGGCACATCATGCGAAAGTCGCTTTTGTCTTTTAAGTTTTGTGTGTGTGTGTGTGTGTGTGTGTGTGTGTGTGTGTGTGTGTGTGTGTGTGTGTGTTTCTAAACTGGCATACACCACAGTAATATAATTAGAGCATTCAACAAGTATTGTGAGGCACAAAACATGAAGAGCTGCATCATAATGATAATCTACAGGCAACATTCTCTAGCAAATGTCCACTACCTGCAAATTACAGCTCATAGGTACCTGAAGGACAGTGCAATAGAATTGGTGCTGTCTCTTTGGAGGTAACTGGGAGGGCTGTGCTAGTCCACACAGCACACATCCATCTCCACATGATTAGTTTTGCCTGTAGGCATCCATTACAAACAACAGCGCAGATGGCCCAGCATAATGGTGAACAAAGTAGCTTTGCAAGGGAACACTTTGAACGGAACCTGGATTAACTGAGTCTGTTTTCTTTCCACTGCCATAACATGCAGGATTTGACTGACACCCAATGATTGTCATAGAACACATCTCGCACATGGAGTCCCACGCATACAGCGATAGGTGGGACTGTTTTGTTTTGGGCCAGTAATGTGTGGGTGTCAGATCCTCTCATCGGTATCAAGATTGGTTTAAGGGTTATACATTATTGAGACAGGATCCACCAACCTATTATTCAGTCTATGTTACTGCAATGGGTGCCTCTTTCATGGTGATAGTGCATGAGTACACACCTACCTAGAGAACACCTTCCTCCAGGAGGCTGGAATAAAAGGAGTGTAATGAACTGATGAACATGCTTGGAATCAGTTGAAACTTGGAGTTTATCATGGCAGGAATCCTCCTCATGCGGTGGATGACCTAGGGAGAGCCACTGCCAAAGAGTGGGACAGGCTATAGTAGCATTTTGCAATGCACAGGGTGGAGTAACACACTACTGAATGTTACCCCACAGCAGATTTCACGCTCATACATATGCACTATCGAATAGGCTGCTTTTGTCATTATTGTTTCTTGCCCTGCTCTTCTTGAATCTAAAGCCACAAATGTATGGTGAAAAAACCTTTTATGTACTTTATTAGTCAAATCCTTTCCTATTCTGTTGACAGAAGAACAAGAAAATATTGTATCTGTGTCTAAAAGCAGTTATTTGTCATCTGATACATTTAATGTTTTTTGCCTCAGAGTTTTATTTTTTCTGTTCTTGAGCAGAAAACACTTTTAGAGCTTGCTTATTAAAAGTTTAACCTTTGCAGTTAGTATATAGTTTTTCTTTCTATATTCCACTTTTATATTCAAGATTTTCCATCCTAGTTGTAAAATATTTTACGCATTTGTTTGTCTGGAAAGTTCATATATGACCTGTACTTTGACAGAGATGTGTTTTCATTCACAGGAATGATTGATTAACAATGACAATTTTATAAGTATCTTCCACGTTTTCTGGGAATTTGGGTATGTATCACCAGTATTATTGGTTCAATCTCACTGTGTCCAACTGCAGTTTTTAGTGCATTTGAAATAGAAAGTCTCACAGCATTTAATAAGTTTTTGGGCCAACATGGAAATAATGCAGTATCTGTTTGATTTTTGATGAATTCTTCAGGGAGGCTGTTTACCATGGCTGTCCTCAGAGCTCTATGGTGCATCAGCATGAAATTAATGTAGGAATGGTTGTAATTTATGCCTGTGTAGTGTGCTTTGGTGAGTGTGCCATTATAATTTAACTGGAAAAGAAACTAAGGATGAGGACAGTGAAAACTGGTTCAAATAAATAGTTTACCCATTGAGCTTAACATTACTTTATGAATCACCCTAGTGAAAAACACCTTGTGAAGGATGTAAATTTAAGTCTTTATATTTACTGTCATTCTGGTGAGAAGGGATGTGGAGTACCAATCTTCTCTCTGTGCTGGTCAAATATTGTTGAACAATTATTCCTCTTGTATAATTGTAACTGACACATCTTAATGTGTGAACATTGTAGCATCACTTCAATTTAACAGTTGTACCTAAGTCCACACACTAGGATTGGTATGTGAACTGTTAACCACAGATCTTTTGCCAATATTGTTATACTGGAATGGAAATATAATAATGCTGGAATCATCCCTCTTCAGGTCACATCACACCCCAACTCCAGTGCAATGTTTCAAATTCAGAAATTTGCCCGCGCTATCCTGGAATGCAAAGGACTTGTAACAAGTAGAAAATGTGGTGCAGATGCAGCAAATGAGAGACTCAATGTTTTGGTGATTTCTTAATATTAATTATTCAGAAAGTTGTGCTATTTGGGATAGAAAAGGGCTGAATCAAAGCAGATGTTGCTATCCATGCACCATGTAGAATTATTGTGTGCTCAGTTTATCTGGCACTTGACAAAGACACACACTTGAACTCCCTCGCCCATTTCTCCCCGTAGGATATTTCAATGTGTGTTGGGTTTCTCTGATATGTGCCTTATATTTGAGTCAGAGAGAGCCTTGTTGTATCAGAGCATATGTGTTTGCTTAATGAGCACAGTTCAGCCCAGTGACTGGGTTGTTCTCTGCGATTCACCTCTTATCTTCTTTTGTATTCACACTGAAGCTTTTCACTAGGCCACGGCTGCAGACTCTCAGTCCAATAACCAAAGCAGTGTTGAAAGAAGACATCCAAATGGTTACTTAGCGAAGATAACTGGGCACTATAAAGCCAACTAGATACATTCAAATTTCCAGAAAGTGACCAGCATGAGGTGGATCTTGTTACCTCTACAACCCATTAAATTGCAGAAGCAGCTACATTTAAGTCTTCCTTCTATCCATTAAGACCACCAGTACCAGGAATGGACAACATCTGCTGATCTGCGGGCCTGATTCACAATACTTACTTTAGCTCGCAGGCCACTTCACCATGTGATGCGACAACAGAACTATTGTGCATGAAGTCAAAGCTATAGCATCCATGACATTAATTTTTATGGGGTAATGCACTGATATGAATGGCACCACCTTCCCAGTACACCCCACCAATAAATTATGCCATGCCATGTGTCATTTTTGAGAGTACATTCATTTTGTGTTGACCCCATCTTCAGATGTTGACATTTATTTATGTGTCATGAACACTGGTTCTGTACCTAATGACATTTTATAATAAACTTGCAGTGCAAAATTCTGTAGTACTTTGCTCTCTTTCACAGATTCCTTCTGCGGGCCAGGTAGAAATTAGTCATGGGCCAGGTCCAGCCCACAGGCTGCTGGTTGCCCACTCATGATCTTTACCATGGTGAAACCAAGATTTTATTTGCACAATTAGTTGCAGCACTGCTATCAAACTTTAAGCATATTCCTGGTTTTTTTCCAGACTGTGAGGATGAAAGTGAGGTGAGTAACTAACTTCAGCAAGAGGTAATGCAATTACAGAAAGATAACCAGCACTAATCACTCCTCAGCTATAGTAGGCTTTTCCAGTCTGAGTGCCATCTACGGACAGCCAGCAGTGCGTAGGCAGAATTGTGTGCTAGTGGACAAACAGGTGATCTCTGGGTAGTCAAGGCAGTTGGGCTGTTACGTACACACCCATACTGTCCGGGAGTCACACCTGCATGTGCAAAACATAACCATGTAGTAGGGCTACCTGGTGGGTAGCCAATACTGGCTGCACCTTACCCTGAGTGAGCTTATGGGTGCTCTCCAGTGTACATGTCCCATAGGCAGCATATTACAGGGAAGGTAAATGAATTTTGACAACTGCTGTGAGATGACGGAATACATCAAGCCAGACCAGTTGGCTTTGAACAGACTATGTTCCAACATTTTTATACCACAACCTGCTACTGAATCCATGACCTTATTTTTTAATGTTACCGAAGGTATGTCAGGAGGGGTACAGCGAAACTAACTTATGACAATACCAAAGTGTGCAACAGTCTTACTTCAATATGGTAGATGGACTTCGTTCTTGCAAGAGCTCAAGTCATAGAACCAGCCTGTAATAATCTTGACTGTAACAAGTGACAAACAAATTCTTGAGGGAAAGACATCTTTATGTAAACTTAGCATAAAGTATGGCTTTATAGTTGTGTCTAGATTCATGGGTCGAAGTTGGTCCTTCTCCTGAAATTAGAAATACTGTAGCTGGGATAAACCAGCAAGCATATCACAAGCTGTGTGGAAGAAAATGTTGAAACAGTGATCAATCTTTGCATGTATAGGTTGTGTAATTTCAAGATCTTTCCACTTGCTTTCGTGGTGTCTTCAGAAAGTACCATTCTACTATTGATGACTTGACCTTATTTAATACTGCCAATACAGAGGCAGGCAGCACTGCGCAACCAACATCTGCTTGGTGTATAATTTTATCTGGAAAATCTGTTCAATACCTCCAGAGATACATTCTATTGTGCCAACTCCATGTATGGGGCTTTTGTAGACAAAAAAGTATCATGTTGTGATCCTTTCTTGCTTAACACTTGTCCCAGTGTAGACTTGGGGATTGACTTCTGGGCTATTTCCTCCCAAAAGAAATCTTTTCCGCATTGGAGTACAAGGTTCACTTCAGTTGCAGTTGCCACATACAGTATACCAAAGTAAGGAGCCCAACAAATATTCTTTATTGGTGGATGATTTTTCCATTTACTACTCTAGGATGTTTGAGTAATACAAGCAGTGACACTATATTATCTTCAGTAGGAGAAACTGCAATGGGCGTTTTGCAGAACTCAATTATGAGCCTTGTAATATTCTTGCTCTATGTTAATGATCTATCGTTTTATTTGAATGAGGAGGCAAAATTAGTTCTTTTTGCAGATGATACAAGCATTATTGTGAGGCTAATCAAAGGAACGTTCACAGAGAAATTAGTAAATGATGTTTTTGTTAAAGTTTTTAACTACTTTAGTGCACAAAAAATCTCATCCAGTTTTGTCCTTTCAGAAATAGCCCACCTATTATGGATAAAGTTTTCACAAAAAGAAAGCTATAAATTGTTTAGTGGGCACTTTGATGAAGACTTGAATTGGAAAAACCATAGAGCAAACCTGCTAAAATGTGTATGTTCAGCTCCTTTTGGCATAAGAATAATTGGCAGCTTTAGGGACACAGAAATTATTAAGTTAACATGTTCTGCATATTTTCTTTACTGATACCATATAGAGTAATATTCTTGGGTGGCTACTTGCTTAGGCAAAAGTTATTCTTCGTGCAAGGGAAAGGAGTCAGAAATAAATGTAAAGTTCACATATGTACATCTTGTTGTCACCTGTTTAAGCAACTGTGAATATTAACAAAGGTCTCACAATACATTTCTTCAGTCAATGAATTTGATGTCAACAATTCACTGCAGTTTGAGAGTGATAGAGATTTTCACCAATATGGTATTAGAAAGAAAAAATGATCTGCTTTTCCTGTAGTGTATCTAACTCTGGCACAGAAAGAAGTGTGATCTCAGCTATACAATTCTGATAATCTGTCCACTTAAATAAAATGTCAACACACACTAATTGCCTCTACACTCTACAATCTCTTGTTGAAGTAACGCATTCCACATCATAACACGTATCATGAATATGATGTATGGAACATGGAACTAACTAACTTCTGTAAACTTATTACTGTTATACATCAGCTGCAGCTGACAATCAACATCCAGCAGAAATAGATCTAATATATGACTGTTAAAGTTTCTTATTAAATTCACTTTATACTCATTTTAATAGTTCACATTGAGTTTTGACTTAACCACAACTAAAATTAAGAAACACCATACTTAATTTTTAAAATGTTGTTAGGGAATTGGGCCTATTTTTTGGAGTAAACTCAGATGTCACACATCTAAGCTCTCAAAGTAACATAATCAAAGCATAGAACATGCTTAAAGTGCCTCAGCAGATAGGCATATGAACTGGACAAATTTGCTCTTTTACTGTTTGAGACATACTGTTCAGCCCAGCTTGACTGTGTTAGAAGAATTTTTTCTCAGCGTACAGATACTATTTGCAGGCATTATACGCTATTTGTCATGTAGGACTGTCAAGCCACAAGTTGATGAAGAACCAACTGGAGTGCTAAGGCCCTAGAGATGCCCCTCCACTTTTGCTGGTGGCTACTGATTCTATGACAAGTTTTCAAGGTTCTTTCATTGTAACATTTATTTAGCTACAGTAGCATTGCAGCAGCATCCTTTGGTCGTAAGTTTACTAACTGTTGTAAAAATATGGCAAAATGTTAGAAATAATGATCTCCACACTCACTGCAAGGTCACCATACAAGTACTAGAATTTCTACAGAAAAGAATTTGTTTGCAACACTGTGCAACCACTTGTGCACCTCTGCTCTGTGTAGTGTGCCTCTTCATCTTAATGAAATCTCTTGCCACCCAATACATCTCTGAGTTGTCCAAACACATGGAAGTCATTTGAGGAAGAAATGTCTGCTGAGTATGATGAAAGTTGAAGACATTCAGACTTAAGCTCTGTATTGTCACAACTGTTGTATTGGTTCTACATTACCGTATCTTTCTTACATACATACATATATATTGTGTAAGCTGTTGTACAGTGTGTGGCAGACAACCATGCTGTAACAGCATACTTGTTGACAGGAATTCAACTGGGATTAGTTCTCAATTACAGCTGTTGCAAGGGAGGCATAACCTAGTTCATTGTGACAAAGAAGTCATTCACCCTTATTGCCATGTTTCTGTTACAGTTCAGGAGTCAGTTTCTGGGGCTCCCATCTTGCAGACACTTTGTAAAATTGGAGCACATCATGTACGACGAGCAAGAACAAAGAACCATATACTGTTGCTGCATCATCATCTAGTGCCACTGGGAAGTTCTGAATCAAGATTGCATCAATGGTTGCACTGTTTTGTGGAGGCAAAATTTGGTATGTCTAACCTAGATCCAGGTACAGATGTTGCATCATTTGCAAATTTCTGACATCTTTCGCAATCTTGCTATTATGATAAACATACATTCTGCAATGAATCTCAGTAGGTTTCCGGTCTTCACTATGCAGAAAGCAAATAACAGAATGGTGTTACCTCTTGTGCCAGTTGCTACTGGAGTAGTCATTTTTGGATTGTACCTGTGCCATTATTTGTGTGTGCACAACCCTGCTCTGTAATGAACATGCGGCATCCTGATAAGAACACCCTTACCAACTTACAGGCTAATTACACCATTTGTTTTTTTTCTTTTTTTGTTCCACATTTACAGTTTTCATTTGATGCACCGTCATATTACCTCATCGTTAAGGACAAAGAACATGTGAACGATTACAGTCAAATCCCATGCGTTCTCATTCTGCTAAGCAGTTCTTTATTAGCACCTGGAATGTGTGAAATATGAAATTCAGCTGAGGATTTTTTTGATAATTTATTTTTCAATTGTGCTGTTAACAGTCTTTGCTATATTTTATGTTTTATATGATGAACATATAATGATTACCTGAATAAATTCCATTAAAAAAACATGAAACATTTGAACTGGATCTCTCAGACAACAATACTATTTAGACTTTACATAACAAATTAGTTGGAATCTATTGTATATAATGATGTGAAATGTACAAGTAGTTTCACAACAAGTGATATTGGCAACAAGTGGAGAACCTTAGTTCATGTGCTGTTCAAAAACATGAATTGGAAGACCGAAAATAGGGTCATCTGCAAAAACATTTTTCAAAGTTGGGGCTTCAGATGTTTACTCTTAAAATATATTATAATTCCTTCATTTTCTGTACTAGGTATATTGCCACTCCAAATAACATCACCATTCACTAACCAATGACAACCTAAGTCTTGACAGAACTAATGGACTCATTTGATTTCTGAAATGACTGTTTTTTTAAATATATATTTATCTGCTTATTAAATTGTGTACATTACAGTGTGGTTTTTGATATCAGGTACTCTAAACTTAAAGTTATAATGTATTTGCTTAACCCTGCAAATTATAATTTATAGATTATGAAGTAAAACAGTCATATGTACCAGGATATGTCATTCATATATTCACTTATTCAGTGGAAGGAGTAGTACACCAGAGATGTTCTAGTTTGTCTCTCAAACTTATTTACATCACAGATCTGTGATACATTTTATATTACTTGGTAGTTTATTGTATAATGTAATCCCAATATGAAATTTTCTTTTTTGACTACAGTTATGTTTGAAGAACTAACATGTAAGTTACTTTACCAAGTCAAGATTACCATCAGCCAACAGCTCCTTTAAGGAAATGCTTAAGGGTACGTTAGGAAGAAAGTTTCCAACTTACTGTTCAGAAAGGATATAAAACGGCTTGTTACAATCTATATATCTGTTGTTTGTGCAAATGATGGCATGGTCATTTGAGAAAGCAGTAGTAATTACAATTACTAGTTTCAGTGACTAATAGCCTTCTCATGAGAAGGATGTATGTAAAATGTATTTAATTATTTTGGTGATTAGGATGGAAAATAAAACAAAAGTGCACATCTCAATTAGATTCTTGTCTTATTGATAAATTAGAACATATATGCAAAAGTCAGTTAAACAGATTGTTTATACAATTCATTGTTATTTATTTCTTATTTTATTTTGTTAAAAGTTCCATTGATCCCAGTAGCATTAGAGTTGCTAGGATATGAAATGAGTCAGTGTTTTTTCAACGTTTACAATCATGAATTTCTTATAAAATTTAAAATAATGGATGTAGTAGAATACAATATGGTAAGTTCTTGATGATGATGATGGTGTTTGGTTTGTGAGGCACTCAACAGCACAGTCATCAGCACATGTGCAAAGTCCCAATTCTTTAGACAGTCCAATTCTTTATACAGTCCAATCAAGCCACTGCCACAAATGATGATGATGATGATGACAACAACACAAACATCCAGTCCCGGGCAGAGAAAATCCTCAACCCGGTCAGGAATCAAACACGGTACCCCGTGATCCAGAGGCAGCAACGCTAACCACTAGACCATGAGCTGCAGACAAGTTCTTTATAGTAGTCATATCATCTAATGTTACATTATAATAATGAAAATGAATAAAGTACATAACACAAGACATCGGAATAAAGATTTGTGCACACACTATGAGATATTCATATTGTTAACAACACAATACCAGTACTTAAAAATCAAGGTTATATATTTTTTGACAAAAATAATTTATATATATGTTTACAATAATGGATCATTTCAGCTATAAAATAAAACTACTCATGTGAACACTCATTTATGCTAAAAAATTCTCTGATTGATTGGAATGAATTTTTCAATAGGCATTCTTTCAATTTTCAGAATGGCAAAGGTGTAGTCATAGTAGGGGGTGAAAATGTAGACACATGTGGGAAGAAAGCCAAGTACAGCACTTTAGTTTTAAGTCAAAACTTGATTTGAACTTTCAGGGATGCTTCTGTTGATATTTCTTTCTGCATTTTAGTTGAATTATTCTTGTTGATTTGATACATGGTGGTTATTTGTCCATTTCCATACCAGGAGAACTTGACTGAAGAGGGTATTGTTACATGGCTCATTGAATATTTTAATCAGCATAAATTCTTGAATGTGCAATGCATGTGAAGCATATGTTTGTAAATGGCTTCAGCTTCATAACAGTCAACTGTTGACCACATGAATGTAATGGTCCTACCTTGAAAAACAATACAAACTTGTCCATGACAATTCACTGTGGAATTTACCATTGTTTATAGTTCATTACTGTATGTCACAGGCTGATTATAAAACTAAGCTCAACTCCGCATGAACAGGCCATGAAGGCCCAATGGTACTGACCGGCCGCCGTGTCATCCTCAACCCACAGGTGTCACTGGATGCAGAGATGGAGGGGCATGTGGACAGCACAATGCTCTCCTGGCGTATGTCAGTTTACGAGATCGGAGCTGATACTTCTCAATCAAGTAGCTTCTCAGTTTGCCTCACAAGGGCTGAGTGCACCCCGCTTGCCAACAGTGCTCAATAGACTGGGTGGTGACCCATCCAAGTGCTTGCCCAGCCTGACAGTGCTTAACT
Source organism: Schistocerca nitens (assembly GCF_023898315.1). Classification (NCBI taxonomy): domain Eukaryota; kingdom Metazoa; phylum Arthropoda; class Insecta; order Orthoptera; family Acrididae; genus Schistocerca; species Schistocerca nitens. The sequence goes on along the minus strand of NC_064616.1, from coordinate 637,837,312 downwards.
TCAGTGATCTGATGGGAACCAGTGTTACCACCGCAGCAAGGCTGTTGACGCAAGCTGATTATAGATTGCAGAAATTTGCTGATACATGTAGTGATGAGAAAACCAATAAATTTTCAGAGAAAAGTTTGCTATAGGTGTCATCCTAATTTGTACATATTTATCACCATGAACAGAAACTTACAGGAACTAAGTCATTCAAGCTACAGTGAGCTGACTAAGATTCTCAAGAAATAATTGTTTGCACAGTACAATATGGGTAGAACTTGTGGAAGATGACTGATAAAAAGATTTGATTATCACAAATCTCATATAACCTTGTGTAATAAACAGTAATTGAAAATGAAAAATGTATAAATTCTAGTATATCAATTTTTGTTTTGATTTTTACTTTTATAGTTAAAGAAAACTGATGCATTCCCCAAGATGATATATATCAAGAAACAAAGCTTAAAAATTCAGAGCACCACTAGCAATGTTTGAAGCCACATATGTCAGAGTCACACTTTTTAGTGTTAGCATCAAGGTAGGATTTGACAAGAACAAAGACAAGCAGTAGAAATTCTCATCGTGTGTGAATGGGCATTATCTTGCTGAAATGTTGCTGCAGTATGACTTGCCACGAAGAGCAACAAGACGTGGCATAGAATATCATCGACATACTGCTGTGCTATAAGGGTAACGCAGGTGACAACCAAAGGGATCCTGCTATGAAAAGAAATAGCTCTCCAGACCATCACTCCTGGTTGTCATGCCATATCATGGGTGACCATCAGGTTGGTATGCCATCACTATCCAGTGCGTCTACAAACACGTCTTCAGCCTGGAATCTCGGTGACTGGAGTAGAACTGTCTTCAGTGATGAGTCCCGCTTTGCATTGAGCCCCGATCATCAGCGAATACATGTCTGGTGACACCCCAGACAGCAGTGGATACCAACCTGATTGTCACCTGCCATACTGCACGACAGCTAGGAATGATGATCTCAGGTGCTATTTCTTTGATTGTCATCCTCGGCACCCTTTTACAGCACGACAATATGTCGATGATATTCCATGCCCCATCTTGTTGCCCTTCATGGTAAACCATCCTGGGCTTACATTTCAGTAAGATAATGCCTGTCCACACACAACGAGAGTTTATACTGATTGTCCCCATGCTTGCCAAATCCTACTTTGGCCTGCAAGGTCACTGCATCCCTCCCCAACTGAAAACTTTTGGAGTACAATGGGCAAGGCCTCCAACCAGGTCGGGATTTTGACATTCTATCACTCTAATTGGTGTGAATTTGGCATGATATCTCTCAGGAGGACATCCAATAACTCTGTCAATCTATGCCAAGCTGAATAACTGCTCGCATAAGGGCCAGAGCTGGACCAATGCATTATTGACTTGCCTAAGTTTGAAGCTTGTTTTCTTGAATGAATCATCGAATTTTTCTGAAATTGTAATCATTTGTTTGTACATGTACATTAGATCTACTTATTTCTGTTCCATTCAGATAACTCATTCACGATGCGATTTTTTTTCCTTAGAGTATACTTTTAATGATTGAATGCATCGACATCCCGATTTCATTGACAACCAGGCTATCATATAAAGGAGGAATAGCTTTGCCCACCCAACGAATCAATACTGTACAGAAACGACTTCATTTTTACATAAGGTCACAAAACTTTGTCAGAAAGTTATGATAGGTATCTTTTATGAGCTTTCCAGGTTTTGTGGCTGTTGCGTACACATTAAAATTGTTGGCAACCGTTCTGTGGAAAGTGTTAACCCTAACTCGGCAGTGTACAAATGCGTAAGCTCACAAGTACTAAACAGACATCGTGATGGATGACCAAGTGACAAGCAGAGGATCAACACGAGATAAATATAAAATGATCGACTCGTGGATGTTCGATCGTTTTACAGAGGCCAGAAACAATGGAGATATGATTACTACATGATATTTCCGGTGTGTGCAATTGTTGCGGCAACCTCATTGCTGTCGGAAAGTTTTGAATTCAAAGCCTCAAACACCTAGTACTATTATTTCAGTGGGAAACTCAGAATTCGGCATCGTCATGTCACCAAATACACCAGCATCAAAGACAACCGCATGTTTAATGAATTGCTCGAAAGAGCACTATAGTTCCTGAATTCAACCTTGGTATAACCAGATGGCAGTTATAAGAGTCGAGGGGCATGAAAGGAAAGCAGCGGTTGGGAAGGGAGTGAGACAGGGTTGTAGCCTCTCCCCGATGCCATTCAATCTGTATCTTGAGCAAGCAGTAAAGGAAACAAAAGAAAAGCTCGGAGTAGGTATTAAAACCCATGGAGAAGATATAAAAACTTTGAGGTTCGCCGATGACATTGTAATTCTGTCAGAAACAGCAAAGGACTTGGAAGAGCAGTTGAACGGAATGGACAGTGTCTTGAAAGGAGGGTATAAGATTAACATCAACAAAAGCAAAACGAGGATAATGGAATGTAGTCGTATTAAGTCGGGTGATGCTGAGGAATTAGATTAGAAAATGAGACACTTAACGTAGTAAAGGAGTTTTGCTATTTGGGGAGCAAAATAACTGATGATGGTCGAAGTAGAGAGGATATAAAATGTAGACTGGCAATGGCAAATAAAGCGTTTCTGAAGAAGAGAAATTTGTTAACATCGAGTATTGATGTAAGTGTTAGGAAGTCGTTTCTGAAAGTATTTGTATGGAGTGTAGCCATGTATGGAAGTGATACGTGGACGATAAATAGTTTAGACAAGAAGAGAATAGAAGCTTTCGAAATATGGTGCTACAGAAGAATGCTGAAGATTAGATGGGTAGATCACATAACTAATGATGAAGTATTGAATAGAATTGGGGAGAAGAGGAGTTTGTGGCACAACCTGACTAGAAGAAGGGATCGGTTGGTAGGACATGTTCTGAGGCATCAAGGGATCACCAATTTAGTACTGGAGGGCAGCGTGGAGGGTAAAAATCGTAGAGGGAGGCCAAGAGATGAATACACTAAGCAGATTCAGAAGAATGTAGGCTGCAGTAGGTACTGGGAGATGAAGAAGCTTGCACAGGATAGAGTAGCACGGAGAGCTGCATCAAACCAGTCTCAGGACTGAAGACCACAACAACAACAATTCCTTATAAACATGGATCGAACAGAATGTATCACGTCTCTAGTAAGAGGACGTTATCGTTTTGAGGTCACAAAAGTTACTAAAATAGCTGTGGGCTTACTGAAACCAAGAAATTTATCATCAGTTTTTGAACAAAGTATTGTGACGTTACGTAAAAATGGAGCCGTGTTCTGCACAACACTGACTCATGGGATGGGGAAAGTTATTCGTCCTTATAGAATGGCCTGGTTTTTGATGAAATCGAAATATCGACGTCTTCAAATGGTTCCAATGGCTCTGAGCACTATGGGACTCAACTTCTAAGGTCATTAGTCCCCTAGAACTTAGAACTAGTTAAACCTAACTAACCTAAGTACTTCACACACATCCATGCCCGAGGCAGGATTCGAACCTGCGACAGAAGCGGTCTCGCTGTTCCAGACTGCAGCGCCTAGAACCGCACGGCCACTTCGGCCGGCGACGTCTTCATTAAAAGAAATTCCTCCTACGTGGTTGCCGCTCTGTCAGTCCTACGAAGTATACTTTTACCGACAGCTGAAGAATTACATTCGCCCATTGCAGAAATGCACTATTCTCGTCGCTCAGCAAACGGAAATTACAAGTAGAAGCGATGCAATTAATAAAATACACGCCTGGATCCATACCCAAGTACAGGCTTCAGCTTTCGGCAAAATGCTGTGATTTGTTTGGTTTGGGGGGAAGTTATCGACAGATCGCGATGTATTTAGCAACGTTAACGAGGTTGCTTTTCATATTGATATTCAAACTAAAAACGTGACTGTGGCATATGCTCATTCACAGATTGCTGGTGACGCTTCGAATTTTTACGCTTTGCACGTTTTTGTGATCACCTTGGGGAATATAATGGCTATCTTGAAGTACAAAAGGAAAAATCGAAGCAAAAACTGAAATACTGGAATTTACATGTTTTTCATTTTCAGTTACTGTCATTTACGTAAGGTTATATAAGATTTGTGATAATAATTCTAACTTTAATAATATCTAAAGTGCTTATTTCTTCTGTAAATGATTCCATTGTATTTATTGATGTAGCAAAAAATATTGATTTCTTTGAAGTCACATACTTCCGCGACAAGAAGAAAGTAGAATTGGAGCTGAACACAGAGACTGTATTGTTAGTCACTACGCTACCGACTTGTTTGGTATAACACCATGCACGCGAACTGATGTAGAACCAAAACTTTGACTGTCATTTTCTGAAAAACTATTGAGCTGCGCATCTTCATATTTTCGCGGCGCAATGATTGTTCCATAAAATTTCGTGCGTACCGCCGCATAAATTTCAAAAAATGGTTCAAATGGCTCTGAGCACCATGGGACTCAACATCTGAGGTCATCAGTCCCCTAGAACTTAGAACTACTTAAACCTAACTGACCTAAGGACATCACACACATCCATGCCCGAGGCAGGATTCCAACATGCGACCGTAGCGGTCGCACGGTTCCAGACTGAAGCGCCTAGAACCGTTCGGCCACATCGGCCGGCCATAAATTTCAATTCTCATATTTCGGCTGTATACCGTCCAGCCATCTTCAGCGTGAGCCGAGGTGACTGAACCCCGGCTCATTCTGAAGATGGCTGGACGGTATATAGCCAAAATATTATAGGGAGCATTCAAATGAAACCCGATCACTAGTGCACAGTAACGGTAACCATTTTATTAACTCAACGATGTAGTTATACACGGTATACATACTCAAAAATAGTAGCCAAAACTGTTGGCACATTTGTCCCATTGCGACACTAGCCGGTCTATTCCATTCTTGAAGAAGCTAGTAGGCTGCTGTCGGATTCAGGCCTGGACCCAGACTTCGTCGTCCGTTGCGAATCGATGTCCTCGAATAGCATGTTTTAGAGGTCCAAATACATGAAAGTCACACAGTGAAAGGTTGGGACTGTACGGTGGATGTTCCAGCGTTTCCCACCGAAACTTCTGCAATGTCGTCTTCACCGCATTGGCCGTGTGTGTGTGTGTGTGGGGGGGGGGGGGGGGGGAGCATTATCATGTAGGAGGATAACGCCATTGGCGTTTCAGCTTGATGGCTCGTCTAAGTTTCTGTAAAATGGCTTGATAGCGCTGGGCATTGATTCGTGGTTCCCCGTTCCAGGAACTCGACAAGCTGTGGGCCCTTGTGGTAAAAAAAGGAGGACGTTATGACCTTACCAGAAATGGTGTGTACGGCCTTAGATTTCTTTGGAGATGGTGAAGTCGCATGTTTCCCCTTTCCAGTTCAAAATAGTGACACCATGTTTCATCACCTGTGACAATACCGACAGAAAGTCGTATTCCTCCTCATTATAACGTTGCAGATGACTCAAAGACAGCGCCATTCGAATGTTGCGCTCTTCAGCCGTTAGTTGGCAGGGAATCGACTGTGCACAGATTTTTCGAAAGTTCAAGTTTGATGCATTATGGTGGGGGCGGTGCCCACGCTAATACCCAGTAACAGATGGATCTCGTCCACGGAGATTCTGCGATTGTGCAAGACTAAAGCATTCACTTCTGCAATCATTTCCGGTGTGACGACACGATGGGCCAGTCCAGGACGAGCATCGTCTTCCAGTGACTAATGCCCCTCAAGGAATAGTTTGCGCCATTCCACATAACTTGAACGACTCAGACTGTACTCACCGTACACAGCCTTCATCCATCGACACATTTCACGGCCTCCAACTCCCTCCGCCGCCAAAAACCGAATCACTCCTCGTTGTTCCTGCTTACTCGCCTGCATGTTCGGCGTGAAACCACCCTGGCGCTTTGCAACATGAAACGGTGCGCACGTGTTAATCTCTCTACCAATAGATGGCGCCACCATACCCGCAGGTACGTGATTCCACCTTACGTGTAAGGCAAAGGTAGAGGCACTGACCAGGTTTCATTTGAATGAACCTCATAGAAGAAGAAGTGAAATTTATGCGGCTGCACGCCCGAAATTTTATGAAGTAGCCATTGAGTTGGCACCTAAGACAAAATAGATGTCCCTTTATTTTTTCATGTTCACCCTTCTTTCACCAACCGAAATTTCAACTATCAGCGAGCAACCTCTGGCGGATTCCCGGTGTGAGACAGACACTGTCCAGTCTCATTAATGTGACCACCTCTCAAAAGCCCGAATCACCAACCTCTGCAGCGCGGACCGCTGTGTGACGTGCAGGAAGAGTGTCAATGAGTTTCTGGAAGGTACCGACAGGGAGATAGATCCATGACGACTCCATTGCCGTGGTCAGCTGCACTAGGTTTCTTGGCTAAGGATCCATAGCACGATCAAGGTGGTCCCAGAGATTCTCGACTGGTGCTCTTCTAATCACTCTTGTACTCTGTGAGTTGCGTGACACGTTGGATTGTCCTACTGGCAGATGCCATTGGGCCGAAGGAAAAACAAACTATGTGGAGGTGGGCATGGTCCCAAAGGATAGATGCACACTTTTGTTGATCCATTGACCTCCCAGAATGACGAAACCATCCGGGGAACACCATGAAAACATTGTCCAGACCATAACACTCACTGTCTGGCCTGGACCTTGCCGACGATTGAGCAGGGCCATACACGCCAATGGCTGTCTTACCTGAAAAGGCCACCTGTCGCCATTCAATAGACATTCAGTTGTGATGGTGGCATGCAAATTCCAGTCTTCGTCGCCAATGAACGACAGTCAGTATGGGCGCGTGAACCAGGTGCCTGTTGCGGAGGTTCACACGCAACACAGTCAGGAACCGCGCGACTGCTACGGTCGCAGGTTCGAATCCTGCCTCGGGCATGGATGTGTGTGATGTCCTTAGGTTAGTTAGGTTTAAGTAGTTCTAAGTTCTAGGGGACTTATGACCACAGATGTTGAGTCCCATAGTGCTCAGAGCCATTTGAACCATTTTTCACACGCAACGACTTTCACTGTGTGGTTAGTTCGTCAATTGTTGTACGTCTATTCACCCGTACAAATCTGCAGTCGTCGTTCACCCTTGTCTTCTATCGACCGTGGTGTATCACAGCTGCCTCGGCGCCAGTTTTGGTAGCGCCATTTTTCCGTGCATGGTATACTTTAACAATGGTGGCATGCAAATAGTTTACAAACTTAGACATTTCGGATATGCTTCCACCCTTGGCCTGAAACCCAATGATCATGCCCTTTTTGAACGTCAGATAAATTGCTACATTTCTGCATTATGACAATGACCGAACTTTTTCCATATCCCCCCCAATGCACTTTATATACCCTGCACTGCTACTGGTGCTACCTGCCATCTATGAATGGTTATTGCATGCTGACGACGAATGTAGGCAGTGGTCACATTTATGGGACTGGACCGTGCTGATGCAGCTCCACGCTCGCGCATGTAACTCGTATTTCTTGAAGTATTTCTGCACCATAAATATATCTCGGCCATTCCCTATGGATCCCAACTTTCCGCCTTGAGAAACTAATACATTATCGAAACTGATCACCACGTATTGTGTCCCTTGGCACTGGTATGATGATGTTAGGCTTGTTAAAGTAAGATTGAAATATATTGTAAACTGACATCTCATTTCCTGTGATTTGTGAACTTTTTTATTCTATTATTTTGAATCTCTTCCTGAAACTGTGTCATTGGTCAGCTTTTCCATGCAATGGTGGTTGCATCGCACCAGGACTGGTATGACGATAGTGTTGGGTGGCGGACACTCCTCACTGTGGCGTCGAGTTACCGAAATATTTAAAACGACTTGAAGATATCTTCGAAGATACGTGTTTGGCATTTGTTAGCTGTGTAAGGGCTGTTTCAGAACGGGACTACTTACAGTAGCAATGATGTAGGTTTCATCTGGAAATGTTTACTTTATTTCATCAACCTCATTTCATCTGAATTAGTTGTCTTACCAGAGTTTGACTTTTCCAGATTAAATGGTTCAAATGGCTCTGAGCACTATGAGACTTAACTTCTGTAGCCATCAGTCCTCTAGAACTTAGAACTACTTAAACCTAACTAACGTAAGGACATCACACACATCCATGCCCGAGACAGGATTCGACTGAAGCGCCTAGAACCGCACGGCCACACCGACCGGCTTTTCAGATTATTCCAAGGTGTTTTGAAGAGTATGGTTTCCGATCTCCATGTCTGTTTGTCCTTCTGGTGTTGCTCTATTTATGTGACTCTCCGCATCTTTGTTCGCAAGTGCTGATGAGCAGTTGTATCAGGAGACTGCGGTGTCAGCCGCTATCCGATCAGCCGCACTTTCAATTACGCACGCCGCCTGTTACATCGTCGCGTTTCCTACAGCCGCCATCGCGGCACGATGGCGCTACCACGAACGATAACGCCGCTGCCGATGAGATGCAAGCACCCCCTCACCGGAGCTCCAGCGGTGCCTGTACTTAAGTTCGAACATTCATAGACTGAGCCCATTTTGTCTATTTTCCAGCTGAATAACATTTACATAATGGCCAGGGCTCGTGACCTACTGAATAGTTGTTGCATTGAAGACAGACTGATTTGTAAATCTACGGTATCTGTTTGTTTCAGTATTCATAGGTACTGTTGAGAACTGACGCTGCAACTACAGCGACAAAGGTATGTATTATTTCTACTATTTGATATTAGATGTAAAATAAATTAATATCTGAATTCTCTGTTCATGAACAGCACCTGTTCAAAAGTGGTTCAAATGGTTCTGAGCACTATGGGACTTAACATCTCAGGTCATCAGTCCCTTAGAACTTAGAACTACTTAAACCTAACTAACCTAAGGACATCGCACGCATCCATGCCCGAGGCAGGATTCGAACCTGTGACCGTAGCGGTCCCGCAGTTCCAGACTGAAGCGCCTAGAACCACTCGGTCACACCAGCCGGCTCAGCACCTATTCCTCGCCCCTATATCAGTGATCTCATACTACCTGGATGTTGAACTTCAGCTGTCTGATTGTGCCAGCCATAGATGCTAATATTTCGTTTCTTGCCAAATGACAACATGGCTGCTGGGAAATGTCACTAGAGCACGAAATAAAATACTTTTCGATTCCGCCCCCACATCACCACATGTTGACGTAACGATCAAAACAAGAAATCAGTCTGCAAGTCGTTGTCACGTAAAGACCGATGGAAATTTTTTTTTTGTTGTTGCCAAACGATAACAAGGAGGACGATGAAAAGCACAAGAATCTGCAGACATGCTGCAGTTCTATACTCAGAGACCAGACTTCTTCATCCAGGTTGTATAGACATTACTGCCTGTATCCACTAAAGAACTACACAGCGTGCATGGAACTTACAACACAGACAAGTTGAAGTGCGCACGATCTGTCCTGAAAGCGTTACTAAGCCTTTCTAATAGTCTGTAAGAAATTAATCTACTATTAGTGTCGTCCGCTAAGTCTGATTCTGCCGCAAGTACCATATTATTTAACACAGTGGTCTGTTTTCACAATTGCACTTTGATAATTCTCATAGTAATGTTGTGGTCGTCTAGAGGCGTCGTTAGTCTGAAACAACCGGGAAATAAAATTGGAGCAAAATGCGCCAAATGCGAGGTACTGCATATAAAGTCCGTCTCACGTTCACCAAGGGTAACCACTGCATGCTACCTTGGTTCCTCCCTATCTCAAGCCGTCTCAAAATTAAAACAGTTCAATCACCAGGCGCTTTTAGCTTTTATTGATGAAGCATTGTTATAAGTAACGATATTTACGTCCCTCAGATTTTTTTTTTTTTAATGAATGACAGTTTTGTTTAAGAACAACAGATTCGAACGACTACTGTTCGCACTGTTTGTTCGTTGTTTCACATTCTCACTACAGCTGCACGTGTTATGAGATGGTGGGATGGATTTTGCACTGAAATTATTCACCTGTTTGACTGTCCTTACGGCTTTTGAGTCCTATTTTTCAGTCATTGCGAAAGATCTTCGTAAAAGGTTTGGTTTTGTGATGTGAAACGATATGTTATATGAAATTTCTTTGCAGATGTTTACATTTTCTTTCCATTTGTGTTGTTATGTATGTGAGGTGGTGTCAATGAAAGTATTCATAAGGAAAACTGCTTTAAGCAGGATAAACCTTGGTAAGTTCGTGGCATTGCTTATTTCGTGATACTTTGTTAATTCCTCTTCACGGATTTATCAACCACGCTAGAAGTGCAGTCGCTGACCCACAGGTAAGCAGCATAGTCCCCTACCCGCAGCGACATTTCACGCTTATAAGATCATGGGGAAAATCTTTAAATAGCTACATGGTCAAGAATCCAGGTCTCAGACCCAACAGATCTGATTTCCGCAAATTGTTGAAACCTGCTTACTACAGTGCTTTCAGTCCTGAGACCATCATATCAGCTTTTAGGAAGACTGGGATATATCCATTTAATCCTGTCGCTGTGACTGATGAGGCAATAGCAACATCAAAGCTGACAGACTAGCCTGCAGAAGACAATCTGGAACCAGCATTAGATGATTCAGAAAGTCATTCAGAGGTGAATGAACTTCTTGCTCTGCCTGTCTTAACAGATGATGGGAACAACTGCAAGCGGAGGAGAAAGACAGACAGCAAGGCAAAATGTCTGACTCCAATTCAAGAAGCAGTTCCCAAAAGAACCAGAGGTAGGCCTACGCATTTTCTAAAATATTATCTCACGTGCTTCATTAACAAAGTTGACAGTTGTTCCTTTGAGTTGTTGGTTATTTATTTCAATGAAATTTAGTGATTTATAGGTAGGCCACGAAAGGAAGATACATTAAATCCACCACCCAGCATCTCTGGAGTGACAAAGAAGAGGCCTAAGGATGACAATAAATGTGGATCCTGTGGCCACAGTTATTTATAAGACGTGAGGAAAAAATCAGGGGCGCTATGGATTCAGTGTAGTTTTTGTTTAATGTGTTACCATTCGAAGTGTCAACATACTTTAGAAGAGAGTGAGGACGTTTTTATGTGTACCAAGTGTCAAAACCTTTCAGATGAAGACTAAATTCAAATGGCTCTGAGCACTATGGGACTTAACATCTGAGGCCATCAGTCCTCTAGAAATTAGAACTACTTAAACCTAACTAACCTAAGGACATCACACACATCCATGCCCGAGGCAGGATTCGAACCTGCGACCGTAGCAGTCGCGAGGTTCCAGACTGAAGGGCCAAGAACCGCTCGGCCACCACGGCCGGCCATGAAGACTAAAATGAGGCTTTCATTTAATCAGTAAATTCAATTCAGTGTTTTTGCTCATTACTTCGTCAGTACTTTATCATTATTATCATAAACAAGCCTCAATGTCTTAAAATTTCAAAATAAAATCTTTTATAGAAATACAATGCTTTCATTATTTAATTAATGCATTATCACGAAATTACCCAAGCAATGTCACGAACTTACCAAGGGGTATCACGAAATAACCTACAAAATTCTTAGTTGATGAAATCATAAGGGAGAGAATGTAGAATCAACTAATCATAACATTGTGCATATTGAGTCATGCATTTAAGGACAGGCTTACATATGTAATTCAGCAGGCTTTCAAAATATTTTTATGTACTTTAACTTAATACAGAAATCGTCACGAAATTACCAAGTTTTACCCTATATGATATTAGAATGAATTTAATCTATTCATTATATTAATATCGTATGGGGATGTTAACAAGGGAATAGCTTCCGGTGAATGACTTTTTTAGGTTGCAGTTCGCTTATGGGGGAAAACTTAGGTCCGACAGCTACTGAAGAGGAAATCCGTGCAAATAAATTCCCCTGTTCATTATTTTTGATTTTCGAATTCCGGTCGTTGTCTCTAGATATTATTTGTTACTACGCTTTCGACCCAGTTCATAGTTACTGAAATGGAAATAAAACTCATTGGCCTATACTATAATTCGCGTCATGTAAGAAGGTGGCCCAATTTTCAGCAGTTCTGCGCATCCCCTTCCACTACCCACTGGCAGCCAGTAATACACTACTGGCCATAGAATTGCTACACCAAGAAGAAATGCAGATGATAAACGGGTATTCATTGGACAAATATATTATACTAGAACTGACATGTGATTACATTTTCACGCAATTTGGGTGCATAGATCCTGACAAATCAGTACCCAGAACAACCACCTCTGGCCGTAATAACGGCCTTGATACGCCTGGGCACTGAGTCACACAGAGCTTGGATGGCGTGTACACGTACAGCTGCCCATGCACCTTCAATACGATACCACAGTTCATCAAGAGAAGTGACTGGCGTATTGTGACGAGCCAGTTACTCGGCCACCATTGACCAGACGTTTTCAGTTGGTGGGAGATCTGGAGAATGTGCTGGCCAGGGCAGCAGTCGAACATTTTCTGTATCCAGAAAGGCCCGTACAGGACCTGCAACATGTGGTCGTGCATTATCCTGCTGAAACGTAGGGTTTCGCAGGGATCGAATGAAGGGTAGACCCACTGGTCGTACCACATCTGAAATGTAACGTCCACTGTTCAAAGTGCCGTCAATGCGAACAAGAGGTGACCGAGACGTGTAACCAATGGCACTCCATACCATCACGCCGGGTGATACGCAAGTATGGCGATGACGAATACACGCTTCCGATGTGTGTTTACCCGAAAAACTGACCTTTTGCACCCAGGTTCGTCGTTGAGTACACCATCGCAGGCGCTCCTGTCTGTGATGCAGCGTCAGGGGTAACCGCAGCCATGGTCTCCGAGCTGATAGCCCATGCTGCTGCGTTCCGTATTACCCTCCTCAACCAACCGATTCCATATTCTGCTAACAGTCATTGGATCTCGACCAACGCGAGCAGCAATGTCGCGATATGATAAACCGCAATCGCGATAGACTACAATCCGACCTTTGTCAAAGTCGAAAACGTCATGGTACGCATTTCTCCTCCTTACACGGGGCATCACAACATCGTTTCACCAGGCAACGCCGGTCAACTGCTGTTTGTGTATGAGAAATCGGTTGGAAACTTTCCTCATGTCAGCACGCTGTAGGTGTCGCCACCGGCGCCAACCTTGTGTGAATGCACTGAAAAGCTAATCATTTGCATATCACAGCATCTTCTTCCTGTCGGTTAAATTTCGCGTCTGTAGCACGTCATCTTCGTGGTGTACAAATTTTAATGGCCAGTAGTGTACTAATTATCTTTCCGAGCGGCTAGCGGAGAGTTACAGCTAGAGAGCGAGAATCTCGTTCCTACATGCTGCACTGTTGCTGTACTTTGCGACAGCCGAATTATTCATTCAGCTATCAGTTTTTTTGTTTCCTTTTGTTTTCTTACAGCAGTATAGCTGTGAATGTGTATCTGTTAATGCTTAAGTGCGATTAAAAAGAAAGCCAGGTGACAGCAATAAATGTGAAGTACTTCACAAGGAGGCGACGGGGATTATTTACCGCATTTATAACTTTTCAAACGTGAATTTGAAAGCAGGTCTCCTACTGTTGATATTTGAAAACACAAGAACGGACTCCAGAACCATGTGGCGTCAGCAAGAGAGCTGTAGGAACAGTAGAAAAAGTTGGTTTCCTGTCGTCTGGAAAGCATCGAAATCGCAAGGAACCTGTAACGTAAATGGATAGTTTTAACAACGATGTTTTAAAGTGCTCCAGATGAATGATGAATGCTTAACATCATAAAAGCGTGCTACAGCTATGCAGGCTTCAACGGTAAGCGCTTCGTCAATGTAAAGCGTATTAAAAGACGTTGGTTTCGGATATGCTAAGAAGAGGGTTTTTTGTTCAAAGAGGTGGCCTAGGTGCAGCACGAACTATATCACATATAAAGACTGACGATGCATGAGGAGGAGATCGTTCAACAGAGTATTACCTTGATGAAACATTGGTCAGTTAGAATCATTCCAGGAAGATCTGCTGGAAAATGAGTGATGGTACTGGTGGTTTTAAAGTTCTCATAGGAATAGGTTCTCGGATAATTATTCTGCATGCTGACTCTTCTTCTGTTTTGTTTCTAAGAACAAACTTGTATTTACATGTAAGAAAAACAGCAGTGACTACAATTCGTAAGTGAACACTGTCAATTTCGTGAGGTGATTCACAATTCTTGTCACACCTTGCTTCGAAGTCGGTCATTGCCAGTTATAATTCAACTGTTACAGAGAAAACACCAAGTACAAACACCAGAAAAGCGGATATTTTTCCGCGGCTTAAAGATAAAAATATTAAGCATAGTATAATCCAGACTCGTGCCGATCTCCTGCAGCTTTTTAATTTATACAAGTCACGTGACAGAACGTACAAACTTGACTTCCTTGCACGTGAATGACAGTCTCTTTGCGTGGTAAGTAATTCATTCCTGCAGTCGAATTACACTCGCCAGGTAACCTCTACAGATGCTTTCATGACGTCTCTGAAAACTTCCCACAAACTAGGTAGTCACTTCCTCCAATACAAAATGGGTGATAACCGTCACCAAACAGCTGAAGACATACAACACTAATAGTTTTCTGTCTCTTGGTTGCCTTATCATGCTGGTGGAAGCAAGTCACTTTGAATTCTGGTATACTGCTTCCAAACTAATCCTGCTGAGACCTGTCGATCTACGGGGGTAGTAGGATTGCAGAATGACTCTACTGCCACCAATGTACATTTTAGATAAGGACTATGAAGATAAGATACGACAAATTAGTGCTCATAGGGAGGCATACAGGGAGTTACAAAAAGGTACGGCCAAACTTTCAGGAAACATTCCTCACACACAAATAAACAAAGGATGTTACGTGGACATGTGTCCGGAAACGCTTAATTTCCATGTTAGAGCTCATTTTAGTTTCATCAGTATGTACCGTACTTCCTCGATTCACCGCCATGATTTCATACGGGATACTCTACCTGTGCTGCTAGACCATGTGCCTTTACAAGTACGACACAACATGTGGTTCATGCACGATGGAGCTCCTGCACATTTCAGTCGAAGTGTTCGTACGCTTCTCAACAACAGATTCGGTGACCGATGGATTGGTAGAGGCGGACCAGTTCCATGGCCTCCACGCTCTCCTGACCTCAACCCTCTTGACTTTCATTTATGGGGGCATTTGAAAGCTCTTGTCTACGCAACCCCGGTACCAAATCTAGAGACTCTTCGTGCTCGTATTGTGGACGGCTGTGATACAATACGCCATTCTCCAAGGCTGCATCAGCGCATCAGGCATTCCATGCGACGGAGGGTGGATGCATGTATCCTTGCTAACGGAGGACATTTTGAACATTTCCTGTAACAAAGTGTTTGAAGTCACGCTGGTACGTTCTGTTGCTGTGTTTCCATTCCATGATTAATGTGATTTGAAGAGAAGTAATAAAATGAGCTCTAACATGGAAAGTAAGAGTTTCCGGACACATGTCCACATGACATATTTTCTTTCTTTGTGTGTGAGGAATGTTTCCTGAAAGTTTGGCCGTACCTTTTTGTAACACCCTGTATAGCCAGTCTTTTTCCCTCGCTTTATTTGCAGTTGGAATTGGAAAGGGAATGACTAGTATTGGTTACAGGGTATCCTCCGCCACACACCATACAATGGCTTGTGAAGTAAGCATATAGATATAAATGTAAATTTAGTCTACATATTAAGATGTCAGTCCATCCATTTATAGGGACATGAACTTCACGGAGGAATTCTGTCACTTATTTATCGAGAAAGAAGAGACAGAACTTGTGCTTCCAGTTGTTTCTCATTGCAGTCACTTCGTGAGACGTGTGTGATGGGTTATAATATGTCTGTCCACAATACTTAGAAGAAACGCTATAGAGCTCACCTCTCAACTCAACAAAAAAAAGTGCAGATGGCTCTAAGCACTATGGGACTTAACATCGGAGGTCATCAGTCCCCTAGAACTTAGAACTATTTAACGTAAGGACATCACACACATCCATGCCCGAGGCAGGATTCGAACCTGCGACCGTAGCAGTCGCACGGTTCCGGACTGAAGGGCCTAGAACCGCTCAGCCATCGCGGCCGGCTCCTCTCAACTCCTCCATCCGTCAGAGTATTGCTTACCCATCATATTCTCATGGATCTTCCAGTTTCGATATATAGCATTAGAATCCACCTGATTTCGAAGAGTAAGTAATATCCCCCAGCCAAGTTACAGACCCCAGCTAATTCTCTCAAAATCCCATCACGTTTCTGAGAGCACTGTTCCGTTAATTAGAAGGCTGACGCACACCGTCAGATGGCTTGCGGACTATGGATGTAGATATAGATGTAGATGCAGAGCGCTATCACAACGAGAAACATACTCGAGAAACATATGACACTAACGGTCAGTAGGAAATTCACAACTATGCAGAATGTATGCAGACAGAACAAAGAAATTGAGAAACATAACACCTACAGTTCATCAGCAATGAATGGCGGTCTATAAAATATCACTCTGTCATGTCATACTCTCCTTTACCATTTCCTTTGATTATAATGCTAGAAATACGACAGTGTAATGGTATCCAAGTCTTCTAGACAGCATAGTATCTCTCCCTCTCCCTCCCTCTCTCTCTCTCTCTCTCTCTCTCTCTCTCTCCGGCATATTTTTGTAACATTCAGACTGTGAATGTAGATAGATGACTGTGCCGTATGTCCATTCACGGTGAATTCTCGGACATATATACCAAAGTATACGAGAAAGCGTACTGTACTGATCTACATCTACATGGATACTCTGCAAATCACATTTAAGTGCTTGGCAGAGGGTTCATCGAAGTTAGGTTATCTACATATTTCTGTCAATTTACGATTATGATTGGCCATCTTTCCCTATGTTGATGGGAGTCAGAGTAGTCTCCCATTCATAGGAAAGTTAGAGATTGAAAGATCTCCACACATTGTCTTCAATCAACCCTCCCTGCAACACCGCGATTGACCAGAAGTAGAAGGGTACTATAGCCAGTGCATTCCACGTCTTGTGAAGGAACAGATTGAGCTGAGTCTGTAAATGCTGTTCAGTGAAGACTGTTCCACACCAGTCTTACTCATGGTACTCATCCAAGTATACAAGATCTCACCAGATGTGTGCATGTCAAGGAGGTTAAGCACACCTTATCGATGTATTGTAGATATGAGGGTGTTGTGGTGATATAACAGATAGTTAAGAAGAAACGTGTGGTTTATGTATGATGGACCTCCTGACAAATGTAGTTTGAAGCATTTTACATAAATCAACTGCACCATCGATTCAGAAGTATTGTTCTAGTGTATGGGTTCAGAGCCAAGAAAGTATTGGCAAGAGAGAAAGAGAAATGATCATAGAACATAAACACACGCACTTTAAGGGTACAGGCTCTGCACTTAAGCACGCTATAATTTTAAGCCATGTGGTTTCTGAAATATTAGTCATGTTGAGTACAGCACTCTTAATACTCTAATGTAGGACATATATGTCCAACATCTGACATACATCCACCCTGCAAGTTTTATACCCCACTCGCCTTATGTCCGTAGACGTGTTTTATGTCCAAAGGTGGATCCATCTCCAAACTCTATCCTGGGCATAGCATGTTGTGGACCCACCTCTGAATATTGCTCCTGATATAACGCATGACAGATCAACACTCAAACACTTGCTCAGGCCTACTTTGGGTCATAGGAGCCATCCGCGACACACACAGTTGATGGTTGCAGCTTGGGCGCATAACTTGTTAACTCTTCGTCTGTAAATGGTGCTGCTGGGGAGACGCACTCTGTAGGTAGAGAAGGGAAACTCTTGTGGCCCGAGATGCTACCTGCAGTCGACACACTGTCAGCTAATGAAAAACTTATTACTGAGGCAATAAATACCCAAAAGCTATAGTTGGTAGATGACCTGAGAGGGCTGTGAGTATGTATCAGAGTTAGAAGGTATAAATAGAAATAATGAAGCACATCTGGTAAGCAATAAGAGCATACACTTATGGCAAAAAATCTGAGCAGCAACAGAAATGAATTCTGTACAAATATCAAGTCCCTGTTGCTGATCCCTACATAGTGGAGTGAAAGTAAAATTAACATGTAGAACTGTTTCCAGATTTCTGAGTCTCCGTGAAGTGCAGCACTACGTGAGTGTACAGACAGGCTCTCTGCTGGGTCGACACCGTACACGGAATTGTTATCCAGACTTCGAGTCTCCAATGCATTCATCACCTGCATTACTAGTTGAGTCTCATGCACGTACGAAGCAACTTTTACTATACTTTTCATGACTGTCCTACTCAAAATGCATAATGACGTTCATCAGGAAGAGGGGAAGTCTTAGGTTTTTTTTAGTAGGTTGGTGTATCAGACACACAAATATTCTTGTAGAAAATCAAACAACCCACGGGTATGTCAGCACTATGCCCATACACATGCGGAAAACTGTCGAAAAAAATACATCGGTAGAATTCGAGGAAAACCTGGTATGATCACGAAAATTGATGTGAAATACGCAAAATTGAGAGAAATACGATGAGATATGTAAAATTGCGTAAACCTAACAAAATTATGGAAACTGACTGAGATTACAAAAAAAGAAAATTAGAGAAAAATCCCATGAAATGAGTACTGGCCAAAATCAATAAAATTTCGTGTTCTGTAGGAGAGTGGACTGCTGCTACATGTACACACCTTAATAGTGGAAAGAGGAGGCGTTCTGGAAATGTGGTGTCCAGGCAAAACGGCAATATTATCCCACACATGAGAAATACAACCTGAGACCATGACTTCTGTGTACAAGAGGAAAGTTATGATGGGCGATGGTAAACCGCAATACGACTATTACTCTCCTCTGGCTACTGATCGTGGTGTTGATTTCCTTGTAATATGTTACTGTTCCTTCGTACGCATTTTCATCTGCCGATGATCATTTTCTAGGACTGTTGTGATCAAATCATAATATCTGAACCGTAATCAGGTTTGATTATCTTAAACACCAAGCATAATACATCTCTGGAAACCTATGTAGTGTTGGTGGTACGAAGAATCTTTTTTCTTTGGTGTGCAAGGTATTTGTTTTATCGCCTTATAGTCTGTCACCATATAGTTTATCGATAAGAACCTTGCAGAGAGAATGTGTGTCATGTGATGGAAGTATATATGTCTTACATTGGAATATTAACATTGTTGCACTCCGCATGAGCAATATTTCGGAAAGCACATGGCTTTAACATTATAGCGTGTTTAAGTGCACAACCGTGTACCCTTAGAAGTGCGCCGGCCGTTGTGGCCGAGCGGCTCTAGGCGCTTCAGTCTGGAACCACGCGACCGCTACGGTCGCAGGTTCGAATCCTGCCTCGGGCATGGATGTGTGTGATGTCATTAGGTTAAATAGGTTTAAGTAGTTCTAAGTTCTAGGGGACTCATGACCTCAGATGTTAAGTCCCATAGTGCTCAGAGCCATTTGAACCATTTGAACCTTAGAAGTGCGTGTGTTTACGTTCTACGACCATTTCTGTCTTGGCAATACCTTCTTGGTACTGACCGACCCCAGACACCAGAACACTACTCAGAATTGATAGCACAGTTGATTTACTTAAAATGCTTCAAACTCTGCTCATCTGGAGCTCCATCACCTTTTTTAGCCATCTGTAATATCACAACACTCTCATATTTACAGAACATCGATAAGGGATGCTTAACCTCCTCGACATGCATGCATTTGGCGAGATCTTGTGCACTTGGATAGGTGCCGAGAGAAAGACTAGTGGTCAACAGTCTTTGCTGAACAGCAGTTACCGACTCACCTCCCTCTGTTCCTTCACGAAATGTGGAATGTAGCAGGTGTAGTACCCTCCTACTCCTGGTCCGTTTCAAGTTAAGTTGGCGACAGTGTTGCCCAGAGGCTCACTCAAAGACAATTTGGGAGGATCTTTCAACCTCTAACTTTATCCTATGAATGCTAGGCTCTTCTGAATCCCATCCACATAGGGAAAGATGGCCAATCATAATCGTAAGTTTCACATTATGATAGAAGTGCTAGAAATATACGTTGTCTCGTATACTTTGGCGTATATGTCCCAGAACTATTCATGGATGGAAGTACTGCAAACTCATCTATCTGCAAAGGCAATCTAGTATATGGAATTCGCGAAGTAGTGGAGGGGTGGTTTAGTGATGATACAGAAATTGGGCAGCACGCTGCCATGTCATTGGCTGGTGCTGAAATTACAAACTCATAAAATTGCTAAGTCGGATTGTACTATGAACTGTGGTGCTTACTGCAGTACATTGTCCCATTCCGACAGTGTCTGTTCCATCCCTTTCGCTCACTGTTATTACCATTTAATGAGTGACTGACACCACTTGTTTGAACTAGAGAGAGTCTAGGTGGGAGCAACACGTTCTGGGGATGGCCAGCACCGAAACAGTGATTGCGTACATGATTGCAATATGAGGAATCCATGCTCTTGGTCTCTTCGAAACAGAACATCGAGACATCTGCTACTCTGTCACCGTGGAAGATGAAATTAAATGTAGAGGTCATCACCTACATACAGCTGTTTGGAAACGCTCCACAGTGCCGCAGATTCTTCCAGTTTCCATATGTTATGATGTCTTCCACATTTTTGCCAATAAGAAACACTGCCTCTGTCTTTTATTTCAACCACGCTATGTGTTGTGGGAGTAGCATAGTTTACACCGTGCGATGTCCAGCTTTCTGTGAGAGCCAATGGACTGAAATGTGTTAATGTCGGTTTACCACTTGACACTGTCCCCGAAGTCATGGTAGAAAAAGGGAATGTATGGCTGTGTACAAAGCTGTAGTGGTAGACTACTTCGCTGTGTCACAGTAAAAAAACAGTGCATCAAACTGCTTATGAAACAGCAACACAAGAACCCCTTCCTTGTGATTGACAATCAGTGGGATACAGTCTTCCTACAGTAAAGGCGACAAAACTTTACACAGATCCGTAGAAGCGACTTAGATCACTGTTCACCTGCTCCAGTGGCCCAATAGCTATATTTCTAATGGGATGACCACATATGGTCGATGTCAACATGTAGATGGTATTTGTTTACCGATATTTCGGAAGAGAGAGACACTGTAAAATCTTACTGAGTTGTCTACCAGGCTACATTAGCAAAGTTTTTATACAGAGTTCGCCAGAAAAATGTATACACTCTCTGTCAGGATGATCGAGATATCGATATTGTCATTCGATTTGAGTTACGAGTGTGTTGTAGCATGGTCTTTGGCTCAACAGATGTTAGTACTTTCATCTCAGTATTGAGAAAACGAGATGGCTGGAGCACACTTGACATTCGAGCAACGAAAATGTTTTGTGAAGTGGTTTTTCAAGTTTGATAATGCCGTTGAAGTGCAACTTCAGTGAAGGCAGGAGTTTGAAACAGAACGGCCAACCTGCCTAACAATTAAACGCATCATTGATAAGTTGGAATTGCATGGAGCGATTTGTGATATTCACAAAGGAAGATCAGGAAGACGGTATATGGCTACAAGTCCTGCTTCGTTGGCTCTCATGTTGGAAACGTTTGTTAATCCTCCACAGAAGTCTGCTACAGAATGTGCACGTGAAGTGGGGGTTAGCAGTACAAGTGTATGAAGACTTCTGGAAGCTACAATGTGGAAAATTTACGTTCCACGATTACTGCACGCGATTAATGATGACTATCCTGAACGCTGACTGCGATTTTATGAATGGTATCATCAAATGGTAACTGATGACGAACAATTTGTGACGAAGGTAGTGTGGAGTGACCAGGCACAATTTAAACTTAATGGAACCTTGAATCGGCATAACAGTGTGTCCTGGGCACCAGAAAATCCGCATGTTTATGTGGATAAAACGGTTAATTTACCAGTGCTACCAACAAGTTTTCTACAGGTGTGAAGTCGAAAAACTAATATAGCATTATCAGACTGTTTTAGATAATGTGAGAGACTATACTTCTGCTGATTAATTTCACTGTTACATTTATCTGTTGGTTCAATAAACTAACGAAATAACGCTATTTAGTATGCATTGTACTAATAAATCAATAAAAATTAATGACACTTTATCATTATAGTAGTAGGGCAATGGCGGTGCAGGTGTGGGCTATCAACTAGGGGCTTAGTAGGACCCTTTTTCTTTGATGAGGATACCTTGTAACCAATACGAGTCATTCCCTTTTTCTATTCCACTCGCAAATAGAGCGAGGGAAAAAGACTGCCTACATGCCTCCCTATAAGATTTAATTTCTCTTATCTTCATGGTCCTTATGCGAAATGTCTGTTGGCAACAGTAGAATCCTTCTGCAGTCAGCTTCAAATTTCAGTTCTCAATAGCGTTCCTCAAAAAGAACATCATCTTTGCTCCTGGGATTCCCATTTAACTTCGCAAAGCATCCATCCACTACTTTGATGGGAGGCAATATGAACACTTCTGTAAGGGTGTATTCCAAGGGACAGCTAAAGCTGGAACCTCATACTCGTTTCGGATGTGGCAGTCAGCAGATAGGTATTTTGTTACTGCTCACTGCATCAGCCTTTCTGGGATATTTCGAAAACAGATATCAAAACGTTTAGGTGTGCAGGAAGGATGAGGGGGAGCATATTGTTCAACATCCTGGTGTTTATCCTAGCGACATTTAAGCATCCAGTCCTTCTGAGAAGGACAGGGCAACTTTTGAAATTCTGGGATCATCAACAGCTGTCCGAGATGGCAGATGGTGTACTGTCGGCTGGGAGTGGTACAGCCCTGATGCGTGGGTAGAGGTTCGTGATCTGGTGGCGGTGGTGGCAGCTGTTCATATGCAATTCAGTGGTGGAGATGTCACGGGGGTGTACAAGAGAATAAACATCCTACCACCCCCACAGACCAACGGGTCTCAGCAGGATTAGTTCTAGAGTGGTATACCAGAATTCTAAGTGATTTACTCCCCCTGCATGACAAGGTAACCGAGAGAGAGAACGCAACAAGCGTTGGAGATGATCAGCTATTTGCCGATGTTTAAATGGTTCAAATGTCTCTGAGCACTATGGGACTTAAATTCTGAGGTCATCAGTCCCCTAGAATTTAGAACTACTTAAACTTAACTAACCTAAGGACATCACACACATCCATGCCCGAGGCAGGATTCGAACCTGCGACCGTAGCGTCCAGACTGTAGCGCCTAGAACCGCTCGGCCAACCCGGCCGGCGCCGATGGTCACCATCCATTTTGATATTGGAGGAAATGACTACCTAACCTGTGGGAAGCCTCCAGAGATGTCACAGAAGCGTTTGTAATGCTTACCTGGCGAGTATAATTCGACTGCAGGAAGAAATTACTTATCATGCAAAGGACTCTCATGATCAATTCAATTAATTTGCCTATCAGTTTGATATAAATGATGTGTCGTCGGGCGGATGAAAAAGAGGGTCAAGTGCCACGCATATGATTCGAGAGTTGGAGCGATAATCAGGCGTTTTTCCGTTGCAGTGAGATCTTTTAACGAAAATTCAGTCTCCGACCTACACCGAGAGTGACGACCATTGTAATAAAATCAGCTATATTACCGAATTTACAAAGTGAATGTAATATAAACCTGATATTTATAAAGTCTCTTTATTGTTACCTTGAGAAACTTCATATGTGATGAGGTATTTGTTTAATTTAAGAGAATTCGAAAGTGAGGAGGCATTTTGTGACAAAGGTAGAGTATGCTCTTAGCACTCCGTTATGAGCCAAAAATGAGTTTAACATTCTTGTCCGGTGATGCAGGTCGTAGCATATATTCAGCTGATAAGAAATGATATTTTTCTACCTGATTCCATAGTGTTGTACAGGATTTTCATAGCAATTAACAGTACTTTAACAATGTGAAAACGTGCATATGGTTCTTCCATCTTCAAAAATAACTTGTATAAAAAGAAGGAATCTACATTTCGTGTGAGAAATTCAAGGCTTATTGACAAACAACATCCTTGTTTCAGATTTTTTAAACTGGGCAGTCAATGTCAGGGGTAGATCTTCAGTTAGTCGAAGTCGCGCCGTATTGTGATGTGATCAGTGGCGAGAGTGGTACAAGAGTGTCAGTCAACCATAAGCTGAAGATAATGGCAGTCCTGGCTCACGGCTATCCAAGCAGGTTGGCTCTTCAGGAACACAAACATTCATTTGATGGCGTTCAACTACAAGGGGTGACTGGTCAGTATTCTTTTTCATCTTGAGACACTATGTTCATGGAAGATAATGAGCACGACATTCATAAAAAGGATTTCCCATGTTTCTTTCAGCAAGATGCGACTTGCTATTCGTAACTAGGTCTAAGTGTGTTTCATACCCAAATGATGTTGCTGCAGGAGTCCTGTATACAGGGGCAGGGTGTTACAGACTCACTGGGTCACTGTTGTAATATTATTATTACCCATCCTTATGTTCCTCCCAGCTGCTATTAACTTGTAGATGGGAAGTAGGCTACTTCCCTGGAGTTCAGTGATAGCTTGCTGTCCTGTCTTTATTACTCATTCTTCCATATATGGCTGCTGGCTAGACTGGCTGGAGCGACTCTCTAGTGTTAGACTAATAGCGAAAATATCCTCTTCACATCCGGCAGTTAGTGATGAAACTGGAAAAAGCTACTGTCTAGAGTTCGATCAATGGCAAGTACCCCTGTCCAACTCAAATTATTTAAATAACAATATTCCACATTGCGTACAAAATAAAGGCTTACGTCTGGCCTATCCAGCAGCCCAGCACAGACTGAGTCCGTTTCTCAACAGTTTACAGATGGGAGAGGTGAAGGGTGTGGAGAGAGGAATGAGGAATGGGAAGTGGGGAATGAGGGAGGGCCTACAGCCCTCTGGTGGTGGTGTTGTGAACTAGGTCAGTTGGTCTCCAAACCCTAAGGTAAACACACAAAACTGGATATTCCCGCCAATAAATTTGAATTTCCTGCCATTTTATAATTTACCATCAAATTTCACCTTTTAATTAAATTTCTCTTTCCTGCCATTTACAGGGGTGTGGTGTGGGTGGTGGAGAGGAGGAGGGGAGGGGGAAGGGACCCACCAGCCGGCTGGGAAACCCCATGGTATCATGAGGGGGTGGGATAATTAATTGATCAGTTAATTAATTTGTGTAAGTAATTTGATATGGATTTTATATCAAAAGTGTACCTGCACCGCCATTGCCCTACTACTATAATGATAAAGTGTCATTAATTTTTATTGATTTATTAGTACAATGCATACTAAATAGCGTTATTTCGTTAGTTTATTGAACCAACAGATAAATGTAACAGAGAAATTAATCAGCAGAAGTATAGTCTCTCACATTATCTAAAACAGTCTGATAATGCTAAAGAATTTTTCGACTTCACACCTGTAGAAAACATGTTGGTAGCACTTATTCTCTTTGCATGTTCTGCTATGGAGCAGACAGTAAAGCTATGCAGATCAACATAACGACATGAGGGGTGTCAGGTTCTGTCACCGACTGGACTGCACTATTTCAGGTCGCTTTCAACAAATCTGTTTCCTTTTTGCCTTCCCTACTAATTATTCCACATGTATGTCACACTGAATATTGCTTTGAGATATTTTCCTTTAGATATTTAAATGAAGTGCACCACTGACCTTGTGACCTGATACTATTGGTTGCCCTCTCTCTTTGTTATAGTCATTATCTTGCATTCATCCTCATTTAAAAATAGCTGACATTCATTACACCATCTGGAAATCTCGTCCAGATTTTCTGTAATTGGTTATGCTCATTCAGCTACTATATTTTACTGTAAACAACAGCATCGTCAGCAATAAATATGATGGTTTCACTAACTTCTGTAACAAATCAGTTGTGTATATTGAGAACACTGTAGACTTTTTTTACGCTTCCTGGGACCATACCTCATGTAATTTCAATTTCTGTTGAACATTTTATCCAGTGTGATTTAGCGGGTTCTCTAGTCAAAAATTCATTGGTCTAATCTCATATCTGTGAATATAATTCGTGCAATTTTACTCTGGTTATCAGTCAACATTTTCGAACAGTGTTCAGTGTCTTTCTCATACCTAAGAAGATCGAATCTACATTTTCATCTTCATCTAACATCTGTAAGATGTTATGTGTGACAAAAACAAACTGTATTTCTGACAAAAGCTGTAACCTGCACCCATTCTGATTCCTTAAGAATGTCGTTACGTTTGAGCTCAAGATACGATGTAGGATTTTGCAGACGGACGTCAGTGGTATTAGCGTGTAATTTTTTGCATCCATTAGTTTGCCCTTAGTTTTAACATGTATGACCAGCGCTTGTTTGAGTCACTCAGTGCTATTCACTCCCTGAGAGACACTCACTAAATGTGAGCTAGGAAAGGGATATTCCATGTCATATTCAATTTAAAGTCTAAGAGCAGTTGCATCAGATCTTGCAGCGTAGTTTTCTTTGATTATACTAATTTTTTTTGACAGTACTGTGAAGAGCTTATATCAATATCGGTCATCTGTGCAGGTGTCCAGTCATCGACCATTGGCGTGATACTATCCTTATGTGTAAATACATTATTAAATGAGAAACTTAATATTTTAGCTTTATGCCTGGTGTCCTCTATTTCAATACCAGATTGGTCCACGGGAGACTGGATGTAAAACCAATTGATGTTCACTGAGGTGACAAAAGTCATGAGATACCTCCTAACATATTGTCGGACATCCTTTTGCCATACGTAGTGTAGTATCTCACGTGGTATGGACCAACAAGTCGTTGGAAGTCCCCTGTAGAAAAAGATTGAGCCATGCTGCCTCTATAGCCGTCCATAATTGCGAAAGTGTTCAACATGCAGGATTTTCTGCACGAACTAATCTCTAAATTGTGTCCCATAAATGTTTCATGTGATTCATGTCGAGCGATCTGCGTGGCCAAATCATTGGCACAAACTCTCCAGGGTGTTCTTCAAACGACTCGCGGACAATTGTGGCCCAGTGACATTGCGCATTGTAATCCATAGAAATTCCATCGTTTGATTTTGCGAACGTGAAGTCCACGAATGGCTGCAAACTGTCTCTAAGTAGCCGAAAATAATCTTTTCCAGGCATTAATCAGTTCCGTTGGACCAAAAGATCCAGTCCATTCCATACAAACATAGCCCGCGCCATTATGGAACCACCACCAGCTTGCACATTGCCTTGGTGATTGGCTTCGTGGGGTCTGCACCACACTCGACCCCTACCATCGGCTCTTACCAACTGAAATCGGGTCTCATCTGACGAGGCCGCGGTTCTCCAGTCGTCAAGGGTCCAACAGATATGGTCACTAGCCCTGGAGAGGCGCTGCAGACGACGTAAAGTTAGCAAAGGCACTTGCGTCGGCCGTCTGCTGCCGTAGTCCATTAACGCCAGATTTCGCCGCACTATCCTGACAGATAAGTTCGTCGTACGTCCCACATTGATTTCTGCGGTTATTTCACGCGGTGTTGCTTGTCTGTTAGCACTGACAACTCTACACAAACGCCACTGCTCTCAGTGAAGTGAAGCATTGTCCGTGGTTGGAAGTAACGACTGAAATTTGGTATTCTCAGGCACACTCTTGACACTGTAGATCTTGGAACATCGAATTTCCTAAAGATTTCTGAAATGGAACGTCCCTTTCATCTAGCTCCAACTACTATTTCGCATTCAAAGCCTGTTAATGTCCATCGTGCGACCATAATCACGTCGGAAACCTTTTAACGTGAATCACCTGAGCACGAATGACAGCTCCGCCAAGGCACTGCATTTTATACCGTGAGTACGCGTTACTACCGCCATCTGTACATGTGCATATCGCTATCCCATGATTTTTCTCACCTCAGTGTATATATTATTAATAATGTTAAATAATGCGAATGTTACGTAGAACCAGACTGTTGCCCACCTTCAGTGTAATAATGGTGGTGTTAAGTTCCTATGGGACCAAACTGCTGAAGTCATCGGTCGCTAGGCTTACACACTCCTTAATCTAACTTAAACTACACTACTGGCCATTAACATTGCTACGCTATGAAGATGACGTGCTACAGACGCGAAATTTAACCGACAGGAAGAAGATGCTGTGATATGCAGAGCATTCACACAAGGTTGGCGCCGGTGGCGACACCTACAACGTGCTTGCATGAGGAAAGTTTCCAACCGATTTCTCATACACAAACAGCAGTTGATCGGCGTTGCCTCGTGAAACGTTGTTGTGATGCCTCTTGTAAGGAGGAGAAATGCGTACCATCACGTTTCCGACTTTGATAAAGGTCGGATTGTAGCCTATCGCGATTGCGGTTTATCGTATCACGACATTGCTGCTCGCGTTGGTCGAGATCCAATGACTGTTAGCAGAATATGGAATCGGTGAGTTCAGGAGGGTAATACGGAACGCCGGGCTGGATCCCAAAGGCATCGTATCACTAGCAGTCGAGACGATAGGCATCTTATCCGTATGGCTGTAACGGATCGTGCAGCCACTTCTCGATCCCTGAGTCAACAGATGGGGACGTTTGCAAGACAACAACCATCTGCACGAACTGTTCGACGACGTTTGCACCGCTCGTGTCGTGCGGTAGCGTTCTCGCTTCCCACGCCCGGGTTCCCGGGTTCGATTCCCGGCGGGGTCAGGGATTTTCTCTGCCTCGTGATGACTGGGTGTTGTGTGATGTCCTTAGTTAGTTAGGTTTAAGTGGTTCTAAGTTCTAGGGGACTGATGACCATTGATGTTAAGTCAAATAGTGCTCAGAGCCATTTGAGCCATTTTTTTGACGTTTGCACCAGCATGAACTATCAGCTCGGAAACCATGGCTGCGGTTACCCTTGACGCTGCATCACAGACAGGAGCGCCTGCGATGGTGTACTCAATTACGAACCTGGGTGCACTTATGGCAAAACGTCATTTCTTCGGATGAATCCAGGATCTGTTTACAGCATCATGATGGTCGCATCAGTGTTTGGCGACATCGCGGTGAACGCACATTGGAAGCGTGTATTCGTCATCGCCATACTGGCGTATCACGCGGCGTGATGTTATGAGGTGCCATTGGTTACACGTCTCGGTCACCTCTTGTTCGCATTGACGGCACTTTGAACAGTGGACGTTACATTTCAGATAGGTTACGACCCGTGGCTCAACCCTTCATTCGATCCCTGCGAAACCCTACAATTCAGCAGGATAATGCACGACCGCATGTTGCAGGTCCTGTACGGGCCTTTCTGGATACAGAAAATGTTCGAATGCTGCTCTGGCCAGCACATTCTCCACATCTCTCAGCAATTGAAAACGTTCGGTCAATGATGGCCGAGCAACTGGCTCGTCACAATACGCCAGTCACTGCTCTTGATGAACTGTGGTATCGTGTTGAAGCTGCATGGGCAGCTGTACGTGTACACGCCATCCAAGCTCTGTTTGACTCAATGCCCAGGCGTATCAAGGCCGTTATTACGGCCAGAGGTGGTTGTTCTGGGTACTGATTTCTCAGAATCTATGCACCCAAACTGCGTGAAAATGTAATCACATGTCAGTTCTAGTATAATATATTTGTCTAATGAATACCCGTTCATCATCTGCATTTCTTCCTGGTGTAGCAATTTTAATGGCCAGTAGTGTAACTTACGGCAAGGACAACAGACACACTCATGCCCGAGGGAAGACTCGAACCTCCGACGGAGGGAGAACAATAATGTATTCTGTGCAAACGTGCGTTGCAAACTGTTTTGTGTTAGATCTTGCATGGCCACAATAGCCTAAGAATTACAGATTCCACACCTATACTTTATTTTTATTTATTTATCTTTTATTGGGTGCGATAGTTTCGGGCTTGCAGGCTCATTCTCAAACAATCATTCCTGTCATTGTCCAAATTGTCAGGCTGGAATCTAACATCATCACAGCTTATGAGCAGTCATGGCCATCACTTGGTACAAATCATAACTGGAATGAACCTCTCCTGGTAATTGAAACTGTGGACCAGATTCGGACTCGAACCTGGAACCTCGTCTTTCTACTGAGCTATCCAGGCATGTCATAGCTCACCGTCACAGCTTCTGGCGTTACCTCTCACCTAAATTTCAAACCTTACAGATGTTCTCCTGCATGCCTAAAGGGACTAGCATTCCTCGAGAACAGGGTATCACAAAGGAATGGCAGGTTGTGAGTCAGTCAGTAAAAGCATTGCCCACGGAAGGCAAGGTTCCGGATTTGAACCCCAGCACGCGACAACTTTAATCTGGTGGGCTGTTTCATGACAAGACACATTCTACAGTGGCAGATTCATTTTAGCATTTTTGGAACAATTTATATGCAATACTAATCGGTTTATTGTGCTACCTCCTCGCACGCTTCGGGACGTTCCCAAGTCAAAATCCGCTTCTATGCTTCCTAACCGTTCTTCTATTGTCATCAAACAATTGTTGCCTGCCATTTTATTTTCCTGCATTCATAATTCTGGACTTAAACCATTAAACAAACAAAAATTCACAGTGAATGAGAATCATGTGCGGTGACAGGAACAAATAGATTTAAATAGCAAACTAAAGTGCTAAAAATAGAACATACTTTGACTCGGGAAATACGAGCAAAAGAGCACCTTCATGAGTCAGAAAAAAATATTCAAATTTTTTAAGCTGTGTTCAGTAAATAAGTTTGATGTTCCACATAAAAGGCGGCAGGAAATGAATCCCATACCACAAAAAAGTAGTTGCTCTGCTGAACTGGCATGCTTAAAAGCTTTCAACTAACTTCGTCACAGGGTTATCATAACTTAAACACAAATAACGTTAGTAATCTCATAACTAACAAATAACAATCATTTATTAAATAATGTACAAGATTAAGACTCATTTTTAGTCTTATGATGAACAAATGTGGCACTATAGTAAAAAATATGAACTCTGATGTCAGTGCTGCCTGACTAATCTAATAGTTCGGTCTTGACTGCTGTTAGACAGTTTATAGTTCAGGAAATGAAATGGATTCATGTACTGTCAGTACATATTAGCGTTAGCTACTTGTGACAAATGAGAATTTGTGGCGGACCGAGATTCGAACCCGAATTTCCCGCTTGTGATGAGCGATCGCCTTAACCACTTCGGCTATCCGAGCACGCCCCACTGCCGGTGCAAACCTCCACACGTCACGCCGTCACAATACAAATGCCCGCACATTCGTGAAACTTAGCATAGTAAGAGCATTGTCATTATTTTTACCGTCATTTTAGCCCCGCCAGGCGTGATGATATCATTAATGGCGACACTGACTATGTTGATGCAGTAACTGCATTTATTAAAATGCAATCTCCTTCAGACATACATGCATGCTGCACCTGGACTGCACTGTCGGAGGCGAAGTCGGGAGCGACTGCTGGCTGCATCGGTATGTCCGCAAGACGGCTGTCTGTCCGGAAGTCTTGTGAGCCTGAAAAAGGATCACAGCCTAGGAGTTCTGATTGTATGTGTGTGAGTGAACTGTGGCCTCAGTTGCTTTCTGTGGCATGTTGTGACGTAATTACAAGTTTCTCCCCCATATATAACATGGTCGAGCTGCTGTTTTGCTTTGTCTGGCACTCAAGATTTTTTTCCACCTTTATGCATGGTAATTAGTACCTGACCATTTACATTAAAAAAGCTTTATCCCAACTGTTGTCGTTGTTTGGTCTGTGGAAACAAGACTGGTTTTAAAATTGATATGAAAGTATGGTGTGATCTCCCATGCAATTTTTCAGCTGGGCATTTTGTGTCATATGGAGTGGCTCTGTGCTGCAAAACAAATATTATTAAAGTATTATCCTTGTAGTACTGCTGAGCGAGCTTTGGCATCTGTATAATTCGTTCTTCAAGTCTGTAGACTTGAGGATGAAATGGTACGATTTTGAAGCGTGAAATGTCATTTCCTTCACAAAAAAGGTTGAACTCGTGAGGTGGAAACTGAGTCTGTTATCAGTAACTACTAATTTTGGCAATCCTTCAATGGAGAAAATTCTTAACAAAACTTTAATTGTTTTCATAATAGTAATCGATGACATCTGTATCCCATATGGAAATTTTGAAAATGCATCGATGACGATGAGCCAGTAGCTTCCTGAAAATGGTCCAGCAAAGTCGGCATGCAAATATGACCATGGTTCTGATGCCTGCGGCCACGTAAAATATTGTCATGGTGGAGCTGAAAGGTATTTTTTGTATAATTGATATTTAGCCATCATTATTTCTATGCCTCTGTCTATATTCTTCCAGTAGCACTGCTCTCTATCAATGCGTTTCGTATGTATGACGATGCCCCAGTGATATTGATGTAGCGTTTGAACCACTTTGTGTTTAAACACTTCAGTAGCAACCACTAATGTCTTCCCTTATTATGACTGTACCAGAATGACACTTTTGTAAACAGTGATACCATATCTCATGTGCCAGTATGATTTAACTTCCTTCTGATTAATCTACTTTTTATCTCTAGGCCACTGTGATTGAATGTACCCATATTATGACTAGTAGTTGTAAGGTAAGATTCTCCACGCACCGTACGTTGGTTTGCGGAGTATGTACTTGTATGTAGATGTACTTGCAGATGTACATCATTTAATCTTAGATAATACTGGACCCTTGGCACAATCAGTGCAATTAATTCGGTGGAAAATTTTCTAGTGTCTTGACTGATTACATCTTACCCAAAAGATAGATCAGCAGGAGAAACAAAATTTTTAGCCTGGACTGTTGACATCTGTGATTGGAAATCAGTTTTTGCATGTTGAGCCGTAGACCTGAAAATTATTTCCTAGTCATAATTTGACAAAAATAATGCCCGGTACTGCAATTGTTTAGCTGTCCTGAAAAGATCCAAATATATCCACTAAAGGCTTGTGGTCTGTGAGGTGAATGAATTCTCAGCTGTAATAATCATGAAACTTTTTAACAGTAATGATGATTGCAACAGCTGCCCTCTCAATCTGAGTTACTTGTTAGTTCGCCCAAGCAACTGTCAGAGTTTTGGAATTCAACAGTATGGGCTGATCCAGATCACGTTGTCTATGTGAAAAAAAAGGATGGTGAAACCTGTATTCGGACGCATCTGTTGTATTTGTTAACATTTGATTTGGATCACATGCCGCAAGTCATTTAGCATCTAGCAAACTTTGTTTCAGTTTGTTGAATGCACCTTGGAATACACTGTTCCAAATCCATTTTGTGCCTTTCCTTGACAATTTGTGGAGTGATTCCCTTATAGATGAAGCATGTGGAATGAAATTCCTGTAATAATAAATTTGGCCTAGTAGTGCAAGTAAATGCATGAGGTCAGTGGGAGTCGGAAGGTATTTAATTGCTTCATTGTGTTGCAGTGTCACCCAGATCCCATTTTCAGACAGAATGTGTCCTGAATATTGTACTTCACGCTGCAAGATTATGCGCTTTCCTTTTGTCATATTTTTAATTTGTCACTTGCAAAATCTTATTAAGCAACAGGTCTTCTATAGTATTTTTCTGAGACAGTCACGTCATCCAGAAAGTTGACACGGTTAGTAGATTCTTAATTAATGATTCTAAGTTTCGCTGAGACAAGCTCGATGTACTAGATATCCCAGATGGTAATTTCTTGTATCACTAAACTACGAACGGTGTATTTATGACCAAGAATCTCTTTATATTTTCATCCAAAAGTATTTATAGGTAGGCTTCCACCAAATTAAGCTTTTCAAAAATATAAACTGCCAGCTAATTTTGAAATTAGTTCTTCCAGTTTTGGAACTGAAATATAATCTATTATGTATTGTACATGGTGCGGCAGCGTTCATAGCGTAATTTGACTTGTGTAGTACAATGACGTACAGCAGGAATGCGCGCGATTGGGCGCTGATGACCCCGCTGTTTAGCGCCCGTAAACCTCAAACACACACACAGGAATGCGCGCCAGTTCGGGCCGCATTCGTGAACTAATGAGCGGCCATTTCGAGTGTGACAGTAATATGAAGCGGTGGAGTGCACAGCATCGTGCCTTTGATGTTGAAAGTTATTTCAAGAATAACGACTCTGTTATTGCTACCCGGCATCTATTTCGGCAACATTTCAACTTGGGACGTCATGGGAAAGTTCCAGATGGACGGACCATTGTGAGGTGGGTACGTGCATTTTGAACAACAGGTTCTGTTTGCAATGGCAAACCGGGAAGAAGTGAAAGAACTGTGCGAACACCAGAAGTCGTGGAAAATGTTCGTGTTGCACTATTGCGTGGCCCAAAAAGATCTGCTCGTCGTCATGCGCAAACTGTGCATATGTCCGAACGCTCATTCAGGATAATATTGCACGAAGATCTCCATTTTCATTCATATAAGCTGCAGATTGTTCAGGAAATTAGGCCTCGCCATTGGGTTTCACGCAGAACATTCTGCTTAATCATGTGTGATCTCCTTTGCCAAAATTCACAAATGTTGCACACCATCCTGATGTCAGATGAAACTCATTTCGAGTTATGTGGTTCAGTGAATAAACAGAACATGCGTTATTGGAATGATGTAAACCCGCATGAACTGCACATCAAGCCCTTGCACAGTTCTCGTGTCACA
This sequence comes from Schistocerca nitens, assembly GCF_023898315.1. Lineage (NCBI taxonomy): Eukaryota > Metazoa > Arthropoda > Insecta > Orthoptera > Acrididae > Schistocerca > Schistocerca nitens. Next base: position 637,802,761 of record NC_064616.1, on the reverse strand, counting down.
GTGTGGTGTGGAGTTGCTTCCTCTGGCATTATTGGGCCTCACTTCTTCGAGGATGACAGCGGTGTGGCTGTAACTGTCACCAGTGAACGCTACCTAAAGATGCTGAAAGACTTTGTTCTTCCCCAATTAGGTATGGTCGATGTGGATGTGGAACAATTATGGTTTCAACAAGACGGAGCGACCTCAAATACAGCCAGAATTAGCATGGATTTCTTGCGACAGACATTTCCCGGTAGAGTAATTCCCTTTTTTGGTGACATTTCCTGGCCGCCTCGCTCACCTGACCTTACATGTGCAGACTTTTCCTTTAGGGCTACCTGAAGAAAGAAGTGTTCCGAACATGTTGTGCCACCATTCCTGAGTTGAAGGATCGCATCGGAACTACCGTCGGCAATGTCTTAGGGAATACGTTACGCCGAGTTATGGAAAGCTTCCAGCGCCGCCTAGATGAATGTGTCGTGCAGAGGGGGCATCATTTGACGGTAGTCATATTCAAAAAGTAATCCACGCAATGGACAACGACTCACACATTAGTAAATGGCATACCTTTAATTATTAATTGACGTAAGAGGTAATAAATAAATTACAGTTACTGCCTGATGGTGTGTTTTTAATATCCTACTATGAACGCTCCCGCACCCTGTATGTTGATTGTAAGTTTAAGATCCCCACAGAACTTTAATGTGCCATACAGTTCTTGTACCAACAGGATGACTTTGCGCATTGGCTATTGGTAATGAAATCAACATGGTCCAGTCACATTAATACGACCACCGTTTATGTTCGACATCAATTGTAATAACCACTCACAGATGGCAGGTGGCACCACTAGCAAAGGAGGATATGTAAAGCATGTCAGAGATGGGGGGGGGGGGGATGCAGAAAATAGTGCAGTCGTTGTCGTGATGCGGAAACGGAGCGTTTTATATGACGGCCAAAGTGGCTTGATAGTAGCTTTCGGGCAAAGGGTGAAAATATTTCCGAAAGCGCCAGTTTGTAAAACGTTCGCGTGCCGCCGTGGTGAAAGTAGACCCTGCATGGCAACATGGTGCTATCCGAAACCGGCGCCAATGCAACTGTGGTGCACCACGGGTCATAGGTGATAGGGGTGAACGACGGCTGCAGAAATATGTATAGGCGAATAGAATTTGTGGTAAGTTCCTGTGGTGGGACCAAACTGCTGAAGTCATCGGTCCCTAGGCTTACACTCTTCTTAATCTAACTTAAACTAATTTACGCTAAGGACAACACGCACACCCATGACCGAGGGAGGACTCGAACCTTAGACTGGGGGGGGGGGGGGGGAGCCGCGCGAACCGTGGCAAGCTGCCTGAGACCACATGGCTATCCCGCGCGGGCAGGCGAATAGATGTGCAACTGTTGAACAACTGATAGCCCATATGAACCAAGGCGCTACCAACAATTTCTCCTCAACGACCGTTCAGCGAACGTTACTGCGTATGGGCCTCCGGCAGCAAGCGCATGGTTCACACACTCATAATGACTACTGTTTATCGGCGATGAAGGCTGAAATTCGCACAGCAGTAACGCAACTGGACCTCTAATGAGTGGTGCCAGGTGGATTTTTCAGATTAATCATATGTTATGCTGCATTGGACAGATGGTCGTTGACGTGTACGGTCCTATAACGATCGTCGGGTCCAGGCTGGAAAAAGGAGCTTTACGGCCTGGGGAATGTTTTCGTGGCATTCGCTGGTTATCTTCTCATTCTGGAAGGCAGAGTGGATCAACACAAGTATTCATCTATCCTTGGGGACCCTGTCCACCCCTACATGCAGTCTGTTTCTTCCTCAGCACGATGACATCTACCACTGGGACAACACTGTCACACAGCTTGCAGCATGTGTGCATGGTTCGAAAAACACCAGGATGAGTTTACCATACTCCCCTTGTCACTAAACTCCCCTGATTTAAACCCAATCGAGAATCTGTGGGACCACCTCGATCGCACTGTTCACGCCATGGATCCTCAGCCAAGAAACCTAGCCCACCTGACCACAGCACTGGAGTCGTCATGAATCCACATCCCTGACGGCACCTTTCAGTACCTCATTGGCTCTCTTTCTGCACGTACTACTATCCTCATGTCCTCATGTAGAAAAATATCTTTTCTTATCTGTCACGTCCTGCATCACAGGACTAGAATATTAAATTCATTTTTGACTCATGATGGAATGTTAAGATCTACAAATGTCACAGAACGCCTCCTCACTTTCATATTCTCTCTTAAGGTAACAGCACAGAGAAGTAGTAAATATAAGGTTTATACTATGTATCACTTTATAAATTCCGTAATATATCTGATTTCATTACGATTGTCATGTAGGTGAGAGATTAAAATATCGTTAAAAGATATCGTTGCAACAAAAGAAAAAAAAAACACCAAGTCAAGAACCATATCCGTGGTACCCTAGCCATCACATCATCCACCTACCAGGCGGCATCTCAGTGATATCAAACTGATAGGTTAATTAATTAAATTCATCACGAGAGTCATATTGAATGGCGAGCAATTTTTCTTTTTCAGTAGTCGTATTACACTCACTGAGTAGTTCAAATGGGAATCCCTGGAGGTAAGACGATGTTCTCTTCAAGGCACGCTATTGGGAACTAATATTTGAAGCTGACAACAGAAGGATTCTACCGCTGGCAACATACAAATGGCTCTGAGCACTATGGGACTTAACTTCTAAGGTCATAAGTCCCCTAGAACTTAGAACTACTTAAACCTAACTAACCTAAGGACATCACACACATCCATGCCCGAGGCAGGATTCGAACCTGCGACCGTAGCGGCCTCGCGGTTCCACACTGTATCGCCTAGAACCGCTCGGCCACCCCGGCCGGCAGCAACATACATTACGCGCAAGCACAGCGCTATTAAAAACCCAATCACAAGGATTATGTTACCATTCCACAACATAAAAAGCGGTCTTGGTTCTACAGGTACGCACGAGAGTCACTGATAGTGTTACACTTTCTGGTAGAAATGCTGTATGCGATTTGGAATCAAGTCTTTCTATTCAACCACATACCTGCGTTGGATCCTGTGGAGATGTATTTTAATGATTACAGCCATTACTATGCTCGCATCAGTCCCATTTAAAATGATCGTTAGTAACGGATAATGCCTTTTACAAAGAAAGAGAGAAACGCACAGCAGGAGGTGTTTGACATGTGAAATTACACGTCATGCCACCACTAACTCGGTAAACAGGACATCTGTCACGCAATTGTATACACGGGGATTGCAGTACCTCACAAACACATGTCACTAACTTAGAATCACCGTAGTTATGAAACTGAAGACTCGATTTTATGCCCAAGGTGCAGCGGGGGAATGAAATACATCGCGTAAGTCTCTCTTCGTCTAGAGGAATGTGTCGAAGCAGGACGGACACGTTTCATCACACATGGGATAGAAGTCCTCTGATGATTGAGAGGTTTGCTGTTAACGATCACCAGTAGACAGTGCTCTAAGTCACACACAGGACAGGCAATTGTATACGAGTGGACCACAGGTTATGTCACAAAACTGATGCATCCTGCCAGAACAACGGTAAAAAAATGGTCAAATGACCTGCAGCAACATATCCCTCTCTCTCTAGAATGCATCATCAGTCTACCATTAAATCATGCCTCGTTACAAGTCCATCTCAACCGATCACTCCATCCACTCTCGGTCATCCTTTAATGCAGATGCAAGTAAGTTTAGAAGCAGATGGTTCTCTTTTTTCCAGGAAAGCATTAAAGGCAGCAGTCAACTCGCGTGTGTCACTGGTACCTAAATAGATGTACAGTACAATGTTGCCTCGACAAAAAAAAAGGCTGTTTCCCTGGTTCCCAGTGCTTCCATGTCAATGTTTTCTCATATTCCTCATGCTGTCGCTTACTCGTTCCCATGTACAAGAATTGTTCTGCAGCAAGCAGAAGATATGCAAGTACTCCCTCAATTCCCCCACATTTCGGCGTATTTTACCTCAATTTATACGTATTTTCCGTCATTTTTCGTAATTTTATCGATTTTATGTCACTTCTACCCATGCGATCATGACTTAACTTCTCGTTCCATATTCTAAAATTGCCTGTAAATAAGGTACAGTTGCCAACACCTAGCGTAAATGCACTATTTTTTGGGTCGGGCGGCCAAAAACATATTCTGCAGTTGCATGTATCTGATATTGTGTCACGGATGGCTCCCATGACCCAATTCTCCCGCTGGTGGATCCAACTTCGAACATAGAACACGTTTTCGAACGTAACGCATGGTTGGTCCACCTTCGAGCCTATCCCAGATGTGACATATTGTGGATCCGGCTCTGAACATCGCTCTGGATATAATTCGAGGCAGATCCACCTTCAAACCCTACCCCAGATGTGGTATACTGTGGATCTGCATCCCAACATCACTTCAGATATTACGCGTGGAGGATCCAACTTCAAACCCTATTCCGGACATGACATAATATAGATCGATATCCCAAAATGACTCCATGGCAGATCCACACTCGAATGCTAACTTGGGTCTACTTTGGGCCATGGGAGCCATCCACGACCCATGATGTAGCGCTCTCTCACTTCTACTCAGTTCCGACTTAAATTTGAACAATCACATTCACAAAGCCGCAGTGGTGGGGAGGGGGAGAGACTGAGGAGCAGCTACAAGATGCATAGGGACTATCTAAAACCACATTGGAGTTTTACTGTAGCAAATGGGTTCGGAAAAGGTGACTCATTTCGAGATGTGAGAGTACCACAAATAAGATTCACTAGTGGCTGCAATCATTAAAAAGACATCTCCATAAGATTCAACGCAGGTATGTGGTTGAATAGAAAGACTTGATTCTAAAACGCATACAGCATTTCTACTAGAAAGTGTAGCACTATCAGTGACTCCTGTGTCTACCTGTAGAACCAAGACCGCTTGTTATGCTGCAGAATGGTAACATTATCCTTGTGATCGTGTTTTTAATAGCGCTGTCCTTACGCGTAATATATGTTGCCAGCGTTAGAATCCTTCTGTGGTCAGCTTCAAATATCAGTTCCCAATAGCGTTCCTTGAAGAGAACATCGTCTTATCTCCAGGGATTCCCATTTGAAGTACCTGGTGAGTGTAATTCTACTACCGAAAAAGAAAAATTGCTCGTCATGCAAAGTGCTCCTCATGATCAGTTTAATTAATTAATCTATCATCATATCCACCCTGGCGGGTGTATGTGATGGCTAGGGCACCACGGACATGATTCGTGACATGGCGTTTTTTGTTGTGCCACGATATTTTTAACGATACTTGACTCTCTCACCTACACAGGAAAAGACGACCATCGTAATGTAGTCAGATGTATTACCGAAGTTATAAAGGGATATGTGGTATAAACCTTATATATACAACTTCTTTGTGCTGTTACCTTAAGAGAGAATCTGAAAGTAAGGAGGCGTTCTGTGACAGTGGTAGATCTTGACACTCCATCATGGGACAAAAATGTGTTTAATGTTCTAGTCCTGTGATGCAGGACGTGACAGATAAGAAAAGATATTTTTCTACTTGATGAAAGAATACTTAAGGGGAATATAGCCTATGCCATAGTCCTTACAGGATTTTCACAAGTAACGATACTTTAGTGACGTGAAAACGTGTGTATTGTACGATTTCTCATATCTTCGAAAATAACTCGTATAAACTAGAGGAATCTACATTTTGCGTGCGAAATTCGAGGTATATGGTCAACAACATTGTTGCCTCGGATTCGATAAAGTGGGTTCTTTAAACTGGGAGGTCTATGTCAGGGTGGAATTGTTTGGAGCTACTGTGTACGTCCAAGCTGTAGCTGCTTGTTTCGCAGTGCACCATGGCTTGCTGCAGCACTGGTCACAAGGAGTCGGAAACCGAAAGCAACGGATTAGCTCAGCCTGTGAGGGGTACAAAGAGTGCTCCGACCTGTCTGGTCTTGCCCACAGCAGCGAGGGCTGGTGAAGTGACCAGTGTGCTGGGTGAGTGCGACAGAAGCGAACGTGTGTGTGTTACGTGAGAGAAGATTCAAAATATACAGCTGGCTGTGGCCGCAGTGGTAATTTTCATCTCTTTACGCGATGTTGGCGGTGTACATGGGGGCCGGCGCGCTGCATGTGGACCTTGAGACAGGAGCGTGCGGAGTATACGCATGTTTTCAACTATCTCTTACATCTAGTCATGACAGCTTATTGCTACGGTCTGGAGTCGTGTTTAGTACTTCTCAGTAGATAGCAGTGAACTCTGTCAGTGGTATTTGCTGTTGTCACTATTCTATCACGCGGTAGAACTTCCTTCCTCCTTCCGAATGTAGCGGAGAGAATCAATTTAGAAAGACTATAGTGCTTTTAAAAACCCAGTTGCGACGTCAAATTCCCGATTGATCAGTTTACTGTTGTATTGCGTGCACACATGCAGGGCGGACGGGGCTAACCTGCAGTCGGTGGCGCGTGCTTGGTGTTCGCGAGTTTGTGTGATCGCGAGGATTTTTTCCCCCACCAGATACGTTTGGTGGCAATGCTGTGGTAGAGGATGGCGGGTACAAGATCTCAGAGATATTTAGTATTACGATCTATTTATGACGTTGGTTCACACAGACAAGCGGGGAGTGGTTTCTTCAGAGCGACAGAGACAGGAAGCGAGTCGGGAATTTGCCGGTCAACAGAATGCTGCCACTTGATGCTTTGTTTGGGGCCACAAGATCAGAGGAGGACGATATCTGCTCCATGGTCGGTGGTGTTTAGTAACATGGTCTGTAATTAGGACATTGGGCTGTTGTGACCACCGTGGCGGTACCCTGATGATAGACACAAATGCGGAAGACCCTAAACGGTGGCTACTATATTGCATTTCATTTCATTTCCTTGTGATTACAATTATTATGCCATAGGAAGCAAGGGTGTGGGGGCGGGGGTGCAGTTACGATGTCTACCCAAGTGGAGAACCCCGTCTCCCAGAAACTGATTAAATAAAGAATATGTATAAATATATTATGAACTTGGCACTGTACACTAGCTCAGTCGCCCCTGTGTGCCAAGGTGAGTGCACGCAAGAAAATTTTCCAATAAGACGACACCTTCAATCTGCAGTGGTGTAATTACGTAATTAGCACATTAGTTGTTGGATGTCACCTTTTCCCACCAAATAAAAGTGGGATTCAGCTCGCCCAAGTTAATTTTATCCTATGCTGTATAATAGAATTTCTTGTTGTGAGATCCTTTCTCTCCAGCACAGATGGCAGCTTAAAGCCCGTGGCGGAATCCATTCTCAGTCAGCAATTTGCCTTGGAAGGATTTCCCATGTGCGTCAGTATTCTGCGGGGGCACATGTTTCGACAGGAATTTCCCGGGTGCTTTTGTTCAGGGATTAGCGTGACATGCGGTCTGTAAGTCGTGGGGCCTGAGCGGCCACTCCTGGACAGGCACATGGCACGGTCGCTGACGGACGCAGAACCACGAGCCAGCGGTGGCGCGAGCTGGCATTGGGTGCAGGATAGCAGACAGAGGATGGCGAATGGGGTGTACTTCACCACTGAAAAAAAAAAAAAGGTTCAAATGGCTCTGAGCACTATGGGACTTAATATCTGAGGTCATCAGTTTCCTCGAACTTAGAACTACTTAAACCTAACTAACCTAAGGACATCACACACATCCATGCCCGAGGCAGGATTCGAACCTGCGACTGTAATAGTCGCACGGTTCCGGACTGAAGCACCTATAACCGCTCGGCCACCGCGGCCGGCCACGACTGAAAGATTTTTAACAGTGGAATTACGGGTGAAAACTGTTTGATGACAGTATTCCTTGAACGATCAGGAAAAAAAGTGATTAATTGAATTACTTCTTTACAAGATCTGCATCTTCCCAAACAGCAGAGAATGATGAACAAGAGAAATCCAACCCATGCAAACTGAATTTCTTATAAATAAACGATACACCTTCTGCTACGTAATTGAGTTTCCTGCCATGAGATCCTTCCTCTCCAGCACAGAGACATCAATTTGCAGGTAGGGGAGGGGAAGATGGGAGGGGAGAGTTGGGGGGTTTACCAGAGGGGGAGGGGTTAATTAATTGATCAGTTTAATTAAGTAGTCAATTAAATTGATAGAGTGGGAGGGGGCTATTCGAATATCCCAGGCCTGAAAGTGTACCTGTATCAGTGAGGGAGAGGAGGGAGGGTTGGAGGTTTCCTGAGGGTTGGGGGAGGGGGGGACAGGGTGGCGGGTGGGGGAACAATAGGTTAAGGACCTGTCAATGAAAAATGGCGTCATAATCCACTTAGCAAAATGGTTCAAATGGCTCTGAGCACTATGGGACTTAACATCTGAGGTCATTAGTCCCCTAGAACTTAGAACTACTTAAACCTAACTAACCTAAGGACATTACAAACATCGATGCCTGAGGCAGGATTCGAACCTGCGACTGTAGCGGTCGCGTGGTTCCAGACTGAAGTGCCTAGAACCGCTCGGCCACTCTAGCCAGCTCCACTTAGCAGAACAATAGGTTAAGGACCTGTCAGTCAAAAGAGAACAATAGGTTTGCCTCTCCCTGAGTGCATACTTGCCCCAGAATGTAGGCAACCCACACTAACGAATTGTCCTCGTGCCACCCTTGCCCTACTACTTGCCTGATATGGTTGGTGTTCCACACTTCTCATTTGTGCCCTGGCTTTTTACAGTAAGTGCTCTAGGAATTTTGCAAGAAACAGTCTATTTGCTTGTGATTAAGATCTTAGTTTTCCTCTAGTGAATCTGTTTTTGATATGTTGCTTCCATCTGCTGCCCTGTTATTTATGTTATCTGTTGGCTTGGCCAGTAGTCTGTAGCTCCATCTGTCTTCACATTGAAATGCTTTTGCTATTACTGGCCCAGCTTAAATGTAAACAGTATTTCAGTGACGGATTAGTCAAACTAAGTACATCTTTCTTTAATTTATTATTGGATGAGTGCACGATAAGCATGTCACAAATGAGAGAATCAGCATAAGACTTTTTACACTTGTCATTTTTGCACTGAAATTTCAAACCTCTAGTTAAGCCTGCAATTGTGCTATACATTCTTTGTGATCTTGAATTGGTTTCTTAAATCATCGAAAAAATTTATGCCTTGCTGCTGCAACATGTACTTGAGCCTCAGAATATGATGTAAACTTTTTTATCTCTGAATATGAGAGCATCACCGGATCTATTTCAGGACGCTGTATTTGTACGAGCTTAAATACTGGGTGGTTATAATTAAAGTTCAGCTACTGACAGAGGTCAAGAGTGAGCTGTAATTATCATATAGCAGCGAAACTTTGTAGATATTCTAATGTGTCAGTGCGAAACTTATTTACTCTAGGAAAACATGGTTGCAATTTTGGCCACCAGGTGGAGATCCGACACTGTGAATACATGAAAGACATAGATATGATTCTATATGCCGGCCGCGGTGGTCTCGCGGTTCTAGGCGCACAGTCCGGAACCGCGTGACTGCTACGGTCGCATGTTCGAATCCTGCCTCGGGCATGGATGTGTGTGATGTCCTTAGGTTAGTTAGGTTTAAGTAGTTCTAAGTTCTAGGAGACTTATGACCTAAGATGTTAAGTCCCATAGTGCTCAGAGTCATTTGAACCATTTGTTTCTATATGTAACGGAACAGGATGTGGACAACAAAAGGTCAAAAAAGTGAGAAAGGCGTAAATGTTGCTTGTATTGTTAACCGCCACATACGCAGTTTGTCAATAGAAGCACTGGAGACGTCGAGGAGGGGCTGTACAGCTCCACTCCCTTATTGTTAAATTTATTTCTTGTAAGAACAATTGTTGAAGTTTCTTATATAGTTAATGAGTTAGTGTGTCACCTATTTTATCTTAGTTAAATAATCTTGCATCGTATTTTCGCTGAAATAATTCCTCTCGTTCTATTTCTGAACCTGACATCAACAGTATTCATCATTGGAAATGGATGTACGCTGTAACTGCACTAGTTTAAAATCTTTGATCCTACAAAAATTTCATTGAACCACGTACTTACCTTTGTACCCCATGATAGCATAATGGCCGAAAACCTGTTTGCGAAATAAAGAATAAATATTGTTGTTTATTACACAAGTGTTGTTTGCGTTTTCATTCACAGTGTACGAAATATTCTACCAAGAACCGACAGAACAGTCAAGCAATGCAAGTGAATATTTTTTTTTTCGTATTCTCTACATTGCCAAAAATTCCTGAACTTGTCTTTATTTACTATTTACAGTGATCTGTATGCATGGGAGGTGGGATGTTGCGTGAGCTTGGAAAGTAGTCGAAACTAGGTAGTTGAAAGGACAGTAGGCCTCGTTTCTTACCCGTATGGCATCATTTCTGCTTCTGACTGCACTACAGAGCTGAGACATCGAATGGAGAGCAACAGCGCATAGTTTGTAAATAATACGAATACTTTTGTGCACTAAATTACATACGGGTGTTAGGCCTTGCACTCTCGACTTTTCTTAGTGCTCCATCATTAGCATTCCCAATCTGACTTGCTGCTGCTTCGCATTGGACCAGTGTTCATTGAGGAATGCACGTTTGCACACTTCGTACGTATTCCGCACTCCTGCAATCACTCTCATACTTGCGGTGCCTCCGCTCTGAAGTGTGCAAAGACAAACTTTAATACATGTGGACATGATATTGTTAATGCACCTCAGAACTGCCTGACCCAAATCTTTGGGTGTAAACGGTTCGATGCATCTGGAAACAACAGATATTTCTGTACTGACACAAATTACTTTCTAATCTCTTTCTCACCTACATTGCACAATAAAGTTGCAGTGGTTGTAGGCGAGTTTACTGATGGTGGTGAATGTGTCAGCATTCCCCTAATGCAACATAACCTGTCCATTAGTTCCCTTAACTTCCTCTAGATTTCTCTCTGTTTCGCTTCTGTTCATCTCATTTTCTGTTACGTTACTGCTCGAGTTTCCACTGCTCTATTTTTCTTTCATTAATGGAACTAATGTTTCTCTACTTCTTTGGCTGATGTAGTATTGCATCTCCTTGAATTGTATTAAGTTTCTAATTTATTCATGCTCACGCTGACTTTCTGCCAGAGTGCTATCGGATATTGTTTCACTGCTTATTGATAAGTGCTCAATGGCGGTGGTTAACACTTCATCTTGCTCTATGACTTTGCTTGTGGTTAGTTTATGTCAGTTTTCATACTCTTCCACACATGTTTTGATGTTCTAAGCGCTGGTATCAATGTCTTTCCTTAAACTGTCTGTGGTTCCTTTTGTATTTTGCGTCCATGTATGCAGCTTCACATCAAAATTATGTGTCTGCTGATGTATGGCTAATGGCTCTGAGCACTATGGGACTTAACAGCTGTGGTCATCAGTCCCCTAGAACTTAGAACTACTTAAACCTAACTAACCTAAGGACATCACACAACACCCAGCCATCACGAGGCAGAGAAAATCCCTGACCTCGCCGGGAATCGAACCCGGGAACCCGGGCGTGGGAAGCGAGAACGCTACCGCACGACCACGAGATGCGCTGCTGATGTACCTTCTTCGTGAGTTCTTTCTGTGCTTCGGTAACCTGAATAAATCTTTTTATCTCACAGTTTAGTTTGTTCCTGAGATTTCTCTATGTGATCGTCGATTTTCTTATTTACTGCCCCAATTTGTTTTTCTATCTTTTTATTTAAATTCGCTAGCTGGTGCCTATTCTTTTCAAATTGTGCGTCCCTTTCTTTCTCACTATCATTGAATTATTCTTCCAGTTTTTCGTCGTTATTCTTTGTCCGACCCTCAGTCTCTACCTACATTTCATTTGCCGACATTCCATCCCATCTCTTTTGTAAATCTACGTGTTTGACATTCTCTTGCTGTACTTCCATATCTGATCTATTGTCTGCTAATCCTGAATGAACTGAAACTTCTCTTCCTACTTCATTCTTTGTCGTTAAACTCCTAGCACGTGCTCTAGTGAATTCTGGCGTACCTTAACAGACATTTCTAACTTCAATACACCGAACGTTTGTATAAAACTCGCTAACCTTCAATAAAATGCTCTAATTGCATGTACACAGCTCTTACGTTTCACGTCTCCCCTTACACAAAAAAAATGTACACAGAAAACAAAAAAATCAAGACGTATAGTCGCCTCCAAAAGTTCAACGGAGATCTTCAGCTGGACGACTATTGATATATACTAACCTCCCCTTCTTGCTGAAATGAAATACATTAAATGGTTACATGCCAAAAACTTAATAATAGATTCCTTAGTTAATTTGATGATTATTGAGATAACATTTGCAAATCCTTCTTCGGTAAGTTGTTGTCTTTTGTCTGTTGACGTAAATTGTCACTCACCAGATCAATGATTAAGGGATGCACCTGACTGCTAAATCCAACAATGGTCACAAAGAGCCCAGTTTATTATTCACAAGTAATCAAATCTCACAAGAAACTAATTTAACAGTAACCGAAATGAACAAACAAAGGCATTGTCAAACCTTGATAAAGGATCTGGAACATTAATTCAAAGTTAACACATATCTGAACTAAATATTTACGTTCCTGGAGGTCGTATCATGACTGTCGTAGGTTATAGTGCGATATTAGTTTTATTGATATGTATTAACAGGGACAGTGAAACACGAAGGATAAACAGTACTCCATCAGCTACTGAGCAGCGCTGCAGCATGGCTGTAGCATTCAGCCTCGGGCATGGATGTGTGTGATGTCCTTAGGTTAGTTAGGTTTAAGTAGTTCTACGTTCTAGGGGACTGATGACCACAGATGTTAAGTCCCATAGTGCTCAGAGCCATTTTTTTGTAGCATTCAGCGTGTCCAGGGCGGTGTTGTCACTGCGCGTAATATTCCGCTTTCAAAAATAACTTCTTTTGTAATAACCGATGCTTTCCGTCGGTAAGTTGGACGATGTAAGTTATTTAGTTGTGTACTGACTCAGCATTGCTATAGACTGTACTTGATGACTGTCTGGTCGTGACTTTGGGGCTAGCGTATTTTTGGTCTTGGAGAAATCATATGACTTATTGCCGGCAGATCCATAACTATTCGTGTGGCAATCTACATCTACATCCATACTCCGCAAGCCATCTGACGGTGTGTGGCGGAGGGTACTTTGAGTACCTCTATCGGTTCTCCCTTCTATTCCAGTTTACGTTTTCTTGTCAGTCAGAATTAGTTGTAGTTGTGGAAGCTCCCCGAATTCTCAGCAATACTGTGGTCAGCTCTGCATAAATGTTGCAACGTATGTATACCAACTTAAATGGACGACAAAGGGTCTCGATAATATATTCGATTTTACCAGACTAATTTGTGTATCGACCCCTTCCAGAGCTTGTTGCTGTATTCATGCAAGTCCAATCAGGTAAGAGCAACAGCATCACAGGTAAGCGCAGGTAAGTTAACAGGTCCAGTATGTATGGCTGGAATTCAAGTACGTAGCATCAGACGGTAGGTCTGTGTTGTAACTAAGTCACGCACACCTGTTATTCCTCCGCTTACCGTGCCAGGCAGGTCGTTCTGTTTTACACTACAGAAGTGATTTTTTGGCTGGTTCTTTCTCCTGGTGTAAACCGATGTATATGGAACGATGGAATAATTTATATCTTCCGGTTTCCATATAGCAGGCTTTATTCAAATTAGCTTCAAACTGCCAAATCATATTAAATTCATAATCAAGGAGAAGTAAACCATGTTTCAAATTGCTGCAACTTGCTGCAGGGAAATAGTAAGAGAGTAATAAGTTTGACGTGAATTCTCCAAGTGTAACTTTCAGTTTAGGTAACAACACTTAGGAGTCATAGCTGGCAATTTTGGAACGTTTCTCTTTAATGACAGAAATGGGAGAGTCGAAATGGACCTGAGTACTCTATCCGAGCAGATATAAAATCAGCTTTTCGGTCTTAAAATATGTCGGCAGGAAAGTACGGATGTAGCCAGCTCGAGACAGGTGGTGATGGGCTTCACACAGCGGGACTATACCCTCGCCACCGCAACGACAGCGAATGGCGCACCGTGTGGTCCAGAGCAGCAGTTGTCAAAACCTAAGATCTCAGATTATTTTCCAACTACTTGGCACGCTTGTAACACTTTAGAAAAAATGACCGATAGTAACAAAAACCCAGGAAATTCCAGTTCACAGCGTGACTTCAAGAGAATTATATGTATGGATAGAAAGAAGCAGGAATTGAAGGGAACTAAAGTTTTTCAGTCCTGATATATACTCAATGCAGATGCAGTATCGAGGTCAAACAGTTGTAGAATCTCCTAGTACTGTGTCAGCTGAGGAAGTAAAAGTTGAACCAATTGTGCTCGATCTGAGTGATTCAGTACCTACTGTTCCTAATGTTACTCATACAACTTACAGATTCATTAGAAGAGCCAATGTCTCCAGATGTCAAGCTTAATGGAAAAATGTTTTACTGTGGTCATTAATCGAGACATCAAGTAATCTCAAACGTGAATTGCGAAAGAGCAATGTCTTTGTAAAGACAGAAATGAGTCAAGTCAGCTCAAATATTGATAGGGTATGTTCCAGTGTACGAACAGTGATTGAAAACGTAAATTACAAGGTAGAAACTGAAAGTAAACATGTATAGACTCATGTGTCAAAAGAAAAATCTTAAAACTGATATCGAAAGTAAAGAACGACATTGGAAACCAGTTTCATCGGTATAAAGTACAATCGGAAGAACATGTTAATGTGCGGTTAAGTACTGTTGTTTCAAAGGTAGAATCAAAGACCAGTGGTATGAGCCAAAACTGTGAAACACACGCGAAGGAGTCTTATTTACAAGTCACGAAAAGACTGAAACAAATGAACTTGTCTGTATCACAGCTTTACAGAGAACCTAGAATTGAAGCACGCGGAACATGAGGAGGCGGTTGGCGGAGCATTAACTAATGTAAGCAATTCTATTATGCTCGATCAGCGTGCTAATTTTAGTAGTCATGTAACAGAAACGAGTCGCACACTAGATGCTGGGCGTAAAGTGCACGAGTCTTTTCACAAGGCCAAAATTGTGCATAATCATCTTGTTGATGAGAAATTAACCAAGACCGACAAAAAGATTTTAAAGTTATAAAAACTGGTGTACAGCATTCGCCCGTTACCTCGGTAGAAGTGGTCCTTGTATGTTGTTGCAAATCTCTTCGATCCCCAGGATAATGTACATACAAAGTTACTCATACAGGAATTCATGGATGTGTTGCCGTTGTCTTGGCTGACACAAGAACAAATTTCTGTTCGAAGTAGGACATTTGAAAACGAACGCAGTTCGCTGGGCTAAGTACATAACAAATTCCTGTAATGTTTTGAGTGAGTTTCGTAAGAGATTCCTGCACGAATATTGGCTTTCTGAACTTCACAGAGAATTACTGGTAAGTTTCTGGGGCGGTATTAGTTACCACCCAGATTGCAGAACTATGAACGGTTTGTGCGAGTATTGGTAGTAGAGGATAAAATATATTGAGGCAGCACAGAGCATTCTATATTTGGAGCTACAGTGCCGCATGAAGGCTAGAAAAGGTGGAACGACTGCACAGACGAGATGGAAGCAGTGGGAAAGTACAGACACAGCAAGGTGGCAGTAGACAAATGCATCCTAAGCGTAGCCACAGCATCAGGCAAAACTCCCGCAATGGGCGACCAAATGAAGTGCATTGTGAAGAGTTGGAATATGGTAATCAACATATTATGCAAGACGCATTAAACCAAGCAGTGTCTCGACATGGGCACGCCCTGAGAGAAGATCTGAGGTGCCAATACTACGAAGACCATGCCCAAGGAATAATACATAAGCAAAAAGCAACGAAATGCGCAATGATGATTCCACAGGTGACCTTGATGGCAAGAGGGGGAAGCGACCAGGTCAATACGTCCGCCGAATATCCATGTAGAGTTTTTGTCGGGGCGTTCCAACGACCATGTACAATGTGAAGACACCACTGACGTTGAAGAGTGGGTGCAGGACACATTAGCTAGGCAGGCTGTAACTTTCCTGTGTACAGCGTTTATTTGTTTTTTCTGTATACAGTGTTTATTTGTTGTGAACTAAACCTGGACTGGTTTCGTATCTTAAGTTTCGTATGTCTGTGTTGTCGTCCTGAACAGTGCAAGCAAGTGGTATAAATATGGAAAAGCTAGTTGAGATTGTATAGCTGTGTTCGAATAAATCTTTACCAAGGTAATTAGAAAACCTAAAACTTTACGCTAAAGAAACTGTCATGTGAAATGGTGTATTGTGCAATGCAGTGAACATTGGTACAATGTGTGACATCACAGTATGTGACTTGCAGCTTCGACACACAAAAGTAACAGAATACATGTGTTTCTTGAAATTACAAAACGAATTTTGAAACACTAAATAACTAAATATGGCATCGGCCTTGCCGCAGTGGATACACCGGTTCCCGTGAGATCACCGAAGCTAAGCGCTGTCGGGCGTGGTCGGCACTTGGATGGGTGACCATCCAGCCGCCATGCGCTGTTGCCATTTTTCGGGGTGCACTCAGCCTCGTGATGCCAACTGAGGAGCTACTGGACCGAATAGTAGCGGCTCCGGTCAAAGAAAACCATCATAACGACCGGGAGAGCGGTGTGCTGACCACACGCCCGTCCTATCCGCATCCTCCTCGGAGGATGATACGGCGGTCGGATGGTCCCGATGGGCCACTTGTGGCCAGAAGACGGAGTGCCATATATAAATAACTAAATATGTTTATCTGAAAATGCCCTGTAGTTTTACAAATGCGAACTGGCTAAGCGAAATTCCAAAGACTAAAAGATACACACACAAATGTAAACACTGCTCTATAAGAATGAGACTGTCTGACAAGAAATGTAATTTAAACTTACCTTCATCTAAATTGGACTTGACATCAATTTTGAAATGCAATGCATGAGTGTGAGTGATTTAGCTGTGTTCTGAGTGTAATTTTAAACTAGCCCTAACAAATTTATGTAGCTTATGTGTGACAACGGAAATTCGATACTGCTCAAAGTGGTGAACATAAAAATACAGTGCACCAGCAAGCAAGCTAAATAAAAGAACAGCCTTGCACAGTGCAATTCAAAGACGCGCAACTATTCTAAACGGATCATGCTTTCCTTTTAACCTTCCCTCAGGAGCGCCAATTTTTTTAATTTATTTTTTATTTATTTTATTTTATTTTATTTTATTTTATTTTATTTTATTTTTTGCATGAGGAGGCACCCACCTTCTATGATAAATTATAGGTTCTTTAGGAATCAGTTAAATATTTATATTTATACAAAGCATTACAAATAGAAATCTTTTATAGCTCATTGTAGCCTTCGGAATATCCATACATGTACTATCTGACTTCCAAAGTTCGTTTATATTTACATATTCACCTTTCTTTATACCTACGCCGAATAGTGCCGTAATTTCACATCTGTCCATATTTTGTAGTTTGTTCTAAGGTAACCAATATATTTGTTAGTACGGGATAATATTATACCTATCATATCAGTTTCAAAAAGCTTGAAAAATGCATCATTTTCATTAGAAATGTTGTCTGAATAGCTTGTGAGACCGAATGAAACTTTTATGATCTTATTTAGGCTTTTTTTTATTCCATTTTGAAAGTCTGTCTTTTTCCTTAGGAAACCTCACTTTCTGAACTTGTTAAGCAGCTTTCTCGGTCAGTAAATGGGACGTCCATTAATTCGGTGAGGTGTTTTGTTTAAATTTGGACCCTCCCCGCCCCCCCTCCCCACCGGTGACATATGGTGATACGTAGTTAGACCCACACTCCCCCTCAAATGAGGTTTACCCCGTAGTCGATAAAACTGAAATTTTTTAAAATTTGTTTTAAGCTTCAATAAATTTTTTTTAAGAAAGTGTATTAAACAGTGTTTTAACACGTCATTATAACCACTTTATTTCAAAAATGCCGGCCCTGAGTAATATTCAGACAAACGGATGGACAGACAGAGACACACGGATAAAAAGGTTCCACGAAAATAGTACGAACCAGAATGAGATTTTCACTCTGCAGCGGAGTGTGCGCTGATATGAAACTTCCTGGCAGATTAAAACTGTGTGCCCGACCGAGACTCGAACTCGGGACCTTTGCCTTTCGCGGGCAAGTGCTCTACCATCTGAGCTACCGAAGCACGACTCACGCCCGGTACTCACAGCTTTACTTCTGCCAGTACCTCGTCTCCTACCTTCCAAACATTTTTAATCTGCCAGGAAGTTTCATATCAGCGCACACTCCGCTGCAGAGTGAAAATCTCATTCTGGAAACATCCCCCAGGCTGTGGCTAAGCCATGTCTCCGCTATATCCTTTTTTTCAGGAGTGCTAGTTCTGCAAGGTTCGCAGGAGAGCTTCTGTAAAGTTTGGAAGGTAGGAGACGAGGTACTGGCAGAAGTAAAGCTGTGAGTACCGGGCGTGAGTTGTGCTTCGGTAGCTCAGTTGGTAGAGCACTTGCCCGCGAAAGGCAAAGGTCCCGAGTTCGAATCTCGGTCGGGCACACAGTTTTAATCTGCCAGGAAGTTTCATATCAGCGCACACTCCGCTGCAGAGTGAAAATCTCATTCTGGAAACATCCCCCAGGCTGTGGCTAAGGCCGGTATTACACTATAAAATTTCTTTGTCCAATATCTTGGTCAAATATATTTGATAGTGTAATAGGGACTTTGTCAAATGTCGTCCAATATTTGATCAAATCTAGGGCCTCGCTGTATATTTGATCAAAGAAACCGCTTGTCTTCTGTTCACTGCAATGTGACATGTTACCACATGGAGCGCTAGCATCGCTGCAGCGTTCTGTCATCTGTAGTGTTTTTATAACCATTGCCGGTAAATACAATTGGTGTGTGCCGACAACTACAAAATTAATAAAGATGTCTGAAGCTGATGAGACGCTTTACAACGTGAGGCACCCTGAATACAAAAATAGATTAAGAAGATTGGAGACCTGACCTGACCTGACCTAACCTAACCTAACATAACATAACCCTCTCCTGTAGCAAGGAATCGGAGTGTTACAGTGAGCCTGTCTTCTGAAGATGTAGCAGTTCTTAAGTGAATATTGTGCTTTGTGATATGAGGATACACTTCATTGAGCACATACAGAAATGTATGCTCATCCATTCTTAAGTAATTGATGTTCGACTTGACGTCTTCCACTGTAAGCTCACGTAACAAGTTTTGTTGAATGCTTTTATCGTGTCGTCGTAAAACCCACGGTTTCACCCAGATTATATTAGTTTTTCGTTCCATAGATCCGTGCTGAGGAGATCCTCGTGGATGTGGAACATGTCGATTTTTTTTAAGCTGAAATAACAATACTAATAGTATGAATAAATACAATACACCATTAGTTTCTATTAAAAATTTCGCAAATGGAGTAGAAGGAGTTCGCCAGTAGTAAGTTTTTCAGGCTCCTTTTAAACTGATCTTTATTTCTAACTAAATTTTTTATGTTTCCTGGCAAATTATTGAAGATGAGTGTTCCTGAGTAGTGGACCCCTTTTTGAACTATAGTAAGTGCTTTTAAGTCCTTGTGCAGATCATTTTTGTTCCTGGTATTGTATGTATGAACTGAGTTGTTTGTTGGAAAAAGAGATATATTATTTACGACAAATTTCATTAAGAAGTAAATATACTGAGAGGCAGTAGTTAGTATATCCAGTTCTTTGAAGAGGTTTCTGTAGGACGTCCGTGAATTTACTCCACAAATAATACGTATTACACGCTTTTGGACTCTGAAAACTTTTGTTTGACTTCAATATTTACCCCAAAATATTAACCCATATGACATTATGGAATGAAAGTAGGCAAAGTATGCAAGCTTTTTCATTTTTATGTTGCCTGTGTCTGCTAACACTCGAATTGCAAATACAGATTTGTTAAGGCCATTCTGCAGTTCTGTGGTGTGCTCCTACCAACTGAATTTATTATCAAGTTGTAATCCCAGGACTGTTAAGACTGTCAACCTCGTATGTATGGTTCAGCTGAAAGTACCGGGCGTGAGTCGTGTTTCGGTAGCTCAGATGGTAAAGCACTTGCCCGCGAAAGGCAAAGGTCCCGAGTTCGAATCTCGGTCGGGCATACAGTTTTAATCTGCCAGGAAGTTTAGTACGAACCAGTTTGACGTATATCTAAACATTGATCTTTTATTGATGTATTATATACATTAAATGCCACTGAACCTTAACTTACGTAACAGATGAAAGACAACTTTGTTTTTACCTTCCTTTGAACCTTATGATTACGTAGATTTTGAATCTCTTGATTTATATGATAATGAAGAGAATGCTTGTTGGTGAACTTCAGCTTAGCTTCCTTACAAAAAGATCAACTTCTTGCTCGCACGTGTTTTTCAACTTGGAATGCCGCTTAACATACACGTTGGAAATGTTTGATGCAAATTCATATTAAATTGGCTTTATATGCGTTACAGAATATCACGACTGACTTACTGACTAAAACGCAATGATTTCGACCAGTGTGGGAGGGAAGCCCCGTGTGAATTCTGACGTTTGTGCGGCACTTTTTTGAAATCGGGAAATCTCGAGCATGCACACGTGTAGAGCATACAGTTCAGTTCAGAGAAGCCATAAAGAGTTGATTGGCACTTTACTATAGTCTACGATTGGGATTAATTTAAAAAACAAAATGCTGTCCGTTATAATAATGTTATATTCTCTGAATTAAAAAGTTGACGTGAGATGATCATTGCCCCCCCCCCCCTCCTTTAAATGAGATCTGGTGAGATTATTCCGCCTCCCCTCCACCATTCTGAACACACGTAATTAATGGACGTCCCAACAGACTACTTATAACTGCACGCGTACACGACATATTCTTGGAAGTGGGAGTGGTTGGAGACATAGCACGTTTAAACCACCAACGGTAATTTAGGTACGAAATTGACTTTATAAATGTGTAGGACTAATGCAGCGCGAAGACTACAGTCAGCGTGCTGAACTCTCCAACTACTCAAGTTTTAGGATCTTCATCACTGCAATAAAACGAATAACGAGATTTTCATTCTTAAATAGAATTCTCTTCCTCCAGGTAAAGAAATAAAACGACCGCTGGCGAAATAAGTTTATACAAAATCTACAAATATCGGAGAGTCTTCTGGCATTATGCGTCAGCAATACACGGAGAAAGACTGCCCTCGAGGCATATGGCGTAACTTTAACCTTTGCTAACTAGCGACTTTCTACCAGAGTTACGGGAGGCTCAGACGGTTATGAAATCCCTTAAAACTCATTGTGTGTGTCCCATTCTGTGCCCCTAGATGCTTAATTGACGTTGACCCCAGTGGCATCACTTCAAACGCCTGGCGTGCAGCCAACAGATGACACCGAAGCGTGACTGCAAAACGCGAGCCATAATTCCAGGGAGACGGGATATCCATCTCGTCGAGTAACAAATTTGGCGGTCGCCAGCGCTTCCACCTACCGATTTTCCAAAGACCGCTAAAAATGTGTCCAATGGATGTATACAGAGATTGAGATTAGACTTCTTGTTATTTCTAGATGAATTTCTTGTGCAGGTAGATGCTAGTAACTATGTTTTAAAGTTGTTATAGCCTTATCTTATCGGAACTGATCAACTAAACAGCTGGGTTTAGTTCTTAGATAAGTGGAGAGACAGAACATGTATAGGTTGAAAGTCCGCGCTAGAGGGTACTTGTTATTGTAGCATCCAAGTATTGGTCCAAATATAAACCAGATTCTCGTATTTTGAGCTGGAAAAGTAAGAGAGAAACTCGGCAGATAAAAATGTATGTCAGTTACCCATGTACAAAAATTGTTCACAAAATTTTCAGAGTTCATTATATTCCTTTACGATATAATGTAGATAAATCTCAGAGAATTACTAAACCTGTGTTCACAGTATTCGCCGATATCATTGTTAACATCATTACCGGTATTTGTTTCACCACTGTCGGCGTTTCCGTCAATCTCCTCCCAAAGCACGTAAACATCGTTACCATCCAGAATACATCTACATCTACATTTATACTCCGGAAGCCACCCAACGGTGTGTGGCGGAGGGCACTTTACGTGCCACTCTCATTACCTCCCTTTCCTGTTCAAGTCGCGTATGGTTCGCGGGAAGAACGACTGTCTGAAAGCCTCCGTACGCGCTCAAATCTCTCTAATTTTACATTCGTGATCTCCTCGGGAGGTATAAGTAGGGGGAAGCAATATATTCGATACCTCATCCAGAAACGCACCCTCTCGAAACCTGGCGAGCAAGCTACACCGCGATGCAGAGCGCCTCTCTTGCAGAGTCTGCCACTTGAGTGTATTAAACATCTCCGTAACGCTATCACGGTTACCAAATAACCCTGTGACGAAACGCGCCGCTCTTCTTTGGATCTTCTCTATCTCCTTCGTCAACCCGATCTGGTACGGATCCCGCACTGATGAGCAATACTCAAGTATAGGTCGAACGAGTGTTTTGTAAGCCACCTCCTTTGTTGATGGACTACATTTTCTAAGCACTCTCCCAATGAATCTCAACCTGGTACCCGCCTTACCAACAATTAATTTTATATGATCATTCCACTTCAAATCGTTCCGCACGCATACTCCCAGATATTTTACAGAAGTAACTGCTACCAGTGATTGTTCTGCTATCATATAATCATACAATAAAGGATCCTTCTTTCTATGTATTCGCAATACATTACATTTGTCTATGTTAAGGGACAGTTGCCACTCCCTGCACCAAGTGCCTACCCGCTGCAGATCTTCCTGCATTTCGCTACAATTTTCTAACGCTGCAACTTCTCTGTATACAACAGCATCATCCGCGAAAAGCCGCATGGAACTTCCGACACTATCTACTAGGTCATTTATATATATTGTGAAAAGCAATGGTCCCATAACACTCCCCTGTGGCACGCCAGAGGTTACTTTAACGTCTGTAGACGTCTCTCCATTGATAACAACATGCTGTGTTCTGTTTGCTAAAAACTCTTCAATCCAGCCACACAGCTGGTCTGATATTCCGTAGGCTCTTACTTTGTTTATCAGGCGACAGTGCGGAACTGTATCGAACGCCTTCCGGAAGTCAAGAAAAATAGCATCTACCTGGGAGCCGGTATCTAATATTTTCTGGGTCTCGTGAAGAAATAAAGCGAGTTGGGTCTCACACGATCGCTGTTTCCGGAATCCATATTGATTCCTACATAGTAGATTCTGGGTTTCCAAAAACGACATGATACTCGAGCAAAAAACATGTTCTAAAATTCTACAACAGATCGACGTCAGAGATATAGGTCTATAGTTTTGCGCATCTGCTCGACGACCCTTCTTGAAGACTGGGACTACCTGTGCTCTTTTCCAATCATTTGGAACCCTCCGTTCCTCTAGAGACTTGCGGTACACGGCTGTTAAAAGGGGGGCAAGTTCTTTCGCGTACTCTGTGTAGAGTCGAATTGGTATCCCGTCAGGTCCAATGGACTTTCCTCTGTTGAGTGATTCCAGTTGCTTTTCTATTCCTTGGACACTTATTTCGATGTCAGCCATTTTTTCGTTTGTGCGAGGATTTAGAGAAGGAACTGCAGTGCGGTCTTCCTCTGTGAAACAGCTTTGGAAAAAGGTGTTTAGTATTTCAGCTTTACGCGTGTCATCCTCTGTTTCAATGCCATCATCATCCCGGAGTGTCTGGATATGCTGTTTCGAGCCACTTACTGATTTAACGTAAGACCAGAACTTCCTAGGATTTTCTGTCAAGTCGGTACATAGAATTTTACTTTCGAATTCACTGAACGCTTCACGCATAGCCCTCCTTACGCTAACTTTGACATCGTTTAGCTTCTGTTTGTCTGAGAGGTTTTGGCTGCCTTTAAACTTGGAGTGAAGCTCTCTTTGCTTTCGCAGTAGTTTCCTAACTTTGTTGTTGTACCACGGTGGGTTTTTCCCGTCCCTCACAGTTTTACTCGGCACGTATCTGTCTAAAACGCATTTTAAGATTGCCTTGAACTTTTTCCATAAACACTCAACATTGTCAGTGTCGGAATAGAAATTTTCGTTTTGATCTGTTAGGTAGTCTGAAATCTGCCTTCTATTACTCTTGCTAAACAGATAAGCCTTCCTCCCTTTTTTTGTATTCCTATTAACTTCCATATTCAGGGATGCTGAAACGGCCTTATGATCACTGATTCCCTGTTCTGCACATACAGAGTCGAAAATTTCGGGTCTGTTTGTTATCAGTAGGTCCAAGATGTTATCTCCACGAGTCGGTTCTCTGTTTAATTGCTCGAGGTAATTTTCGGATAGTGCACTCAGGATAATGTTACTCGATGCTCTGTCCCTACCACCCTTCCTAAACATCTGAGTGTCCCAGTCATAATCTGGTAAATTGAAATCTCCACCTAAGACTATAACATGCTGAGAAAATTTATGTGAAATGTATTCCAAATTTTCTCTCAGTTGTTCTGCCACTAATGGAGCTGAGTCGGGAGGTCGGTAAAAGGAGCCAATTATGAACCTAGCTCGGTTGTTGAGTGTAACCTCCACCCATAATAATTCACAGGAACTATCCACTTCTACTTCACTACAGGATAAACTACTACTAACAGCGCCGAACACCCCACCACCGGTTGCATGCAATCTATCCTTTCTAAACACCGTCTGTACCTTTGTAAAAATTTCGGCAGAATTTATCTCTGGCTTCAGCCAGCTTTCTGTACCTATAACGATTTCAGCTTCGGTGCTTTCTATCAGCGCTTGAAGTTCCGGTACTTTACCAACGCAGCTTCGACAGTTGACAACTACAATACCGATTGCTGCTTGGTCCCCGCATGTCCTGACTTTGCCCCGCACCCGTTGAGGCTGTTGCCATCTAACCTTAAAAACCGCCCAGCCCACGCCACACAACCCCTGCTACCCGTGTAGCCGCTCGTTGCGTGTAGTGGACTCCTGACCTATCCAGCGGAACCCGAAACCCCACCACCCTATGGCGCAAGTCGAGGAATCTGCAGCCCACATGGTCGCAGAACCGTCTCAGCCTCTGATTCAGACCCTGTACCAAAGGTCCGCAGTCAGTCCTGTCGACGATGCTGCAGATGGTGAGCTCTGCTTTCATCCCACTAGCGAGACTGGCAGTCTTCACCAAATCAGATAGCCGCCGGAAGCCAGAGAGGATTTCCTCCGATCCATAGCGACACACATCATTGGTGCCAACATGAGCGACCACCTGCAGATGGGTGCACCCTGTACCGTTCATGGCATCCGGAAGGACCCTTTCCACATCTGGAATGACTCCCCCCGGTATGCACACGGAGTGCACATTGGTTTTCTTCCCCTCTCTTGCTGCCATTTCCCTAAGGGGCCCCATTACGCGCCTGACGTTGGAGCTCCCAACTACCAGTAAGCCCACCCTCTGCGACCGCCCGGATCTTGCAGACTGAGGGGCAACCTCTGGAACAGGACAAGCAGCCATGTCAGGCCGAAGATCAGTATCAGCCTGAGACAGAGCCTGAAACCGGTTCGTCAGACAAACGGGAGAGGCCTTCCGTTCAGCCCTCCGGAATGTCTTTCGCCCCCTGCCACACCTTGAGACGACCTCCCACTCTACCACAGGTGAGGGATCAGCCTCAATGCGGGCAGTATCCCGGGCAACCACAGTCGTAGTCCGATCGGGGGATGCGTGGGACGAGCTGGCCGTCCCCGACAAACCCCCCATCCGGACCCCCACAGTGATGCCCATTGGCAACAGCCTCAGGCTGTGTGACCGAAGCCAACACTGCCTGAAGCTGGGAGCGAAGGGATGCCAACTCAGCCTGCATCCGAACACAGCAGTTGCAGTCCCTATCCATGCTAAAAACTGTTGTGCAAAGAACTTCTGAACTAATCTACAGAGAGCGCAAACAAATCGACAAAATTTAAACGGTTATTAAAATACAAGATTGCCTAGTAAATGCAGTAATGCTGCTACTTGCGCACTGCTGACACACTGCTCGGCGGCGGAAGGAGACTACGCGATTTTACACTATTAGGTACTAAAACGCGATGCTACAACTCTCAAATACTATAATACGCCCGAAATTTATGAATTAAACAATGCAAGTACCAAAAACACGCAAAGAAATTAAGAATTAAACTATGTAACAAATGAGTGAGCTAGGAGTATACGACTTGCTGCTGCAGCTGCTTATCCAACGGCGGCAGGGAGCACAATGACTGTGACCAACCGACACTGGCCGTTCAAAACAAAAATAGAAGGCAAACCACTACGCGAATTTACACTATTCAGGTACTAAAACGCGATGCTACAACTCTCAAATACTATAATACGCCCGAAATACTGGACACGCAGCACTTCTTGAACCATACTTTTCGAAATTTTCTTTGTTATATACACTCTTCATATAACGAACAACCGCGAGTTTGAAGTTTGTATCATAAGTGCACCGAATTCTGAAGTTTGTCGATGATTTTCTTTCGTAGTTACCACTCGTCGACGGAAACTAGATTTTATTCTGTAACTAGAGGAAAGCACTGCCTTTCTTGGCGTGTAAAACAGTGTAACTATGGACACTGTAATAGTGTGTAATAAAATGTTAACAACTGAAGACAGTGAAATTCTATCTTATATACAACGATTCATTTCCAAATATTAGATATTTGTTGCTGCATTTCGAATAAAAGAAGGAGAACTACAATTGAAGTTTCTACGCTGCGAAAATAAACTGGTGGTTATAGGGTCTCTCAATTTTTCGTTGTCGAATTTTAAGGAAAAATTACCGCTTATTGTCTCGCAAATACGGTATTAACGCTTCTCTCAGTTTCACTGAGAGCTGAATCGCGAGCGGTAATTTCCAACTGGTTTAGTTATTCGGTGTGTATCATAATTCATAGCGTAAAAGTATACAGTTGAAAGTGCACTAGTAGCAAAAAAAAACTTTCAGCAAACATAGCTCCTCAAACGAACCGTTTTCGAGATATTTGCGACTTGGTTGTTACTAGCCGCTACTGACATGATTTTGCATGATCTCCGCGTGTCGGTTCGTGGTGTGGTTTCTGTTTACATTTTCGAGACACGGAGTTGTAAACAGAATGAATACGACAGTATTAGACAGTATTAGCAATTGCTATGTTATTTCACCTACGAATGAGAACGCTTGGGTCGGCTTATCGTGAGCTTTATCGCGGTATTTCACGTGGACACGCTGTAACACTTAACAATATCCGCACAAGTGTCTTAAAATCATTTACAGTGCGATGCATTTTCCTTACAAGGGAACCTCCCCATCGCACCCCCCTCAGATTTAGTTATAAGTTGGCACAGTGGATAGGCCTTGAAAAACTGAACACAGATCAATTGAGAAAACAGGAAGAAGTTGTGTGGAACTATGAAAAAAAATAATCAAAATATACAAACTAAGTAGTCCATGCGCAAGATAGGCAACATCAAGGACATTGTGACCTCAGGAGCGCCGTGGTCCCGTGGTTAGCGTGAGCAGATGCGGAACAAGAGGCCCTTGGTTCAAGTCTTCTCTCGAGTGAAAAGTTTCTTTTCGCAAAGCTATGATCTGTCCGTTCGTTCATCGGCGTCTCTGTTCACTGTAATAAGTTTAGTGTCTGTGTTTTGCGACCGCACCGCAAAACCGTGCGATTAGTAGACGAAAGGACGTGCCTCTCCAATGGGAACCGAAAACATTTGATCGCAAGGTCATAGGTCAACCGATTCCTCTACAGGAAAACACGTCTGATATATTCTATACGACACTGGTGACGGCATGTGCGTCACATGACAGGAATGTGTTGTCGACCCACCTAACTTGTACACTTGGCGAATGGGTAAAAAGATTCTTCTACCTTGCACAATTTAGGTTTCCTTGTGGATGTGATAATCACTCCCTAAAAAGTGATGAAAACATAAGAGTTTGTCACATAAACTGCAACAAATGAATGCAACAGTTTCAGTCTCACAGTTTTTCCTGTGCTGTGTCAAAACATATGTTTTTAACGTTTTCAAATTTTTTCGTGAACAGAGACGTCAATGAACGAACGGACAGATCGTAACTTTGCGAAAATAAAGAAAGTAACTTTTCACTCGTGGGAAAACCTGAACCAAGGACCTCTCTCTTCGCAGCTGCTCACGCTAACCACGGGACCACGGCGCTCCTGAGCTCACATTGACCTTGATGTTGCCTACCTTGCGCATGGACTTCTCAGTTTGTATATTTTGCTTATTTTTTTCATAGTTCCACGCAACTTCTTCCTGTTTTCTCGATTGATATGTGTTCAGTTTTTCAAGGCCTATCCACTGTGCCAACTTATAACTAAATCTGAGGGGGGTGCGATGGGGAGGTTCCCTTGTTAGTCACCACTGTACTTGTTTACTGTAATGTGACCGCGTGGCCGACCGGGGTGGCCGAGCGGTTGTAGGCGCTACAGTTTGGAACCGCGCGACCGCCACGGTCGCAGGTTCGAATCCTGCCTTGGGCATGGATGTGTGTGATGTCCGTAGGTTAGTTAGGATTAAGTAGTTCTAGGGGACTGATGACCTTAGAAGTTTAGTCCCATAGTGCTCAGAGCCATTTGAACCATTTTTGTAACCGCGTGTTTCCGACAACGGTCAGGGCACGCCAAGTTGGTTCAAAAAATGGTTCAGATGGCTCTAAGCACTATGGGACTTCCATCTGAGGTCATCAGTCCCCTAGACTTAGAACTACTTAAACCTAACTAACCTAAGGACATCACACACACCCATGCCCGAGGCAGGATTCGAACCTGCGACAGTAGCGGTCTCGCGGTTCCAGACTACGAGGTTCATTCAAGTTCTAAGGCCTCCGATTTTTTTTTTTTTCTAATTAAGTACTCACCCGAAATCGATGAAACTTTCGTTACTTCTCGACGTAATCGCCCTGCAGACGTACACATTTTTCACAACGCTGACGCCATGATTCCATGGCAGCGGCGAAGGCTTCTTTAGGAGTCTGTTTTGACCACTGGAAAATCGCTGAGGCAATAGCAGCACGGCTGGTGAAAGTGCGGCCACGGAGAATGTCTTTCATTGTTGAAAAAAGCCAAAAGTCACTAGGAGCCAGGTAAGGTGAGTAGGGAGCATGAGGAATCACTTCAAAGTTGTTATCACGAAGAAACTGTTGCGTAACGTTAGCTCGATGTGCGGGTGCGTTGTCTTGGTGAAACAGCACACGCGCAGCCCTTCCCGGACGTTTTTGTTGCAGTGCAGGAAGGAATTTGTTCTTCAAAACATTTTCGTAGGATGCACCTGTTACCATAGTGCCCTTTGGAACGCAATGGGTAAGGATTACGCCCTCGCTGTCCCAGAACATGGACACCATCATTTTTTCAGCACTGGCGGTTACCCGAAATTTTTTTGGTGGCGGTGAATCTGTGTGCTTCCATTGAGCTGACTGGCGCTTTGTTTCTGGATTGAAAAATGGCATCCACGTCTCATCCATTGTCACAACCGATGAAAAGAAAGTCCCATTCATGCTGTCATTGCGCGTCAACATTGCTTGACAACATGCCACACGGGCAGCCATGTGGTCGTCCGTCAGCTTTCGTGGCACCCACCTGGATGACACTTTTCGCATTTTCAGGTCGTCATGCAGGATTGTGTGCACAGAACCCACGGAAATGCCAACGCTGGAGGCGATCTGTTCAACAGCCATTCGGCGATACCCCAAAACAATTCTCTCCACTTTCTCGATCATGTCGTCAGACCGGCGTGTGCGAGCCCGAGGTTGTTTCGGTTTGTTGTCACACGATGTTCTTTCATGAAGGGGCTCCGGAACGCCCTATACTTGCAATGTTAAAATAACGCTTATAAATTACATCTTTCCTCACAAAGTATTTGAGGTAGGAAGTTGAACTTTTTACAGATTCTTTATTGGAATATGGGCTACAACTTAACACAGGGATTTTACAAAATTTTAGTTCAGTTATTAAAGATGATTTTTTTCAATTGTAATGAAAATTCACAACATTTTTTTGCAATTTTTTATTTATATATTCAAAAATATACAGTTTTTTGGAAAAAGGCTGTGTTAAATTATGCAGAAGGTACTGTGTAACATTTACTGAAAGTTTGAAACAAATATGTTTGGAAGATCCTTAGAAAACATGTAATTAGTATGAGAAAATAAAAGTTTTGGGAATCGAGCGACAAAGATTGGATTAAATTTTTAGTGCATCCCAGGTCCATAGGATGGTTTATCTTCATCCTCTGCAAACTCCTGCTCCAGCTTCCTCTTGTTCCTCCTCCTGTTTACTCTTACTTGTATTTCTAGACTCTTTACAGCCCTGTCTGCAGCCCGAAGGCGTTCCTTGTCTAAAGCAAGCATCGCTCATACCATGTTAGAACCTATCTTCATTCCCATATTTCTAAATACCTTGCACCTTACAATGTTGCCATCATTGAAAGTCGCAACAGCATCATACACACCAAAGTGAAGTGTTTCTATTCCAACAAATACAGTCTTGGGGATTCTCGACCATATAACACTATTTACACTTTCATTGGGGTTTTGAGTTTTTCCGTGAATACACTTTTTCAACAGTTCAGGTGCTGCTAAGTCTCTGAAAATAGGTTTTATCACCTCCATTATTGCATGAGGCAGACTATGCTTATGAGTGTACACTTCACCAGTTAGCAATCCTTTGTTATATTTACACCAACTGTCTTCTTCTTTGGGACACAAGCTATGTTGGGGATTTTCATCGTCTTTATTGTTTACAGTAGTAACACATACCTTTGGCTTTCCAACATTTCTCCTTTTCTTAAAAGCCTTCAGAGGATTTCTAATAATTTTACTTTTACTCATTATTATACTTCAACAAAACAGAGACTCAAGAAACAGAATTAATTACGAATATTTTCGAGATAACGACAGAGTAAATAAACATGAAACAATCGACAATCACACCAGCGATATATACTGAACCATCACGGGTTAGCCACAACACATACTTTATCTCACATCACTAAAATGTACCTGATGAACACGGACGTTAATAATAACACCATTTGACAGCAGTTTAACAGCGCCACAGTGGGTCACGCCCATGTAGAACACATTTCAAAAAAAATTTAAAAATAGTTGTAGTCTTCAGAATTGAATAAATTATATATCTATTAAAAGGTAATAGTCTGCAGATTCAGAAAACGCAAAAAAGTAAAAATTGAACTTTTCATGATTTTGAGCCTTTCCGGAGCCCCTTAAACTGTCGCACCCACAAACGCACTTTCGACACATCCATAACTCCATCACCACATGTCTCCTTCAACTGTCGATGAATTTCAATTGGTTTCACACCACGCAATTTCAGAAAACGAATGATTGCACGCTGTTCAAGTAAGGAAAACGTCGCCATTTTAAGTATTTAAAACAGTTCTCATTCTCGCCGCTGGCGGTAAAATTCCATCTGCCGTACGGTGCTGCCATCTCTGGGACGTATTGACAATGAACGCGGCCTCATTTTAAAACAAGGCGCATGTTTCTATCTCTTTCCAGTCCGGAGAAAAAAAATCGGAGGCCTTAGAACTTGAATGCACCTCGTATAGCGCCTACAACCGCTCGGCCACACCGGCCGGCTGGCAACAGGGAACATTACTGTAACGAGGAGTATGAAGATACGCATTTCATGCACGGTCGGTCTAACGGCAATGCACGGGAGGCTGCACGCTTGTACCAAGAAGCCTACACTGACCAAAGGCAGCACAAGATTCAAGCGTTTGCAAGAGTACATCGACGCCTCCGGGAAACTGGGCGCCTTGCGCAAGCTGCAGGAGCGGGTAGGCGTGCACAAATTACATCGATGCTTGATGATGTGGCTTTGAAAAAAATCGAACACCCTCCATGATTTTCGACAAAGAAACTTACCACAAAATTCCTGGAACGAGATCCTGTAGTGTTTGGAGAATAATGCGTTGTAATGCAATGTACCCTTACCACTTCCAACGTGTTCAGTGTCTTAGTGAGACGGACTTATGTCCCAGACTAACGTTCTACCAGTGGGTAGAACAACAAGCTGTACGCAACAGGATGTCTGATAATAACATTTTATTTGCAGATAAACATGGTTGACTAGTGATGGTGTGTTTGGTTCAAAATGGTTCAAATGGCTCTGAGCATGTGGTCATCAGTCCCCTACAACTTAGAACTACATAAACCTAACTAACCTAAGGACATCACACACATCCATGCCCGAGGCAGGATTCGAACCTGCGACCGTAGCGGTCACGCGGTTCCAGACTGAAGCGCCTAGAACCGCACGGCCACACCGGCCGGCGATGGTGTGTTTAATTATCACAATTACGTAAAGAAAAGATAAACTGCTACTTCCCTTAAAGATGACCCGTTAAGTTGCAGACAGGTGCAATTAAAAGACACCAGCCTTCGTCAGAAAAAGATAAAGAAACACACATTCATTCACACAAGCAAGCACACCTTACGCACAAATGACCGCCATCTCAGGCAGCTCTGACCACAATAATTTTCTAAACGCAATCAATAACATGAAAAATTACAAAAATAATGGCGTTGGTTGCATCGCAATATGTCATTTACATCCAGAGAAATTGCAAAGTGAACATGACGCTTGCACATGACGTATTGCATGCCTGAGATGCAAGCGTG
Organism: Schistocerca nitens; assembly: GCF_023898315.1. NCBI lineage: Eukaryota > Metazoa > Arthropoda > Insecta > Orthoptera > Acrididae > Schistocerca > Schistocerca nitens. The sequence goes on along the minus strand of NC_064616.1, from coordinate 637,770,117 downwards.
AACCTCACGTTTCTTGTAATCACGATGTGACTGACGTACTATGATGCAACAATCACTGTATTTATTGCTATTTACACTGTTGTTAAATGGACTGGCAACAATACAGATTAAAGATATGCAGTCACATAACTATGTATAACTACTATTTACGCCTCTGTTGGATCCTTAGTCAGCCATTAATTATATTTACCCCGACCGGTAATATTCGGTTGTTCGTTACAGTTAGGTCCACTATAGCACTTTAGTAAATATCAATAAAGCACGAACGACTAAACCCTTTTCTTATTTTTCATTGTGTGTGACTGGACAGCTGTATTGTTTGTGGGCCACTTAAAAAAAGTGCAAAAAGCAACGTTTGTTACATTGTAGCACGTCAATCACATCGAGATTACGAACAATGTGGGGTTCACACTTGCGTCAACTTCGCTTTGCAATTTCTCTGGATGGAATTGACGTATTGCGCTGCAACCAACTCCATTCTTTTCGTGATTTTTCATGTTAATGACTGCGTGAGAAATAATAAGGGTGTCTATTAAAAAAAAAACATAAGTTGGTGTTGAAAATAGTATTGGTCTATGTTTTAGAATGTCTCATAGTATTTGCTGTTATGAGCCCCTGCCTTATACTCGTATCCGTGAAAGTAGTTTTTCAATATCTATTGTTGTTCCAGAGATATTCGCGCTGAAACGTGTAAGTGGGCCACCCTGTATATGGGTGTCTGAATGCATTAGATCAGATAGTGAATTCCACTTGTAACCTCTCTGGTAAACAAACTGATATTTTGCAGAGTCCATCTGATGAACAGAAAGCTAGTACTTGTGTTACCTACGAGTGAACCTATGTGACAGTCCACATTATATCAACGTGCATCGTTATATAGCATAGCAGAATCCTCCAAAGTCCATTTTTTGCATCGTGAACCGTTGTTACTTACAATAACAGTTTTCATTAAGGCTATGTTTAATATTACAGGAAGCTTTCCACACAAAGCCATCAACGGCCAAAATCATATCATAAAAATCTCTTGTAGAACGTTAGGAAGCTTGGTTAAACAACACGGTTGTTAAAGGCATGGATAGTTATTAGTGATGCAGTATCCGAGACAGACGACATCAAAACGATGCCGAAATGATAAACTCTGTTTCAGTACGCTTCTTCATCAAGACAAAGGACAGATACTGCCTCTGTGTTGTACTTCTGCTAAGACACACCAAGTGATGTCCAAAACATTCAGGTTCAACAAGACACCGAACGCAAATGAAAACCTGTCAGGTCATATGTACGATTATTTATCTCTCAACTAGTTGACCGCTTACCCCATAAGAGGGAAATTGCATCAGGTGACTGGAACAAGTTTATATGCCAACTATCTCAGCAGATGATGAAGAGATTGAAGAAATATATGATGAGACAAAAGAAATTATTCAAATAGTGAAGGGAGACGAAAATTTAATAGTCATGGAGGACTGGGATTCGATAGTGGGAAAAGGAAAACAAGGAAATGTAGTAGGTGAATATGGACTGAGGATAAGGAATGAAAGAGGGAGCCACCTGGTAGAATTTTGCGCAGAACATAACTTATGCATCGCTAACACTTGGTTTAAGGATCGTGAAAGAAGGTTGGATACGTGGAAGAGACCTGGAGACACCGTAAGGTTTCAGATTGATTATATAATGGTAAGACAGAGATTTAGGAACCAGGTTTCAAATTGTAAAACATTTCCAGGGACAGATGTGGACTCTGACCACAATATATTGGTTACGAACTGTAGATTAAAACTTGAGAAACTGGAAAAAGGTAGGAATTTAAGGAGATGGAACATGGATAAACTGAAAGAACTAGAGGTTGTAGAGAGGTTCAAAGGGAGCATCAGGAACCGATTGACAAGAACAGCGCAAAGGAATAAAGTAGAAGAAGAATGAGTAGCTTTGAGAGATGAAATAGTAAAGGCAGCAGAGGATCAAGTAGGTAAAAGGGCGAGGGCTAGTAGAAATCCTTGGATAACACAAGAAATATTGAATTTAATTAATGAAAGGAGAAAATATAAAATTTTAGTAAATGAGGCAGGCGAAAAGGAATACAAACGTGTCAAAAATGAGATCGACAGGAAGTGCAAAACGGCTAAGCGGGAATGGCTAGAGGACAAATGTAAAGTCTGGTCCCTTCAACTGCCACAAACCAACCAACCAACCAACAAAAGTAAGGATGTAGAAGCATATTTCACTGGGGGTAACATAGATGCCACCTACAGAAAAATTAAAGAGACTTTTGGAGAAAAGAGAACCACCTGTATGAATATCAAGAGCTCAGATGATAAACCAGTCCTAAGCAAAGAAGGGAAAGCCGAAAGGTGGAAGGAGTATATAGAGGGTCTATACAAGGGCGATGTACTTGAGGGCAATATTATGGAAATGGAAGAGGATGTAGATGCAGAAGAGGTAGGAGATATGATACTGCGTGAAGAATTTGACAGAAGACTGAAAGACCTACATAAGTAGGAACAAGGCCCCAGGAGTAGAGGACATTCCTTTAGAACTACTGATAGCCCTGGGAGAGCCAGCCATGACCAAACTCTGTCATCTGGTGGACAAGGCGAAAGACCCTCAGACTTCAAGAAGAATATAACAATTCCTTCTCCAAAGAAAGCAGGCGCTGACACGTGTGAAAATTACCGAACTATCAGTTTAATGAGTCACAGCTGCAAAACACTAACACGAATTCCTTACAGAAGAATGGAAAAAATCGTAGAAGTCGACCTCATAGAAGATCATTATGGATTCCATGGAAATATTGGGATAGTCGAGGCAATACTGACTCTACGACTTATCTTAGAAGCTAGGTTAAGGAAAGGCAAACCGACATTTGTAGCATTTGTAGACATAGAAAAAGCTTTTTACAATGTCGACTAGAATACTCTCTTTCAAATTCCGAAGGTGGCAGTGGTAAAATACCGGGAACGAAAGGCTATTTATAATTTGTACAGAAACCAGAAGGCAGTTATAAGAGTCGAGGGGCATGAAAGGGAAGCAATGGTTGAGAAGGGAGTGAGACAGGGTTGTAGTCTATCCCCGGAGTTATTCAATCAGTACATTGAACATGCAGTAAAGAAAACCAAAGAAAAATTTGGAGTAGGAACTAAAATTCAGGGAGAAGAAATAAAAACCTTGAGGTTTGCCGATGACATTGTAATTCTATCGGAAACAGCAAAGGACTTGGAAGAACAGTTGAACGGAATGGACAGTGTCTTGAAATGAGGCTATAAGATGAACATCATCAAAAGCAAACCGAGGATAATGGAATGTAGTCTAATTAAATCAGGCGATACTGAGGGAATTAGATTAGGAAATGAGACACTGAAAGTAGTAGATAAGTTTTGCTATTTGAGCAGCAAAATCAGTTCAGTTGTGTATGAAATCGTATGAGACTTAACTGCTAAGCTCATCAGTCCCTAAGCTTACACATTACTTAACCTAAATTATCCTAAGGACAAACACACACACCCATGCCCGAGGGAGGACTCGAACCTCCGCCGGGACAAGCCGCACAGTCTATGACTGCAGCAGCAGAATAACTAAGGGTTGTAGAAGTAGAGAGGATATGAAATGTAGACTGGCGATGGCAAGGAAATCGTTTCTGAAGAAGAGAAGTTTGTTAACATCGAGTATAGATTTAAGTGTCAGGAAGTCTTTTCTGAATGTATTTGTATGGAGTGTAGCCATGTATGGATGTGAAACACGGACGATAAACAATTTAGACAAGAAGAGAATAGAAACTTTCCTTATCACGTTTAATGAGCAAGTTGGTGATCTATGCGGATGATATTTTAATAGCGACGGAATCCTGGTACGAACACTGTAAATTTCTGAAGGAAGTGCTTGTGGCCTTAAGACGAGGAGGAATGACGTTAAAGATTGCCAAATGCGAATTTGTCTGAGCGGAAATTCAGTTTCTAGGACACACTCTTACATCTGAGGAAATTTTACAGAGTAACGAGAAACTAAAATCAATTGCGGTTTGTGAAAGGCCAACCAACAGAAAGCAATTAAAATCATACCTCGGATTATGTGGGTTTTATCGAAAATTCTTGGGGGATGGAAGAATGAATAACCCAAATGTATGTAAATTATTAAAGAAAAACGCATCATGGCAGTGGACCGAGGAATGGAATTTCAGAACATGAACGATAAACTGTATGCTCTATTATCCCGACGTGACACTTTCGTTCTGTTTGTCGTCGGACAGTTCAGATTAAGGGATAGGCTGCGAAATCTTCCAAGAAAAACAAATCGACTGGAAGACAGAACATCGGAGTGTGGCTTTCGCCAGCCGCATGCTCAACAAACACGAACGCGAATACAACAGATCAGAGAAGAGCTACTTGCAGTCGTGTATGGATTCAAAAAGTTCCGTATGTATTTGGAAGGTAGAGAGGTAACAGTGCTATCCGACCATAAGGCCCTTAGCTTTCTGCAAGACTGTAGAATACTAAACGACGGTTTGATGCGCTGGGCAATGTTCCTGCAGCAGTTCAGTTACCAGATACGCAACATTAAAGGGACCGAGAATTGTACTGCCGATGCTCTGTCGCGGCTGCCCGTTGGAGAGGAAGATAAAAATGGTTCAAATGACTCTGAGAACTATGTAACTTAATATCTGAGGTCATCAGTCACCTAGAACTTAGAACTACTTAAACCTAACTAACCTAGGGACATCACACACATCCATGCCCGAGGCAGGGTCGCGCGGTTCCAGACTGAAGCGCCTAGAACCGCTCGGCCACACCGGCCGGTGGGGAGGGGGAGAGGTAGACAGTGAAGAGGAGGAGACAAAGAACGAATTTCAGTTGCTGTATATGAAAGGAGTACCGAGGGGGGGGGGGAGGGGGGGGGGAAGGAAATTCGTGCGGACTGCAGGGATATGCGGAGAGCGCAAAATGATGACCGTGAACTGAAGAACATCGAAATCAACTTTGGCAGCCAGGGCTACGAAAAAATACCCCGCTATATCAAGATCCACAATGGTGTGCTGTTTCGCAGAAGAGACGAGAAAATGGATCACTTGAGATTGTGCTTCCCAGACAAATATGTGGAACAGCTGACAGATTACGTCCATGTAAGTCACGATTATTAAGGGCCCAGAAGTGCACGGAACTTATAGGGCAATACATCCACATTAATAACCTCACCAGACGAGTACGCGCACAGCCGGCTGCATGTGATCGATGTCAGCGAATAAAATATTGCACTACAGTTCAACAAGGGGAAATGCAAAATATAATACGGACCAAGGTAGGAGAGTTACTGGCGGTTGACAATTTTGGCCCACTGCCCATAGGACGTGGCGGTATGAAGTACATATTTGATGTTGTGCACCTCGTTTCAAAATTTATTAAATTTTATCCGATACGGAAAGCTAACAGCAAGACGCTGATAGCCAAGTTAGAAAAGGATTTCTTTAAAAATGTAACCAAACCAGAAAGGCTGTTATCTGACAACGGATCTCAGATTACATCAAATGTTTGGAACAAATTTATGAACGACCAGTATATAAAACACATTAAAATATCCGTGTACCACCCGGCGAGTAACCCTTGCGAGTGGTATGTGCGAGAAGTTGGACGACTGTGTCGGACTGAGACGAGTGATAGACACTCTTAAGTGGGTGAAATACGTACGTTCATTTGAGGACGTTCTAAACAGCGTGAAAAGTAACGCAGCTGGATATTCGCCCCTGGAGGTGATGACGGGAGTCAAACCGAAATTTCTGTTTACGGCAATTATGAAGTTCCCGCAGCGCCTGGCTGAGTCGGCCGCTGAGAGGGAGCAGACGGTAGAATCCCATATGGAGAAGTTGCCAGCGGAAAGGAAGAAACGGCATGATGGGCTATACAAACCAATTAAATACAAAATAGGAGACAAAGTCCCAGTACGTACGAAAGAAAAGTCTAGGGAAGTGGATGGAGAAATAACAAAGTTGTTTGAGCTGTACTATGGGCCATTTGTAATGGCAGAATGTCCGCACCCTAATGCCTACCGACTCATATACCCTGCTTCAGGAAAACTTATAGGATTAATAAATGTGACAGAATTGAGACTGTACATTGAGAAGGGGAAAGTAGGTTAAGAAATAAGTGTATCTGTGTTTAGATTATAAGATTATTTGGAGGGGTAATTTGCAACGTTTTATTTCAGGATTTATTGTAGGTTGTTTGTTGTCGCGTCGCATAAGGATATTTTCGGCACAAGGTCTGTGCAATTATAAAGAGATAGTTTAGACGCACATCTGGGTGCGAGGAGGCCGGCGAACTCAATTATATGGTGAACGGTACAAAGTCAAAAATCAGTGCACAGTATGCATATAATAGGGGGGGGGGGGGAGGTTGAGTTGTTTAGGGGAAGAGACCAAACAGCGAGGTCATCTGTCTCACCGGATTAGGGAAGGTAGTCGGCCGTGCCCTTTCAAAGGAACCATCCCGGCATTTGCCTAGAGCGATTTAGGGAAATCACGGAAAACCTAAATCAGGATGGCCGGACCCGGGATTGAACCGTCGTCCTCCCGAATGCGACATATAATAGGTTTTGGGGGTATATAAGGGATCTATTTATGTGAATGTATGTGTTAGACTTAAGTTTAGGACGGTTTTATGTTTGTTGTAATTTCCAAATTATAAGAAATGGTCACGCCAATTTGAGTGCATGGAGGTCGGAGGAAATTTAGAAAATGAAAATTAATAATGCTTACCTAGGAACACATATGTCTGTTTATCTGCTTATCTGAGAATATTTTGGGGGAATAATTTATTGTTATATGGAGTATCGATTTGTGTACGTAGTTCCACTGCGCGGAATCAAACGTGGGGTGAGATTTGTTCATATTTATTGTTAGTTTTGAGTCTAATGAAGTTATTTAAATTAAAAGAAACTATTAATTTGCCGATGAAGTCGATTGAGAATCTGTCACGAGATGCATGTCTCTAGTGGGACGTGAATAACGTGTCAGAACCATTGAAGAATTTACGAGCATCTTGCAAACGCTGTAAATCAATTGTTTTCTGTGTACTTTAGATCTGTTTGTATCGATTCCACTGGGGAAAGCGTTCAGTACAGATCCTGGGTGGTTTCGGAAAACGTTTGTTTTCTGGTATCTACATCCGATTCGAATTTCAACAGATTTGCTCCCGAAAAACGTTGACGATGGAATGCAGAGCTATACAGAATTTCAGCGGGGTACTCGGCTCTGCATCTGTGCAGCGCCGCTGGAGACTTCGTTCTGACAAAAAGGTTCTGTGCAAGTGAGCGCAGTGACGCTGATATTTCTGCGGCATTTCAATAGACAGTCGATTGTGATAAATGTGTAGATTTATTTATCATTTAATTACTATGCCGCAATTCATCATTTATGTTAGATATAAGTTTCTTTAAATTTAAAGAATGCTGCATCAACACCATTACAAATAATTACACTACTCATCTGGCACTTAGGATATTTATGTTATTGTATTATGGATTTGTGTATTATAAATTTGGGTGCTACTTCACAACATACACTCCTGGAAATTGAAATAAGAACACCGTGAATTCATTGTCCCAGGAAGGGGAAACTTTATTGACACATTCCTGGGGTCAGATACATCACATGATCACACTGACAGAACCACAGGCACATAGACACAGGCAACAGAGCATGCACAATGTCGGCACTAGTACAGTGTATATCCACCTTTCGCAGCAATGCAGGCTGCTATTTTCCCATGGAGACGATCGTAGAGATGCTGGATGTAGTCCTGTGGAACGGCTTGCCATGCCATTTCCACCTGGCGCCTCAGTTGGACCAGCGTTCGTGCTGGATGTGCAGACCGCGTGAGACGACGCTTCATCCAGTCCCAAACATGCTCAATGGGGGACAGATCCGGGGATCTTGCTGGCCAGGGTAGTTGACTTACACCTTCTAGAGCACGTTGGGTGGCACGGGATACATGCGGACGTGCATTGTCCTGTTGGAACAGCAAGTTCCCTTGCCGGTCTAGGAATGGTAGAACGATGGGTTCGATGACGGTTTGGATGTACCGTGCACTATTCAGTGTCCGCTCGACGATCACCAGTGGTGTACGGCCAGTGTAGGAGATCGCTCCCCACACCATGATGCCGGGTGTTGGCCCTGTGTGCCTCGGTCGTATGCAGTCCTGATTGTGGCGCTCACCTGCACGGCGCCAAACACGCATACGACCATCATTGGCACCAAGGCAGAAGCGACTCTCATCGCTGAAGACGACACGTCTCCATTCGTCCCTCCATTCACGCCTGTCGCGACACCACTGGAGGCGGGCTGCACGATGTTGGGGCGTGAGCGGAAGACGGCGTAACGGCGTGCGGGACCGTAGCCCAGCTTCATGGAGACGGTTGCGAATGGTCCTCGCCGATACCCCGGGAGCAACAGTGTCCCTAATTTGCTGGGAAGTGGCGGTGCGGTCCCCTACGGCACTGCGTAGGATCCTACGGTCTTGGCGTGCATCCGTGCGTCGCTGCGGTCCGGTCCCAGGTCGACAGGCACGTGCACCTTCCGCCGACCACTGGCGACAACATCGATGTACTGTGGAGACCTCACGCCCCACGTGTTGAGCAATTCGGCGGTACGTCCACCCGGCCTCCCGCATGCCCACTATACGCCCTCTTTCAAAGTCCGTCAACTGCACATACGGTTCACGTCCACACTGTCGCGGCATGCTACCAGTGTTAAAGACTGCGACGGAGCTCCGTATGCCACGGCAAACTGGCAGACACCGACGGCGGCGGTGCACAAATGCTGCGCAGCTAGCGCCATTCGACGGCCAACACCGCGGTTCCTGGTGTGTCCGCTGTGCCGTGCGTGTGATCATTGCTTGTACAGCCCTCTCGCAGTGTCCGGAGCAAGTATGGTGGGTCTGACACACCGGTGTCAATGTGTTCTTTTTTCCATTTCCAGGAGTGTATATGGCGCGCCAATATGTTATGAAGTGGAGGTGTGTGATTTAACGAGCATTTCGGTCTCATTTAAATATATGGCCGACAGAGTCAGCCTTCAGGAATTGCGTAACGAACCCTGTCGTCCAGGACCGCGTGCCACAAAGGGGGCAGAACGCCAAACGCCAAAGACAGCACGGCTACCATGAGCGGCGTGATCCCATTAAAACTTGAAAATTGATCATATCTATAATAGTTTAGGATTTACTGTTAAAGTGAAATTAACAAATTTTGTAACAAAGGCCTGAATGCTAAAATTTGGAAGCTTTGGTCGATCTTAACGATCGACATTTCATATAGAAGTGCATCATTAAAATGACAAATGTTGTAAATATCAACTCTGTAACTTTATTTGTTTAAGAGACATAGTAAATTTAAATTATCAGTATTTACAGTTAAGCATCAGATCATCATTTCCTCTACACAAAACACACTAAACGATGACAGCATGACACATTATTGAATCATTAGGTAATAGAATATTTGATGTAAAGTTTACTGCATAATAGTTACTTTTGCTGTTTATTTATTTATCAGGAAACACAATGGTGCAAGGCTACTGGCCGTGGTATCCAAAGCTAAGAAGGAAATTGTATTGGTTTTATGTAAAAGAATTTAACGTTTATTATGTAATGGATATTATTGTTACTTTATTTAGAACGTGAAAGTGGTCAAGCTTTGATTATTTAAATATGTTAAAATGTAAAATAATGTAGAATAAGCGGCAGACAGTCAGATGGACTGCTTCAGGAAAGGGAACCGCCCTAGTCAGTTGTGCAAGGATATTCGGTGCGCGGGAAACGCGTAGTTAATGATGTGGAGTATTGGACTTGGGTCGCGATGAGATTGTGAATGATCGAACTGTATCAAATGGATATGCGCTCGAGTGTAACAGTAACTCTAAATACGACCACTTTCGCTATTAGTTTGCTGTCTGAATAAATATTATTCTAACCAAATCGCTACTGTTTGGCCTACATAATTTAGTTCCCGATATTTTTATTACTATTATTATATGTTATGTTAACTTTGTATTTCGTAAACTTGCACCAGCCAGACAATTTAACCAAAGGGTCACAAGTGTCTAATTTAGGGCGTGTAATGCGACACATGTGGTTCAACCCCTAGACGAGTTTGAGCCAAGACATTTCGACGAAGAGGAACCGCATATGAGCCCGAACATCTTTGGGATGTTAGCTCGCAGTTGGGGGCTCGTCCGGGATAGGAACTTGGAAAGTGTTAGTTGAGGGATGAGAATCTCTTGAGGTAGCCCCACAAGAAAAAAATCACAAACGGATGAATGTGGCCTTCTAGGGGGCTAGCAAATGTTACCAAATCGTGGGATCACACGGCTGCCAAACAATTCTAGCACATATGCCATTGATCCTTCCCCCCATGAACCATGGACCTTGCCGTTGGTGGGGAGGCTTGCGTGCCTCAACAATACAGATAGACGTACCGTAGGTGCAACCACAACGGAGGGGTATCTGTTGAGAGGCCAGACAAACGTGTGGTTCCTGAAGAGGGGCAGCAGCCTTTTAAGTAGTTGCAGGGGCAACAGTCTGGATGATTGACTGATCTGCCCTTGTAGCACTAACCAAAACGGCCTTGCTGTGCAGGTACTGCGAACAGCTGAAAGCAATGGGAAACTACAAGCCGTAATTTTTACCGAGGGCATGCAGCTTTACTGTATGGATAAACGATGATGGCGTCCTCTTGGGTAAAATATTCTGGAGGTAAAATAGTCCCCCATTCGGATCTCCAGGCGGGGACTACTCAAGAGGACGTCGTTATCAGGAGAAAGAAAACTGGCGTTCTACGGATCGGAGCGTGGACTGTCAGATCCCTTAATCGGGCAGGTAGGTTAGAAAATTTAAAAAGGGAAATTGATAGGTTAAAGTTAGATATAGTGGGAATTAGTGAAGTTCGGTGTCAGGAGGAATAAGACTTTTGGTCAGGTGAATACAGGGTTATAAATACAAAATCAAATAGGGGTAATGCAGGAGTAGGTTTAATAATGAATAAAAAAATAGGAGTGCGGGTTAGCTACTACAAACAGCATAGTGAACGCATTATTGTGGCCAAGATAGACACGAAGCCCATGCCTACTACAGTAGTTCTGCAGATGACGAAGAAATGTATGAAATGTATGATGAGATAAAAGAAATTATTCAGATAGTGAACTGAGACGAAAATTTAATACTCATGGGTGACTGGAATTCGAGAGTAGGAAAAGGGAGAGAAGGAAACATAGTAGGTGAATACGGATTGGGGCTAAGAAATGAAAGAGGAAGCCGCCTTGTAGAATTTTGCACAGAGCATAACTTAATCATAGCTAACACTTGGTTCAAGAATCATAAAAGAAGGTTGTATACCTGGATGAATCCTGGAGATACTAAAAGGTATCAGATAGATTATATAATGGTAAGACAGAGATTTAGGAACCAGGTTTTAAATTGTAAGACATTTCCAGGGGCAGATATGTATTCTGACCACAATCTCTTGGTTATGAACTGCAGATTGAAACTGAAGAAACTGCAAAAAGGTGGGAATTTAAGGAGATGGGACCTGGATAAACTGAAAGAACGAGAGGTTGTAGAGAGTTTCAGGGAGAGCATAAGGGAACAATTGACAGGAATGGGGGAAAGAAATACAGTAGAAGAAGAATGGGTGGCTCTGAGGGATGAAGTAGTGAAAGCAGGAGACGATCAAGTAGGTAAAAAGACGAGGGCAATTGGAAATCCTTGGGTAACAGAAGAAATATTGAATTTAATTGATGAAATGAGAAAATATAAAAATGCAGTAAATGAAGCAGGCAAAAAGGAATACAAACGTCTCAAAAATGAGATCGACAGGAAGTGCAAAATGGCTAAGCAGGGATGGCTAGAGGACAAATGTAAGGATGTAGAGGCTTGTCTCACTAGGGGTAAGATAGATACTGCCTACAGGAAAATTAAAGAGACCTTTGAGGAGAAGAGAACCACTTGTATGAATATCAAGAGCTCAGATGGCAACCCAGTTCTAAGCAAAGAAGAGAAGGCAGAAAGGTGGAAGGAGTATATAGAGGGTTTATACAAGGGCGATGTACTTGAGGACAATATTATGGAAATGGAAGAGGATGTGGATGAAAATGAAATGGGAGATACGATACTGCGTGAAGAGTTTGACAGAGCACTGAAAGACCTGAGTCGAAACAAGGCCCTGGGAGTAGACAACATTCCATTAGAACTACTGACGGCCTTGGGAGAGCCAGTCCTGACAAAACTCTACCATCTGGTGAGCAAGATGTTTGAGACAGGTGAAATACCCTCAGACTTCAAGAAGAATATAATAATTCCAATCCCAAAGAAAGCAGGTGTTGACAGATGTGAAAATTACCGAACTATCAGTTTAATAAGTCACAGCTGCAAAATACTAATGCGAATTCTTTACAGACGAATGGAAAAACTGGTAGAAGCGGACCTCGGGGAAGATCAGTTTGGATTCCGTAGAAATATTGGAACACGTGAGGCAATACTAACCTTACGACTTATCTTAGAAGAAAGATTAAGAAAAGGCAAACCTACGTTTCTAGCATTTGTAGACTTAGAGAAAGCTTTTGACAATGTTGACTGGAATACTCTCTTTCAAATTCTGAAGATGGCAGGGGTAAAATACAGGGAGCGAAAGGCTATTTACAATTTGTAGAGAAAGCAGATGGCAGTTATAAGAGTCGAGGGGCATGAAAGGGAAGCAGTGGTTGGGAAGGGAGTGAGACAGGGTTGTAGCCTCTCCCCGATGTTATTCAATCTGTATATTGAGCAAGCAGTAAAGGAAACAAAAGAAAAATTCGTAGTAGGTATTAAAATTCATGGAGAAGAAGTAAAAGCTTTGCGGTTCGCCGATGACACTGTAATTCTATAAGAGGCAGCAAAGGACTTGGAAAAGCAGTTGAACGGAATGGACAGTGTCTTGAAAGAAGGGTATAAGATGAACATCAACAAAAGCAAAACGAGGATAATGGAATAGTCGAATTAAGTCGGGTGATGCTGAGGGAATTAGATTAGAAAATGAGACACTTAACGTAGTAAAGGAGTTTTGCTATTTGGGGAGCAAAATAACTGATGATGGTCGAAGTAGGGAAGATATAAAATGTAGACTGACAATAGCTAGGAAAGCGTTTCTGAAGAAGAAAAATTTGTTAACATCGACTATAGATTTAAATGTCAGGAAGTCGTTTCTGAAGGTATTTGTATGGAGTTTAGCCATGTATGGAAGAGAAACTTGGACGATGATTACTTTAGACAAAAAGAGAATAGAAGCTTTCGAAATGTGGTGCTACAGAAGAATCCTGAAGATTAGATGAGTAGATCACATAACTAATGAGGAGGTATTGAATAGAATTGGGGAGAAGAGGAGCTTGTGGCACAACTTGACTAGAAGAAGGGATCGGTTGGTAGGACATGTTCTGAGACATCTAGGGATCACCAATTTAGTATTGGAGGGCAGCGTGGAGGGTAAAAATTGTAGAGGGAGACCAAGAGATGAATACACTAAGCAGATTCAGAAGGATATAGGTTGCAGTAGGTACTGGGAGATGAAGAAGCTTGCACAGGATAGAGTAGCATGGGGAGCTGCATCAAACCAGTCTCAGGACTGAAGACCACAACAACAACATGCCATTGATTGCCGTGCAGTGTGTGATGTCGCTCCGTCCTGTTTAAACCAGGCTTCTTGAACATTTAGAAAGTTGTTCAATGCAGGTGTAACGAAAGTTCGTAACATTTCCACGTAACGATCGGCATTGACGATCATTTGCGAAAAAATACGGTCTGATGAACCCATGTGATCAAACACCACACCATACTGTCACTTTAGTAGCGTGTAAAGGGCGCTCATTAACGTCACTAGGATTTGTGTTTACCCAGTAACGGTAGTTCTGTTTATTCACATAACCTGTGAGATGAATGTGTGCCTTATCTGACATCCACAACTTGTTTAGAAATTCATCATCATTGTTTATTTTGGTTGTCATTTGTTGACAGAATTCTAATCGTAAATGAAATTTTAATTCAAGATGAAAAATTCTGCGACCATTCTCCCGGGACATTTCAACCACTCCTGCTTGCTTACGAACTGAATGCCGTGGGCTCCATAAGAAAGACTCGCGTACAACATCAATGTCCACTGGTGAATGCACACTTCTTGGTCGTCCTGTTGCTTTCTTCTTGACAGCAGATCCAGTCTCTCCAAAGTTATTAATTCAATATTTTATCGCGTGTTTCGACGGAACGGGATCATGCCTTCCTAAATTATAAAAACGTCGAAACTCCCTCCACACCGCTGCCAAACTATCATTGTTTTTATAAAGCATTTTTATGGTTAACGGACGCTGTTGTTCGTTCCATTGATTCATGATTACTGAAATGGCGGACTGTTTACTCGCTCACTCTCACGAACCCGCAGTGCTGCCACCTGCCCGTGGCTGCCACGACTCATTTCAAACATTCCCGTTATTCTGTGTCACCCTGTATTATGTAAACTACTATAATATTACATTTATTACTAAATAAAATCGTAATATTTTATTTTCACCAAGAGAATGACTACCACATTTTTGTGCTGTTCCAAAAGACGCAAAGGGTTTGAAATATGAGCATAAAGTAGGGTGAAGACAACCATTGGATACCTTTTTTGGTGGGAACAGCATAGTGGCGGAAGGGACACGAGGGAGAGTCCTTAGTGTCAGAAGATGTCAGATTATTGGCATAGGCGGAAAGGTAGCATTGTGCCTGGGCGAGGCGGCAATGGCAGCCAGCAGAGCGTCATCGGCGTGGTCCGGTGAAGGAGGGATGCGGCATACGTTCGCACTTGACCGTACCATCGCAGACAAAGCGTCCGTTGCCGTCCTTGGGACTCCACCCAGAATTACGGGCTAATTTAGCTCGTAACAACTAGGCTGCAAGGATTAGATGTGTGCTAGTCTCGAAAGTGAAGATGGCTGCTGTTTGCTGTACCGCATAAAGGAAGGACCACCACCACTTGTAAATCGACTCCTGTATCATCAGAGACTTTCTGGAAAGATATTAACTGATCTTAACTCTATACTGATGGCTCAGAATTTCATTTACATAAGCTATCATGTTTGCTGAGAATATATCGTTCGTACAAGATGTTTGAATCAGTGGGCTACTGTCTCTTTAAGTCATTTTAAATTACTCACTCTGTCCACTTTGCAAACTGTCTCCCAGAAAATTTAATGGAAGATGATATTTAAGCAGATAGGAAGCTCCCTGGCATAATCTCGTCGAACTCAGTGAAATAACGACATCGCAAGTAAGTGAACTTTCAGACTACACAGAACCGTGATCAGTGTAATTTCAAACAATAGCCTTAACAGCCCCAGTTACCTTTGGTTAATTAACTCTGTTACTGATGTAACTTGCTGCTGGAATGCAGATACACAATTATTTGCTCTTTTCCTCATTAATATTTCTATAATAAAATTAGTATGCAACGTTTATTTTTTGTCTTATTTATGTACATGATGGGCTCGGCTTCTTTCATGAAGTTGAGAGTGGCTTTTCAGCGTTACTGACCAAAGCATTGTGTTCAGAGCTCACGTTAATGTGGGGTAGTGGAATGAGTGCAGCGAGTTCTGCTTTGCTACGAGTCACTTTCGTTCGCTGCATCCAAAGGTTAGGAAGAAAAGGAAGACTGTACAGAGTGGAAGTACTGATAATTTACGATCCCTGACGTAGCGGGAACAGGGAGTGCCAGATATCTACGTTCCACTCGTCAATAACCACTTGACTTTGACCATGCAGATGTTATATTATTGAGTCTGACTCAACACCGTAACAAAAATGGAGTCCGATAGCTATGAAATTGTTGTGATATGACAAAAAAGGGTTTTTGAGACAACTAGCGCTTACAAGGGGAGGCCGCCAATTGTGAAATTCAGATTCGATTCATACTGCGCATAATAAAAGCTCATGGCCAGAGGTGTAATGTGGCAAAGCACCAAGATGCACTTCTCAGCCGTTGTCGAGAAAATCGACAGTTAAAAGAAACCGTTGCGGTGAAATATTCCCTACGGTTCATAATTTTCCAGAGCGTCGTGGCACAGCGGTAAGCGCTCGGGTTCGTAACCCGAATGTCGCCCGATCGAATCTCGCACCATGCTACTTTTTTTTTACTATTTGTTTTTTGTAATTCAAATGTTTGTATACACACACACACACACACACACACACATATATATATATATATATATATATATATATATATATATATATATATATATATATAATTCCCGGCAATCAGTTGCAACAATTATGCATATAATAAGTTGTTCAAAGTCGTTTGTCGTGGAAAAACTGGCGACTTCGAACATCATTATGTTTTCCGCAAACAAAGTTGTATTTCACAAATGTTATTGTCTTCATAATGTTAACCACATATAGTTAATGGAAGACGTAGAAACGATATTCCGAAACGAATACGTATAGCGTAAGTCAAACGTTCGAATTAGAATAGAGACCCCACGAACACAAATTCGCTGTGGCAGGTATGTAATATAAACTCCGTTACTCGCTCGTTACACTTGAAGGACAGATGTTGAATGGGCCGAAACGAGCCGCCGCATAACAGCGTATTGCCTGCTAACTTCGAAAGAAGGTAGATGCGGTCCCTAGCGCAACTTACAACATCGTCGAAAATCAGTGCGGACGGGAGAGCTTTGGTACACCCCGTTAAAAAAACGGAAAAATGGAGGCGGTACAATTGGAGAGCGATCTGCCTTCACCAACATGCATAAGCAATTCATTAATATATATATATATGAATTACAAAAAACTAATAATAAAAAATATTGCATGGCGCAAGATTCGATCCGGCGACCTTCGGATTACGAACCCGAGCGCTTACCGCTGCGCCACGACGCTGTAGAAATCTATTAATCATAGAGAGTATTTCATCGCAACGGTTTCTTTTAACTGTCGATTTTCTCGACAACGGCTGAAAAGTGCATCTTGGTGCTTTGCCACATTACACCTCTGGCCATGAGCTTTCATTATGCGCAGTATGAATCGAATCTGAATTTCACAATTGGCGGCCTCCCCTTGTTAGTGTATTGCAGCGTCGCGATTTGAATACCCCAAGCGTCAGCGCATGTTACACACTCATTTTGAAGTCTATTTGAGAACAAATGAAATCTTCTTAGTCAAGAATTAATAACATTTTCACAACTGAACTAACATACACTACCGGCCATTAAAATTGCTACACCAAGAAGAAATGCAGATGATAAACGGGATGCAGATTTGGACAAATATATTATACTAGAACTGACATGTGATTACACTTTCACGCAATTTGGGTGCATAGATCCTGAGAAATCAGTACCCAGAACAACCACCTCTGGCCGTAATAACGGCCTTGATACGCCTGGGCATAGAGTCAAACAGAGCATGGATGGCGTGTACAGGTACAGCTGCCCATGCAGCTTCAACACGAGACCACAGTTCATCAAGAGTAGTGACTGGCGTATTGTGACGAGACAGTTGCTCGGCCACCATAGACCAGACGTTTTCAATTTGTGAGAGATCTGGAGAATGTGCTGGCCAGGGCAGCAGTCGAATATTTTCTGTATCCAGAAAGGCCCGTACAGGACCTGCAACATGCGGTCGTGCATTATCCTGCTGAAATGTAGGTTTTCGCCGGGATCGAATGAAGGGTAGAGCCATGGGTGGTAACACATCTGAAATGTAACGTCCACTATTCAAAATGCCGTCAATGCGAACAAGAGGTGACCGAGACGTGTAACCAATGGCACCCCATACCATCACGCCGGGTGATACGCCAGTATGGCGATGACGAATACACGCATCCAATGTGCGTTCACCGCGATGTCGCCAAACACGGATGCGAGTACACCATCGCAGGCGCTCCTGTCTGTGATGCAGCGTCAGGGGTAACAGCAGCCATGGTCTCCGAGCTGATAGTCCATGCTGCTGCTAACGTCGTCGAACTGTTCGTGCAGATGATTGTTGTCTTGCAAACATCCCCTTCTGTTGACTCAGGGATCGAGACGTGGCTGCACGATCCGTTACACCCATGCGCATAAGATGCCTGTCATCTCGACTGCTAGTCATACGAGGCCGTTGGGATCGAGCACGGCGTTTCGTATTATCCTCCTGAACCCACCGATTCCATATTCTGCTAACAGTCATTGGATCTCGACCAACGCGAGCAGCAATGTCGCGATACGATAAACCGCAATCGCGATAGGCTACAATCCGACCTTTATCAAAGTCGGAAACGTGATGGTACCCATTTCTCCTCCTCCATCTCAACAACGTTTCACCAGGCAACGCCGGTCAACTGCTGTTTGTGTATGAGAAATGTTGGAAACTTTCCTCATGTTAGCACGTTGTAGGTGTCGCCACCGGCGCCAACCTCGTGTGAATGCTCTGAAAAGCTAGTCATTTGCATATCACAGCATCTTCTTCCTGTCGGTTAAATTTCGTGTCTGTAGCACGTCATCTTCGAGGCGTAGCAATTTTAATGGCCAGTAGTGTAGCTTGCAGTATGTAGTGGATGGGCTTGGAATGCAGTTTGCTCATTCAGATACGCACCAAAATAAATATTGATTTATTTCTTTGAGTTATTGTCAGATTTTATGTAATTTATTGACGATCCTTCAGTTTTAAGATAAATAACATAAACTGAGGAGCAAATGAATTATGCACGCTTGCCTACTATGTGAAGCCGCCCACAACTCATAGAGCTATTTAGACCTGGACCCAAGGCGCAGATATCTCCCGCGATGGTGTCCTGTATGAGCTGAATAGGACTTCTGTTACGTGACTAGATAATCTGTCGAGATTGTGCCACTTGACGTCGGCGAGGCAAGCTGGTATTTGCTTTTATGTTTCCATTCCGTCTTACGGCTCTTGACTGCGTAAGGGAGGCTTAACGCAGCCCATTCTAGTTGCGGTGTCGTCCGGACAGCAATGTCCCAAGTCAAAGTGTGTACCTCGCGACGGAACCACAAGCAAGCGTAGTCGCTGCCAGACTCAGCGACGAATGAGCGAAGTCGGCGTAGACAAGCCCTCAAGAGTTCATACGCCACCGCTGCAGGATTCTTGCTCACGTCAGAGCAGAGTGTCGTTCACCCCAGTCTGCAATTATCACCCAAGACGACAGCATTGTCTCTCTGCAGTCAGTAGTATGAGAGTTGTATTATACATAACTACAGAAAAGTTACAGTCATTTGTATATTGAGAGATGAGACTAGTATCTGCGCTGTATCAAGTGATATGTTAATGTTCAGTGACAATAATATTTACACAGGACATACCCGTGGCCACGGATTGTTTCAGAGTTAAATATTTCGTTACAATAAAGTGATCTAATATTCTGTATGTGTTATAGTATCCACTCAGCGTCTTCTAGAAGTAAATTTAAGAACCCACCACTGTGCCAAGGTGCTGCTGCAAATGTGCAAATCGTCGCTGTGTTATGTTAATCGCTTATTTTTCGTTCATTTTCTCACATGTTTTCTGAGTCTGGATTCATTTACATAATTGTTTTGGCTGCGGTCATTTTTAGAGACGTTAAAAGAGATGAGTGGCAGTCATAAGGAACATCATGGGATTTCTAGGACAGGTTATGTTCAATAAGTGGTGTGACTCAATCAAATAGTGATATGGAATTCTGCGTAAAGGATAGAATACCTGCCTAAGATGACTATAATTAAAATCTCTCTCTATGACTCTCCTAATAACGCACTCTTTTGATTTAGTGCCAACGAATGACACACATCAATTTTCCTAGAATAAGAATTACAAGTGATTCACCTACAAATGTCTTTCGCATGTGCAATGGTCGTGACGGATCCGATAAGAAATTAAGCTCTACGTATAATGATTCTAATTCATCAAATAATACACAATGTCAACGTAAGATCCGACCGACAGTACCACAACATGATTTAGTGTTCATTACTTTCTTTACAAGCATTACGAAATTCTTAACAAGTGCTCTGCATATTCTCATACGTTAATTACCTCTTAGGGGAGGGGGTGGAATGATCCCTAAAACAGGAGACTTCATAGGTAAATCTCAAACTTACTACACAAAGTGTCTTACTTTGGGGTAAAAATGACAAGAAAAGCTAGTTATTATAAATGTGCGTGTGTGAAATCTTGTGGGACTTAACTGCTAAGGTCATCAGTCCCTAAGCTTACACACTACTTAACCTAAATTAGCCTAATGACAAACACACACACCCATGCCCGAGGGAGGACTCGAACCTCCGCCGGGAACAGCCGCACAGTCCATGACTGCAGCGCCTCAGACCGCTCGGCTAATACCGCGCGGCTATTGTAAATCACTGTGTCACATGGTTCAAATTGCTCTGAGCACTACGGGACTTAACATCGGAGGTCATCAGTCCCCTAGAACTTAGAACTACTTAAACATAACTAACCTAAGGACATCACACACATCCATGCCCGAGGCAGGATTCGAACCTGCGACCGTAGCAGTTGCGCAGTTCCAGACTGAAGTGCCTAGAACCGCTCGGCCACAAGGTCGGCCACAGTATCATCTCACGATATACTCTGATCTGTCTGGATACAACCTCAGCAACAGCATCACTCTCGATAAGTAATAAGACAAAATGATAAGACGGGGAATGGAGTATGTGAGGGAGCTTGTCCGTTGCGGAAATAAAATTATGATAGTGGTTGCAAAGAACTGAGACTAATAAGCGTGTGGACTACACCGATTGAAGAACTCGCTACGGGAAGGTTTTAGCAAAGTGGCCTCCTATCCGCATTTTTACTCACTTTAGAGAAAATTCTTCACACGATTCTCGGATCACTGAGAAGCTAAATTATTACTACTACTGTAATTAGGAAATGAGACACTTAAAGTAGTAAAGGAGTTTTGCTATTTGGGGAGCAAAATAACTGATGATGGTCAAAGTAGAGAGGATATAAAATGTAGACTGGCAATGGCAAGGAAAGTATTTCTGAAGAAGAAAAATTTGTTAACATCGAGTATAAATTAAAGGGTCAGGAAGTCGTTTCTGAAAGTTTTTGTATAGAGTGTAGCCATGTATGGAAGTGAAACGTGGACGATAAATAGTTTGGACAGGAAGAGAATAGAAGCTTACAAAATGTGGTACTACTGAAGAATGCTGAAGATTAGATGGGTAGATCATATAACTAATGAGGAGGTATTGAATAGAATTGGGGAGAAGAAGAGTTTGTGGCACAACTTGACTAGAAGAAGGGATCGGTTGGTAGGACATGTTCTGAGGCATCAAGGGATGACCAATTTAGTATTGGAAGGCAGCGTGGAGGGTAAAAATCGTAGAGGGAGACCAAGAGATGAATACACTAAGCAGATTCAGAAGGGTGTAGGTTGCAGTAGGTACTGGGAGATGAAGAAGCTTGCACAGGATAGAGCAGCATGGAAAGCTGCATCAAACCAGTCTCAGGACTGAAGACCACAACAACAACAACAACAACAACATTTTGAACACAGATATTTATCACTGAACTCCTCCGTAACAATGAAGTAGCCACTCGCCACTTGGTCTAAAGACCGTGCACAAAGCAACAAGATACTGTCTCCGGAAAAATTGCTCACTCGGAATAATTAATTTAGCACACAAATTAAAGATCGGGAGGGGGGGGGGGGAATAACTAGAGACAAAACCGATCAAAATAAGCGAGAAAGATGGTACTTGGCGTGTGTACGCAGCATGTCTACATGTGTGAAAACTGAGTAACGGACAAAGCACAAGCACAAACTCCAAAGCAGGTCAAAACTAAATGAATTTCAGACGCAGCAACTACAAGGTGCACAACTTTGCTTCCGTCGTTTTTTTCCCCAACATTTGAGGTTTTAATGAAACAAATTAGTTACTCATGTATCATTCAAAGTATTTACCATCGCTGGCTACTGCTTTCTCCCATCTTTCGGGCAGTGTACGAATCCCGCGTCGAAAAAATCGTTCATCTTTTGAATCGATACACGAATCGATCCAATTTGTGACTTCTTCATGAGATCGGAAGTGTTGGCCAGCCAGGCCATGCGCCATTGATCTAAAGTGGTGATAGTCAGAGGGAGCAATGTCTGGAGAATACGGCGGGTGGGGTAGGACTTCCCATTTTAACGTTTCCAAGTACGGTTTGACCTCTTTTGCAACGTGGGGTCGAGCGTTGTCGTGCTGCAAAATCTCTTTATCGTGCCTCTCGCTGTATTGCGGCCGTTTGTCTTTTTATGCTCGGCTCAAACGCATTAACTGCGTTCGATAACGAGCACCTGTGATTGTTTCACTTGGTTTTAAAACCTCATAGTACACGAGTCCGAGCTGGTCCCACCAAATGCAGATCTTGGAGCCGTGAATATTCGGTTTGGCCGTCGACGTGGAAGCATGGCCGGGATATCCCCACGATTTTTTGCGTTTATGGTTATCGTAATGAACCCATTTTTCGTCCCCGGTCACAATGCGATGCAGAAATCCCTTCCGTTTTTGCCTCTGAAGCAGCTGTTCACAAACACAAACGCCGTTCAACGTCTCTTGGTTTCAGCTCTCACGGGACCCAAGTTCCTTCTTTCTGAATCATGCACATAGCCTTGAGACGTTTTGAAATGGTTTGCTGTGTCACTCCCACTAATCGTGCCAATTCTTCTTGAGTCTGACGAGAGTCTTCACTCAGCAATGTCTCCAAGTCTGCATCTTCGAAAACATTATCTCTTCCACCACTATGCCGGTCTACGACATTGAAATCACCGTTCTTGAAGCGTTGAAACCACTCACGACACGTTCTTTCACTAATAACGTCCTTACCATACGTCCTTGAGAGCATTCAATGAGACACAGCCGCTGTTTTCTTAATATTGAAACAAAACAGTAACACCTCCCGCAAATGACGAGAATTTGACTCGTAAACTGACATTTTCAATCAAGAACAACTTTATGATGCAGACACAAATCGACTAATGTTTGAATGAGGTTATGCTGACCGAGGTCCAAGCTAACTGCCTGACGTCTGCGATCTGTTTCTATCGACCGCTGCTTACAGTTATCGCAACCTGTCGGCAAAAGGCGGAAGCAAAGTTGTACACCTTGTAGAAAAATGCGCAAATAATTTACAGGGAACAATAAAGCGCTGATGCTTTCAAGTTTATTGTTTTCCTAATTCAAACACATCGCGACCGCTCCACTAGCCAATGAGGTAGGGCAGAATGGCTGCTAGAGCTACTAGCTGTTTTAGCAGACGCCCATGACGAGGTGGGAAGGCCTGTGATTCGCTAAAGTTGGTCCAGGGAGGCCTCTTCGCGACACCAAAAGTACGTGAAAAGCGAAATTCTAAAGGTTGATACCGCTACTTGGTAGAATCAATAAAGGGACTTCTTTGGCTTATATAGAGTATTCAAACCACTCACCAGTGCATTCAAATTAAACGGTAAAAGTGGGAAAGGGAAACCGTTATGGCTACATGAGAGAGGTCGCTACATTTAAGGATACATAAAACAAAATACCTTGCTCCCATCCTCCTTCAAGTATGGGTGTGATTTTGATGTAGTAAATTAAGAACAACAACATTATGCCGTCACGAGATTAAAAATGAAAGAAACTATGAAAGGAGTGCGAAATAAGCGCACGTCTTTCAAAGTTATTGTATTAGAGCACCAGACAAATAAAATTATTAACCTGAAGCGACATTCGGCTAATACAGGGCTTCACAACATACGTGCTCGCGGAGCAAGTTGTGACCAGCAAGGAGCGAGCACGGAGCAGCGCGAGCACGCTACCCCCACTACCGGACCAGAGCGCAGAATGGGGAGAGTCACGAGGGGCACATAACAGCTGCCGCCAGTCAATGTAAATCCGCGGCCACCTGCAGGGATATCACTCACGAATTATTACTGCGACAAATGAGACAAATAAAGGAGAATGTACACGTGCCCCATAATTTTATTAGCTTAGTGTATACCTCTGCATTCGTATTAATTTGTGAACTTTTACACAATAAAAGGTGTCATTGAAGTGTGGGATTCTCGGTTATCTTGTACTTTTTGCCCTTTACAATTGCGTCTGCGTTCGGAGTAATTGTTATTGTGCACTGTAGGCGCAGCGTGCAGTTTAAATTTCGACCAGACAATGCGTTTCTCAGGCGCGTCTTGTTACATTTCATTGCAGAGAACAGTTGTTCACAAACATACGTGAAACCGAACATAGATATTATTGTAGCCGCCAGTTTGTGCAAATGAGGAAATCTATCCTGAGGGAAGTGTCTGTAGAATTCCAAATTTTTTTCTTGTTCTGAAATTTGTCTCTGTATTCTCTGTCACACTTCAGGTCAATAATTTCTAGTTCCAGCTCAGGACGAATCTCTTCAATATTTGCTGAATATGGAGAGGAGAACAGATCAAAATCACTGTCTAGTGCTGTCAGATCTTGAAAGCGTTGATCAAATTCTTCCTTAACGGCAACTAAACTATTTTAATAATGTTCACAGTCTTTGTGAACATCTTGCATGGATGATAATTTAGGAAAATGAGCTAGATTTCCTGTTTCCAGCTGACTCACCCAAAGTGTCAATTTCATTTTAAAAGCTTGTATTCGATCTATGAAATGAGTAATTAGCAGATCTTTACCTCGTAGTAAAATGTTCAAAGCATTCAGATGGCTAGTTAAATCTGCTAAGAACGCGAGATCACATTCAAACGTGCGCGCGCATTTCCCCTCCCTCCCCTCCCTCCCTACTCCGCGACCTTGCACCTGCTCGCGAGCACGTGCCTGAGCAGACGCGAGTACTCGCGCTCAAAACCGGCCAGTTGTTAAGCCCTGGGCTAATACCATCTAATATGACTCCTGAGAACGATCTCAGTTCTGCGAAGAAGAGTGTACACAACTTTCTTTAAACGTGTCATATTCAACAGAAGCCACTGACTGATGATTAGGTATCACAGGGCTACGAAATCGTGAGGACGTTGACTGCTATGTTTCAGTCGCTGTTCCAATTAGTGCCAGTAATTTTTTGTGGAATGAAGATCGGCTGACTCTGTGAGGTGCGGTAGGGTGCCTGAATGTTCGATCAAACCCGGAATGTATGCGTGCAGGCCAGTGAATGAATGTGTAGTCATCTTGGGAAACGGGACTGTCCACAGCGTACACATCATGAAGATGTGGAAGAGGGAGCAGCACTTGCTCGTCGAGAGAGTTGAAACAAACATCCTGGTTCGTTTTCAAAGTAATCTACATGAGTGGGCCCAAGTCACGGTACGAAACACACGTCCGAAACATCCGGCCTAAACTACACCCTCCACACGCCGAGGGTTAAACGTCTCAGTGGGACGTATGTGGGATCGACGTCTTACGTCATTTGAAAAGAGGCGAAATTACGACCACACTACATGCCTCCAGCCAGTTACTGTCTATTTTGTGTGTTCTTTGGCCCTTGAAGACGCGCTGATGTATGTGACACCGTAAATTATAACCTTTCGCGACTGTAGACATGTATGCATACAGTTCCTGTCACAGAGTATTACCGTCTTAAGCTGTTTCAGGCGTAACTACATTCAGTGACAGCAATTCCTGTCGGGTCTGAAACCGATTGCCATTGATAAGGCGAGACACTCGTCTCTGGCCCTTGTTGGTTAGGATCTTTTTACAACTACTGACCCAACGCCCTGTTGCAAGGCTGCCAGTGGTACAGAATTCCTTGAAGACATGTTGGGCAATCCACATTGATTCACAATCAAATAGAGCAACTTCACTCACATTGTAGTCATAGGCACGTCCACACAGGATAGCTCCTTCGTGACATTCTCACACGTCTCCACTTTGCCCCATCTTACTGTGCTGATTCCATACAACCGACTGGCTCATTCACGTCACTTCACTGCCATGACTTACGCCAGAGACGGAGAGTTACATGACCGCCTAGTTCCAAGCTTTCGTCCTATGTAGCACGCCACAGCGATTAGCGAGCTCTGTTAAGGTGGTGAATAATATTTTGTCGAGTGAGCTTACGGTGGTGAGTAATGCTATTTAGAAAAATATAAAAACTGAAGGAGAATCATTGAACCTTAGTGCTGTTCTTGCTGGCTGCAGGACAGATGGTGTGAAGTTATTAAGCAAATTCCTAACAGACTGGTGTACTTAATTTTTAGGGTTCTGTACCTCAGTCCATTAAAATGGAGCCCTTATAGGGTCGCTTTGTTTGTTTGTCAGTCTGTCTGACTGTTAAGAATCCTTTTTTCGCAGAAGCAGGTACACATATCGAGTTGGAATTTATGTCACATACTAGTATCTGCGGTCTCTTGGCGCTGTAAAAGGTTTAAGCTTCGAAATCAATGCAATCAAAAGGTACGGCCATTTATGTCACAAATTTTGGTACATCTACATCTACATCTACATTTATACTCCGGAAGCCACCCAACGGTGTGTGACGGAGGGCACTTTACGTGCCACTGTCATTGCCTCCCTTTCCTGTTCCAGTCGCGTATGGTTCGCGGGAAGAACGACTGCCGGAAAGCTTCCGTGCGCGCTCCAGTCTCTAATTTTACATTCGTGATCTCCTCGGGAGGTATAAGTAGGTGTAAGCAATATATTCGATATCTCATCCAGAAACGCACCCTCTCGAAACCTGAACAGCAAGCTACACCGCGATGCAGAGCGCCTCTCTTGCAGAGTCTGCCACTTGAGTGTATTAAACATCTCCGTAACGCTATCACAGTTACCAAATAACCCTGTGACGAAACGCGCCGCTCTTCTTTGGATCTTCTCTATCTCCTTCGTCAACCCGATCTGGTACGGATCCCACACTGATGAGCAATACTCAAGTATAGGTCGAACGAGTGTTTTGTAAGCCACCTCCTTTGTTGATGGACTACATTTTCTAAGCACTCTCCCAATGAATCTCAACCTGGCACCCGCCTTACCAACAATTAATTTTATATGATCATTCCACTTCAAATCGTTCCGTACACATACTCCCAGATATTTTACCGAAGTAACTGCTACCAGTGTTTGTTCTGCTATCATATAATCGTACAATAAAGCATCCTTCTTTCTATGTATTCGCAATACATTACATCTGTCTATGTTAAGGGTCAGTTGCCACTCCCTGTATTACGCTGCAATTTTCTAATGCTGCAACTTCTCTGTATACTACAGCATCATCCGCGAAAAGCCGCATGGAACTCCCGACACTGTCTACTAGGTCATTTATATATATTGTGAAAAGCAATGGTCCCATGACACTCCCCTGTGGCACGCCAGAGGTTACTTTAACGTCTGTAGACGTCTCTCCATTGAGAACAACATGCTGTGTTCTGTTTGCTAAAAACTCTTCAATCCAGCCACACAGCTGGTATGATATTCCGTAAGCTCTTACTTTGTTTATCAAGCGACAGCACGGAACTGTTCGAACGCCTGTAGGAAGTCAAGGAAAATGGCATCTACCTGGGAGCCTGTATCTAATATTTTCTGGGTCTCATAAACAAATAAAGCGAGTTGGGTTTCACACGATCGCTGTTTCCGGAATCCATATTGATTCCTACATAGTAGATTCTGGGTTTCCAAAAACGACATGATACTCGAGCAAAAAACATGTTCTAAAATTCTACAACAGATCGACGTCAGAGATATAGGTCTATAGTTTTGCGCATCTGCTCGACGACCCTTCTTGAAGACTGGTACTACCTGTGCTCTTTTCCAATCATTTGGAACCTTCTGCTCCTCTAGAGACTTGCGGTACAGGGCTGTTAGAAGGGGGGCAAGTTCTTTCGCGTGCTCTGTGTAGAATCGAATTGGTACCCGTCAGGTCCAGTGGACTTTCCTCTGTTGAGTTATTTCAGTTGCTTTTCTATTCCTTGGACACTTATTTCGATGTCAGCCGTTTTTTCGTTCGTGCGAGGATTTAGAGAAGGAACTGCAGTGCGGCATTCTTCTGTGAAACAGCTTTGGAAAAAGGTGTTTAGTATTTCAGCTTTACGCGTGTCATCCTCTGTTTCAATGCCATTATCATCCCAGAGTGTCCTGATATGCTGTTTCGATCCACTTACTGATTTAACGTAAGACCAGAACTTCCTAGGATTTTCTGTCAAGTCGGTACATAGAATTTTACTTTCGAATTCACTAAACGCTTCACTCATAGCCCTCCTTACTCTAACTTTGACATCGTTTAGCTTATGTTTGTCTGAGAGGTTCTGGCTGCGTTTGAATTTGCAGTGAAGCTCTCTTTGCTTTCGCAGTAGTTTCCTAACTTTGTTGTTGGTACTCGCAAACACACTTATCGAAAGCAATCGGGTGCTTCTCATTGACCTACAATCATGAAATTTGGCAAGAAACGAAGTTTCACAGTACAAGTAAAGGAAAAAAATCCGAAAACTTAAGTTATACTTGTATTACACTAAAAATACTCCTTTTATACTTTTTTATCCGTACGTCTGTTTGTCTGCCTGCCTGTCCGTCTGTAGGTCTGTTAAAACCCCTTTTTTCTCCGTCACGGATAGGCCCATCAAGTTCTTTAAGCATCTAAGTCAATGCAATCAAAACGTATGGCCTTTATGTCACATATTTTGAAACTCGCAAACTCTCTAGTGAAAAGCTATGGGGTACATCCTGTTGACATAGAATCATGAAATTTGGCAAGAAGCTAGATTTCACAGTACAAATAACGTAAGAAATTCAAAAATTGTTGAATTGTAATTATATCGCACAAAAATATTTTTTGCCAGCAGTACTTACATTGTGTTCATCATACGACAAAAGCATAACAGAAAAACATTACTGCATGAAAACTTAAATGTAAGTTGTGGTCATGTTTTAGTACGTAAATAAAAATATTTTCTATATATAAACTGAAGCCGCGTGATCGTTTTCCTTTTTTTGTATGTGGTGTAGTATCAGGAACTACTGTAGAGATTTTGAATTGGAATTCCCGGGGCCGATATCTCGTCATATCGGTAACAGGCAAAAATCGCCGAGGTTCTGATTCCCGTGATGGATGAAATTTCTACTTATATAATTAAGTTTATACGGAACCCTCAATGCGCGAGTCCTGCTTGCACTTCACCATTTTTTTTTTTTTTTTTTTTTTTTTTTTTTTTTTTTTTGCCCCAGTTAATGTTGTACTGTTTTCGTTTACCCTGCGTAAACATTCCAGCAGTTTACTGTACGTCGGGACCCTTGGATAGGAAACAAAGTGTCAGTCTACGATGAATTTTGACGAATTTTTTCGTGCTCGCCGAAATTAGTGGTGATCCATTGTTCAGAGTCAAAGATAGCTTAATAATCAGAACTGAGAGCTAAAGCGATGTTCGTCGACTTCCGTCAGAATAAGAATTGCAGGAGTGCACCAATCCCCGTCAATGTTGTCGCCTAGGTATGGAACAGCAGGAGGCTTCAGTAGCCTTAAATGAAAAGTGTTATTGTCGTCGACTGATTGAAGGTGGCACCGCTTGGAATTATTTATGAAACTGAAGGAACTGCCGCACCAAGGAGTCGACGTCGAGCTGTTCACGAGATTGAAACAACTACTTGAAGGGAGACTCATAATTTAGGAAATAAAGAACCGACTAATAAGAGGATTAAATTAAGTAAGAACATCTCAACAATCATGGATTTTAATCCCTCCTTCTTTCAGTCCTATTGGTATACAGTAAAAGAGCGAGAAACAACGAGAGATATGGAGATTGGCGTATATGGAATAGTATGGATAGAAATAGAGCTGAATCGTGTGTCAACACACAGCCTGACATCATTTATTACTACAGACAGTACTATACATGTCTTAGTACACCGCCCAGTCTCACAAGACAATTTTTTTTCCATTAACAATCGTCTTAATGAGAAGACGATTCTCCCCAGACCAAGCTGTCTTTATGTGAGAAACGAATATTCCTTTATATAAGTAGTGAGATAAAGACAGCGGCACCCCACTCTGCATTTTTGCCAAATTTATTCAAGATGGCGGATCCAAGAAGGTGGCCATAGATGTGGTAATGTTGCACTAATGTCATGGTGGGAAGTTCAACCTAATTCCACCTCTTCCCCTCCCCTCCCATCCTCCTCCATTTCCCCCTCCCCTCCCCTCCCCCATCAGGAAATCAGTGGGAAAAGGACTCAGTCTGTGCTGGACTGCTGGATAGGGCACACATAAATCTGTATTTTGTGTGCATTGCGGAATATTGTTTATTTAAACAATTTGAGTTTTCCCAGACAGTAGCTCCATCCAGTGTGTTCACTTTGAGATCCAGAGTCCAAGTGACCTTGTTCACAACACCACCATCAGAGGACAGTGTTGGCCCTCTCCCCCCCCCCCTCTCTTCTTATGACGTAATACAAGATGGCGGTCCGGAAAAAAATGACGGGGAAAATTCGCTCAGTCTGTACTGAGCTTCCCAAGAGGATGGATGAATTGTTTACTGTGTACTATGTGTTCAATGGACGAGATGTCTGTGCTGGAGAAGAAGTTCAAATGGTATATTAGCTATAATCATGCAGCTGAGCACTATGTCCATAGCCACCTACACAATGCCTGGGAAGCAATGATATTTTGTGAATGTATGAAGAAAACAAATAGCTTCATCAAATAATGAAGTTGCAGCAGGATGGGGCTAAGTTACACTTCACAATTCATACTGATAAATGCGTGTGCTGTAACTGTACATCATTCGATAAAAGTCCAGTCAGTCTTCCGAAGCACAGGAAGCAAGACGTTCACCCACTCCAGTGCCTGTGCTCCCTGCCCCAGAGCTGCAGGGCGGCTATGCACCACGTACTTCCTGTCGCGTTGGAAATACCCGCAGTCTTCCTCCTTCCCATCCATGGCACATGGATACCCTTTGTTGTTGAACACAAACTGCTTCAAGAGTTATTAAATCTGGTGTTTAAGAATGTGAAGAATACTGTCACATAACTTGAAGATGTTACAAAGAGAGTGAGCTTTGCAGATGATGCAAGGCTATTTAAATGATTTGCGATGTAATTACACGTTTTGTTCCGAGGCATACCACCACCGCACTTGAACATGGACTCTAAAAAAAGATCGAGGCACACTTGCGAAACATCTCCGTCTTCCTCAATTGCTCTGGAATATTTGCGCGCATAAACAAATTAGGTAAAGTTTTTAACGCCTCATTACATTTGCAAATATCGCTTTAAGCAGTTGCTTCATATACACTCGCATACACAACACTGCACTGTCTTCCCAGGTGCACGTGGAAAGGAAATACATTATAGAAAATACACTCGAAAATACATCGCGCGAGAATACTGTTTACAAATTGAAACGACGAGGCGTGTTTTTTAAGTAAGTACTGTTTTGCCACACCGCGGCCGCAGCGCTGCGGTCGGCGTTCTGCGCATGCGCACTGGGTACCTACATCTGCTGTCTACGCACTGATGCCATTACAGTCTGATTCTTCCTTGTTTACGTTGTGTACTGAGTATTTAAGGTGCCTCCGATAATCGTGAGTCCCACCGACTGTGAAGTACGGACTGTTATAAGATTTCTTAGTGCTAAAGGCCAAAAAGCGATCGATATTCATAGTGAGATCTGTGCAGTTTACGGAGAAAACATTATGAGTGATGGAATGGTAAGAAAGTGGGTGAGAGCCTTTAAAGATGGCCGCACAAATGTGCATGATGAACAATGGAGTGAGCATTCTTCAGTCGTTAATGAAAGTGTGGTGCAGGAAATGGACAATAAGGTGAGAGAAAACAGACGCTTTACGATTTCCTCCTTGTGGGATGACTTTCCTAATGTTTCTCATAGTGTTTTCTATGGCACTGTGACCGAGCACTTGAATTACCGAAAATTGTGTGCATGTTGGGTACCAAAAATGTTGACGGATGTGCACAAAACCAAACGTTTAGACAGTGCATTGACTTTCCTTGAGCGGTACCACAATGACGGTGATGATTTCTTAAGCCAAATTGTTACGGGTGATGAAACACGGGTGGCATATGTCACACCAGAATCAAAGCAACAGTCCATGGAATGGCGGCATTCAGATTCACCTAGAAAAGTGAAGTTTAAGCAAACAATTTCTACCTGGAAAATCATGTGCCCAGTTTTTTGGGACAGAAAAAAAGTGTTGCTTGTGGATTTTCTGCCTTATAATGAGACAATCAATGCAGCAGCTTACTGTAAGACATTGCACAATCTGCGCCATTCAATTCAGAACAAAAGACGTGGCAAGTTGAGCAAGGGCATCGTTTTGCTGCAAGACAATGCCCGTCTGCATCTGGCGAATCAGACCAAAGATCTTATCACATCTTTTCGATGGGAAACTCTAGATCATCCTCCGTACAGCCCCGATCTTGCGCCCAGTGACTACCATCTGTTCCTGCACTTGAAGAAACACCTGGGCGGTCAGCGTCTTCAAGACGATGATGAAGTCAAAACAGTGGTGATGCAGTGGTTAACAAGTCAGGTGGCAGACTTCTATGAGGAGGGTATTCAAAAACTGGTACAACATTATGACAAGTGCCTCAATATTGACGGTAATTGTGTAGAAAAGTAGATTAAGGGACAGGCTTTCATGTAAAAATAAAATTATTGAGATATCTTAGCACATTTTTTTTAATTTCAAAACGGTAATTACTTAAAAAACACGCCTTGTAAAATAATTGAGTGCAAATACACCACATCGAAACTCTGAAGACAATCCTACATCACTTAAAAGAAATATTGTTAAATACACTATCACAGTAGTTTGTTACATGAGGCATGGTCGTACCTCAGGACCCTCGAAGTGGCGGCGCATCTGTCAGCGGCTGCATCTTGCCACAGAGTAAAGCAGCAACCGGAAGCGGTGCTTTCAGCCAGATCCACAAGCGCGCGAAATTCGTGTCCGGCAGACCAGTGCAAACTTGTCCTGCATGCTCAGACCAGCATTCATCGGTAGCAGGGGTGGAATGCTGCACTCCTTTTGGCTCCCTGTGTAAAATGGCGGGTGGAGGGGGTATAGGTTATGTAAAACATTGCCGTGTGGCAGTCGCTTTCTCCACGACCAGGCGAACCGGGGAACATCCACCATCCGGCCCATCCGTGCTGTGGTGCTGCAGGAGGCCGTTCTTGGCCCCTGGTTTACTCGTTCTTCACAGCTGATGCACCGCAAGTGGACAAAATGGAGTTGACCTTCTATTCTGATGATACTGCTCTGTTCACTCGTAATATGAATGTGCACCACATGGGTCGCCACCTCCAGCAAGGCTGTGAAGCACTTGTGCTTGGGTCACCAAGTGGCTTCTTAAGTATAATGCAGGGAAGAGTCAGGCAATTACCTTCACAAAGCGGAAGGTACCGTCTAATCTGGAACCCATACACATTGTGGGAGGCCCCATCCCATGGTCAAAAACTGCCACTTATCTCAGTGTGGACTGGACCAGTGGCTCACCTGGGTCCCACATATCCGATGGGTCAGGAGCAGGGTCATAGGGAGACTTCACGCCCTACACACCCTGCTAAACCCGGAGTCGACCTTGCCTCCCCACCATGGCATCACGCTATATCTAGCCTCCAGTGTTGGAGTATGCGGCTGTGGTGTGGGGCAATGAAGCCGGCTCCTGACTCCTGAATACTTTCCCTCCAATGGGTCCAAAACACGGCGCTTAAACTCACGCTGCACCTCCCCCGGTTTTACCCCCTCATATCCACCATGGGGATACCGGCATTCTGCCAGTGCGTGATCGTTTTCGGCTTACGGCACATCACTTCTATGAAGAAGCAGGTCTCTCCCGCAACTGGCTCATCCAGGGGCTGTGCCAACAACCACACCACTGGCCAACCACACGTTGGTCGGACCTGTTGCGAGAGTGACCCACATCCCAACAGCCCCAGGCGACACCCCCATCACTAGAGAGGACCCCCATGATCGATAGGACACTCCCCCTCTTCCACAAAGTTAGGTTCTACAGGCACAGCATGCAAGTACTTATCCTGCCACCACTCGTGCCTTAGTCAGGATGTTAGTCAGCCAGCAGCCAGCCAACTAGTCAGCAGTCACTCTTATTCTGTCTTCATCAGTTCCCTTGCGGGGTTGATTGTGTGTTCTTGTGCCTTTTTTTTTTTTTGAGAAAAAATGAAGGGTGAAGCGTACAATTTCCAACGACACCATCAGCACTGGTAGCAGCGGCAGTAAACGCCTTCTCCAGGACAGTCTACCATGTAAGTTAATTGTTCTAACCATTCAATGTACGTGTGTGCCCCATAATTTTAGTATTCTTAACAGTACTTGTTTATGTCGTAGTCGGTAGAGCCATACCTCCATACTAACAAGCCTTTGAACAGCTCGCTGCTGTAATTTTATTTTGTGATGAATTTTTATTCCTTAGCTGGTATTACAGGGCTTCTTTTTTCTTTCCGTTGTAGTCTTCATCCCCGAGATGTTGGCTGATCTAGATCGGCAGCTGGACGCTGTGAGATTTTTGCAGCAACAGGTCCAGCAACTATAACCGAGTCGGCGCAGCAAGAACGTAAGTGCATTTACTTTTTATTTTATTTTATTTTTTAACATGTGGCTGTTAGAGAAAATATTTTTTGCTCATGTAATGTACTGTGGTTCTAATGATGAGGGCTGAGGAATGTATATACATTTATTTTTCGTAACATGGGGCATTCAGTTATCTGAACATATTCTTTGCTTTTCTAGGTGTTCCTATGGATGAGGAAGGAGCTGTAAGGATACGTGTCGATGCCGAGAGTCAGGAGCAATCGATTACAGTAAGTAGCGAAGAACGATTTTCAAATTCATTGTGTTTCACATACAACTAATTTCAGTGAACTAGCGAATACGATTTTCTGTTTATATATCAGAGAGTTAAAGAAAACAATTTTTTCTACGATTTTATGTGTGTGCGTGTCTAACATTTTCGAGAAATAATTATGCTCAATATCTTATTATTGTAGGTAGCGTCAGCGAGAAAGATAAATGGCCCAGGGCGAGAGTGGAATTCCAGAGTGAGTGCACGAGATGGCGGCTGCTGCAGAGGAGCTGAAAGGTAGCGCCATCTTGTGCTTTCGGAGGAGGATGAGGGAGTACTGGGCTGGGTGGGAGAGCTATTGCGAAACCTGACTGAACTGCTCAATGCTTGGACACAGACTGGAAAAGGTGATTATAATGTAACTGTTGTCGTTACAGCATGTAATTATTATTATTCTGAAATGTAATTTGTTTACAACATATATATTTTTTTAAATCTTGAGCACTGTACTTAATTTTTTTTGTTTATTCGTATGTTACAGAGGCACCACAGTCGCCACCAGCACCACAACAGCTTGCTGTGGGGGTCGGAATAAAACACACACCTAAGCAGCATGCACCGCTATGCAAAGCACCACTTGTAGCTGCATGAGAGTTGGCAGCATCAGCTGTGGCCACTGCAGTGCTGGCTCCTGCACCTTCGCATACCCCCTGGTGTCCATGGGTGGTTCAGTCGGAAGAAGAAGAAGAACAACAACAACAACGATCTCCCACCCCCTAGGCTGCTGGGGGTGAATGCTCCAGCATGTAGCATCAGCAGCAGCATTGCCGGACACCGTCATCGCAACCAGAGTGTTCCCACTGGCCCTCACTGACACCACCTCATTCTACTTCGAATCTGACTGTTCGCCCTCTCGGGCAACCAGAGGTATGTGTGCCTCAGCATGCACCCCTGTGCACCTCACCAACTCAGCCATCAACAGGATGGACCTCGTCACCCTGTAGTGGTAGTAGTAGTGTTAGTAATAGAGATGATCCTGTGGCTAGCGGCAGTTCCGTTTACCGTCCTTTTAGTCAAGGACATCAGGTCAGTGACACCATACCGCAGTTAGAATATTCGGTGATTGCAGACACGTCTGAGGAGCGAATCTCGTTCAGAAGGATCGAGATATGGCAGGACGATACCGCGACCCTGTCGAGTTACTAAGGGCATGTCTTCCTGTCGTGGAAATGGAGCTCCTCAAAGTAGCCAATGACCAGCAGTATCCCGCCATTAAGAGCAGTGAGCAGTGAGGTGCTCTGTGTTGAACTATCGCATCCCCCCAAATTTGCCACTGACATTGAAGAAACAAGTCTTCATTATCTTCGGCGGGGGGGGGGGGGGGGGGGGGGGAATGACATGATAAAGCAGAGCACGTCAATCGCTGAGTGGTTTCGTGGATCCACCTTGGCCCGATTTTCCGAGATGGAAGTGAGAGGGTCAGCTAAAGCACTCAGCCGTATACCACACCTGGACATTCATACACGTGTCTATGATGCGGTAAATGCAGGGTGGAGCTATGTCAAGCTCCCTAAAGATATAGCTAATAAGAGGGCATGCATTAATGTCGAAAACAGAAAGCATCAGGTATCGAGTTCCCCATCAAGATCCAGGACACACCTAAATATGAGGCGCAGAATATCGGAATATTCGTACATGTTTATGGCCTGGAGAAGAAAAGCAAGTCATATGAGGAGGACAAGCATACTGTCATCGGCCCCCTCAATTTCTCAAAATTTGCCAGCGAGCATGTGATGTATGCAAACATGCTACTCTTCTCTGAAGGTGATAATTATCATTATGTTTGGATCAAAGACATATCAAGGCTCCTTTCCGCCCAACTGAGTACAGTAAATGGCATATTTGGTTAAGGTGCCTCAGCGCCTTTTCCTCAGACAACTTATTAGCTGAGCATCTAGTAGATTATACTTCCAAGGACCCGGTATATGTTTTTATGCCCACTGAGGAAGACAAATTCATAAAGTTTAAAAATGATCACCACCAGAAGTGATGCCAGTTTGTAGTTTTTGTCGATTTTTAATGCCTCCCCGCTTGTGTGACCCGCTGTGAAGGTGATCCCATCACCTCAGATACCACCTTTACAGAAAAACATGTACCATATGCGGCAGCATACCAAATTGTATCGTCCTATGATTCAAGTCTTAACCGCTACAAATCTTATATAGGGGATAATTCTGCGGTTTGGCTGCTCACTGAATTCTAAAAACTTTCATGGGAGGTTGATAAGCTTTACAGAAGACAACGTTCTCATGACCAAATCGAAGAAGAATGAATATTTGTTCAATAACGCAGTTGACTGTCATATTTGTGGGCTGTCGTTGGATAGAAAAGCGGAAACTCCTTGTAGGGACCATTGTCATCTTATGGGGAAGTTCCGTGGCGCAGCTCACAATACGTACATTTTGAAGTACCCATTTTCTTCCACAATTTAAGTGCTTATGACGCTCACTTCCTAGTTGAGCATTTGGCTGATTTTGGTATGGAGAAAGATCAGTTCAGTGTCCTACCTGAGAGCGTCGAGAAATACATTTCATTCTGCAAACGAATGACGCCAAGAACTATGCTCCGCTTCCTTGACACGCTACGTTTTATGCAGACGCCACTCCAGGAACTCGTTGGAGCTCCACCTCGGGGGGTATGCATATCACTCAAGCTGAATTTCCCGATGAGGAAAAGTTTCAACATGTTACTAGGAAGGGGGTTTTCCCATACGAGTATGTGAGTAGTACGTCAGACCTCATTGAAACCAGGCTACCCGACATTACATTCTACAGCAACCTTACAGGCAATGCCATAACAGATGCAGAGTATGAGCATGCTGTGAATGTCTGGTGGGACTTCAGGAGAGTAAGCACTGCTTTACATGCGCGCCCACGTGCGCCTGCTTGTGAACGCTTTCGAGAAATTCCAGAGTCTATACATGACCACATATTGTCTATATCCCACCTTTTATTAGACGGCACCAGGATTGTCTTGGGACGCAATGCTCAAGAAAACGAAGTGCAGCATCGAATTATTGACCGATGTTGACATGATTTTTTCTTTGAATGAGGGATCCGTGGGGGACTTTGCCAATGTATCCATAGACATGCAAAGGCAAATAACCCACGGATGGGTGACATGTTCAGCGCATCCCTTGACTTTAATTACATAATGTACTTGGCTGTAAATAACTTATACTGGCACACCATGCAACAATCACTATCGATTGGTGAGTTTTGATGGGTCCCCGAAGACGAATGCAAGGGACTGGGTGGAAAAATCATGGGGAGTACAGCAGCTGATTCTGACGAAGGATGCGTGGTGGAGGTAGAACTCTCATACCTTATTAGTTTGCATGATGCACAAGCCAATTTGCTGTCGTGTCCAGAGCAACTATTTAAGCGAGATGGTTCCACCCCAAAACTGATGACTATGTTGGGGAATAATCGGATATACATTATTCATTATCGTGATCTCCAGCAGTGTCTCAGCTTGGAGAAGGAGCTGGTTAGAATTCCCTGGGCTATCTCCTTCAAGCAGTCCCCCGAGTTGAAGGAGTATATTGATTTGAATACAAGACAGAGAGCTTTTGCGACATGAGACTTTGAGGAAGATTTTCGTAAATTAATGAATAATTCAGTTTTTGGCAAAACAATGGAGACTGTATGGGAACAACTTGAAATTTTGATTGGAACCGAATGGGGTGGGCGTTATGGCGCATGAAAATGCATTACCAGACCAAAATTTAAGCGGGTCACCATATTCAAGAAAAACTTTGTTGCTGTAGAGATGGTGAAGACTGCAGTAGAGCTTAAAAAACCTATGTATGTGGGGATGTGCATAGTAGACCTATCAAAACTCAACATGTATGGTATGGAAAACTAGTATTCGACCCAGAATGCACGAGGTGTACACTGTGCTGCAGTCTAAAATTGGCCTATCCGCTCATGACGATAAAAGGTTCGGTTCATTTACGGTGATGGGATTAAAACTCTCCTGTACAGACACTACTCACTTGCAGTGAGAGAAGGATTGGGGAACTCAGAAGGAGGGAGAGAGAGAGAGAGAGAGAGAGAGAGAGAGAGAGAGAGAGAGAGACAGACAGACAGACAGAAAGTGTGTGTGTGTGTGTGTGTGTGTGTGTGTGTGTAGGATAGTATGACCCTTTTATCTTAGTGTAAGTAATTGTATGTGCATATCATGTAAGCATTTATTTATTTATGATCTATGTACACATGTATATACACACATTATGTGTGCAAAAAAAGAAAAAAATGTATATATCTCAGGAGAGAGATGTGTGTGAAAAAAGTTAACTAAGTAAAAAAGGTTAAAAAGTTAAAAAAGCATAAAAAGATATGTTTATTAAAAAAACATAAATAGAAAAAAATATTTGTGTATTTATTGATTCGTACGTCACATACATGTACTCTGTATACATATGCACCACATGTATCTTGTAAATAGAATAGTTTTTAAGTTTTCACCTGCCGCTGGCCATCCAAGTCAGATTAGGTTTTAAACGTATATATCTGTATAGCTCACAGTCCATCAGAATTATAGTAAAAACCTTTGTTATTGGTGCTGTGGAAATTAGCTTCTAAGTGTACACAGTCCATCACTATTATTGTAAAAGGTATTCTACTAAGACTGTGGAATTTAGTTGTAGCAGTAAAAAAAGTATCTCCACATTAGTTTTAGCATAGATTTATACATCTGGAAAAATTGTAAATATTCTCATCCAGTGTGACTGATAAAAAAGACTGTAAAAAATATTCTCAATCAGTGTTACTGTTGTAGTGTGTAAGTTAAAAGTATCTCTGCATTAGAATAACAGTCAAATTGTACCTTAAGTACCACATTGTAACTCAAGAACTGAACTGTAGCTCAAGAAAGTAATAGTAGTCTCAAGATCTGAATTGTAATCTCAAGAACTATTTTGTAGCTGTGTGAAGTGAATAAATAAAAAAATTCGTTACCATATATCTTTGTTGTTGTGATTTACAAAAAACCAATCCCCTATTGCAATATGTTTGTATATACTGTTTAAAGGCTGTTCTGGACACTAATGACATTACTTTTTCTGAAGATGAGTGCTATTAAGGAGGTTAAGTTTAAGACAGAGACTAACAAAATATAGAGAATGGTTGCATGGAATTACATCTATCGTGCAGCACGTATTGGATTATGGGAGCAGGAGGCACGTGACTGCCAAAGACATACAACAAACATGTCTAAAATTATATCTCCTGTTCTTGAAGAAAACCACAGACGTAGTATCTGGACGAAACTGTACACTATCAAAGAGGGAACCGGGCGAAGAGAAATCATGCACATATTATGTAGTAGAAATTCATTTATTTCTCATCTAACTTGATAGTAATTTTACATTTTCATATTCAGACACAACAACACTACTTTCACACATCTTCTTCTTGAGTCAATGGAGAGCAGGACACCTTTAGAATTCCAGGTCCGGAATATCTGCAAACTTGAAGATTCGACGCATCCATGAGATCTTCTCCTTCCCCTTCAAATGGATGATGGTATCCGTGTGGTCGAACAAGCAAAGCGACGTCGCCATATCTTTACAGAGCAAGCCAGGATCATCTCAATGAATTCCATGGTAGAAATGTGTGAACTACTTTGTACTCTTCCTTTTTTGAGCGTACCTCGCATCCTTGAACGACCTTAGTGATTCAATGTTTGCTGAGAATGTGTCTATTATTCTGGCATCTTCTGTGTATGCTGCGAATGCAACATGTTGCTATGGATATGAACTGTCTACGCTCATCATCATAGAAACCCTGAGCATCTGCAATGATGTTCACACCTTGAGATACCAATGCGGAATGCTATGGGTATGTCACAGCACATGTTCATTTTATAGCTCGTTGCACAACACCGGTGAGCAGGCAATGGCTAATCACACGGTCATGTAGAACTAGAGCATACGCTGCAGTGTGTTCCGGGAAATTTGCTGAAGATTCAAATTCATTTCGTACGTCTATAGGTCCAGACTTAATTATCTCGTTCTGTTCTGAGCACTGTTGCGATGATAGCTCCTTGAATTTCCGTGGACTGAGTAGACGCCCTCCTCCTTCTTCTTCTTCAGGACTTTCATAGTAAGAAGCACGAAACCTCGCGTACATGTCATATTCTAGACTGTATACATTTTCAACCCCCTGCAGGTGTAAATTTTCATATGGGTAGAATTCTAAATTCAAGTAAACTTTGGCATTGCTTAACTTGCAGTTGTCGAATACAATGGAATCCCTCTTCTATCAGTCTGAAACGCAAGTATGATGAATCTAGGCGTCTCTAGCTGCGAAGAGGTTTTAATAGTGCATGTTCGTCTGCTTGCAGTCTGTAGCACTGGGCACTCGATAACCTCCCGAGAATGGAAAGTTAGTGATACGTTTGTACCAGCATCCAGAAGTTTAACAGCTTCAAATGCTCCTTGTCTTATACACTGATGTGAGACATTTCTCATATTATCTTGCTGATCGTGATCATATTCTCCTCTTGAGCTCCTTGAATGTGTAAGTTATTATCCGTGCACTCCGTACCAGAATGAGTTCCTCCTGTTTAGCATTCGTAATAATCTGCTTCATCTCCTCAAAGTACCCCATTAGCATTTTTAGAGTATGCATGCAATAAATCTTTTGTACTCTGCAACTGTTCTATTCACTGGATCGTTTTTGAATCATCTCGCATTTTCTAAACCATCCATATCCGTGGGTGATGCAGGGACGTATGTTCTAAGGGTTGATGTTACGCCACCATTGCGTGTACGGTCGATCTCAGACCCACTGAGTTCATAGCGTATTTCTCGAAACAGGAATGCTAAAGCGTTATGTGTAAGCTTGGATCCCACTTCAGCGCTGCTGCCGGTTTTCTTGAATGTTCCCTCCAAATATATGAAACTCTTGCGTGGAAGCATCAGCGCATCTTTGTGCTGGATGGCAATCTTAATTTCATCATTCTTGTTAAATGTGGTTGAATCATAAGATTTATTCAAGAAGTATTCCTGACGTATAATTCGCTCATCATACTCGACTGGACAGCTTATATGTAGTGAGGACGTCATTGCGAGGTTTCAGGCCAACTGATTTAAGAAACTCATAGTTCGTATGTGTTATCACTGATGTTCAGCAACGAAGTGGCATGATGAGGATTGCGTGCACTGTTTTACATAGCACACCCATCCTGCCTTAGATGTACTCGTAGTATGATTTCCTCACAGCAGAAGTTGACAAGTTGCTTATTCTAGTCCACAATACGCAACTCCAAATAGTCCAATGTCTGAACTGTCAGAGGAAGGTATATTGGAGTGGTGGGAGTCTCAACAATCCTACACCCTGTTGCAACTGAAGGGATGAATCCGTAAATAGTATGACTCAGACTGTCGTTGAGATAGGAGTTAGTTGCAATGTTACATTCGACTCGGACTGTGCTGAGAGGCAGCATGTCCACTGTCTGATCTGACTTGTGAAATTTACAAGGATCCTTCTTCAAAACCTTTGTGGTTAAAGCCAATATATGAATTCACAGTCCTTATTTGACATTTAAGAGTATTGATGTTTGCACGTAGCTCAATACTTTTTCGAGACTCTTTTAAGACTTCGTTTGAATAGTCGATATCGTATGCACTAGGTTTTGTTTCCATAATTTCTTTTTCACCATTAATATCCAGATGCAGTTCATTGTTAGACTCGGCGATATTTGGGATGCTGTTGTACGTCTCCAGTTCAGTCAATGCAATACTCCATTCACCAATTAATTAGCGAGAAGTAATTTGTACGCAATACAGATGATCATTCTTTTAAAGTCAAAGTGTGCGGCATTGCATCTGAACATCAACCGATGAAGGAATGTTTAAAGCTCATCCTTACATATTCTTCTTCTTCTTTGTAAACGTCAAAAGAAACGTGATGCACAGACGTCCGCAGAGATGTGTATGAAAGTCCTGACAGCGCCGAAAATTGTGGAACACACGTATTTTGCGAGTTAAGTATCGTTGCAATTCTTCTGGCGGTTGCAAGTCACGAGATGAATCGAAATAGTAGACGGTATTTGCAATTTTCATAACATATGACACTCAGTGGGTGGCGGGACATCCAGGAACATCTAAATCACAGTAACGCATTCACCAGGTTTCCACGTAGTCTTCGGTAATGTATTCCGCATAATCACACAACGGAACCTTGGAATGTTGAATTTTTTCTCTAACAAACTCAGTATTCTTGAGTGGCCGATGTGGTAAGACTGCTAATGTGCTTTTTTTGTTTATGAATAGACCAAGCCCTTTCCTGCACCGTTTCAGGTATAGTCCTTTTCCGATGGCTGCGGCTTCGATCAAGCGGTTACGTCTTCTTGCTTCTTCTAACTGCGCTTGGGAGTTTTGCGCGTTCTTGACTGAGCAATAGTTGCAGCGCCACCAGCAAGGGATCCTACCACCGAGAGAGTGGAGAGGGCTGGGATGATGAGTGAAAGAAAACCACTACACATCTTGGTTACCGGTAGAACTCGAGGTGCATTAACCGATCCTCTTCTTCTTCCCGCACCCTTCTGCTTTAGAGCGTTTTTAGTTGCATATATCGCTGTCAGGATGCAGTTCTCCAAACACCTTTGCTTCACACTCTTCTTCTCCTTTTCCTCCTCCTCATCCTCCTCCTTCTCCTCTTCCTTCTTCTTCTTCTTCTTCTTCAGTGTACAAATTGCAGCATTCATAACTCACTTGAAATTCATCACTCCTAAACGCAACTTAATTTTTCCACACATGTTTTTATCAACTGCAGATGCTCCAATGTGTCTACTTATACTAATATAATTTCATCTGCATATCACCTTAGCCTTATCAGCTAAAATTCTGTCTGCAATTTGACGACTTGGGAGATCTTTATTTGCATGATATGCAATGCCCTGTTCCATGCACGCTTCGTCAAGCAGATTAGTCCCCTTATCATCTCGTGCCAAGCATTTTTGAAGTGTCTAGAGTACCACTACCTCCTCTATTGCATCTCCTAGTACGCTTGTTACGGTGGTTGTGGACTGCGCACCCCATTATATAGTAAATCATTGGCATCAATCCATCTGTTTTATGCTGTAGGAATA
Organism: Schistocerca nitens; assembly: GCF_023898315.1. NCBI lineage: Eukaryota > Metazoa > Arthropoda > Insecta > Orthoptera > Acrididae > Schistocerca > Schistocerca nitens. The sequence continues at coordinate 637,726,232 of NC_064616.1, read as the reverse complement.
CCAAGCCCTTTGACTAGCGCTCTATTTCCCCGACGTCTTATGACTCTCTCCGCGATAAACACGTCGGGTTCTGAGCTTTTGTGCAACTCCGCAGTGTAGAAGTAATCTGCAATTTCTTCACCTTTACTATCCTTCAAGATATATGTTCTAGGTTTCGTTCTTTGCACCTTTGAAACTGTAACTATCTCTGTTGACCAGTTTGGTAAGTATTATTTTTAAATTCTGTCCTATGTTTTGAGATACGTACCAAATCACCTACATTAAATTTCTGTTCGCGTGGATCCAGCATTTTAATAGTGTCCATGAGTCCAGTATCACGAACATCGATTAAAAAAAATAGCTCTGAGCACTATGGGACTTAACTTCTGAGGTCATTAGTCCCCTAGAACTTAGAACTACTTAAACCTAACTAACCTAAGGATATCACACACATCCATGCCCGAGGCAGGATTCGAACCTGCGACCGCAGCGGTCTCGCGGTTCCAGACTGTAGCCCCTAGAACCGCACGGCCACTCCGGCCGGCGAACATCGATTGGTCTTACTTTTATTGTGCTATGTTTGGTTCTATTATACTGAGCAATTATTTCTGGGAGGAAATCTGTCCATTTTTATGGGCCACTAAGATTAAAACGCATCCACATTTGATCTTTTGTTGCTCTGTTCAGACGCTCCACGATACTCGCCTTCAGGTGGGTGAATGTTCGATAGTGACGTATGCCATGTCGCTACATCACGGTCTTGAAATACCTATTGTAAAACTCTTCACAGTGGTCGATTTGGAGGTTGCCCGGGCATCGATTCGTCCCTGTCTACAGCAAAAGCTCGAACACATTTACCCGTTTTTGTTTTAACATGTAATGTCAAGGCAAATTTGGAGTGTGTATCAATAACCATTAAAATATATTTGAATCCATTATTCTCATGTGAATATTCTCTCATATCTACAAGATCAGCCCGCCATAAGCCATCCAAACCTTTAATGATAACATGCCTACGAGGATATGTCTGGCGTGCTGGTTTGTGCAGTTCTCGAACTACCGTCTCCATATTAAATGATGATACCTCTCTCTCTAAGCTCAGAGATTACTGAAACAGCCTCATTCCAATGAGCTGTATTACCTGCAGCAGCTGATGCCATGAGCACACGTAGTCGACCTATTAGCTCATTGGGGTCGTCACAGTATATATACTGCGGGATTTGATTGTTCACTGCTTTATGCTCAATGACAATACCATCATCGCTGCTACTGCTGCTGCTGTTGCTGTTGTTTTCACCATCAAATATTAGTTTTATAATGATTTTATGTTTCTTTTTGATCTGGCTTTTTGCGATCATATGTATGTATATCAGTCAAATACAGTATTTCACGGTACATTTCCCTATCACTAACTAAATAATTTACATGTTCTTTCGTGTGTCTTATGGAAATAAGATTCATTAAGGCAGGTGTTCTCACAGACTGCCTATCAACAATCTGTATTGTGTCATTAGTTACATTTATAGAGTATGTTCCTAGCATGTACGATCTTCCCCTGCTGACGCCAAATACTCTAATGGCCAGGGGCGTAACGTATAATGAATTCGTCAATGGCAACCAGGTCGTTATCGTGTGGTTTTGGTTTTGCTGAGAGCTGCCTGAGATTCAGTAACCGGATATGGCCTAACCGTAGCAACCGTAATTTCTCTCGACCGGCTTTCCAGGCCTGAATGACTTTCTGCTTCGTTCACATCTAGATGTATACTGGTCAGATGTCTGCAACATGCGGCATTATGCAGGGTGAGTCAGGAGGAAATCTACATGCTGTGAGGGGTGATAGTGTTAGTGATTCTGAACAAAAAACTTCATATGGACGTATGCCTTATTCCGAATGGTTTCCGAGATGGAACACATTTCATATCAATTTTGTTCGTTTTTCTTGAATAACTCGAAAACCGCAGCCTCCAGCGAAAACGTGTCCCTGTACAAAATTAAACTATATTGAATTTCTTACAAGAAAGGTCCTATTCATTTTTTCTCTAGAACTAATGGTTTGTGCGAAGAGAGCGCGAGAATGTTGAAAAACACGCTCGACGCGCATGCGCTGTAGCTTAACGTAGTTTTTTTGTAGGCCAATTTGAGGTAGCATATTGAGGTAGCAAGTTGAGACGAACAATTTGATACGGGACACTTGTGGTCTATCAAGCCGGGAAACTACCTCAAATTAGCCTACAAAAACTACATAAGCTACAGCGCATGTTCGTCGAACGTGTTTTTCAACATTCTCGCGCTCTCTTCTCACAAACCATTAGTTCTAGAGAAAAAATGAATAGGACTTTTTTTGTAGGAAATTTAATATAGCTTAATTTTGTACTGCGACACGTTTTCTCTGGAAGCTGTGGTTTTCGAGTTATTCAAGAAAAACGAACAAAATTGATATTAAATGTGTCCGATCTCGGAAAACATTCGGAATGAGGCATACGTCCATATGAAATTTTTTGTTCAGAATCACTAATACTACCACCCCTCAAAGCATGTACCTTTCCTCCTGACTCACCCTGTACGTCCCCTCTTCTTCCTCTTATTATGTGCCTGCTCCCCCTTCTCAATAACATGGACCTCAACATATATTTGCCCCTCAACAGCCTCAACCTTTTCAGTTAAGTCGGTTATTTTCTTACCGATTTCATTAAATAACTCATTTAATGCGTGGATCATTCTCAGAAGAGTCCTGTAATACGTCTCTAGCTCCCTGCGCATACCTCGAACTTTGATGTATGATAGTCTGAATTTTCTCATCCATGTACAAGCAAATGTTCTGTCTATTTACACCGATTCTCTCGGGTTGAGAGCCAGACATGCGCGCGAATTTGTCCATTGTGCAGCGTATATTGATGTACTCACCTCTCTTACCGGGCTGTATATACAGAAACTCTTGGAAGTTTCGCATATACCTACCATCATTCAGTTTTCTTGTTTTATCAGTAACGAGAAACCCATGCTGTGAATGATTCCAGCAATCGGCGCATATCTTTACAAAATCATTGAACGACATGTCAGTTCCTACATGTGCTTGGTAAATGTATTTTAAATTCAGATTATCTTGTTTAAAGGCTATAATGAAGTTTGCATTTCCCCTGACCAACTGTTTCCGGATTCTGGAATTCGCTTGGCTTAGATAAAATTCATCAGCACCCATATGACGATTGAAACAGAAATATTTTCGAATTTGGTCTTGGTTTTCCACAGAAACATCGTCAAATATGAACACAGTGTTTGGCTTTACATTTTCAGGTGTGGGGATATCACCGCTTTAACTGAATGTCGTGTACGTAACGCCTTTTACACCGCGCAATATCTCCGGTAATAGCTGATACTTAGGCTGAAATAGCGTTCCTGAAAATACACAAACATGTTCAAATCGAACTGTATGTACGTGTGTTAGGAGTGTCATGAGAACATTAGTCTTGCCACAATTGGATGCACCTACAATAATTCCTCGTATATTATAAGTATTCCATTCTTCTTCTTCTTCTTCAGGCCTTCTTTTGCACCTTCACAGGACCAGTCACCAACAACAAAGTCCTTGTGACGAGGATGTTTCACCCACTCTGCCATGATTTCGACTTTGTCAGATACCGACAAGTAGTGGTCATATATAGAAACAAACACTTGTAAGAATGGTAATAGTATGTGTAGGCACTGTAGCTCCGTCATTTAACTAACTGACCTATATTGGCTACACAGAAATCATTCATTTTGACAATGACGAGGTGTTTGAGGCAATTGTCTGCTGCTGCATGACTATATGTGTAGCATTGAAAATAATGATATTAATAAGCGTAGTACTTGAACTATAATGAGAGAGGTATGAAACAAAACACAAACACAGTTTGAGATTACATACATACACATTATTTATTTAAATATCATAAAGCGGATGCAGTATTTAAAAAAATCATCAGACTATTTCTTTATCTTCTTCACACCTGTACAATATTTCCCAAATAAAGCTTTTTTATATGCAACAAATTCTGCACATATCTCCTTCAAACTGATGAGTGCCTCACAATACTCTGGTTTTTCACATGCACATTTTACTTGTTTCGCTTTCGGCTCTGTGTTCATATGCAAACAAAGGTACTGCTCCAAATCATCAACACGTTCAGTATGAACACGTAGAAAGTTTACAACACTGTATATGGAGTCTATGCTTGGCAGCCAACGACTCAGTCTGCCCAATGCAAGGCGGGTGCACTATCCACGTCGTATAAGTTCATAACTGAGGTGTGCTATAGATAAACAGACTTGTCACCCGATTTCACACATAGTGCCGAGTCATCATACACTGTTGTAATAAATAATTTGTAATAAATAGTGTCACACCAGTAAAGCGAATGTCGGGGGGAGGGGGGAGGGGGGGGGTGAAGGGCTGTACGAGTTGGATAATACTCTGTGGTCATCTGCTGATTGATGTAGCGCTCTATACGACACATTTCGTCCCAGTCGAACTCAGAAATAGGCACTTTGACAACCCTTTGACGCATTTTCAATTTGTATCCTCACATGCAAGCCCCAGTCATGATGTGTTTCTATACCGACATTTACACGTTTCGTTCACTGGGAGTTAAATTGTATGTAAGACTGAAAAGTATGGGCACACTTGATATCTTCTTATCCATAGCATTTGCACTCTGTCCTTGAGCTAGCACAGGGATATTCTGCTGGGATGGGTTAAATGTCAGTGACCAGTACTGTCTTTCATCTTGCTGTTGTTTGGGATCACCAGCAGCAGCAGGCAAGGCATTGGGAGCAGACCGCACATCCTCATCATACAAATCAATGAGTGGGACAGACAATAACAGCTCTGTGTCCTGCTCCAGCAAGTGGGCTATGTGTGGAACCTTCTTCCTATCCACAGCATCTTCACTCTATCAAAGTACTACCAAATGGCTCTGAGCATTATGGGACTTAACATCTATGGTCCTCAGTCCCCTAGAACTTAGAACTGCTTAAACCTAACAAACCTACGGACATCACACAACACCCAATCATCACGAGGCAGAGAAAATCCCTGACCCCGCCGGGAATCGAACCCGGGAACCCAGGCGCGGGAAGCGAGAACGCTACCGCACGACCACGAGCTGCGGACACAAAGTACTACCACAGGGATGTTCTGATGGGTTGGGTTATATCTCAGTGACCAGTAATGATATCCATCTAGCTGTTTTTTAGAACCACCAGCAGTATTCGAAATGTCAGAAACAGACCGGGTGTCCTTATCACCCAAATCGATGGGTGGGATAGACAATAAGAGCTTCTTATCTTGCTCTAGCAAGTGGCCTATGTGCGCTAGAGGATCCCACGTGGTCGCTACAGGTTCAGACATGCTGGAGGCTGTTGGTGGTGCTGCGCTACAGGATCCCACGTGGTCGCTACAGATTCGGAAATGCTGAAGGTTGTTGCTGCTGTAGGTCCAGAGGTCAGTGCAGGTCTCTACAAGATGGCGGCTGAGGTCGCTGTGATTCCAGACGTGGCGGAGATCAACATGCAGGCCTGCAGGCCTCGACATGTCGAAGAATACTGCTGAACAAGGAGGACGAGGAGGAAGTGTTACATACAGACCAAGACACGAAACAACCAGTAATAATACTAATGTTAACTACAGACAAAGATGTGATATGAATCACTTACTTTTCCATTTCTTTCTGTTCTACAGGGCCGTGCTAGCTCTCGACTGCTGCTGCTGACACTTCATGGTTCTTCTTCTTCTTCTTCTTCTGCTGCTGCTGCTGGCTGACTGCGTGAGACTGAGGCCATGAAGCTGTTTAGCCCGCCCTATACCTCCTCTGACGACATCACCTTATACTGCCATCCTATTGGCTGAAGCCTATCACGTGACTGGATTCAACATTCCTGTTGGTTCTCGCCCTTTTTTTCTGGACCGCCATTTTGGATTAAGTCACAGGAGGGGAGTGGGGAATGGTTGACAGTGCCCTCTGGTGGCGGTGTTGTGAACTAGGCCACTTGGTATACGAACCTCGAGCTTGAACGCCTATGGTTCATTTGTGAAATAGGGCAAAGTTGATGTGGGGTGCTAGGCAATATCAAAAAAGGTAGGCAGTTTCAGAACAAGGATCTACCTGCGTGAGCTCTGAAATGCATCTTCGTGCCATCCCATTGCATTGCCATTATTTGTCGAAAAGTATTCACCACACGCTCATCCATTATGTTCTCTTTCCACTCATTGTGTAGGAGGCTACAGATACAGTCCTCAGCTGTGAGCTTGCATGTACTACACTTATTAAATTCACCCATGCTCATCATCAGCATTTTCTCAATTGTACACATGGATGCTTGTGCTGTAGTGGGTGAACATCTTGCCTCTTGTGTTTCGGAAGGCTGACTAGACTTTTATCGAATGATCTACAGTTACAGCACATGCATTTATCAGCATGAGTTGCGAGGTGTAGCTTAGCCCCATACTGCTGCAACTTCATTATTTGATTAAACGTATTCATCTTCTTCATACATTCACCAAATGTCTGCTTTCTAAGCATCGTGCAGGTGGCTATGGACACAGCGCTCAGCTGCATGACTACAGCTAATATACCCATTAAACTCCTCCTTCTCCAGCACAGATATTCATCCACTGAACATATAGTACATAGTAAACAATTGTGTCCATCCTCTTTGGATGCTCGGCACAGACTGAGCGAATTTCTCCCGCCATTTTTCTCCGAACTGCCATCTCGAATTGTCACGGGAGGAGAGGGGGGAAGGGCCAACAGTGTCCTCTTGTGGTGATATGTGAACTAGGCCAGTTGGACTACAGACCTCAAGGTGAACACACTGGATGGAGCTACTGTCTATGACAACTCAAATTATTTAAATAAACAATATACCACAGTGCATACAAAATAAAGACTTACGTCTGCCCTATCCAACAGGCCCGCACAAACTGAGTCCTTTTCCTGCCAGTTTCCAGATGTGGGAGGGGAGGGGGGAGGGAGTCTGCAACATTCAAAGAAAAAGAATATTTTATCTAGTGTTTCTCCGTCCCACCAAAAGAAGTCGTCATTATTGTTCTTCATAGAATCAGTTTTTGACTCATGTCCTATAATTTCTGTCTAAGAAATTCGAAGCAGTCCTCAGGTAATACTTTACTTTGGTTTCTTTTCAGTAATAGAAAGCTGTTTACGCTTTATTGCAGTTATCGAAATCGAAGCTGTATAGATTCAGAGGCAACTACTGTTCTCGTAATGAGCTGAAAACAGTGGGCTACCAAGGCTTATAAACGGCGCAACCCAAGCATTTTAATGCAATATAGGCCTTCAGCTATGGAAGATACGAGTAGCAAGGAGGTGGCACTTGTTCCATTTATTACTCAAAAACGAATATTTTTAACTGTTTTGCTGCCGTCGAAGACTAGCAGAAAACATATTTTCCTCCTTAACAAGGCGTTTGGTGCGATACAGTACTCTAAAATCTCAGCATCCAACCTTCTTCCGAGCTCCAGGAATTCTTGCAGTATATGAAGCTCATTTATGAGGCTTCTCACAGATGTTCGATTAAATTTATGGGCTCATATGTGCAAAGAGGTTCAGAAAGAATATAGCCTGTGTCCTTGATGTTATTTCTCTACCATAACATTGAGATCCGCGTTTCTTTCTCTGAACGTGGCTTTTTTTTTCTTTTTTTCTCGATAGTGTCTGCTTGACGTCTAAACTCCACGGCAGTGATAACGTTTGTCAGAAACCCTGTTCGATTAAATTTCCATTAAATTTGTGCACTTTTTCCATAGTCTGCCGGGGGGAGAAGGCAGGAGGGAAGCCATCCATTTTGCAATAAGCTTGTAATAAATATGACTGCTAACATTCTCATGTCTTTCAGTGAAACTTCTTTCAAGGGTTTGATAACTGTGAAAGTCTGTTGAAACAGCTTTCCACTCTCTAATCTGGCAGCAGCGCTACCTGGTCCTGGTTTCGCTCCACTGAACTCTTCAGTAGCATGCTACTTTGTGTGTGTGTGTGTGTGTGTGTGTGTGTGTGTGTGTGTGTGTGTGTGTACTGGTTTATGCCCAGTCCGAGGGCATGCGACAGAGCGAGGTGGCACAGTGAATAACACACTGGACTCGCAATCGGGAGGACAGCTGTTCACATCCCTGTCCAGCCATCAAAATTTAGTTTTCTGGTGGTGGTGGTGGTGAGTCCCATACTTCTTTACAGAGCGTAGGGGAGTGACGCGGGAAAGGTCCTAGTGGAGGTGGTTTGCCATTGCCTTCCTCCGACCATAATGTGGATGAATGATGATGATGAAGACGACACAACAACACCCAGTCATCTCGAGGCAGGAAAAATCCCTGACCCTTCCGGGAGTCGAACCCGGGACCCCGTGCTCGCGAGACCACGAACTGTGGACGTTTCGGATACTTTTCCTAAATCGCTTAAATCAAATGTCTGGATGATTACTTTGAAAACGACTTAGCCGATTTTCTACCCCTTCCCTCTCCAATCTGGATATGTGTTCCGTCTCTAATGACTTCGTCATCGATGACACGTCAAACCCTTATCTTCATACTTTTTGCCATTTCGGCGAACTCGAGTCTAAACTTTATTTATAACTGCGATTGATAGATAGTGCTCATTTATTTCTATTGCTCTGTGTGGTGTTTTTCCAAACGTGTCCGAGGCAATTCCAGCTTGTACCTATTTCCATTCTACCTTCTCTTGTTAAACAAATCTCGTCCCATGACAGAGTACCAATTTACTAACTTCCAATCGAAAAACCACAGCTGAACAAAACTACTAAAAGATTTATCCGACATCTCCTTAGGTTCATAAATTATTCTCGGACTTCTGTTTCCCCCAAATTCTATCGCTACTTGCAAGTTTTTGAAATTCGTGTCCTCCTCCCATCTTCTGTCCCACGCATCATTTAAAGTTGTGTTCCAACCACTAAACCCGTTTAAAACTCATACAATGTGTATATCGCGTAAATCTGAGCAGGACACTCTCAAACATGTCCAAACTGTGTGTTCCGGCGTAAAGTGAAGCGCCAGCACGCCAGTCGGGAACGAGAGAGCAGAGAGGGCTGCGACAAGACGTCAGCCAATCGCACGCTGACCGACCCCTCTACAAGACGACAACGCGACAGCAGCGGCCTCTATGCGAAGAGGACATAAACGCCGATCCCGACTGGTCGCGGCCCAGTTCTACGAGGAGCTTCAGGACCAGCTTGCTGAATGTTTCGAAGCTCATTACTTTCCTCCTACATTCTATGTAGCTCAATCTTGGTGTTGTTATACTGAAGAGATTTCTTATTTTGTTTGTCACCCTTTGCTTGCGAAACATCTGCTTAACAGAAAGTTAGTATTGTAATTTTTCATTTTCGTAATAAAACTCATTAGTACGATCTGTTCGTATGTTGTCTAGCGATCCGAGAAAGCATATTTCCCAGACACCCCACATTTGACGACTAGGCAGGATTCAACACTCCGCACCAAGTCAGGCCCCCTGCAGCGCCTTAGTAGCACGTACGTCCCTCTTTCTTCTTCGTATCCACGTCTTGTCCGAAAATAACTGTAGCCAAATCCTAGATTCTATCCCTTTGCTACTGCCTCGATAAATCAAGGCTCTGTTACACACACACACACTCTCCCCTCCACAACACCCTGATGCTATTCTCTTTATAACCGTCCCACAAGGCTCCTATCAAGTTCCGGACAGCAAAATTACCACCCTTCCCACGCAGTTATCCATCATCCCATCTACTATTACCAGTTAATCATTCATCAGCATTGTGCATCCCCACCTCATTTCGAGCTGCATCACAATCTACGCCAACGCATTTTACATTTTTAATACCTTATTATAACCTTTGTTATTATTATAAATAATCATGGAAGTTTTCGATTAAATCATGTATGCTGGACAGAGTTGGTAGGCTGCTGACAGCCAACACCTGTGTGGGAAATGAAATGATCTGTGAGTCTACCTCATTATACAAGAAACTGTCATTTAAAACACAAGTTATTTTGATAATTTTTTTTTTGCTCTGAGCACTATGGGACTTAACATCTATGGTCATCAGTCCCCTAGAACTTAGAACTACTTAAACCTAACTAACCTAAGGACATCACACAACACCCAGTTATCTCGAGGCAGAGAAAATTCCTGACCCCGCCGGGAATCGAACCCGGTAAACCGGGCGCGGGAAGCGAGAACGCTACCGCACGACCACGAGCTGCGGACTGATAAATATCGTTTATGGCTTTTTATTCAGTATGTGCCCATAGGACGCTCTGAGAGTGTCAGCACCACAGATGCGTCTTCCGTCAGAACAGGACGCCTGAAAAGTCCGAACGAGTGTTAGATATTGGATTCCACATGTTGGGGGTTTAGTTCAGAAAAACTGGGCAGGATACACATGGGCTCGTGTCCACTGTTATCGATGTTTTTGTGAAGTAGATACTTCTGGGATCCACTCAACTCAGAGTTGTCGTAGGTCCGTGTTATGGTCCACCGAGCTGTAGAGCGTACTGTAAGAACCAGTGGATAGCTATCCTTGTTAAGAGTCATAGAGGACTTGGGCTGCAGTTGAGATACATGGTCAGAGACACAATGATTGGTCGAGCAGTGATAAGGTTCGGTTGTGTTAATCGTTTTAGTACGCAGAAGCTGCTGATGACGCCTCATAGCCCCACCCTCCCCACACAAGCCCTGCTCCTCCTCCGCGAATCACATCGCTTATATCGCTCCTTCCTACGTACTCGTGACCGAGATTTTTTTTTAAAAAAAAAAAAGACAAGACGATAGCGCGTAGTCGCTTAGTGTTGTGTAAATAACGCCTTCATTGTTCTGTGGAGCTGTAGATCGTATTACACGATCACCAATACTGGAGCGTGTGCTCAGGATGATGCTTGACAAACTACACTTGCTTGGCTACGAGGCAATGACAGTGGAACTCGGCAAACGTAGTGTAATTATCTGGGAATGTTTTCCCGACTTGGCTCGAACAAAAGTGAACTAATATTGTTATGAAAACTCTATACACAACAAAAACAAGTGGTTCAAATGGCTTTGAGCACTATGTGACTTAACATCTGAGGTCATCAGTCCCCTAGAACTTAGAACTACTTAAACCTAACTAACCTAAGGACATCACACACATCCATGCCCGAAACAGGATTCGAACCTGCGACCGTAGCGGTCGCGCGGTTCCAGACTGACGCGCCTAGAACCGCTCGGCCACACAGGCCGGCTATACACAACAGCATGCTTCCCACAAGTAGGCAAACATTTGAAATTGGAACTTGTTAAGAATATTACACTGCTGTTATCCACAAGCCTATTGAAAGCCCCAACATCAACTCCACTAAAATGTAAATGTCCTGTGACTAGGGCCTCCCGTCGAGTAGACCGTTCGCCTGGTCTTTAGCTTTGACGCCACTTCGGCGACTTGCGCGTCGATGGGGATGAAATGATGATGATGAGGACAACACAACAACCAGCCCTGAGCGGAGAAAATCTCCGTCCCAGCCGGGAATCGAACCCGGGCCTTAAGGATTGACATTCTGTCGAGCTAACCACTTTTTTTCCCTTCATTTTGTTCGTTGTTGATCGTGGTGTTTGATCGTTGCGGACGTCACGTGACATCCGTTCAAGTTCGTTTGCTGATCTTTCCACTCAGCTTTTTTTATCACAGAGGCCAACCAGCTCTCTGACCGAACACGCTGAGCTACCGTGCCGGCAACCACTCAGCTACCGGGGGCGGACATGAACCCCACTGAAGTTACTGAGATGACCTAAAGCGCCAGAACAGTCCACATAAAAAGTTCACAACAGCTATTCGCCGTTCTTATTGAGCAATGAATATAGATTCCAACTTCACTCTCTCATAAATTAATGAAACGTTTTCCCTAAAGATGAAACGTTATAACCTGAACAAAAGGAGCCTTGAATTATTTACAGGGTGTTTCAAAAATGACCGGTATATTTGAAACGGCAATACAAACTAAACGAGCAGCGATAGAAATACACCGTTTGTTGCAATATGCTTGGGACAACAGTACATTTTCAGGCAGACAAACTTTCGAAATTACAGTAGTTACAATTTTCAACAACAGATGGCGCTGCGGTCTGGGAAACTCTATAGTACGATATTTTCCACTTATCCACCATGCGTAGCAATAATATGGCGTAGTTTCTGAATGAAATTACCCGAAACCTTTGACAACGTGTCTGGCGGAATGGCTTCACATGCAGATGAGATGTACTGCTTCAGCTGTTCAATTGTTTCTGGATTCTGGCGGTACGCCTGGTCTTTCAAGTGTCCCCACAGAAAGAAGTCACAGGGGTTCATGTCTGGCGAATAGGGAGGCCAATCCACGCCGCCTCCTGTATGTTTCGGATAGCCCAAAGCAATCACACGATCATCGAAATATTCATTCAGGAAATTAAAGACGTCGGCCGTGCGATGTGGCCGGGCACCATCTTGCATAAACCACGAGGTGTTCGCAGTGTCGTCTAAGGCAGTTTGTACCGCCACAAATTCACGAAGAATGTCCAGATAGCGTGATGCAGTAATCGTTTCGGATCTGAAAAATGGGCCAATGATTCCTTTGGAAGAAATGGCGGCCCAGACCAGTACTTTTTGAGGATGCAGGGACGATGGGACTGCAACATGGGGCTTTTCGGTTCCCCATATGCGCCAGTTCTGTTTATTGACGAAGCCGTCCAGGTAAAAATAAGCTTCGTCAGTAAACCAAATGCTGCCCACATGCATATCGCCGTCATCAATCCTGTGCACTATATCGTTAGCGAATGTCTCTCGTGCAGCAATGGTAGCGGCGCTGAGGGGTTGCCGCGTTTGAATTTTGTATGGATAGAGGTGTAAACTCTGGCGCATGAGACGATACGTGGACGTTGGCGTCATTTGGACCGCAGCTGCAACACGGCGAACGGAAACCCGAGGCCGCTGTTGGATCACCTGCTGCACTAGCTGCGCGTTGCCCTCTGTGGTTGCCGTACGCGGTCGCCCTACCTTTCCAGCACGTTCATCCGTCACGTTCCCAGTCCGTTGAAATTTTTCAAACAGATCCTTTATTGTATCGCTTTTCGGTCCTTTGGTTACATTAAACCTCCGTTGAAAACTTCGTCTTGTTGCAACAACACTGTGTTCTAGGCGGTGGAATTCCAACACCAGAAAAATCCTCTGTTCTAAGGAATAAACCATGTTGTCCACAGCACACTTGCACGTTGTGAACAGCACACGCTTACAGCAGAAAGACGACGTACAGAATGGCGCACCCACAGACTGCGTTGTCGTCTATATCTTTCACATCACTTGCAGCGCTATCTGTTGTTGAAAATTGTAACTACTGTAATTTCGAAAGTTTGTCCGCCTGAAAATGTACTGTTGTCCCAAGCATATTGCAACAAACGGTGTATTTCTATCGCTGCTCGTTTAGTTTTTATTGCCGTTTCAAATATACCGGTCATTTTTTAAACACCCTGTAAGTTAGATGGTTGGCGTCTTTGGGGCATTTAACAGTGGGCACTGGATGTTCGGAAACTTTCAGCCACATGTTATATCTTCAGCGCATTGAAAGCACTAGCATTTATAAACCAGTTTTCCGTGTGTAGCAAAATTTCGATTTTCAGGATACACGCATACACTGAGGTGACCAAGTCATGGGATATCGATATGCACGTATATAGACGGCAGTCGTATCGCGTACGCAAGGTATAAAAACGCAGTGCATAGGCGGAGCTGTTGTTTGTACTCAGGTGATTCACCTGAAAAGTTTTCCGACGTGATTATGGTTGCATGACGGGAATTAACATATTTTGAACGCGGAATGGTAGTTGGAGCTAGACGCATGGGACATTCCGTTTTGGAAATCATTAAGGAATTCAATATTCCGCGATCCACGGTGTCAAGAGTGTGCAGAGAATACCAAATTTAAGGCATTATCTCGCTCCAAAGACAAAGTAGTGGCCGACGGCCGTCACTTAAGGACCGAGGGCAGTGGCGTTTGTGTAGAGTTGTCAGTGCTGACGGACAAGCAACACTGCGTGAAATAACCGCAGAAATCAATGTGGGACGTACGAATAACGTATCCGTTAGGAATGTGCGATGAAATTGGGCGTTAACGGGCTATTACAGCAGGCGACAGTTGAGAGTACCTTTCCAACATCACGACATCGCCTGCGGCGCCTCGCCTGGGCTCGTGACCATGTCGGTTGGCCCCTAGACGACTGGAAAACCGCGACCTGGTCAGATGAGTCCCGATTTCAGCTGGTGAGAGCTGATGGTAGGGTTCGAGTATAGTGCAGACTCCACGAAACCACGGACTGAAGCTCCATAATGATGTGGGCTGTGTTTATATGGAATTGACTGGAAATGGTTCGGACCACAATTGTTCGCGACTGGTTTAAAGAACATTCTGGACAATTCGAGCCAATGGGTTGGCCACCCAGATCGCCTGACATGAATCCCATCGAACATTTATGGGCATAATCGAGAGGTCAGTCCGTGCGCGCCGGCTGCTGTAGTGGGCTGGCTCTTCATTACACACGAAGACGTGTTCTTAACCATAGAAAAAGTGAAATTTCGGTAAGCAAGTAGCTTGCGTTCAGGTACAGACATCGCCTACAGTTCTTCTTCTTCTTCCTTTTACCGTTAGTTCTAAAAGTTGGCTGTTATATGAGCTCAGTTAATGTTTGCCGAAGTTAACATATATAGTAAGCCAAATCTCTGCTATATTGAAAGACGTTTTAGTAACCTTATTTTCTTGTGCTCTAAGCTTATTTCGGCTCCATGTTAACCGGCCGCTGTGGCCGAGAGGTTCTAGTCGCTTCAGTCCGGAACCGCGTTGCTGCTACGGTCGCAGGTTCTAATCCTGCTTCGGGCATGGATATGTGTGATGTCCTTAGGTTAGTTAGGTTTAATTAGGTCTAAGTCTAGGGACTGATGACAGATGTTAAGTCCCACAGTGCTCAGAGCCATTTGAACCATCAGTTCGTGCACAGCCTCCTGCATCGACAATACTTTCGCAGTTATGGAGGGCTATAGAGGCAGTATTGCTCAGTATTTCTGCAGGGGACTTCAAACGACCTGTTGAATCCATGCCACGTCGAGTTGCTGCACTACGCCAGGCAAAATATCCTATGTTTTTGTCACCTCATTATATAAGGGGCAGTCAAATGAAAACGATATAAATGGGAAAAGGTAAGGCAACTTTTTATTATTTCAAAAGTAATCGCCGTAACTGCCAGTACATATATCCCACTGTAAGACAAGATGGTTAATGCCTTCATGGAAAAATGTTTACGGTTGCCTACGGAACCGTGATTGTACCCACGCGTGCACTTCCTTGTCGATAGCAAATCAACGGACATGAATGTCTTTCTTCAGGGCTACAATAATATGGAAATCACATGGGGAGAGATCATAACTGTGTGGAGGATTTGTGCGGTCTTCCCAGCCGTAGTCGAAACAATCTTGGCAACATGTGGACGGGCATTATCGCAACAAGATTGTACCATCCGCCAACATTCCTGGGCGTTTGGACCTGATGGTGCGCTTCATTCTTTGCCAGTTGTCCACGTAATGCAGTGCGTTAATTGTTGCGCCGTGTTCCAGGAAGTCAATGAGCAACGGGTTGGCTGACAGCTTCATTCAGTGGCAGGATAATCCCCGTTCACGTGTCGCCAAGGTTGTTTCGACTACGCTGCAGAAGTTTCGCTGGGGAGCCCTTACACAGCCTCCATACAATCCCAATCTCTCCCGATGCAATTTAAATTTTTTTGGAGACCAGGAGAAAGACATTCGTGTCTATCTGCTTCAGACGAAGAGTTGCACGTATGGACACAATCTTGGGTCCGTAGGCTACCGCAAATATTTTTCTATGAAGGCATTGACCATCTTTTCTCACAATGGGGTAAATGCATTAACAGTTATGGCGAGTAATTTTGAAATAATGTACAGTTTACTTACTTTTTTGATCTGTCTCGCTTTCATTTGACTGCCTCTTACATACTTTAACGACGCCTTCTTTTCGTCTAAGCTTATTGCAACTGTAATTGGAATTTAACTATAGCATTTTTTATTGTTTTATACGTTTGGTGGCTTCCGTGGCTGAATGCTAAATCTCGAGCACGTCTCCTGTAAACAGATCATCACAGTACTCCTCCCTCGTCAGCTCCATGGGTTACTGCGTTGTTAGCGTCATCCTTATAGTACTTTGATCCAAATTATCAGTAACTGTGGTCTTCATTGCGGCATTTTCACGGACTACTTGCATGAAGCGTGATATACAAGATACTAAAATAGATAATTTACCACATTACAGGATTAGTTGCGGAAGTGAAAAACTAAACTACTTTCGCGCGTCAAAAATCTCATAGACTTATAGATTACGATACTGTTTTACAGATGTTTTGAAATTGCATTCCGCGTACACGAATACACAAATGATATCTGTATATTAATGAATGTCTAACACGCTCACAAAGGTAAGAAATTCCATTTACAATCATTGCACGTGAGAGGAAATCGACAGAGACGGTGACAATCACGTTTGTGGATACTTTGCAGTGAATTTTTGGTAACGACAGGTAGCGAGGAGAAAAGTGGTTCAAATGGCTCTGAGCACTATGCGACTTAACTTCTGAGGTCATCAGTCGCCTAGAACTTAGAACTACTTAAACCTAACTAACCTAAGGACATCACACACATCCATGCCCGAGGCAGGATTCGAACCTGCGACCGTAGCGGTCACGCGGTTCCAGACTGAAGCGCCTTTAACCGCACGGCCACAACGGCCGGCTAGCGAGGAGAAATATAAAACCGCAAAACCACAATTAATTCAGTATTCAGTCAGTCAAAGCAAAAATGGGTAGTGGTTATAGGGCGGCCAATGACACATCACAGTCTTTTGTACGTCGTTTTAGAACAACTTTCAAAAGAAATTACGGCTCAAAGGAATACCGGGTGATCAAAAAGTCAGTATAAATTTGAAAACTTAATAAACCACGGAATAATGTAGATAGAGGGGTAAAAGTTGACACACATGCTTGGAATTACATGGGGTTTTATTAGAACAAAAAAAAAACAAAGTTCACAAAATGTCCGACAGATGACGCTGGACAGCAAAACTGCTACCGTGACGGGTGAGAGGTACGCCGGTATGTTACAGAATCGCATCATCCCCAGCCTGGCTGATAAACACCTGCTGGAACGTACGATGTTTATGCAAGATGGCGCTCCACCCCATATTGTTAGACGCGTGAAAGATCTCTTGCGCGCGTCGTTTGGTGATGATCGTGTACTCAGCAGCCACTTTCGTCATGCTTGGCCTCCCAGGTCCCCAGACCTCAGTCCGTGGGATTATTGGCTTTGGGGTTACCTGAAGTCGCAAGTGTATCGTGATCGACCGACATCTCTAGGTATGCTGAAAGACAACATCCGACGCCAATGCCTCACCATAACTCCGGATATGCTTTACAGTGCTGTTCACAACATTATTCCTCGACTACAGCTGTAGTTGAGGAATGATGATGGACATATTGAGCATTTCCTGTAAAAAACATCATCTTTGCTTTGTCTTACCTTGGTATGCTAATTATTGCTATTCTGATCAGATGAAGCGCCATCTGTCGGACGTTGTTTGAACTTTTGTATTTGGTTCTAATAAAACCCCCATGTCATACCAAGCATGTGTGTCAATTTGTACCTCTCTATCTACATTATTCCGTGATTTATTCAGTTTTCAAATTTATACT
The DNA here is from genome assembly GCF_023898315.1 of Schistocerca nitens. Taxonomy (NCBI): domain Eukaryota; kingdom Metazoa; phylum Arthropoda; class Insecta; order Orthoptera; family Acrididae; genus Schistocerca; species Schistocerca nitens. The sequence goes on along the minus strand of NC_064616.1, from coordinate 637,708,464 downwards.
GAATTTTTGATCACCCGGTACGTCATTTACATAGCATTTGTGAGAAAATTCAAGAAGTACATTTGCTATGCAAATGATTTAAGAACTATAATAGAAACAAACTCAACTCTGACAACGTCGTAATTTACTCGATAAAAAATTGAAGTGCGCATTCACGATTATCAGCATTTCCCTTACTACTATGATTGTGAAAACAGGTCTAGACACTAGGGTGGTATGAGTGTGTAATTTGGGGGAGAGGGACAGGGAGAGTGATTGTTTTCTTTCTGCATACGTTTAGAAAAATCAGTCTTTCTGTAATTTTTTCTTTGCAAATGTATTTCTCTTTCTGTCTTCTCTTAGTCAGCTTCTGTGTTTGCCAATTCCACATGTCGACCCACGAACATTGTCAGATTTATTGTTGGAGTGGGTATGGTTAGGCTGTGAATGTGCCCCTGTACATGGCTGGAATACTTTCTGCAACCGGCCGAACTGCAAACCCCAGACACGGGGCAAAGTCCTCAGGCAGGCAACTGATAAGCGTCCTGTCTTAAATACTGCTCGAAATTTTCTGTTATCGCTTGCCGCTTTCGATGCTCTTGGTTTTCATGCTATTTTATTTTACGAAAATATATGGAGAAATTGGCAAATTGAAACTTTATGGAAGATTAAAACTGTGTACCGGACTGGACTTGAACCCGGAATCTTTGACCTTCGCAGACAGCCGTTCTACGCTCTGAGCTATACAGCTTTATCAACAGCTTCATCGGTTGACATCTCAAGACTGCACTTCAATTTATTTTGGACAGAGTACCACAAATTTCAATATTAGGCACACAGAACGGCACGAAAAGTGACAGCTTACGGATAGACGAACAGACGTCAACACCGACATAAAAATTCTCAAATGCAGCGATAGCCTCCAGAGAAACTAATATCTGAGGAAAACTGTCAAATACAGAAAATCATAGTTGACAGAAAAGAAGTAATAAACGAATAGACAGCTCTCTGCAACGCAATTCTGTTGTCTGACCTCAGTGAACAGTAAGACGACTCAAACGCATAAACGCACATAAACACTCGAAAACAAGCACACACGCACGCATGCGTACGCATGCATGCATACGCATACGCGCGCTAGCGCTCGCTCGCACGCACGCACGCACGCACGCACACACACACACACGCACACAGAATGTCAGTGCCAGATACACCTCTCAAAAGCCAATACCAAAATAAGATTCAAAACTTCTTCCCATAACATATTCAGTTGTTTGCCATCTTTTTTTTTAGCTTATAAACGGTGATAGTGCAAGTTTGACAACCAGTTTCCCAGCTTTCCATGCGGATATCAGTCAATGGACGCTTAGCTAACATCTTCCTTAATCACAGTGACAAAATATTTGAAACCGTAGTAAGACCTAAACGATGCAGGATAATATATTGGTATCGCTATGTAGATGCATCCAACAGTGAAATAAACACAGTCTATCCAAAAATAAAATGCACCATGGAAATAAAAAACGGCGAAAAGCAGAATTTCCTTGAGCTCACAATACACAGACCCAACGACAAACATCAGTTTGCCTCATTCACCACTATCACAGCCATAAACAAAAACTCAAATCATTCTGTTACACACAAAGAAGCCAGTTTCCAATACATGCTGGACAGACGGTAGAAACTCCACTCAATGAAGGCAACTACAAAAACCAACTACTATAGATAATCAGACAAATAGCGGTGGAAAATGGATATGACACAAACATTATAGACAAAATGAATCAAATTTAAAACAAAAATGAAGAGCACACCTTGCACACAAAAACAAATAAAGCACCACCAACAGGCAAATGCACACACACACACACACACACACACACACACACACACACACATCAACGGAAAGAACCTACAACAAGAAGAAAAAGGTACACTCTCAAAAAACAAAGCAGCTCACAGGATAGGCAACGTATAAAACAAGGGCTAAAAATAACGTACAAAACAGATAACTCAATACAGAAAAAAGTAAGGACACCAATATAGACAAACACAACACATCTGGCATTCATCAACTGATATGTCAAGAGTGTAACATTGGACAAACAGTGTTAACATTGGACAAACAAGCAGAAATTTCAGTATCAGCTATACAGAACACAGAAGAGCATTAAAACGTAACAGCCACTACTCCAAATTTTTAGAACGCCTTGTGGATATGGACCACATACCAACAGACATCAACACTAAAAATTCTCAACTGCAGCAACATCCCGCCATAGAAACTAATAATTCGGGAAAAATACCAAGTAAAGGAAGCCATAGTTGAAGTACAAGAAATAATAAACGAATACACAGCTCTATGTAACGGAACTCTGCTCTCTGACCTCAAGGAACTTAACAAGAAAACAAGATTCAGCTGTACACCATCTTGTTTTCTTAGACTGTAAACAGTGGCACAGTGTAAGTTTAAAAGTGAAGTTCAGTAGTGAAGATAATGAGGAAACCTGAACAAGTAAGTGGAAACTAATCGCGTATTACATACAGAGACACAAACTCACGCACACAGACACACAATCTTTCACACATGATAAAACACAGTAATGTTAACCATAACAGTCTAACATTCTCAGTTGTGAATTTTCTATGTAAATAACTTTCTACATAAAGTTCTCTACGGTTGAAGATGCAAAATATGAAATAAATACAGCTATAACGCAAAATACAGAAAGCCACAAAAACCCACAGCATGTTTTAAGAAGACAGATAAAAAACTTTGCTTTCAAATTTGTGAGTACCTTTCTTAAAACCGATACCCTATACGTACACATAGTAAATAGCATTTATTCTGTTTTTTAATAGAAAGAAACAAAACCTCACTGACTGTACTGTAGCTGCCGGCCGCTGTGACCGCGCGGTTCTAGACACTTCAGTCCGCGACTACGCTGCTGCTACGGTCGCTGGTTCGAATCCTGCCTCCGGCATGGATGTGTGTGATGTCCTTAGGTTAGTTAGGTTTAAGTAGTTATAAGTCTACTGGGCTAATGACCTCAGATGTTAAGTCCCATACTGCTTAGAGCCATTTGAACCATTTGTACTGTAGATTCAGCGGAACATGTCTTGGTAAAAAGAACAAAAAATTGTTTGTCCACGACGGAACCTACCCAGACACAAGTTATACAACCACGACTTACAACCTGTCCCCACAGCTTTATTTTCGCAAGTACCCGTCGGGGTCGTTAGTCCTGCCTGGACAGCTCAGTCGGTAGAGCATTTGCCAACGAAAAGCAAAGGTTCCGGATTCCAGTCCCGATCTCGCACACAGTTTTATCAGGTAGTTTCAGATCAGCTCACGCTCTGCTGCAGGGTAAAAATTCATAGTGGCAATCGTTAAAAAAAAAAAATGGTTCAAATGGCTCTGAGCACTATGGGACTCAACTGCTGAGGTCATTAGTCCCCTAGAGCTCAGAACTAGTTAAACCTAACTAACCTAAGGACATCACACACATCCATGCCCGAGGCAGGATTCGAACCTGCGACCGTAGCGATCTCGCGGTTCCAGACTGCAGCGCCTAGAACCGCACGGCCACTTCGGCCGGCTGCAATCGTTAAACTTATATATGTAAATACATAAACGCTTTTACATTCATTTCTCAGTGAACCGGACGTATCATAGATGCTTATCTTGTCAGTTTGCAGAAGTCTTAGCTCAAATGAATCTCACGAGCTCACAGAGCTGGAAAAAAGATGCTGCTTCGCATTCGTTGAGAAACCTCCCTTAGTCCTGGTGCCTGAGGGCAATCCATTGTACTTACACAGTTGTAGTTCTGTGCGACAGAATGCTGAAGGCGGCGTGGACGCGGGCGACATAGCAAGGCGTGCGGTGTGGCGCCACCAGCATCGTGGCTCAACAGGTGTCGTTTGCCAAGTAGCGACGCCCCGTGTGAACGCAACCGCCCAGCGTGGCCACACAAGATACGCTTCGTTCGGCGCCAGCCAACGGCCGACAGCTGGAACTGTCCACACGTAAATCGTATCTCGCGCCTACCGAATAACGTGCCTCACGACCAGTGCAGAAATCAACCTTCAACTGTGGGTTCTTGGTGAAATATTGTAAATTAACTGAACACTGTTTTCTGCCTTATTTCACAAGTTTTATTATGGTTACTGCACAACCTAGGTTTCGGGTTATGAGCCCATTTTCAATTACATTACTGATTCCAAGGGTGATAAAGCGAAGATAAACATGATGGTAACGCAAATATAAATATCTCAAATTCTTAATGCATCGATCCTTCTCTTAATGTAAAAATACTTCAATGACAAAATGGTTCAAATGGCTCTGAGCACTATGGGACTTAACTTTTGAGGTCATCAGTCCCCTAGGACTTAGAACTACTTAAACCTAACTAACCTAAGGACATCACACACATCCATGCCCGAGGCAGGATTCGAACCTGCGACCGTAGCGGTCGCGCGGGCTTCAATGACAATTTCTTAGACAAATTACATATGGAACTACACAAATCAGCAATTACACAAACGTGACGAAACATACCTAGGAATAAAGTAATGCATGAGCCTAGAACTTTTTATCTACTCGTTGACTGAGGCTCAAAGTTTTACTTCTATCTAGGAGTTGTGATATCATCTAAAAGAGGTGAATTATTGAATCTGGTTTGCTCATTTAATAATAGGTGTGGGGATATACAATCTGTTTTTTAATTTCTAGAATTTCTACCTGGCTGAGTTTTTCCCCCTTTTCTCCTGTGCGTAAGACTTCTACATCTATTATGTATTTATGGTTTTTGTTAATGCAATGTTCTGCAAAGTCGGAATAAGGCTTCTTCAATCTGCACCTTCTATGATGTTCTTTAAGCCTGGAGCAGATTGCCCTCCCAGTCTGTCCAATGTAGCAAGATTGACACTCCCGGCATATGATCTTATATAAACTCTATTTTTTTGTGTTGGCTGGTTGTTTGTCTTGTCTCAGACAACAGCCTGCTGAGACAAGTATCACAGATGCGAGTGAATTTTAAACAAGTCAATACATCATCTTGGTAGCGAAGGTATGAATACCTTGATAGCCCTACTGATTGAAAGAGAATCGCGTACTATGATCAGCCAAAACTTTATGACCACTGCCCACCTCGACATTGGGTGCCGCCTGGTGGCGTTGCGGACACGTGACGCGGTAACAAAAGTATGTAAACGGAGCAGGCACAGACGGGGGTCACCATAGCGAAGATACTGGCTGCAAATGGGAAAATCCATTGAGATAAGCGACTTTTACAAAGGGCAGATTATTATTAAGCAGAGTCTGTGAACGAATATCTCGAAAACGGCAAAGCTGGTCGAATGTTCACGTGCTAGTGTTGTCAGTATCTGCGGAAAGACGTAGTAGTCCAGTGAAACAACCACTTGGCGCCAAATGATTGAACGTCCACGACTCTTCACATAATGTGGGGTTCAGAGGCTTGTCTACTCCCTAAAGTAGGATAGATGGTGATCCGTGCCATCTCTGCCGAACGAGCACAACGCTGGTTCACGCACAAGTGTTTCGGAGCACACCGTTCATCGTACATTGTTGAACATGGAGCTCTGCAGCAGACCAACCCTGTGTGTTCACATGCTGATCCAACGACACATTCAATTACGATTACAATGGGCACAGGATCATCGGGATTAGACAGGCGATCAATGGAAACGTGTGGGCTCTTCGTGTGAATCATATTTTTGCTACACTAGGTCGATGATCGTCTCCAGAAACGTCGTCATCGTGGTGAACGGCGGCTCGAAACTTGCAGCGCGGCACTGACGCAGGCCGGTGGGAGCAGTATTATGCGATGGGAGACATTCTCCTGCGTCTGCATGAGGCCCGTGGTAGTAATCGAAGGCACGCTGACAGCCGCCAACCACCTGCATCTCTTAATGCTTGATGTCTTTCCCGACGGCGATGCCATCTTTCAGCAGTATAATTGTCCGTGTCTCGGAGCCAGAACCGTGCTGCAGTGATTTAAGGAGCATTATAGTGAACTCACGTTGATGTCTCGGCGACCAAATTCGCGCCGGCCTGAGTGGAAGAACGGTTCTAGGCGCTACAGTCTGGAACCGCGCGACCGCTACGGCCGCAGGTTCGAATCCTGCCTCGGGCATGGATGTGTGTGATGTCCTTATGTTAGTTAGGTTTAAGAAGTTCTAAGTTCTATGGGACTGATGACCTCAGATGTTGAGTCCCATAGGGCTTAGAGCCATTTGAACCATTCGTAAAGGAACTTAACGGAGCCTCATGGAACCAACAGTTCAAAAATGGTTCAAATGGCTCTGAGCACTATGGGACTTAACTGCTGTGGTCATCAGTCCCCTAGAACTTAGAACTACTTAAACCTAAGGACATCACACACATCCATGCCCGCGGCAGGATTCGAACCTGCGACCGTAGCAGCAGCGCGGTTCCGGACTGAAGCGCCTAGAACCGCTCGGCCACAGCGGCCGGCGAACCAACAGTCTTCAGTAGCTGTAAGGCGGAGGCAGATCGCAATCAGTAATAGCTTTAGCGTGCTCCACCTGTTTACTCTTTAACGTATCCCAAGTAAACAGATTTTTTGGGGTTGTCGCCATTAAGAAGAAACAAGAACGGCAGACAATTAGTACTAACTCAATTCATGCTCTGCAGCTTCAGCAAATCTTAGTTATATTGTATTTTATCTTATGACTCATACTTCGCAATTTTCGTCGACAGAAATCTCTAGAATGTGGCTGCAGTCAACGTTTGTTATATTACTACGTTTTAGTTCGCTTTGGACAATGTTTGTATGATATTTCTGCGGAGCTCAGTTGCCGTTGAGTCTGCTACTGTTGCCTTGTGATGTCACTCGGTAACTACTCACCTAGAATGGTTGCCGGTATGTGAAGGATCAAGGATATTGAATAAATGATACACGACATAGTATTAATAATACATTGTATACTTCTGGCAACACATGCTGAAATTTAAGGCTATGTAGCTAAGAGCACAATTAAGAATTACACACAGTCTGACAATAACTAGATAAACATATTTTAATTTTTGCGAGAACAACAATTATCGGATACAGTGCTGATAAGCTGCTGGATGCTTCTCTTCGTTAATTAGTCTGGTGCTATCACGCCGCCGCTCCAGACAGCAATCTTAATTACCTGGCTAAGACATTCCCATCGTTCGTTTTGCTCCCGGCTATTGCTATTGAAATGAGGCATTTCGCGGCTCAGTTGGAATTTTGCGTAGTTTCACTGTGTGCCATCTATTTAGACACGTTTTTCTGCGGTTTTCAGGCAGACCATTCTGATCCCTTTTATTTTTCTAGAAACAAGACTCATGCCGGCTTCTGTTTGATGTCACCAAGCGCCGTTTGCTCTGGTACACTGATGAGGCAGAACATTACGATCACATCGCTGTGGGATTGCACTGGCGCGTGTGCTCGTGTCGCAAATGGCATAGCATTGGAACTTTGTAGTAAGTCCGAAGTCATCTGAGTGTAATACTTCTTAGAGTCACGCACGTGCTCCTCCTGTAGTTATAGACTCAACTTACTTGAAATCATACAGATAGTGTTTCCCGCTCGAACGTATTGATTAAATACATGTTCATCAGACAGCATTTTTGAAAAAACTTTTTTGAGATAATTTTACCTCTTTTAACGATTTTCTCCCTCTAATAAAGACTATTTCCGTTATTGTCTGTGTGGAACTCGACCAGTGTTGCTTGAGGATATCATTTCTGAACTCGGTACAGGTCGACTGCGTAGCACACCTTTCCAAGGTCAAGGAAAATGAAAAGTCCTCTAAATGTAAGTGGTTTATCACGTATCCAATTTCGATGTTTATTCTAAGCCACTGGGAGAAGTGATTCAAATTGCCTTATGAAGGCTACTGTGTATAATTCGCCTGCATTTCCGAATTTGTGGAATCTGCATATACAAAGGAAACTCCCCTTCCATCGGTAGAGGACTTCGAAGTTGTTGCGGTCCTAATCATGTCGTCACCTTCCCTAAAAACTTTCACTTGAGCAGTACTACCATCCAATTTATCGCCCTTGATCCTTTGTAATACGGACAACTTTTTTTGTTAAGGTTTATAACACACTTTGTTTCCGATTCTGATATTTTACTCGCCACGACTATTCTTTCTTTTTCGTCATTTTGTAGGCAACTGCGCTTTCTAAACGTGCAACGTAGGCACTTACAGCGTCTTAATGCTCTATGCTGTTTTATCAAAAATTCACATGGCGTAACCAAGACAAAAAATGAAAACAGCAACCAACGAATGTTAATGCTACGTGTGAAAAACAAAAACGGCCGTTATCTGTTTCGAACCGATGGGTTCATCATCCTACAGCTGTTCACGTTTACAGATTCATTTAGCTTACGCTGAACGAAAGTATTTTGGGGTGGTAGAGCCATATAGTAAAACACCGTGTTATGTAAATGACTTCTTTCTTTTAATTTCAGCTGCCCATGAAATTCAATACCACAAACAACTTTCTGAGTAAGATATGAATTGAGTTCGTTTTGTATTAATTACATCGAAAATTGTGCGTCGTTTTATGTCACTGTTCATTGCTTTTAAAAAACATCGTATTTGGTGGAATGAAAAGCAAAACTCAACACTTCTCTGAACTAGGGAGAAACAGAATATTGCGCAGCACAACACACACACACACACACACACACACATACACATATCAGTTCCGAGTGGAAGAACTTATCACGATGATTACTATACAAAAGATAAATGCTTTCTTGGTAGTAGAGTGTACATGAATAACTGACTTTAAATGCCCAATTAAGGAATTTTCGGGTAATTTAATAATTAAATTTTTTACCTGCGGGGAGACCTTACAGGAGTTTGACAAAACTACGGAAAAACCGCGAAAACGCATGCTTGAGCATAAAATGAAGATGCGAGTCCGCCTCGGTAGCTGTGCGGTCAGTGCGGCAGATTGCGGATTGCTAAGGGAAGGGATCCATGTTCGATTCCCGTCCGAGTCGGAGATTTTCTCCGCTCGGGGACTGGGTGTTGTGTTGTCCTTACTTTCGTATTGTCATAACTGACATTGCCACTGAGATGGCTGAATAGGGATGCCCCGAAAGCCAATAAATTGAAACAAACAAAAAAAAAGTAGATGCTAGCCAAACTTGCAGTTACTGTTACTGACCACGAACGGAATCTGTTCTATGTCCTTAATACGTTGCAAGTGCGAGTCGTGGTCACAGCAGTATTCTGTGTTGTTGTTAGTGCATTATGTGGGCAAATTGTTGGTGCTCGTATCTTGGGTGCTGCCGTAACATACATAGCTGCAGTCTTTGGTGCTTCAAGAGGCACCGTTTCTAAGTTTTACGCCGTATACAGGGAAAGCGAAAAAATATCCGCTAAATCACAACGCGGTTGGAAGTGTGTGGTGACTGATGGTGACGGACGGTTATTGAAGAGCACTGTGACGAAAAATAAGAGGATGACAACTGCAAAAGTCACTGTAGAACTGAATGTCACAATCGCGAACCCTCTCAGCACCAAATCAACACTAAGAGAGATGCATAAGCTGGGAATTAAAGGGCGAGCTGGAAAACCACTCATTACTGGTGCAAATGTCCATAACAAGAAAACTTTGTGCTGAAGCCATAAAACCAGTAAATGAAATGAAAGTATGGCATCGTTGGCCGTGAGGCCCCATCCGGGGAAATTCAGCCGCCAAGTGCCAGTCTTATTTCAGTCGACGCCACGTTGGGCGACTTTCGCGCCTGTGATGTGGATGAAATGATGATGAGGACAACACAACGCCCAGTCCCGAGCGGAGAAAATCTTTAACCCAACTGGGAATCGAACCAGGGCCCCCTTGCATAGGAGGCGAGAACGTTACCACCCAGCTAAGCAGGCGGACCATAAAATTAGTACTACGGAGCTATGGAAGAAAGTAATTTAGCAGTATGAGTCTTGTTTCATACTCCTGGCCAAGTTTACGTTCAAAGAGTGAAACACGGTGGGGTTTCGGTGATGATTTGGGCAGCCATATCGTGGCATTCCATGGGCCCCGTGGTTACTCTGCAATGTCGCATTACTGCCAAGGGTTATGTGACTATTTAGGCTGATCAGGTCCATCCTGTGGTACAATGTTTGTTCCCCAATGGTGATACTGTGTGCCAAGCTTGCATCGTCCAGGACTGGTTTTGTGAGCACGAGGATGAACTGTCACGTCTGCCCTGGCCACCACAGTGACCAGATCCGAAAATTACTGAGCCTTTGTGGTCTACTTTGGAGAGAAGGGCGTGTGAGCGCTGTCCACCTTCACTATCTTTACCTGAACTTGCCACTATTTCGCAGGAAAAATGGTATGCAATTCCCTTGAAAACCATACATTTATCCATTCTGGGACGATTGGAAGTTGTCATGAATTTCAGCGGTTTTCCTCCACCATAGTAGACATGGTAATGTGTAGCTTTCTTGAAGTTTTCATACTTTTGCCCACTTCCTCGTCCTCACCACTCCCCCCCCCCCCCTGTAGTTTTTTGTTGCAAATCGGTCTGCCACTTCCGTTTTATCGTTGTAGCTGCTGTCGTTGGAGTCCACGGCGCGGTGGTACTAGCTTACATTAACAGCACTTGCTATTACTGTCGTATAACCAGCGTTAGCTGCTATCTGCATTTGCTATCGCTGATGCTGACATCGTCTGATGCCTACGACCGCTACGTTTTCGTAGACATTATGTCCGTTGCTACTGCGTATCGTATGTGGTGCTTACACAGTACTTAACCTAAATTATCCTAAGGACAAACACACACACCCATGCCGGAGGGAGGACTCGAACCTCCGCCGGGACTAGCCGCGCAGGCCATGACTGCAGCGCCTGAGACCGCTCGGCTAATCCCGCGCGGCGTGCTATCTTCCTTCTTCTCCTTTTGTCATCAGTCCGTAGCTGTCGACACAGTTCTTGTTGTTGGCCTTCCAATCATTGTTGTCTCGTGTATCAAGCTTTGAAAATGGTATTAATACTACGGAGCTTGGTTGCGATTGATTCTACTACTCTGCTCCGTATCTTGGTCGGTGATTGCTCACTAGAAATGTACGTGGATAAGAGAGCCATGATACTGTACTAATTATACAACATCATGCAATTTTGAAGATTCCAGTTTTGGGTTGGTTAATGTGATGATTCACAGCTCCACTTCTGTTAGGTCACTATTATATGCCAACCTAACTGCGACTAAGTCTCGGTCTCAGATATTTCTGTCGACATAGCATAAAAGCTGACACACTCCACTGCATGCGCTAGGAGTATATGGGTAAAATAGAGGGGGATGGCACTACATAATTATGCTGTAAGTTGCTTCGAAGCCGGTGCCGCCATGTTACATCCCCCAAAACAGTAGCAGACTATTGCGTACAGATGCCTCTTCTTCTTAATTTCTGTCGTGTGCAAGCAACTGCTGTTTTAAATAGAAAATGTTATAGTGCATTCGCGAATAAATCCGCGTCAGGAAGGCATTTTCAGATGTTTTTCTGTTCTTAGATGCGTATTTGATCCAGTAATCGAGGCATTTCGCTCCATTAATGTGGCTTTCTTCTTGTTATACGTTTTGAATAACTAAGAAGAGAAGGATGTGATCCAAAAAGGCTGTTTTCGTAAGCGCGCATTTATTTAATACGGACTGACGATAATGTTGTTCATTCTACGTTTTCTTCTCGAACACGTTGAGAACATATCTTACTACGTGTAGTCCTTCTCACAGCTTTCATGCAGAGAGCTTTCCGACTTGGACTGACAGGAAATCTGAAGTCAAATGTCGGAAATAAAACCTCTATAGTAAAAGTAAAAAGCGTAACCGAAATTAATGCATATAACACAAAATATAGCTTGAACGAAATGTGATACCCTTACACTTTAGACTGTAATCAGGATGATTAGTACACCCGTATATGGCGGATTTTTTGATCGAAACACTTCCAGCAGATGCTAATGTTTGAGGCAACTAACATGGCGTACGTAGGCTTGAAGTTTGTGCCTTCTTCACAACTCCCTTTATTATACCTTCATGGCTAGAAGCGCTCGTACCACGTCAAGTGGTGCCCTCAACTATGGCGCCTCGAAGTTATATAGGATGGAAGGTTACGGTTTAACGTTCCGTCGACATCATTAGAGATGGAGCACAAGCTCGGATTGTGTCGAGGATGGGGAAAGAAATCGACCGTGCCCTTTCAAAGGAACCATCCTGGAATTTACCTGGAGCGATTTAGGGAAATCACAGATAACTTAAATCTGGATGGTGTAATGTACTAAAATAAAAAATGAGTGGTGACTTACATAAAAAGGAACACACATTAATGCAATGGCTCAGCATAAAAAAAGAAATAACTAATGTAGGAATATTATTAACAGTGTAATATGTTGTTTAATTTAGCCCGACGTGTATAAGCACTCAGTAAACTAGCTCAGTTCTCAGGGTAGTTACGTAATCGTCATACATCGTGGTTTCGTCTCGATTCCCCAATATAAGATAACAAGAGCAGCATCTAGAAATGAAATCCTATAATGGAACTGGAATCCTGTGACCACACCTTTTCTGCCTAGGATGTTATCTCGTTATATAAAGAAAATCTGTAAGTCAAATTGTTAAATTATTAGTAGCTGCCTCCGGTCTCGTGGGATCTGAAATAAAGTTAATTGTCCTAACCGACGGCACGTCTCGTAGATGAGCTAAAAGAAAAATGTTAAAGATTTTTCTAAGATGGCGCCTAAAAATGAAAATTCTTTGTTAAGGCCCATATCTACTTAAGACAATAAAGGTATCAGATTTACAATAGACTGACCACATACACAAATTCTTTTGACAAAATAACCATTATATTTTTCGGGTTTTAAGTACAACTTACATCATCAGCTGGTACAGCAAGATGAGCTTTACACGAGAACGTCCTCTTAGGTCCAAATCCAAGCAGATAAGATAAGCAAATGACAAAGGATAAATATTTCATGCATAGAAGCGCAAGAGTCCATGGAATAACATGTCCATTGTAGTTCTATCTCTTCTCCTTTGGCGTACTTGTCGATTATTTATAAAATTTGCCGTAATATTTAGTTTACATTTTCTTTAACCCCAAGTCCACCGAGGAGAAACAGTACAATGGCCGGACAAGGGCTTGAGCCGTCGACCTCCCGAATGCGAGTCCAGTGTGATAACCACTGCGCCACCTCGCTAGGTGAAAATATATAGGGACCCGCATCGGCCGTACGAGAGCACTTACGTAGCAGCAATAGCTTCTACCAAATTTGCTACAAGTAGTGACAACCATACATTAGAAACAGACTTAAAACAACGAAAGATGATTGAAGGCAAACCACAGTGTTAAAAGTACTTCTTAGACCGGAAATTAAGCGTTTACTGTATTGCAGCCAGCGACAACCATGCAAGAACATTTTGTATCATCAAGCAGTTTTTGACGTCGCCTGAACCGGTCGAGGGAACCTACAGTTGCCAGTGGACTTAGATTCGCACCGGATTACTACGCTGAAGGACTCTGGTATAAAGTACGGCGAGCTTTCTTTGGGTTCTTGGACATTCTGATTAAAATATCTTGTTCAGTTTTGGGCTCTAATGGACTATGATTCGGCACGGGCAGGTTACGAACTATTTCACTTGTTGTACTATGACCGTGGAGAATAAATCAGTGTATTCGACGATTTCACTGTTGAATACGTCAGTCGCACCTTTGATAATTATTGTCAGCTGTTGTTTCGAATGTGCCAAACTCGTACGTATTTCCGCAACTCACCTTCACTATCGGCGATCACTCTGTCATCAAAGTTCGAGAGAGAATACTTCTACTTTCACCTTCCTCGTCTGCCCCCCCCCCCTCCTCTTCTGTGGAGCCCCTCAAATTCTGCGGAATCCGCTAGCTAATCTTTTGTATTCTGTCATTTGTCCCTCCGTCTATCAAGTAATGGTACCTTCCGGCAGCAAGCCGCGTTCCATAACCCTAATTCTAAAGCTGCATAGATACAGATTTTTTTGAAATAAGTACAGAATTTGGGGTAGATGATATATCGGGACTAAATTTGGGACTAAATTATCATTTTAGGTAAAGGAAATCTGGGTGTGTAACTCACAGTTACGGTGCTGAGCGACGCCGAAGTACAGTCGGTCATCGTAATGTTGATTATAAACCATTTCATATATGGCCACATTAACTGTGCTTTTATTTCCATTAATTATTTGAATTGCTTGTTTTGATTCCGTTGTAGTGTATCTTTTAATAAATGCTCAAAGTATGGGCCACTGACTTGTTACTAGTTAAAGCAGTCAAATCGTCGTCCTGTGAATGTTGATAAATTTTCCACGTGCCTGATTTTGTTCTTTTCCGACAGTGTCAGCAATTATAGACACGGTGGTTTCCTTGTATCCCAGTGATAAAAATCAAGTGGTTTAAGGTCTTGAAGGACAGTTAATAGGTCCAGTAAAAAAATGGCTCTGAGCACTATGGGACTTAACATCAATGATCATCAGTCCCCTAGAACTTAGAACTACTTAAACCTAACTAACCTAAGGACATCACACAACACCCAGCCATCACGAGGCAGAGAAAATCCCTGACCCCGCCGGGAATCGAACCCGGGAACCCGGGCGTGGGAAGCGAGAACGCTACCGCACGACCACGAGATGCGGGCTAGGTCCAGTAAGACCAGTCCAAAGTCCAGGGTACATAGTGTTCAAGAACTCTTCACTTCCTGTTTCAAACGAGCAACTGCCCCATTGTGTTGAAACCCAGATCATCTTGAGGTCTGAAGCAGGATATTTTTAAAAAGACTTATAAGAAACTCTTGGAGAAATACTGAGTAAGCGTGATTATTTACACAGGAAAGGAGAATATAAGGTTCCAGTACTATTTTATGGTCTTTCCTGCTTAAACATTAGCCGAAAATCGATCTTGAAAATTGTACGCAACCATAGCTCGAGGACTTTACTGAGTCCATACTTACTTGCAGCGATTATGGAAAATTCTCTCTCAAATGAATTTCGCGTTATCAGTCCACAGAACAAAGTTTGTGAGATCTGCGGTGTTAACACTCTTTGCTGCAAAAACCACACAAATTATCTAGACCATATTTCTGAACCTTACGCAACTTGAAGGAACCATGATTATCGCCATGTACAGTTCTCCATGATCCACGGAAGCAGCTTTAAGAGTGTGTGCGACCTAGTGCCCGGAGTTGTGTTGTCGAACATTTGAACTAGTCTCTCGAAACGAGATGTTCGTTCACTCCGTTGTCGACCATTGGTATGAGAATCTGCCTATAATTTAGTCCTCTTAAGGAAAGGCGATCGACACCAGGAAAGGTCTCTGATTTTGGAGACATCTGTTTGTGCAGCGTTGTTCGTACAGGCGCCATTCCCTGACAGTCCAAAAAGTTTCGCGACTGGATTAATAAAAAAAGAGAGAGAGAGAAAAGTTAAGGCGGTAGATTCTCATTCTTCAGGTGTTATATATAGTCTCCCACCACTTGAGTTAAATAATTTGAACGTTCATACAACCATGCCAAACTGTCACATAAGTCCTTTGTAGGGTTGTTGTTCAACTCGCGCGTCACGTGGGCTTGAATGTTGGTTATGTCGTTAAAGCGTTGACCCTCCATCTGAATTTCTGAAATTTTTCGTTTTGTGGTAGTTTTGTATTGATAACACCGAGCCTGGTCACTCGTAATAATTTTTCCAGAGATAATTGTCCAACATTTTGGACGGACGTTGTACTCCTTTCGTTGTTCCTGCAGCACTAGCAATAAAATGCGTGCCTGGAAGTTCTTTCTAGACGAAATTTTCCATGTCTGTGTTACAGTAGCGTACAGTGTAGTGACCAGTCTTGTTTACACGTGCTTGCCATCATATGAGCATTTAACATTTATGGTTCAAATGGCTCTGAGCACTATGGGACTCAACATCTTAGGTCATAAGTCCCCTAGAACTTAGAACTACTTAAACCTAACTAACCTAAGGACATCACACACACCCATGCCCGAGGCAGGATTCGAACCTGCGACCGTAGCAGTCCCGCGGTTCCGGACTGCAGCGCCAGAACCGCTAGAGCACCGCGGTCGGCATTTAACATTTACATAAGGCATTACCTTACCTATTAAACTAGAATTTACATCCCATAAAAACCCTTCACTGTACAAAACTTGATTAAGACTGACGTTCGCATGAAAAAAAAAAAAAAAAAAAAAAAAAACAGAAGACTACTGCTGCTCTCAGCTACACAAAATGAAGAAGAGGATTCACGCTTGGCCCGTGAGCTAAACAGCAATAGTACAACATTTCTCCGATAGGATGTGCACCACTGAAATGAACGACTAATGACTAGGTGGGTCATCGCTAGTAAGTTCGCCTACCGTTGTAATTATGCGACGGCGTACCTACGGTAGCTTACTCGAAAGCAACTGCCTATATTCATCCTGTAATCACACAAAAATTCTGTTCTCATTTCTGAAGTACCTTGTGTAATCCTCACGCCAATGCAGTGTACAGAGAAAGGTACTTTGCACCAATATTAGCCACCTCCTGCCCTCTTCTACATTCGTATAGAGTGAGTGGAAAATGTCTGTATGGTCATGTAGGCACCCTAAATCTCTCTTATTTAATTCTAATGGATCCTACATTTGAATCGCGATGGAGACAACACAACTGTTGCACAATATTTCTCAATTAACTGTTCTCTTAGCTCTCGAGAACAAATTTTCTTTCAAAAATTCCAATTTAATTTTCTGATCGTCTCTTTACTCATTCATATATACTGTGTCCATGCCTGCAAGAGCCCCAAAACATGGCGGAAGGCTAGAGTCATTGCTATCCCTAAACTAGGCAAAGATCGCCTGGAGCCCAAAAGCTATAGGCCTATTTCCGCCCTCTGACATCTCTACAAAGTCCTGGAAAGGATCATCTTTCAGAGGCTGTTGGGAACAGTGGATCCTTTTCTTATGTCACAGCTAGCTGGCTTAAGAGAAGGAAAAAGCTGTACATCACAGATATTAAACTGGACATGCATTGAGGATGGTTTTGAGAAACGGCTCATGACAGGCACTGTAATTTGTAGGGTAACAGGGCAAAAAGGTCACTTTTGATATTAAATTAATACGCAAATTAATTAAATTGTGGCAGTTGATTGATTTATGACCACCTCTCCCTCCACTTAACCTACGGTTCTGCTAAGTGGTTTATGATCCCCTGGGAGTAGATTTATGACACCCATAAAATAATCTGTCCTTCTGAGGAACTCCACACCCCACAAGAACACATCCAGGCGTGAGTTACTCGAATAGTCCTCTCCCAGTCTTTAAGTTTGATTGACTAATTAATTAAATCGATCAATTAATTATCCCCTCCCCATATGGAGAATCCCCGAGTCATCCCCCTCCCATCCTCCACCTGAAATTGGCAGAAAAAATCTCAGTTGACTGGTCAATTGGCCATTTGATGGGAAATCGACTGCAGTGTATGGAATATTGTTTAAACAATTTTTCGTACACAAGACAATGTGTAAAATATTGTTTATTTAAACAGGCTATGGCATAAAAGGCAGTGTATGGAATACAGTTTATTTTTTTAGTTAAAGAATTTGTCAGGAAATCGATTGCAGTGTATTGAATACTGTTTATTTAAACAATTTGTGGGTAACAAGTCAGTATGGAATATTTAAATAATTTCGGTACTTTTCATTCCGATCGCACAAGGAAACGCTGACTGGACTTAGTTTATATTGGCTGCTGGAGCCAGGGATGTTAAGGCACTTATTTTTTCATTTCCTCACTTTTCGAAGCACACTGGTGTTAAGCACAGGCAAGAAAATCAGAACAATTACATGTCTAAAAGTTCATGACATATTTCGAAACTCACAACACATCAAAAATAAAAAAAATAAAACACACAAACACACATCATATTGATGGCTAAAAGATTTTCCTAGAATTCGAAGCACTGCTATATAGACGAGAAAAATGGGTGGAATTTTCGACATTCTACAAATGCTGGTCTGGAGATGTTCTAAAGCCACAATGGTAGGTGGAGGACAGCATCCCAATTATCCAAACCAAAGGAGGCTGGTCAGCCTGGACTTGTCTCTGAACACTCGAACAAAGAAGGTATCACGTGACTCTGACGTCACAGGAGTATTTGTACATATCTTGCTCTCCCTCCGTCCTGTTCGCACCAGTCTGTAGAGACTCCTATGCCCCCTACAAAGGCAGTCTTGTGACTCACTCCCGCCATGGAACCTCCTGTGAATGGAGCATTCTAATTGGTTCTTACTGAATTTACCCCCCAAACTGCTGTTGGTGATTTGGGATGAGCACTGTCCGCCAATTTCTGCAGATGAACAAATCACGAGAATTTCAGCAGCAAAATATTTTTTACTGATCGAAAAACTTGCACTGACAGTTAAGCCCTTCAAAAGTGGTCGACAGATCATGAAATACGGAAACTATTGCCAAAGACTCGGTCAATTACACTGCTCTGTTATTGTCAAGGGGAGCTTGAATTTTTCACCGTGAAACCGATCTCCAACCAGGCTATACCAGCACAAACGATTGTTCCACCATATCACATCGTTGTAGTACACACAATTCGTATCCTGCATCCTACAAAATCATCACTTCTGAATCCTGCATATAGCTGTCGACCACTGGACACTCATACCTATACCACGAAGATGGACAGATCCCAAAAAACATAAGCACATGCACTGTACATAGTCGCAGCACTAGATATCCCGTGCGAGGTTGGTCGGTCATCCATTGCAGCCAACGACCACGAGCAACTACCCCCGCACACGCTGGCGTGATGCGCTATCAGAGCGCCCTCTGCATACGGCAGCCACACTCGGAACTGGTGTGCAAAGGCTGGTCTGGTTCCCTCGGCACAAGGGCGTCCGATAACGGTAGTTTCCGGTCTGGAATGCTTGCTACTGGGGATTCTGGAATGAGTTGCGATCATGTCCAGACTGTGGGATTACAAGAACATCTACTTTATGAGCTCTATCGATGAGAAATGCTTCATCATTTGCCATTTAATTTACCGATATCAGCTGCAACATCTGTTTTTACACGCCGATAAACGAATTATTAATGAAACTTTTAATCTGAAATCATCGAGTAGCATAGGAAAATTTCCGGAATATCATGTATTTTCACATGGTTTTCCAGAACATCATACCATCTACGCAGTTGTTCTCATTATCAACCACACAGCAGTATGCTACCCATCGCTTGCACAGTATAATTCTGAAGATAGAGAATGGAAATTATATCTCTGGAAACCCGAAACTTTTGCGAGGTAGTTATGTGGGACGTGCTGAAAACCACTGAGTGGCTAGAAACTTATCTCGTCTGTGAAGATCTTTGCGTGAAAACTCGAAAATAGACGAAACTGATAGTTCATCTCGTATTTTTAACGAACACCTATGTCAATGATATAACAGATTCCAGATCGTCCCTTGTATTTTACAAAATCAACTACGGATTTAATACTTATAAGCATGTGTGTTTTTCATGTCTGGAGAACTAGCAAACATCTCTTCCACCTGTTTTTCACCACTTGGATGCAAACAACACACATCACAATCCATGTTCTCTAAACCAAATAAAGACAGGAAATGCGTAGAACGGCAATACAGCAGTCAACCGGTCAATTTACATGGGAGAGAATCATTGTCCTGCACAAACACGCCCCGTACTAAATCTTCTCAAATTTCCACATAAAAATCTGAGAATACTCGGAACACACGCGATCACAAAGGTTGCCCAACGCATACTGAGTATTCTACATCTACATCTACGTGATTACTCTGCTATTCACAATAAAGTGCCTGGCAGAGGGTTCATGAACCAACCACCTTCAAGCTGTCTCTCTACCGTTCCACTCTCGAACGGCACGCGGGAAAAACGAGCACTTAAATTTTTCTGTGCGAGCCCTGATTTCTCTTATTTTGTCGTGATGATCATTTCTCCCTATGTAGGTGGGTGCCAACAGAATGTTTTCGCAATCGGAGGAGAAAACTGGTGACTGAAATTTCATGAGAAGATCCAGTCGCAACGAGAAACGCCTTTGTTTTAATGATTGCCACTCCAATTCACGTATCATATCTGTGACACTATCTCCCCTATTTCGTGATAATACAAGACGAGCTGCCCTCTTTGTACTTTTTCGATGTCATCCGTCAGTCCCATCTGATGCGGATCCCACACCGCACAGCAGTACTCCAGAATAGGGCAGACAAGCGTGCCGTAAGCACTCTCTATAGTAGACCTGTTCCATCTTCTAAGTGTTCTGCCAATGAATCGCAGTCTTCGGTTTGCTCTACCCACAATATTATCTATGTGATCGTCCCAATTTAGGTTATTTGTAATTGTAATCCTTAAGAATTTAGTTGAATTTACAGCCGTCAGATTTGTGTGACTTATCGCGTAATCGAAATGTAGCTGATTTCTTTTAGTACTCATGTGAATAACTTCACACTTTTCCTTATTCAGGATCAATTGCCACTTTTCGCACCATGCAGATATCTAATCTAAATCATTTTGAAAGTCGTTTTCATCATCTGATGACTTTACAAGACGGTAAATGACAGCATCATCTGCAAACAATCTAAGACGGCTACTCAGATTGTCTTCTATGTCGTTAATATAGATCAGGAACAATAGAGGGCCTATAACACTTCCTTGGGGAACGCCGGATATTACTTCTGTTTTACTAGCTGACTTTTCTTCTATTATTACGAACTGTGATCTTTCTGACAGGAAATCACGAATCCAGTCGCACAACTGAGGCGATATTCCATAGGCACGCAGTTTGGTTAGAAGACGCTTGTGAGGAACGGTGTCGAAAGCCTTCTGGAAATCTAAAAATATGGAATCAATTTGACATCCCCTGTCGATAGCACTTATTACTTCATGAGTATAAAGAGCTAGTCATGTTTCACAATAACGATATTTTCTGAAACCGTGCTGACTATGTGTCAATAAATCGTTTCCTTCGAGGTACTTCATAATGTTCGAATACAGTATATATGTTCCAAAACCCGACTGCAGATCGGCGTTAGTGATATAGGCCTGTAATTCAGCGGATTACTCTTACTTCCCTTTTTGGGTATTGGTGTGACTTGAGCAATTTTCCAGTCTTTAGGAACGGATCTTTCTGTGAGCGAGTGGTTGTATATAACTGCTAAATATGGAGCTATTTTATCAGAATACTCTGACAGGATCTGACTGGTATACAATCTGGACCGGAGGCCTTGCCTTTATTAAGTGATTTAAGCTGCTTCGTTACTCCGAGGATATCTACTTCTATGTTTCTCTTCTTGGCAGTTGTTCTTGATTGGAATTCAGGAATATTTGCTTCATCTTCTTTGGTGAAGGAGTTTCGGAAAACCGTGTTTAATAACTCTGCTTTAGTGGCACTGTCATCAGTGACTTCACGCAGTGAAGGTATTGATTGCGTCTTGCCACTGGTGTGATTTATGTATGACCAGAATCTCTCTGGGTTTTCTGCCAGATGTCGAGACAGAATTTCGTTGTGGAAATTATTAAAAGCATCTCGTATTGAAATACGCGCCATATTTCGAACTTCTGTAAAACTTTGCCAATCTTGGGGATTTTGCGTTCTTTTAAATTTGGCATGCTTAGTTCGCTATTCACCTGCCTAGAGGTTGACACGGTTAGGTCAGTTGAACGCTTGCACCCTGCCTGTCCAGCTTGGGCTACTCAACGACGGCTGCCACCTTAAGCCAGAAATTGCAATTCGTTGTGGTCAGCGGCTACCTCTGCTGCTCACTCGCACATTAGGCAGAATCATCCTAGGAAACCAGCCACCTGTTTATCAGTGTAATTAAAATGAAATATTATGATTTTAGAGCCCTTCTGGTGACATTCGACAATGAACAAATGATCGGAAATACCTCCTGCGACTGTGGCTCTGGAAATATCTGTATCTATACCATTCTTAAAACTGGACATAATTTTACATGTAAAATCGTTCATCCCCCTCACGGCTACCAATGCGCTGAAATCGCAATTTTCCACATTAAATCTGTACCTCTCCTGTGACTGGACATAGTCTTTTTCTTTGCACATGTCAGAACACGGACCACAGTAACTTTACATTGCAGCATATACACATTTTAGACAAGCAATGCAGTGATCGTTTCTATGTGTATAGCACCCAAAGAAGTTATGGTATGTCCTCACTCACACTAGCTAGATGTCTCGATTTTCCTCAGATCTAGGAAATTATTTGAGATTTAAGTCTTCCAGTCAACGCTTCCGGAAGGTCAGCATCCCGTTAAGACTCTCTCAAACAAGTGTTGTAAAGCACAGGCATCTGACACTATTTGATAATCAACAGCGCTCCCGTGGACGAACGGGTTGGAAAGACATCACCAATACCGGTTGATGTACTGTAATAATCATCATAGTCGATAGTCCAACAAAGAACACGTGAGGGTCTGCTTACGGGAGCTGATGAGGGGACGTTCTGTGTATCCATTTTGTTACAGCCGTATTGCCCATCCTGTTTGTACACTATAATAAAACCAGTAGAACCCTTGCATTGCTATATTGTGCAGCTGTTCACGAAATGAATCTATCACCCCTTACGGTCGGATATACTCCTCAGTGAGTTGAAATCACGGTTCACCACATCAAATCTATCCTCCCCTTACGACTACACATACGTAATTTTTTTACGTGCATAGTATTGTGATCCGTTCCCACAAACGTCTGGTGATACGTCGGAAGATAAGCTACAGCACCTTTACGTTCAAGCAGCATAACACTTCTGACTATTATTTATAGGTGTACAGCGTCCGAAAACAAGAAGTACTGCTGGGGACGACGACTATGATCAAGGTGTCGATTCAGGTCGATATCTTCAAAGACGTTTGTGCCGACGACTCACAAATAAACGTTGAAGAAAAGTTACTTAGTATTTTCCAGCGTCATTATTGACGCATCAACCACGTGAGCAGCTGTTGTTGTCAAAGTGCCATAGCGACAGAGTGGCAGCTCTGCGTGGACGTTTCATGGCATGGGCGTCTAAAAACTTGAATTCATATAAGACATCGTGTCGTTAGTAATGTGATGATAAAAGGCTATACAGTTCTTAATAGCATTAGGATACATTAATATTACTCTATTAATTCACAGGAATGCAAATACAAAACATTAAACACATAGACATGTGCCAGTACATTTTAACTGAGATGGACTTAAAGTACACTATAAAATGAATACTATGTGAAATAAGAAGCTTGTTTAAAACAAAGAGTCATTGACATACATGTGAGACTCGACTAAAAAGACGTATAGTGATTAATTTTCATAAAACCAAGGTAAGACAGGAGATATGGCATGAGCCGCAAATTAAAAGAGGGAAAGCAGCACCCTTGGGTTCAAATGATATTCTGAAAAAGTTCAGAATAGGCTTTATTCTGAAAATCTACAATACTGGCCATTAAAGGTGCTACACCACGAAGATGACGTGCTACAGACACGAAAGTTAACCGACAGGAAGAAGATGCTGTGATATGCAAATGATTAGCTTTTCAGAGCATTCACACAAGGTTGGCGCCGGTGGCGACACCTACAACGTGCTGACATGAGGAAAGTTTCCAACCGATTTCTCATACACAAACAGCACTTGACCGGCGTTGCCTGGTGAAACGTTGTTGTGATGCCTCGTGTAAGGAGGAGAAATGGGTACCACCACGTTTCCGACTTTGATAAAGGTCGGATTGTAGCCTATCACGATTGCGCTTTATCGTATCGCGACATTGTTGCTCGCGTTGGTCGAGATCCAATGACTGTTATCGGAATATGGAATCTGTGGGTTCAGGAGGGTAATTCGGAACGCCGTGCTGGATCCCAACGGCCTCGTATCATTAGCAGTCGAAATGACAGGCATCTTATCCGCGTGGCTGTAACGGATCGTGCAGCCACGTCTCGATCCCTGAGTCAACGGATGGGGACGTTTGCAAGACAACAACCATCTGCATGAACAGTTCGACGACGTTTGCACCAGCATGAACTATCAGCTCGGAGACCATGGCTGCGGTTACCCTTGACGCTGCATCACAGACAGGAGCGCCTGCGATGGTGTACTCAACGACGAACCTGGGTGCACGAATGGCAAAACATCATTTTTTCGGATGAATCCACGTTCTGTTTACAGCATGATGATAGTCGCATCCGTGTTTGGCGACATCGCGGTGAACGCACATTGGAAGCGTGTATTCGTCATCGCCATACTGGCGTATCACCCGGCGTGATGGTATGGGATGCCATTGGTTACACGTCTCAGTCACCTCTTGTTCGCATTGACGGCACTTTGAACAGTGGACGTTACATTTCAGATGTGTTACGACCCGTGGCTCTACCCTTCATTCGATCCCTGCGAAACCCTACATTTCAGCAGGATAATGCACGACCGCATGTTGCAGGTCCTGTACGGGCCTTTCTGGATACAGAAAATGTTCGACTGCTGCCCTGGCCAGCACGTTCTCCAGATCTCTCACCAATTGAAAACGTCTGGTCAATGGTGGCCGAGCAACTGGCTCGTCACAATACACCAGTCACTTCTCTTGATGAACTGAGGTATCGTGTTGAAGCTGCATGGGCAGCTGTACCTGTACACGCCATCCAAGCTCTGTTTGACTCAATGCCCAGGCGTATCAAGGCCATTATTACGGCAAGAGGTGGTTGTTCTGGGTACTGATTTGTCAGGATCTATGCACCCAAATTGCGTGAAAATGTAATCACATGTCAGTTCTAGTATAATATATTTGTCCAGTGAATACCCGTGTACATCTATATTTCTTCTTGGTGCAATAATATTAATGGCCAGTAGTGTATGTGCTCGTTAGGAAGAAGTGATGGATCGGTTCTTTGGTGGGCAAAACTCTCACGTTCTTCCAAGGTATCTAACAGAAAGCCTTTTTGAACAGTGTGTAGGATTTGCATGTCGTGTTCTATATCACATTCTGAATGGTTAGTACTCGTCAGATGTTGTCCAAATGCAGATTTTCTGCGCGCTGTAACCTCCATATTCTCTTTGAACCCTGTTTGAAAACTTCTACCAGTCTGTTCCACTATATATCTCATGGCAATCCTTGCATGTTAATTATATGCCCCAGATCTGGAGAAACGATATTTTGAATTTCCGATAGTGTGTTTCAGTTTATCTGCAAGTACATTTCTTGTAGAGAAAGCTAGCGTTATTTCAGTATTTATAAATAACCTGTTTATCCTATCAGACGCAGTTCCCAAATACACCATTTGCGAGAAATACTTTCTTGTAGGTGCTTGCGGTTGTTGCAACCTTCACGCCGTCTAGTCAAGGGCATCGTTTCAAATTCCTACCAGAGGGCACTGCCTATTAAATACACACGGCGTGTATATATTTTAATGGTTGTATCTTCTAATATACTTTTACCTCTTATTACCTATTTATGTAATTCTGTGCATATAATTACCACTCTCTTGTTTATTCGTTTTATCGACAAAACATTGTAAGAATGATGTGTTTGTCTTTCATACCAATAGATTACACTGCTTCTTCTGTTGTTTTGTAAGTTTGTTTATTTTATTTCAACATCAATTGCTACTTGCCTTATGCTTGGTAATGTTTTTAACATTTTATGTACTCATACGTGGGCTACGCGAATTTACTGGGCAAATTGCATACAGCTCATGTGAAGCGTTTGCCACTGGCTGATGATGACGTAAGCCATAGTCGGCACGTGAATTGCACACTACTTAACCCGTGGCTTCACAGCCATCAGTCAATGTACGATCGTGGTATCACGAGAAATCCGAGGAGTCACCAGCACCAGCCATAGGGGTGAAAGCTATATACAATAGTACTGTCTGTAATTTTTACTACAGCTTTCTGTATCCTATTTTAAGGCCAAATGTAATAGTAGAGTTTGTAACTTTAATGTCCGTACCCTTGCAGGGCCAAATAATTCTGAAGATGGCTTGTAGATAAGTCGAAACCGGTTAATAAAGAAATATTATTACGATCGACTGTTCATTTTTAAATATAGAATCAGGTCACTGCTCTCCGTGGGCTATGTTGTCAAAATTTATGATTGAGAGTCGTCGCCAGGTGAACGCTCTTGATTACTGAATGTTCCCTACACAACTTGTACGATTACTGTGTGATATATCGCACATTTCTATTTGCTACCAGATGTGTTTAAAATGGATGGACTCATTTCAAAGTACGAACCCTGCTTTTAACACCATGACTCGAACGGTCGATGCCAGATTTATAGACCACCATCAATTAAGATGCATTGTATTGTATGCATAGCTTAACAGATCAATAACAATAAATCATAATATCTGTTCTGTAGCCAAGTACGATGCTACTACTTTTTTTAATGACCTATTGCTTTACTTCATGATTTCTATAATGATGACCATACACAGTCATATTTAAAGATATTGCATACAGAGAAGATACTGGTATAGTTGAGACGTTCTCAGCGAGCACTGCATCGTGACGTCTTTCAAGCACCTCAGTCCAAGCCACCTCTCGCCACACGCAGACTGCATGTCGCGCCAATCCCCGAACAAGACCTGAATACAGCATTCCTATTGGCTAATGCTGAGCATGTGGTCCAGAATACTTTATACCTATTGGCTGACGCTGAATCAGTGAAGATATAATAAGCCTATCCCCTCCACTACCAGCCTCATTCTGTCTTCATCCACCGTTGTGTGAGGTTAGTTTGATACATCTAACATGTAGCGATCAGCGGCATCAAGCAGCAGCGTTAGTGTCAGTAGCGGTTAAATGGCAGAGATCGCTAGAACAGGATGGAGAATTACCTGGAAGTACAGACTCAAAGCATTAACTGCAACTTTTTCTTCCATTAAAAATTTTGCAGTAGCGATATGAAATGCATTTCTTCTTATTGTTTCAGTGCATATCCACCAAATCGCGTATGAAATGAATGCTGAGGTGCAGCAGCGGCAGCAACAGCAGAGGCAAAGGCAGTGGCAGCAGCTGTAGCAAGCAGCAGCATCGGCAGCATTGTAAGTGCATATTCCATCTCTGTAGTACTGGTGTGACCTGTGAGTCTGTAGATTTCGAAGGATCAAAATCGATAACTGTAACTTTTTTTTCACTAAGAATTTCGTACTGAATACGTGTATTATTGTTTCAGCGTATATTTTTTTTTTTTGTTTTCTGCGTCGTATTGCTTTAGACGCTTTCAAGGATCAGAAATCGATAAATGTTACTTTTTCACTAATAATTTCATATTAAATACATCTCGTCTTGTTGTTTCAGCTTATATCCACCGAACAGTGGATGAAATAATGGCAGCAACTGCAGCAGCAGCGGCAATATCATCGTAAGTAGTATATATACATTTCATCATGTATGTAATTGTCGCGGCCAATGAGTCTGAGGTTGTTCTAGGTGATATCGAGAGACCAAAATTTTTAAATGTGACTTTTTTCACTAATAATTTCGTATTGTATCAGTATATGTCGTGTATATGTACTTTCTACCTAATAAATTTCAAGTTATACATAATATGTTGTTGTAAATGATTTCGAGGAACATAATCGATAAACATCACTTCTTTTCTTTTCATTAAGAATTTCATATTAATTCAGTATAAACGCATTAATTTTTTTCATCTCCATAGTACTGTGTATAGGTAATTTCTTTCTAAAAATTTCATTCTATACATAAGATGGTACATATTTCTTTTTGTAGATCATATCGCGGCAGAAGAAGGGGAACAGGGATGGGTTTGCGTCTGTGAAAAGCGGGAGCCATCGCAGTTCTCATGTAAGTGCATATTTCTTCCCCGTGGTTTTTTTTTGCGTGTGTATATGATTTTTTTTTTCTTTTAGATCATCATGTTGCAGTGATGTAGGGGAGCTGAACAGGCGTCTCTTCCCCATTTCAGGCAGGGACAGAATGCCACAGCAGGTGGAGGAAATGCAGAAAGGGCTTCATCAGCGTGCCAGATGACCCGAAGTAGATGCCAAGGAGTCGGACCGAAATAGGTAATACATATACACACTGCTTACAAATAACCAGTATTCTTTCTTTCCCTGCAGCAGCTGGCGATGTCTGGAACGTTGTGCTTAATTGTGCTCGTTATGCTTTCTCTACAGCACCAACGTCCATACAGTATGCTGTGATGTGGGTGCCAGCATCGGCTAAGCCGGGCCAGTGGGGCACGCCTCGCCGGCAAGGGCGCTGCTAGGCGCCGTGCGAGATGGCGTCTCCGCCACCCCCACATCAGCTCCGCTCTGGCGTCCATGGGCAACCATCCCTCTGGCAGGAGGGTCAGGGACGCAGCCACAGCAGCAACAAGACTGCTCACACTGGCCCACAAGACTGCTCACACTGGCCCGATACTGCAGTGTCTACTCCTCCTCCACCACCATCTCGTCTTCGCCGTTCTTGCAAGGTACGATACATACCCCTCCAAACATCACCACAAGCAGCATCGTCATCTAGCTGTAGTTATAGTATTAGTAATAGCAAAATGCTGTGGTTAGCGGCAGTTCCCTCTCCTGTACTTTTAGTGAGGGCATCAGGTCAGTGACACCGTACCACAGTTAGAATACTCGGTGATTGCAGAGGCCTTCGAGGAGCGAATCTCAGTCACAAGGATCAGGAATCCGGCAGGAGGGTACCATGTCCCTGCTGTGTTTCTAAGAGCCTGCCTTCCGCCGAGGAAACGGAGCTCCTGAAGGTAGTCTATGATCTGCAGTACCCCACCATTAAATGCGGTGCAGTGCTGTGCATCGAACTGTCGCACCCCCACAAAGGTGCCTCTGGTTACTAAAGAGACAAGTCTTCATTACCTTTGGGGAAATAATGGTGTGATAATCAGCAAGTCGGTTTGTGAATCCACCTTGATACCTATACTGGCCTGGTTTTCCGAGATGGAAGTTAGGGGTCAGCTAAAGCCCTCAGCCAAGTACTACACCCGGGCATCCGTAGAAATGTCTATAATCTGGTAAATAATGGGTCCAGCTATACCGAATTCCGGAAGGATATAGAGGATAAGAAAGCATTTATTAATGCCAAAAATAAAACCGATCAGACTTGTTTTGCATGGTCAATCCTGGATTGAGAAATAAATTACGAGAAAAATCCGCAGCATACATCTCAGTACAGTAGATACCTTGACATTCATGAATGTTACATCTTTGGTGGTATCGAGTTCCCCGACAAGAACCATGATGTATCTAAATTCGAGCCAAAGAATATCCGAATTTCAATTAATGTTTAAGGGCTGGTGAAGGAAAACCAAGTCAGACGAGAAGGAAAAGCATATAGTCGACCGGAACCTCCATTTCTCAAAATTTGCCGGCGAACATAAGATGCATGTAAACCTGCTCTTATTATCTGATGAGAAAAATAAGGAGAAAGGCAATTATCATTATGTTTGGATCAAAGATATGTCCTGACTCCTTTCCTCACAAATTGTCAACCCATTATTCTGTAAAGCTTACTTGCTTAAAGTGTCTGAATTATTTTATCTCAAACAAGTTACTAGCAGCTCATCTAGTAGACTACGCTTCCAAGGACCCGGTATGTGTTATTATACCTACTGAAGAAGACAAATTCATAAAGTTGGAAAAATTCTCATAACCAGGAGCCATGCCCGTTTGTAGTGTACGCCGACTTTGAATGCCTCTTCGCTCCTGTGACCCACTGTGAAAGTGACCCTTCAGTCTCACATACTACCTTTACAGAAAAACATGTACCATATGCGTGCATGCACCATATTGTATCGTCGTATGATTCAAGTCTTTACCACTACGAATTTTATGTCGGGGATAGTCGTGCGGTTTGGCTGCTCACTGAGCTCGAAGAGCTTTCATGGGAGGTTGATAAGCTTTACAGCGACAGTGTTATCATGACCAAATCGATGGAGAATGAAGATTTGTAATATAAAGCGGTTGACTGTCATATTGGTGGGTTGCCGTTAGACCGGAAAAAGTAAACTCCTCATAGGGACCACTGTCACTTACGGGGAACTTCCCTGGTGCAGCTCACAATAAATGCAATTTGGAGTACCAGCTACCAAGGCAGTTACCCGTTCTCCTCCATAATTTAAGCGGGTATTATGCTCACGTTCTTGTTGAGCACTTGGCTGATTTAGGGTGAGGGGAAAAAATCACACGAGTGTCCTGCCTGAGAGTGTCGAGAAATAC
The DNA here is from genome assembly GCF_023898315.1 of Schistocerca nitens. Lineage (NCBI taxonomy): Eukaryota > Metazoa > Arthropoda > Insecta > Orthoptera > Acrididae > Schistocerca > Schistocerca nitens. Next base: position 637,678,220 of record NC_064616.1, on the reverse strand, counting down.
ATTTCATTCTCCAAACGAATGATGTCAAGAATTACGCTCCGCTTCCTTGACATGCTATATTATATGCAAGCACAACTCCAGAAACTTGTTGAAACTCTACCTCAGGAGAATATGCATATCACTCAAGCTGCATTTCCTGATGAGGAAAACTTTCAACTTGTGACTAGAAAGGGGGGTTTCGCATTGGAGTATGTGGATAGTATGGCAAAACTCAACGAGACCAGGCTACCTGACATAACTACGTTCTCTAGCAACCTTACAGGCGATGCCATAATGGATGCAGAGTGTGAGCATTCTGTGCATGTCTGGTGTGAATTCAACATCCCTACTTTAGGAGAGTACGCAACGCTTTACATGGACACAAACGTGCGATTGCTTGTGGACGTTTTCGACGAATTCCGGCGTCTGTGCAGGACCATGTATTCTCTGGACCTCGCCTTTTACTAAACGGCACCTGGGTTGTCTTGGGATGCAATGCTCGAGAAAACGAAGTGCAGCATCGAGTTATTGAGCGATGCTGACATGCTTCTTATCTTTGGCGGTGGATCCTTCGAGGACTTTGCAAATGTGTCCATAGCCACGCCAAGGCGAATAACTCAAGTATGGGCGACAGGTTCGGAGCATCCTTGATTCGTGTTACATCATTTACTTGGATTTGGATATCTTATAGGGGCACGCCCAACAATCACTGCTGATAAGGGACTTTTGATAGATGCCTGAAGACGAATGCAAGCGATTAGGTGGAAAAATCAGGCGGTTATGGCAGATGATTCGGATGTAGAGTATGTGGTGAAGTATTAGTTCGTACGATGCGCACGCCGATTTGCTGCTGTGTCCAGAGCAACTACTCCCGCCAGGAGGCTCCACCCAAATCTGATGACGACACTCGGGAATAAGCGGAGATGTATTATTCATCATCATAATCGCGAACAGTGTCTCAGCTTGAGGATGGAGCTGGTTGGAATCACCTGGGCTATCTCCTTCAAGCAGTCCCCCTAGCTCAAGAAGTATATTGATCTGAATACAAGACAGAGGGCTTTGGCGACATATGAAAATTTCACTTCTTTCTCTCAAATTCTCCATTGTTTTACCGAAAAATCGATTATTCATTAATTTGTAAAAATCTTTCTCAAAGTCAGACGTCGTGGAAGCTCTCTGTCTCGTATTCAAATCAATATACTCCTTCAACCAGGGGGCCTGCTTGAAGGAGATAGCCCAGGTGATTCTAACCAGCTCCATACCCAAGCTGAGGCATTGCTGGAGATTACGATAATGAATAATGTATCTCCGCTTATTCCCCAGCGTTGTCATCAGTTCTGGAGTGGAGCCTCCCGTGCAACTAGTTGCTGTAGACACATCGGCGAATAGGCATGCGCGTCACGCAAACTAATAGGGGATGTGAGTGCTGCCTCCACTACAAACCCTACATCAGAATCAGCTGCCATACACCCCATGATTTTTCCACCTAATCCCTTGCATTCGTCTTTGGGCACCCACCGAAACTCACCAATCGGCAGTGATTGCTGCATAGCATGCCCGTATATGTTATTTGGTTCAAATGGCTCTGAGCACTATGGGACTTAACTTCTGAGGTCATCAGTCCCCTAGAACTTAGAACTACTTAAACCTAACTAACCTAAGGACATCACACACATCCATGCCCGAGGCAGGATTCGAACCTGCGACCGTAGCGGTCGCGCGGTTCCAGACTGTAGCGCCTAGAACCGCTCGGCCACCCTGGCCCGCATATGTTATTTACATCCAGGTACATTATGTAACTCGAATCAAGGGATGCGTTGAACCTCTCACCCATTCGTGGGTTATTTGCCTTTGCATGCCTATCGATACATTGGCAAAGTCCCCCACGGTCCTTCGCTCAAAGAAAAGAAGCAAGTCAGCATCAGTCAATAATTCGATACTGCACTTGGTTTTCTTGAGCATTGCGTCCCAAGACAACTCAGGTGTCGTGTAATAAAGGTTGGGTCGAGAGAATATGTGGCCATATGTAGACTCCGGAATATCTGGAAAAGCAAGCGCACGTCTTTGTCCATCTAAAGCTGTGCTTACTCTCCTAAAGTGGGGATGCTGAATTCCCACCAGACATTCACGGCTTGCTCATACTCTGCATCCGTTATGGCATTGCCTGTAAGGCTGCTTGAAAATGCAGTTATGTTGGGTAGCCTAGTTTAATTGATTTTCGCCATACTATCCACATACTGGTATGGAAAAACCCGCTTCCTAGTCACAAGTTGAAACTTTTCATCGCTGGGAAATGCAGCTTGTGTGATATGCATATCCCCCCCCCCCCCCCCCCCCCCGAGGTAGAGTTTCAAAGAGTTTCTGGAGCTTCGCCTGCATAAATCGTAGTGTATCAAGGAAGTGGAGCTTAATTCTTGGAGTCATTCATTTGGAGATTGGTTCAAATGGCTCTAACCACTATGGGACTAAACATCTGAGATCATCAGCCCCTAGACTTAGAACTACTTAAATCTAACTAACCTAAGGACATCACACACATCCATGCCCGAGGCAGGATTCGAACCTACGACCATAGCAGCAGCGCGGTTCCGGACTGAAGCACCTAGAACTGCTCGGCCACCACGGCCGGCATTCGTTTGGAGAAGAAATATATATCTCGATGCTCTCAGGTAGGACACTGAACTGATTTTTCTCCATGCCGAAATGAGCCAAGTGGTCAAGAAAGTGATAGTCACACCCGCTTAAATTGTGGAATAAAACGGATGTGTGCCTTGGTAGATGGTACTTCAAATATTGGGCCACGCCACAGAACTTTCGTATAAGATGACAGTGGTCCCTGCGAGGAGTTTCCAATTTTCTATTTAATGGTAGCACTCAAATATGACAGTCAACAGCGTTATTTTACGAATCTTCATTCTCCTTCAGTTTGGTCATGGGAACGTTCTCGCTGTAATGCTTATCAACCTCCCATTAAAGCTTTTTGTGCTAAGTGAGCAACCGTAGCGCGGGATTATCCCCAATATAAGATTTCTAGTGGTTAATACTTCAATCATAGGACCCTACAATAAGGTACGCTGACGCATATGGTACACGTATTTCTGTAAAGTTAGCATTTGAGGCTGTGGGGTCACCTTCACAGCAGGTCACAGGAGCGAGGAGATATTCAAAGTCGGCCTACATTACAAACGGACATAACTCCTGATGGTGAGCATTTTTCAACTTTATGAATTTGTCTTCCTCAGTAGGCACAATAACACATCCTTGGAAGTGCAGACTACTAGATGTGCTGCTAATAACTTGTCTGAGGAAAAATAATTGTTCAAATGTGTGTGAATTCCTACGGGACCAAACTGCTGAGGTCATCGGTCCCTAGCCTTATACACTACTTAAACTAACTTAAATTATCTTATGCTAAAAACAACACACACACCCATGCCCAGGGGAGGACTCGAACCTCCGGCGGGAGTGGGCGTGCAATCCGTGACTTGGCGGCCAGTCAGCGCAGTGAAAAATACAGGGTGATTCAAAAAGAATACCACAACTTTAGGAATTTAAAACTCTGCAACGACAAAAGGCAGAGCTAAGCACTATCTGTCGGCGAATTAAGGGAGCTATAAAGTTTCATTTAGTTGTACATTTGTTCGCTTGAGGCGCTGTTGACTAGGCGTCAGCGTCAGTTGATGCTAAGATGGCGACCGCTCAACAGAAAGCTTTTTGTGTTATTGAGTACGGCAGAAGTGAATCGACGACAGTTGTTCAGCGTGCATTTCGAACGAAGTATGGTGTTAAACCTCCTGACAGGTGGTGTATTGGCTCAAAATGGTTCAAATGGCTCTGAGCACTACGGGACTCAACTGCTGTGGTCATAAGTCCCCTAGAACTTAGAACTACTTAAACCTAACTAACCTAAGGACAGCACACAACACCCAGCCATCACGAGGCAGAGAAAATCCCTGACCCCGCCGGGAATCGAACCCGGGAACCCGGGCGTGGGAAGCGAGAACGCTACCGCACGACCACGAGATGCGGGCAGGTGGTGTATTAAACGTTGGTATAAACAGTTTACAGAGGATGGGTGTTTGTGCAAAGGGAAAAGTTCTGGACGGCCGAGAACAAGTGATGAAAATGTAGCACGCATCCAGCAAGCATTTGTTCGCAGCCCAGGAAAATCGACTCGCAGAGCTAACAGAGAGCTGCAAATTCCACAATCAACTGTATGGAGAGTCCTACGAAAAAGGTTAGTTATGAAACCTTATCGTCTGAAATTGGTTCAAGCACTGTCTGCAGCTGATAAGATTAAAAGAATCGATTGTGATTTTATCCTTGCTCAAATGGAAACAGATGAATCTTTCGTGTCAAAGATTGTGTTTAGTGATGAAGCAACTTTCCACACTAATGGGAAAGTCAACCGTCACAATGTCTGTATATGGGGCACTGAGAATCCGCGGGAAACAACTCAGTATGAACGTGACTCGCCTAAGGTGAACGTTTTCTGTGCCATTTCAGCCAATAAAGTTTTTGGTCCCTTTTTCTTCGAAGGTGCTACTGTAACTGGACTACAGTATCTGGAGATGTTAGAGAATTGGCTGTTCCCTCAGCGCGAACAAGAAGCACAACAATTCATATTTCAGCAGGATGGAGCGCCACCACATTGGCACTTATCTGTCCGTAACTACCTGCACGTCAACTACCCGAGGCGATGGATCGGCCGCCAGGCAGCCCGTGACAGAGCACTTCATCACTGGCCTCCAAGAAGCCCTGATCTTACCCCCTGCGATTTTTTCTTATGGGGGTATGTTAAGGATATGGTGTTTCGGCCACCTCTCCCAGCCACCATTGACGATTTGAAACGAGAAATAACAGCAGCTATCCAAACTGTTACGTCTGATATGCTACAGAGAGTGTGGAACGAGTTGGAGTATCGGGTTGATATTGGTCGAGTGTCTGGAGGGGGCCATATTGAACATCTCTGAACTTGTTTTTGCCCGCATCTCGTGGTCGTGCGGTAGCGTTCTCGCTTCCCACGCCCGGGTTCCCGGGTTCGATTCCCGGCGGGGTCAGGTATTTTCTCTGCCTCGTGATGGCTGGGTGTTGTGTGCTGTCCTTAGGTTAGTTAGGTTTAAGTAGTTCTAAGTTCTAGGGGACTGATGACCATAGATGTTGTCCCATAGTGCTCAGAGCCATTTGAACCATTTGAACTTGTTTTTGAGTGAAAAAAACCTTTTTAAATACTCTTTGTAATGATGTATAACAGAAGGTTATATTATGTTTCTTTCATTAAATACACATTTTTAAAGTTGTGGTATTCTTTTTGAATCACCCTGTCATTCAGACACTTTAAGTAAATATTATTCACATAATGATCGGCTAACCATTGGGAGGAAAGGAGTCAGGACATGTCTTTGATCCAAACATAATGATTATATATATAGTTAAGGCTCACCGGCCATTTGACCATCTTCTTCTGTGTAGATGCACAAACAGTGCATGAACTCTTACGAGAATTGGCAAAAAGTCGCGAGTAATGAGTGTAATGGGCAGGGGCACTATGAATATAGTGTGGGACAATAAGTTGGGAATGTGGGTCTCACAGGAGGCGTGCCGGAGATAAGTCCCTGCAGTCGCACTATCCTCTGTGTCCTCGGTGGCTCAAATGGATAGAGCGTGTGCCACGTAAGCAGGAGATCCCAGGTTTGAGTCCCGGTCGGGGCACACATTTTTAACTGTCCCCGTTGACTTATATCAACGCCTGTATGCAGCTAGGGGTATTCATTTCATTGTAATTTCATAATGATAATTGCCTTTCTCCGTATTTTTCGGATCGGAGAATAAGAGCATGTTTACATGCACCTTACGCTCACCAGCATATTTTGAGAAATGGAGGGGGCCACGACTATGTGTTTGTCCTGCTCGTCTGACTTGTTTTTCTTCTCCAGGCCATAAGCATAAACCAATATTCCAGTATTCTGCGCCTCAAATTTAAGTATGTCCTGGATCTTGACAGGGAATTCAATACCATCAAAGTTATACACTCTGGGGATAGTATTTTTATGCGCGTGTTATCTACCTGTATGCTCAGGATGATCTTTGTAGTTTTTCTCGCATGCCAGGACTGACCATAGGAAACAAGCCTAATTGTTTTTCTTTTGAACATTATTACCTGCTGCTTGGTTGCTATATCTTAAGGTAGTTCTATATAGCTTGACTCTTCATTTACAGATCAGAGACATTTGTGTGGATGTCGAGGCGTAGTATTCACCTGAGTGCTTTAGCTAACCCTCTAACTTCCATCTCGGAAAACTGGGTCAGTATAGCCTTCAAGGTGGATTCACGAAACCACCTGGTTATCACATCATCCCCCCCCCCTCCCAAAGGTAACGAAGACTAATGTCTTCAACGCCAGGAGCAACTTTGGGGGAGTGCGGAAGTTTGATGCACAGCACCGAGCTGCGTTTAATGGCGGGATACGGCAGATCTTTAACGAGTTTGAAGAGCTCCGTTTCCACACAGGGAGGTATGGTCTTGGAAACCCGGGAGTGCCGCGGTACCCTCATTTCGATTCCCGATCCTTGTGAATGGAATTTTATCCTCAAAGGCGTCCGCAATCACCGAGTATTCTAACTGGAGTATGGTGTCACTGGTCCGATGTCCTTCACTAAAAGGACAGGAGAGGGAACTGCCGCTAGCCACAGGATGGCTGCTGCTGCTACAGCCCTGACCCACTTGCCAGAGGGAGGGTTGCCCATGGACAACAGAGCGGAGCTGATGTGAGGATGGCGTCGAGGGCGGCTGCGGTTGCGCTTCTCACATGGCGACTAGCAGTGCCCTTGCCAGCGAGGAATGCCCCACCGTGCACCGCTTGGCGAAGTCGGCTACGCCGCCCTGGTGCCCGCGCCACGAACACAATTAAGTACAATATTCCAGACATCGCCAGCTGCTGCAAAGAAAGAAAGAACACCGTTTATTATTATTATTATTATTATTATTGTTTGTCAACAGAGTGAGTATGTATTAACTATTTTGCTCTGGCTCCTTGGCATATTCTTCAGGTCATCGACATCTCATCACGTCGATGAAGGTCTCTCTCCATCTCCTCCACCCACTGTGGCGTTTTGTCCTAGCCTGAATTGTGGAAGAGCCATATGTCCATCTTACTGATACCTCCTAAAACCACATAATTATGTTTAAATAATAAAATCATATCCACACATGAAAAGAAAGCTACGAGATTTTTATTTTTTTATTTGTTTAGAATATGCACTTCCAGGAGATCTGTGGTGGCTTCTGTTTATCATCGACCCACATCTCTCCGTGTACATCTTCTACTGTGAAATGTTCTACAACAGCAACAAAGAATATGCACTGTATTACGTAGATGATGAAATTTTTGTCAAACAACACAGTACTACACAGAAGAAGAAAAATACACTCCTGGAAATTGAAATAAGAACACCGTGAATTCATTGTCCCAGGAAGGGGAAACTTTATTGACACATTCCTGGGGTCAGATACATCACATGATCACACCGACAGAACCACAGGCACATAGACACAGGCAACAGAGCATGCACAATGTCGGCACTAGTACAGTGTATATCCACCTTTCGCAGCAATGCAGGCTGCTATTCTCCCATGGAGACGATCGTAGAGATGCTGGATGTAGTCCTGTGGAACGGCTTGCCATGCCATTTCCACCTGGCGCCTCAGTTGGACCAGCGTTCGTGCTGGACGTGCAGACCGCGTGAGACGACGCTTCATCCAGTCCCAAACATGATCAATGGGGGACAGATCCGGAGATCTTGCTGGCCAGGGTAGTTGACTTACACCTTCTAGAGTACGTTGGGTGGCACGGGATACATGCGGACGTGCATTGTCCTGTTGGAACAGCAAGTTCCCTTGCCGGTCTAGGAATGGTAGAACGATGGGTTCGATGACGGTTTGGATGTACCGTGCACTATTCAGTGTCCCCTCGACCATCACCAGTGGTGTACGGCCAGTGAAGGAGATCGCTCCCCACACCATGATGCAGGGTGTTGGCCCTGTGTGCCTCGGTCGTATGCAGTCCTGATTGTGGCGCTCACCCGCACGGCGCAAAACACGCATACGACCATCATTGGCACCAAGGCAGAAGCGACTCTCATCGCTGAAGACGACACGTCTCCATTCGTCCCTCCATTCACGCCTGTCGCGACACCACTGGAGGCGGGCTGCACGATGTTGGGGCGTGAGCGGAAGACGGCCTAACGGTGTGCGGGACCGTAGCCCAGCTTCATGGAGACGGTTGCGAATGGTCCTCGCCGATACCCCAGGAGCAACAGTGTCCCTAATTTGCTGGGAAGTGGCGGTGCGGTCCCCTACGGCACTGCGTAGGATCCTACGGTCTTGGCGTGCATCCGTGCGTCGCTGCGGTCCGGTCCCAGGTCGACGGGCACGTGCACCTTCCGCCGACCACTGGCGACAACATCGATGTACTGTGGAGACCTCACGCCCCACGTGTTGAGCAATTCGGCGGTACGTCCACCCGGCCTCCCGCATGCCCACTATACGCCCTCGCTCAAAGTCCGTCAGCTGCACATATGGTTCACGTCCACGCTGTCGCGGCATGCTACCAGTGTTAAAGACTGCGATGGAGCTCCGTATGCCACGGCAAACTGGCTGACACTGACGGCGGCGGCGCACAAATGCTGCGCAGCTAGCGCCATTCGACGGCCAACACCGCGGTTCCTGGTGTGTCCGCTGTGCCGTGCGTGTGATCATTGCTTGTACAGCCCTCTCGCAGTGTCCGGAGCAAGTATGGTGGGTCTGACACACCGGTGTCAATGTGTTCTTTTTTCCATTTCCAGGAGTGTATATGCAGTACTTACAACGCTGATGTTGCTGGCTTTCAGCAGCCAGCTCACCAAGGCCATATACTGAAACAATTAGACGATGTGTATTCAATGCTATGCCGGCCGGAGTGGCCGAGCGGTTCTAGGCGCTACAGTCCGGAACCGAACGACTGCTACGGTCGCAGGTTCGAATCCTGCCTCGGGCATGGATGTGTGTGATGTCCTTAGGTTAGTTAGGTTTAAGTAGTTCTAAGTTCTAGGGGACTGATGACCTCAGAAGTTAAGTCCCATAGTGCTCAGAGCCATTTGAACCATTTTTTTTCAATGCTATGAAATTCTTTATGAAAAAGTAACAGTTTTCGATCTTGATTTTCGCTATCGTGTACAACAGCAAATACTCACTGACTGACCACTAAGTAGGACCAGGATATTATAATACGTAGAAGAATATATATATATATATATATATATATATATATATATATATATATATATATACTACTTACGATGCTCCTGATGCTACAGTTGCTGCTTTTGATGCTTCTCAGCATTCATTTCATCCACAATTTGTTGTATATATGCTGAAACAATAAGACAAAATATATTTAATACTGCAGCTATGGAATTTTTAGTTGAAGAAAAAGTTGCAGTTTTTGATATGAATATTAACATACCAGGTAATTCCCATGGCATCAGGCGTTTGCCGCCACTGGCATTGCCGCTGTTGCTTGATACCACTTATCGCTTTTTTTTTTTCAAATAAAATGGTAGCACACACCCAAGTAAGACGACGACCTGACACACTGGCAAACGATAGGAGAATGAGGTCGCGGAAGGTGGGGGTAGGGTTTATATAGACTCAAGCTCTGCCCGCAAATTTGGTGGGAACCAATGAGACTGCAGTATTTGGGGATACCTTGGTTGACAATTTTGTACAGGTTGGTTCATGCACTCACAAACAGAAAGTAGCCATGAGAGAGAGAGAGTGAGAGAGCATGTGTTTCGATAGGAATTCGGCAGGTATAAAATATCAAAGGGTTAACCCTGAATCTTTTGTTTGTGCAGGAATACACTAAACAGCAAGGCCGGCAAATGGCGTGTGCTTCGCGATCGAAAGATTTTTGACAGTGTAATTACGTGTAGTGAATTTTTCATGATGGCATTCCCTGCGCAATCGAAAAGAAAAGCGATCGATTTAATTACTTCTTCGATGTACTTTACAAGACCTGTATCTTCCCAAATAGCAGAGAATGATGAGCAAGAGACATCCAATCCCTCTAAATTGAATTTTATAAATGAGCAGTATATCGTTCACTATGTAACAGATTTTTCTTTGGTGAGATCCTTCCTTTCCAACACAGACCCGCCAATTTCCAGGTGGAGGGTGGGAGGGGAGAGCTGGGGCATTTCCCAAAGGGGGAGGGATTAATTAATTGATCGATTTAATTAATAAGTCAATCAAATTGATATCAAAAGTGTGCTGGTATCTGTGAGGGGATTTTCCAGAGAGATGGGGGAGGAGGGAGTAGAGGAAGAGGAGGAGGAGGAGCAGGAGGAGGAGGGGGAAGGTGGATAGGATGGTAGAGGGGGAGGGGGGGTGGAGGGATGTTGGGTTTCTCAGGACAGATTATCCACAGGGATCATGAATTAACCCCCAAAGGGTCATAAATCACTTAGCAGAACAATAGGTTAAGGGGAGGGAGAGGGGTCATAAATCAATAAACTGTCACAATTTAATTAATTTGCATATCAATTTGATATTAAAAGTGTCCTCATAGCCCTGTTACCCTACTACTGTTCTATTCATTGGCCCTCTCTGCAGCTTACGACACAGTCATCAGCTTGTGCTAACAAACGTGTATGGCATCATCAAAGACTTCAACCTCGTTTGAAATATCAGAAACCTTCTCCAGATCTGTAGACTCTTTGTGGAATTTCAGGGACAAAGAAGCAGATGGAGAACACATAAGAATGGATTACCGCAAGGCAGTGTGCTTGCACCATTGTCATTCACCATCTACACTAACGATCAGCCATTGCCTGAAGGAACACAGAGCTTTGTCTGTGCTGGTGAAAGGAGCATAGAGCTTTGTCTGTGCTGGTGACTGTTCAATACTGCTCATGCCGACAGTTTTGAAAAGATGGAGCAAACCTTATCTAAAGCCCTAGAAGCATTTACCACCTACTATAGCGAAAATCGCCTGAACCCGAATCCTGCCAAATTGTGTATACTACCTCATGAACAAAAAAGCAGCGAAAACCCTTAAAATCATCTGCGAAGTAATTGCTCTTGAAGACTGTCCGGCTCCGAAATATCTAGGAGTGTCTCTGGACTGTACCCTGTCATACAAGAAATGGTGCCTAAACATGAAGCAGAAAGTGTCTGCCAGGAACATCATAGTGCAGAAACTGACAAATACCACGAGGGGAGCTTATCCATGCATTTTAAGAACTAGACCCTAGGGCCGTGTTACGCCAGTGCTGAATTTGCATGTACAGCATAGTACAAGTCCAGCCACGCCAGAAACTTAGATGCCGCGCTTAATGAGACCTATCACATTGTCACGGGCTGTTTAACCACTACACCCGCAGATAAACTCGGCTGTCTTGCTGGCTTAGCTCCTGCTAAAATTACACGCGAAACAACGGCTAGATGCGAGAAAAGCAAGGTTATGACTACGGAAGCCCACCCTTTATGTGGCCGTCAGCAGCATATCAGCCAACATGTCCTCGGCTGAAATCAAAAAAGAGCTTCTTGGCAACTATTGAAGCTCTTACAGGAACACCACAGCAAGAAAGGATCTCAAAGTAGCGGGGGAATGTCAGCGTTTGGAGACATGGATGATGCCGAAGGAAGAGCTCTCCCTCCTGCTCATTCAGAAAAGCGGATGACATGGAAGGCCCTCAACAGACTACGCTGTAGTACCATGAGATGCAAGACCAACCTGCAGTGGTGGGGCCTTCCTATGGAGTCAGTTTTTTGCAAGTGTGGTTCTGTGCAGACTAAAGTCATATACTACAGTGTTCATCATCTGTACCCATATGCACCATGAGAGACCTGACGAGGGCGACACCGAATGCACTCGACAAGACCAATTGCTGGTCAACCAATATGGAGCTGATGTTAACGATCGTTTTCCTTTTGTTGATTATTTACTTTATACTTCTGATACGATGAGAAATGAACAGAATGTACTGATCTGTTAGATCTCAGAAACGCGTGTCTGAATTTCCTGCATGTCTGCAGTCATACCAACTCGATAAGGACTCCAAAAACAGTGCAACCATACTCTTTTGAGTGCTCGCACAGGCATTATCTGCAGTTTCCTTAACAAATGTACCACACTTGCCCAGAATTCTCCATACAACTCTACGTCTTACTCTCACAATACAGATTTTGTGCTGTACCACTGAAGAAATGGCCGCCTATACGATCTGTGGTAAAGTTCAATATACGGTACTTCGTACTTTAATGTCAACGATTTTGTTCATAGTAGGTTTTAAATAACACTGAAAAGTGTTCTTCTTGTGTTTTCTTTTGATCCATGTGCGTCGCAGAGATCGGGCGAGCAATGACGCCTGTTCTTTAGCGCAGCACGGGAACCTCACGTCGGCAGTCTCTAATTTCACCTCGTCGGTGGCCACCCACGTCATGAACAAATCTAACGCTGCCAGTTTTCTTGAAAAATTTACTGAATGTTGTTAATCTTGTAATCAGTTCTCGTACTGGCCATTATCAACATCTACACTACTGGCCATTAAAATTGCTACATCAAGAAGAAATGCAGATGATAAACGGGTATTCATTGGACAAATATATTATACTAGAACTGACATGTGATTACATTTTCACGCAATTTGGGTGCATAGATCCTGACGAATCAGTACCCAGTACAACCACCTCTGGCCGTAATAACGGCCTTGATACGCCTGAGCATTGAGTCAGAGCTTGGATGGCGTGTACAGGTACAGCTGCCCATGCAGCTTCAACACGATACCAAAGTTCATCAAGAGTAGTGACTGGCGTATTGTCACGAGCCAGTTGCTCGGCCACCATTGACCAGACGTTTTCAGTTGGTGAGAGATCTGGAGAATGTGCTGGCCAGGGCAGCAGTCGAACATTTTCTGTATCCAGAAAGGCCCGCACAGGACCTGCAACATGAGGTCGTGCATTATCCTGCTGAAATGTAGGGTTTCGCAGGGATCGAATGAAGGATAGAGCCACGGGTCGTAACACATCTGAAATGTAACGTCGATTGTTCAAAGTGCAGTCAATGCGAACAAGAGGTGACCGAGACGTGTAACCGATGGCATCCCATACCATCACGCCGGGTGATACGCCAGTATGGCGATGACGAATACACGCTTCCAATGTGCGTTCACCGCGATGTCGCCAAACACGGATGCGACCATCATTCGTGCAACCAGGTTCGTCGTTGAGTACACCATCGCAGGCGCTCCTGTCTGTGATGCAGCGTCAAGGGTAACCGCAGCCATGGTCTCCGAGGTGATAGCCCATTCTGCTGCAAACGTCGTCGAACTGTTCGTGGAGATGGTTGTTGTCTTGTGAACGACCCCATCTGTTGACTCTGGGATCGAGACGTGGCGGCACAATCCGTTACAGCCATGCGGATAAGATGGCTGTCATCTCGACTGCTAGTGATACGAGGCCGTTGGGATCCAGCACGGCGTTCCGTATTACCCTCCTGAACCCACAGATTCCATATTCTGCTAACAGTCTTTGGATCTCGACCAACGCGAGCAGCAGTGTCGCGATAGGATAAACCGCAATCGCGATAGGCTACAATCTGACCCTTACAAAAGTCGGAAACGTGATGGCACGCATTTCTCCTCCTCACACGAGACACCACAACAACGTTTCACCAGGCAACGCCGCTCAACTGCTGTTCGTGTATGAGAAATCGGTTGGAAACTTTCCTCATGTCAGCACGTTGTAGGTGTCGCCACCGCCGCCAACCTTGTTATAAAGTTCTGAAAAGGTAATCATTTGCATATCACAGCATCTTCTTCCTATCGGTTAAATTTCGCGTCTGTAGCACGTCATCTTCGTGGTGTAGCAATTTTAATGGCCAGTAGTGTATGTTGTGGCTAGAAGTCTTTTATACGTGGCATTGCATTGTATTTCGTGGTACAGAATTAACCCATTTGAAGTGTTTGTGAAGATAAAAAGTTACACAGGGTGAACATTAATGGAATCGACAAACTACAGGAAACGCATCGTTTCCATGGTAGATGGCGCTGACGAATAACAGTTCCTCTGACGCTGTGCGTTCCTTGTGTGTGCCGGTTGCGTGGTTGGCGCAGCGTACTGTAAGCAGCAGAATGGTCCGGTATTCATGTCGGGAACAAGCCGAGATGGTGCTTGTGCATGGCCAAGCAGACGCAAACGGTCGAGAGGCAGCACGGCCATATCAAAACGAGAACCCTCACGGACACCAATCACGTCACACAAGATTTCAAGCCCTTTTTGGGCGTTTGTGTGATCATTGATCCTTTCAGACAGACGAACGTGCAGGGAGGCGGCGGATTGTGCGTACACCAGATCTGGAGGACCGGGGTCTACAGGATATTGAGACGAACCCTCGTACAAGCTACAGGCAAGTGTTCCAGCAACATGATGTGAGTCATGTGCTGTTACGTGTATCCTGCATGACATTGCATCCCATGGCGGCCACTTTGAACATTTGTTGTGACGTGGATGCATGCAGCTCTGTACTGTCTTCCAGGCCGATTTGTTGTCATTGCACGCACATCATCCATTTTCGGACACATGTTCACAGGACCTTTTCTTCCCTCCATGTCCAGTCAGGAATCCGTCCCAGCAGTTCATTAATTTTCACCCTGTATATAATTCCTGAAGTATAAATGGTGAGATTTATTTTCAGTTGCGTCTTGATGGAGGTTCAGTCAACTGATTACTCACACCTAAAGAAGTATTTGAAATGAGAGGCGGGAGGAAAGTAAGAAGCGATAGATTTGGTTTGAAATATACCACAGAGATATATCAGGTGACCCGTAATTCTTTCCCTGATTACAAACATTCATATGGCATAAAATATGGCACATAAACTAATACTTTTTATCTGACATATTTGATATATTCAAGTTTTTGTATACATAAGCACTTTCTGTTATTTTGTTTGTTGCAGGGCCCAGTGATGTGACAACAGCGGAATCAGACTCAATTTGCAAACGACACGTACTCACACCAGAAGAAATCCTAATGCGTCCTCTGGTATCACCAGACACAGCCACCAAAAACAGTCCAAGGACATTGTTCAAATGAAACGTGGCCTCATCTGAGAAAAGGACACGTTTCAGATAGACATCATCTTCATCAGTCTCAACCAGCATGGCAACAGCGAAGTCATAACGAGCGCTGTAATCTGTCGGCTGGAGGGAATGCACGATCGGGGCCTTGTACACACGGAAAAGAAGTTGTTTATGTTGGATGCACTGCACTGATGTCTTCGGAATCTGCAACTCACGTGAGGCTCTGCGAACTGATTTCTTCGGGCTTCTCACGAAGGCAACTCACGCCGTCTGAATTGTCTGCACTCTAGGTTCATGCCTGCCTGTACTAGGGAGATCACAGAAGTTCCTTGTTTACTCAGACTTCGCATACCA
The DNA here is from genome assembly GCF_023898315.1 of Schistocerca nitens. NCBI lineage: Eukaryota > Metazoa > Arthropoda > Insecta > Orthoptera > Acrididae > Schistocerca > Schistocerca nitens. The sequence continues at coordinate 637,662,765 of NC_064616.1, read as the reverse complement.
CATCTTTATGCTTTTAAAATCTGGTGGCTCTCTATGGTACGCCGTCCGAAATTTTCTCTGGACTGATTTTAGTGACTGTCTCTCGTGATACCAGAGAACACGTTGGGCTTTCTCGCTGCCTCCAAATGGTGTGCGTTTCTACTGTTATTACACCATTGAGCCCTGTAACAAACAAAGTAACAGTAAGTATGTACGTATACAAAAACTTGAATATGATAAATGCAATTCACGATAAAAATTATTTGTGTATATGTCATATTTTATGCCTTATGAATGTTTGTAATCAGATAATGACTTCTGGGACACTCGCTATTTCCAAAGAGTGGGGCAGAGCCGGGTAAAGTGGTCAAGGCAGGCAAAGTGGCTATTGGAATCCCGGCAGCTATGAGGTGCCAGCATCACGCGGGAAATGCCTCAACTTGTTCTCCCTGAAGGACCTAGTCACGCCGTTAACCGTAACATGTCTGTTGTCCCGCTCCTCAGAGTTCTTATAATGTTTATGGATTTTAGAAGCACTGATGTAACATAAGTGTTCACTTTGTGTATTTGTTACTGAGAGGGATTGTCATTTATGCCTTTTTAGCGAAATTGTGTTGAAAGTGTCGTATCTTTACTCCATAATCCTACTTTAATTAATAAAATTTCGGTCATGCTATTACAGTGTATGCGTCTTTTTTTGTAAAGGCGTCAACGCGTGCAAAGTGGAAAACTCTGCGGTGGTTTTTGATCACATTGTGTAGAGGAAAAACGTGAAAGCAGCGGTCGAAAGGAGGACTCCGTGCAATACTTACAGGAAGTCCTTATAACAGTGACTTAGAAGGGCAAATAAAGACGGAAAAAATAGAAAGTAAAACGACGGAAAAAACAGAAAGCAGCCGCCGACAAGAAAGGCAGTAAAAACGAAACTGCGAAGAGCAGGAAACCTAACTCCTGAAGAACTCTTTTTAACGACAACGATGAAGACACAGAATGCATGTAGTGCGAAGAAAAATTTTGAAATCCTAGGCCAGAAGAGCAGTGGATTAAATACCGACTGTGCACCCTCTGGGTTCACTAACTCGGTGCAGGAGTTGAGGAACACAATTTGACATTTCTTTGTGAAAAGTGTAATTCGAATCATGTTACACAATAAAACCTACTGATTTCTTTGTTTCTTTGTTTCAAAACGTCTCAAGACTATGGGCATGATTCAGAAAGAAGGAACTTGTCCCCCGTGTGAGCTGAAACCAAGAGACGTTGAACGGCGTTCGTGTGTTTGTGAACAGTTGCTTCAGAGGCAAAAACGGAAGGGATTTCTGCGTCGCATTGTGACCGGGGACGAAAAATGGGTTCATTACAGTAACCCTAAACGCAAAAAATCATGGGGATATCCCGGCCATGCTTGCGCGTCGACGGCCAAACCGAATATTCACGGCTCCAAGATCATGCTCTGCATTTGGTGGGACCAGCTCGGGGTCGTGTACCATAAGGTGTTAAAACCAAGTGAAACAATCACAGGTGCTCGTTATCGAACGCAATAAATGTGTTGCAGCAGAGCATTAAAAGACAAATGGCCGCAATACAGCAAGAGGCATGATAAAGTAATTTTGCAGCACGACAACGCTCGATCCCACGTTCCGAAAAGAGATCAAAACGTACTCGGAAACGTTAAAATTGGAAGTCCTACCCCACCCGCTGTGTTCTCCAGACATTGCCCCCTCTGACTATCACACGTTTAGATCAATGGCGCATGGCCTGGCTGACCAACACTTCCGATCTCATGACGAAGTCACAAATTGGATCGATTCGTGGATCGCTTCAAAAGATGAACAATTTTTTCGACGCGGGATTCGTACACTGCCCGAAATATGGGAGAAAGTGGTGGCCAGCGATGGAAAACACTTTGAATGATACATGTGTAACCAATTTGTTTCATTAAAGCCTCAAATGTTGGGGAAAAATGGCGGAAGCAAAGTTGTACACCTTATAAAATTTCAGGAAAATTGGACGATCTACTCAAAAGAAAGCGTTTCACAAATTGAGCAAGTCAGTAAAGCGTTGATCCACCTCTGGCCTTTATGTAAGTAGTTATTCGGCTTTGCACCGATTGTCAGAGTTACTGGTTGTCCACCTAAGGGACATAACGTCAGATTCTGTCCAACTGGCGCGTTAGATCGTCAAAATACCGAGATGGTTGGAAGACCGTGTCCATAATGTTCCAAACATTCTCAATTGGAGAGGGATCCGGCGACCTTGCAGCCCAAAATAGGGTCTGGCAAGGTGACAGAGTATGTTACAATCTCTCCGTCCCCCTTTCCAAGAAATTTTACTTACCGTCAGTCTCACTTTTAATGTGCCACAGATACTTACGATAATAATAATATTAACAACAATAAATTGTATAAAATGTTTTAAAATAATAATAATAATAATAATAATAATAAAATTATAATTATAATAATAATTGATTACATCAGTCGTCAGCACATCTCTTTGGTAAAAACCAAGAAATTGGATTTCGGAGAAGAACGGTATTTGAAAAGCATTAGTTCAAAAATCGGAGAAGTAAATGTGTAATTCAATTGATTTAAGAACTATAATAGCAACAGCCTCACACAAATTTATACGATGTAAAGTCGAAATGTGCTTTCACCATTATTAGAATTTCACTTAGTATTGCGACTATGTACCCAAGTACGCCCATTATCACTGTACGAATGTGTAAATGAGAGAAATACTACCATTTTTAGTGAGAGGTAAGGGGTGTTCTTTCTATTTATGTATTTCTTGACTCAGATTCCTGTGGTTGGCCCGTTTGCATTTGTGACATTTGTGCAAAGTGACCCATGTGCGGAGATGGAATGTGTTGACATTTATGAGAATCCCATGACACTACAGATAGATTTTTTGCTTCCACGTGCGATGGCTTCACCAACTCACAGCCGACCTGACACATTCAAACCTAAACTAAACCTCGAACTAAGGCTACAGGTCACTCTGTCACCACAACCAGGTTCCTTGTTTTCACGTTCGTTGGCTTCGCCACCTCAAAAAACAGACAACCTGTGAAAAGCCGTTTATCCCAGCAAGAACTCCAGGCTCTGCAGAAATGTCTCTCGCCAGATATTCCTCACAAGTGTTCCAACTCCAGCCAGACCTCCCTGATAATTCTCGAACCTCGTCGGATTTGCTGTCGGCAGCAGGTCAGACGGTTAGCTAACCTCTGTAATTAAAAAAAAAAAACTGAGTGAATGTATCAACTAAGAACCTAAACGGGTGTCTTCGGACATCCGCCCCGAACAAATTCAACGAACAATATAGAGCAAAATGAAAAAGAAGAAAAAAAAGTGGTCAGCGTGACAGATTGCCGTCCTACGGGCCCGGGTTCGATTCCCGGCTGGGTCGGGGATTTTCCCCGCTCAGGTACTGGGTGTTGTGTTGTCTTCATCATCATTTCATCCCAATCCGGCGCGCAGGTCGCCCAATGTGGCGTCGAATGTAATAAGACTTGCACCAAGGCGGCTGGACCTGCCCCGTAAGGGGCCTCCCGGCCAATGACGCCAAACGCTCATTTTCCATTTTTATGGTCGGCGAATGGGCGCCTTTCCTGGCCGCAGTGTTTTCCGCTTGCGGCAAGGACGAAAGCCTATCCAAGTGGGCAAGTAACTGCAATGTATCCTGCGTTAAGCATAGCTCGTAATATTTTAGAATTCCTTGCCGTTTTAGAGACTGTTAGTTTTCGCGCTACTTTAGACTCCGAAAGTTAGCTGAGAAATTTAAAAACTGGTGTATATAAAAATATAAACGCTTTTACAGCAAGTATTATGTAAGTTCTTCAGAAAGTAAGTTATATATGTCGTCCCACGCTAAGACCATTGCGCAGAAAGAATAGCGAATCGTCAGAAAAAAGTAAAAATGTACATGTTCCGGGTCTCGTGCCCATTCAGTACTGCTCTGGTGTGGACAACTGGTGCATCACAGTGTGCAATTGAAATGGCGCGGGAACTGGAAACGTACCTAGAAGTCCAGATCTTGCATCATGCGGTTTTCATCTTTTCGGCGAGGTGTAAAAGCGACTGGAGGAAAGAGATTTTCCAAAGATAAGGACGTTCACGCAGCGGTTATCGAATAGTTCCGTGACAAAGGAGCGGATTTCTATCGCCGAGAAAATGAATGATTGGTAGAATGTTCTGACCGCTGCTTACAGAGAATTGGTGACAATGTTGAATAATACAGTCATCTTAGTTGTGTCAGTTTGAAGTGTAGTGCAGGATTCAATAAAAGTTACTTGGCCTACCGTAGCAACGTGTAACTTAATTTTTGAAGTATCCTCACACCTAATCTTGATACATGAATATTCTAAAATCGCGTACTAGTGTCAATAATTCAATGAATTCCTGGATTTCAGTCCACTCATTGGGTAGCACTCGATCTATTAAATTTAACTGATGAGACGAGAAAATATAAAAATGCAACGAATTAAGTAAGACAAAGGGAATACAGAAGGCTTAAAAATGATATTAACTGACAGTTCAGAGTGGCAAGTCAGGTATGGCTGGAGGTGAAAATTAAAGTTGTATAAGCTTGTATTACTATGGCATAGATAGAAGCTTTGAATATGGAAATATAAGAAGTCTTTGGGATCTTTGCTTTTCGCGGGCGAGCGCTCTACCTACTGAGCTATCTAAGAATGACAAAAAAACCTTGGATAAAAGGGAGACAGTTTCATAAACCTCAAGAGCTTAGATAACAAGCCAGTACTAACTAAAGAAGGGAAGGCAAAGAGGTGAAAGGAATATACAGGGTGTCAGCGGTATAAATGCAAATATCTTTATTGGTGACTGAGGACAGTGTACCGAACAACATTATGTCATTATTTACTTCATCTGGTTAGTACCTCCAAGTTGGTTATTACCTCCAAGTACATAAGGCAAGAGCAAGCCATTAATACTTGTTTTCCCCTAGGAAGCTGGTCAGGTGTTAAAGAGTGAACGGATGGACGCAAAAAGGGTAGTCTATACTGACAGCTGTAGTCCACTTAAGGTGTAGTTACGACTGTGCAGAAAAAATTGTGACATGTTTGTGAGAAGACTGTTGGATGCAGAGAAAAAACAACTAACGCTCTGAAGTGGGTATATTTTAAGGTACTGATGACTACAATATCTGCACTTACATCCCTAACAGCCTGTATAGAAGTGCCACATAAAGAAAAGAAACTTAAAGACATAGTTGCCGGCCGATGTGGCCGTGCGGTTCTAGGCGCTTCAGTCTGGAACCGCGTGACCGCTACGGTCGCAGGTTCGAATCCTGCCTTGGGCATGGATGTGTGTGATGTCCTTAGGTTAGTTAGGTTTAACTACACTCCTGGAAATGGAAAAAAGAACACATTGACACCGGTGTGTCAGACCCACCATACTTGCTCCGGACACTGCGAGAGGGCTGTACAAGCAATGATAACACGCACGGCACAGCGGACACACCAGGAACCGCGGTGTTGGCCGTCGAATGGCGCTAGCTGCGCAGCATTTGTGCACCGCCGCCGTCAGTGTCAGCCAGTTTGCCGTGGCATACGGAGCTCCATCGCAGTCTTTAACACTGGTAGCATGCCGCGACAGCGTGGACGTGAACCGTATGTGCAGTTGACGGACTTTGAGCGAGGGCGTATAGTGGGCATGCGGGAGGCCGGGTGGACGTACCGCCGAATTGCTCAACACGTGGGGCGTGAGGTCTCCACAGTACATCGATGTTGTCGCCAGTGGTCGGCGGAAGGTGCACGTGCCCGTCGACCTGGGACCGGACCGCAGCGACGCACGGATGCACGCCAAGACCGTAGGATCCTACGCAGTGCCGTAGGGGACCGCACCGCCACTTCCCAGCAAATTAGGGACACTGTTGCTCCTGGGGTATCGGCGAGGACCATTCGCAACCGTCTCCATGAAGCTGGGCTACGGTCCCGCACACCATTAGGCCGTCTTCCGCTCACGCCCCAACATCGTGCAGCCCGCCTCCAGTGGTGTCGCGACAGGCGTGAATGGAGGGACGAATGGAGACGTGTCGTCTTCAGCGATGAGAGTCGCTTCTGCCTTGGTGCCAATGATGGTCGTATGCGTGTTTGGCGCCGTGCAGGTGAGCGCCACAATCAGGACTGCATACGACCGAGGCACACAGGGCCAACACCTGGCATCATGGTGTGGGGAGCGATCTCCTACACTGGCCGTACACCACTGGTGATCGTCGAGGGGACACTGAATAGTGCACGGTACGTCCAAACCGTCATCGAACCCATCGTTCTACCATACCTAGACCGGCAAGGGAACTTGCTGTTCCAACAGGACAATGCACGTCCGCATGTATCCCGTGCCACCCAACGTGCTCTAGAAGGTGTAAGTCAACTACCCTGGCCAGCAAGATCTCCGGATCTGTCCCCCATTGAGCATGTTTGGGACTGGATGAAGCGTCGTCTCACGCGGTCTGCACGTCCAGCACGAACGCTGGTCCAACTGAGGCGCCAGGTGGAAATGGCATGGCAAGCCGTTCCACAGGACTACATCCAGCATCTCTACGATCGTCTCCATGGGAGAATAGCAGCCTGCATTGCTGCGAAAGGTGGATATACACTGTACTAGTGCCGACATTGTGCATGCTCTGTTGCCTGTGTCTATGTGCCTGTGGTTCTGTCAGTGTGATCATGTGATGTATCTGACCCCAGGAATGTGTCAATAAAGTTTCCCCTTCCTGGGACAATGAATTCACGGTGTTCTTATTTCAATTTCCAGGAGTGTAGTTCTAAGTTCTATGGGACTGATGACCACAGATGTTGAGTCCTATAGTGCTCAGAGCCATTTGAACCAGCCAAAGACACAGTTATGGAAAGGGGAGAGCACGTAGGTGAAAATGAGATGGCTAATATGATATTGCGAGATGAATTTAATAGAATATTGAAAGACTTAAACCTAAATAAGGCACATTGAGTAGACAACCCTACCTCAGAACTTTTTAGATCCTTGTGGAAACCAAACATGACAAAACAGTTCTTCCAGGTATGCAAGGCATATAATACGGGCGAAATACCTGTAGATTTTAAGCAGAAAGTAAAAACCCCAATTGCGAAGCGTGCAGGTGATGGGTGGTGTAACTATTACCGAACTATCAGTTTACTAAGCCATGGTTGTGAAACGCTAAAACTAATCATCTACAGAAGACTGGAGTAACTGGTAGAAGCCGACCTAGGAGAAGATCAGTTCGGGCAGAATCACGCTAAGCAATACTGACTATACGACTTACTTTACAAGATGGATTTAAAAAAGGCAAACCCACATTAATAATATTTGTAGGTTTAGAACATTAAATAATTTGGACTGAATCACACTGTTTGGAGCTCTGAGGTCTTCAGGGGTGAAATACAGGAAGTGGAAGGTTATCTGTCGCTTATACAGAAATCAGACTGCAGATATGAGAGTCGAAGAACACGAAAGGGGCACAGTAGTCGAGAAAGGTGGGAGTGAAGATTGTAGCCTATTCACCAATTCATTCCATCTATACATAAAGCAAGCAGTAAAGGATATGAAGAAAAGATTTGGAAAAGGAATTAAAGTCTAGGGAAGAAGAAACAAACACTTTTAGATTTGCCTTTGACATTGTACTTCTGTCAGAGACGACACATGACCTGGAAAATTAATTAGATAGAATGGATATAACTTAAAAAGAGATCATAAGGGGAACACAAGAAAAAGCATAACAATGGTTATACACAGTAGTCTAATAAGGTAAGGCGATGTTAGGGAACCACATTAGGAAATGGAAAGCAACAAGTAATAGACCGGTTTTGCTATTATGGCAGCAAAATGGTTGGTTGAGTGGTTGGTTGTTGGAGGTAGAGGGACTAAACTACGAGGTCATCAGTCCCTTCGTCCTATATATATCGAATCAGGAACAACCCTCAGAGGAAGGATACAAAAGGCAAATCCTGCGAAGCCCGTTTGTAAGCAAGATACAATAAGACAGAGACAAAATCAAGGAAAAGTAGGAGTGGTGTAAGAATGGGTAAGGTGGGCGAGCCGCTCTGCCCACAAAGCAACAGGAGATCCTGGGAGCACGGTATGCAGTGGGAGACGCACCGTCTGCATCCCACCAGTACCACCTCATAGTCTGTCACCCCAAGGAAACGAGCAAGACAAAAGAGATGAAAAAAGTTTAGGAAGGGTAAAACTTTAAAAACGGCAAACATAAAAGATCAAGGAGAAGAAAAAGGTGGGAAGGGTTGGGGGCAGGCTAGACCAATGAGCATGGGCCGCCATGGGATCCCCTGGCGAACGCAGGTGGGGGGTGCCCCTCCAACCCCTCAGGCAGTCAATGACGCCAAAGTGCCCCCTTCTCAGAGATGAGTAGAAACCACCTACACAGGTGAAATGTAAAACCAGGTAACAGCTTTGGCGTCACCCGCTAGCACCAGAGGAAGTGTGTCAAGAAGTTTGAGATATCTCCACAAAGCAAACTAATTTTGGCAGTCAAGTAGGATGTGGTCCACTATTAGACAGGCACCACATCGGCAGTAAGTTAGGTCCTCACATCAGAGAATGCGGCTGTGGGACAGCCAAGTGTGGCCAATGCATAGCTGACAAAGGACAGTGGATTCCCTGAGAGAAACATGAAGGGAAGACTGCCACTTGATCATGGTCTGCTTTATTGCCCTCAGTTCGTTTGGGGAGTCCAGGGTGAAGCATTCTGATTTTCACACATCCAACAACTGATGGCATAGTGTCATCAAAAGGTCCAGTTCTGGGACACTCATATCCAAAATTGGCATCCTGGTAGCAAACTTTGCCAAGTGGTCGGCATATTCATTCCCTGAGATTCCAATATGTCCAGGGGTCCAAAGAAAGACGACTCGCCGTCCAGTTTGACGGACGTCAGAAAGAAGATCCAATGAGTGACGAGGGTAGCACTAGTCAATAGCTCGAAGGCTGCTCAGGGAGTCGCTGCAGATTAGAAGCATCTTGCCAATGCAAGAACAAGCATTGCTAAGGGCTCGTTTGGTGGCCATTAATTCCACTGTGAAGATACTGCATCCATTCAGCAAGGAGTGTAGTCCACTGCATGTTGTATGTGTGTATGCAATACCAGTTTGTTCATCGACTGTTGAACCATCAGTGCATATGACTTATGAACCTGGAAATGCATTAAGGACAGCCAGGAACAGGTGACAAAACACCACAGGATCAATTGAATCTTTCGGTCCAAAGGATAAATCTAGACAGATATGAGGTCAGGACACACGCCATGAAGGTGTACACAATTGCTCCTTGCTCCCTGAACAAGAGGCAACAGTGGATGAAGTTGGAGTTCAGAGGAGAGCCACTGTAGTTGAACTCCAGTTGTGACCCCAATTCTGGGTCTCTGTTGTGGGAGGTGGACCTCTGTACTAGGAAAAAGGACATGGTAGTTTGGAGGCTTAGGGGGGCTATGATGAACATGTGTAGCATAGCTGAGTAGCTGTTGTTGACACCTGATCCATAGTGGAGGGACCCCAGCCTCTGCGAGTAGGCTGCTCACCGGGCTACTTAGAAAGGCTCCTGTTGCAAGTCAGACCCCAATGTGATGTATCTGGTCCAGTGAATGTAATGCTGAGGGTGATACCGAACCACATGCTGGACTCCCATAATCAAGACAGGACAGGATTAGAGCTTCATAAAGCTGCAGAATGGTAGCGTGATCTGCTCTCCAGCTAGTACTGCTGAGGCAGTGAAGTGTAGTAAGTTGAGGCCAGCACCTCTGCTTAAGTTGGCGAAGATGGGGAAGCTATGTCAGCCAGACATCAAAGACCAGTCCCAAAAACCGTTAAGTTTCCACCACATTGAGTAACTAATCGTTGAGGTAAAGTCCTGGTTGTGGATGAACAGTATGACAGCAAGTCTTAGCAGCGGAAAGCTGAAAGCCGTGGGTGATGGTGCATCACTGTGCTTTTGAATGGCGCCCTGCCGTCAGTGTTCAGCAACCAGAGGAGTAATAGTAAGAGCAAATATCATCAGCATAGAAGAAGGGTGATACTAAAGACTTCACAGCTGCTGCTATACCGTTGCCGGCCGGTGTGGCCGAGCGGTTCTAGGCGCTTTAGTCTGGAACAGCGTGACTGCTACGGTCGCAGGTTCGAATCCTGCCTCAGGCATGGATGTGTGTGACGTCTTTAGGTTAGTTAGGTTTAAGTAGTTGTAAGTTCTAGGAGACTGATGACCTCAGATGTTAAGTCCCATAGTGCTCAGAGCCATTTGAACCATTTTTTTTGCTAGACCATTGATGGCCATTAAATATGATGGACACTTAAAATAGAGTTCTGAAGAACCCCATTCTCTTGGATATGGGAGGTACTGTGGGAAGCACCAACTCTAACACAGAAAGTATGGTGTAACGAGAAGTTCTGAACAAAAATCAGAAATGGGTCCCACAGACCCCGCTCATGTTAAGTAGCGAGGATGTGGTGACAAAAGCTTTTTGTAAGTCGAAGAAGACAGCAACAAGGTGTTGATGTTGGTCAAAAGTTGTCCAGATGGCAGACTCCAGGCAAACCAAATTATCAGCAATGGAACGGCCTTGGCGAAAACCACACTGGGATGCAGCCAGAAAGCCATGAGACTCAAGAAGCCAACACAGCTGCTTGATCACCATGGGTCCATGCAGCTAACAGAGAATATTGGTGGGACTGATAGGGCAATTGCTGTCCATCTCTGTGGGATACTCACCCTGCTTTAGTACTGGGACAATGCTGTTCTCTGACCGTTGAGGTGGGTGCTCACCTTTGCTCCAGATACAGTCGAAGATGGCAAGGAGATGATACTGACAATCCACTGATAGACGTTTGAGCATTTGGTTGTGAATGTGGTCTATTCCTGTGATTGTATCATGGCAAAGGGCTAGGGCACTTAGAATTCCCACTCTCTGAATGGAGCATTATAGGGCTCCAGGCGGTGTGTAGTGAAAGATAAGTGCAGTCGCTCAATCTGCTGTTTAAGGACATGGAAGGCAGTTTGATAGTTCTCAGACACAGAGGCTAGAGCATAATGCAGAGCAAAATGTTGGGCTACAGCATCTGGGTCAGTGAAAACAGCACTGTTCAAGGAAATACCAAGTACACCTGCAGAGGACTTGTATGCATAGAGACGTCTGATCTCCACCCAAACCTGGGAAGGACACATACATGGTTCAGTGGTTGAAATGTACCATTCCCAGAATTCTTGCTCCATCGTTTTATTGAGTGGTAGACTCAGGCACAGAAACAGTTAAAGGCAATGAGGAACTCAACTGATGGATGTCACTTATGGAGAGCCAGCAAACAATCTCTAATGAGCTCAGTGATTTCCGAGGCCCACCAAAGCACTGCCTTCCAATGGGGGATCCCAAAGAATAGGGCGTCGCTAAGTCGGCTGTTGATAGAATGGCTGCTGTTGCATTCTGGACAGCCTCATCAGTGCATTTAGTGGGGGGCTCAGAACGACAGTGTAGGTGAAAACATCCCAGCTGACATTGTGGAGAACCCATCTAAGTGGCAGCCCAGAGGAGTGACGCTGAGAAAGGGATAGGAAGACTGGGAAGTTTTCGCTACCATACAGGTCATCGTGAACCCTCCAGTGGATGAATGAGAGAAAACCAGGGCTGCAGATAGAAAGACCAAAGGCCAAATGAGTTTCATGTGTCGCACTTAAGTGTGTGTAGGCACCAGTGTTCGAGAGACAGAAATCAAGATCTGCCAGTAGGTTTTCAAGGTCTTTACCACTGCCAGCGAACGTGTTTCCACTCCACAAAGGGTCATGGGCATTGAAGTCACAGACGAGTAGGAGAGGTAGGGAGAGTTGAGAAGCCAATGCAGACCATACGTTCTTAGGTAATCCACCATCATGAGGAAGTTAACACTACACATGGGAAAATCCTGAAATGCCCTGATCTGAACAGCCACAGTCTCCAAAGCTGTATCAAGAGGCACGAGATCACTGTATACAGTGTTCAGGACACATGTGCAAACTCTACCTTACTCCCTATCACAGTTGGCACAAGTTATAAAATATCCTTGGTAGTCATGAAGGACAGGGGTCTCTGCTGCTGGAAACCAAGTTACCTGAAGGCAGGCAATGGAGAAAGCAGCGAAGGAGCTTAAAATAAATCATAGCCCATCCAGGTAGTGGAAAAAACCACTACAATTCCACTGGAGAATCGTACTGTCGGTATACTGTGAGGGTGTGAAGGGACCAAGGAGGCAGGTTATGTCCCAGGGTCACCTGCTGCCACTAGTTGTGAGGGTACAGAATTATGACACATAGGTTTTGGGACATGTTGAGTGTGGTGTGATCTGGAGCCTCAGGAGCCACCAAGATCGCTGCCATGGCCACAGAAGCAGAACATGTGTGATCCGGTGGTGAAGGGCCACCAGAATTTCCTTCATGTCGGAAGACTTCTTTTGGTCTTTCTTTTGTTTAGGAGTTTGGATGATTGGGAAGGCTTCTCCGAATTAGTTTCTGGAAGCCCTATGAGCAGCAGCGTGTGGCTCCTTCAACCACTTGCTGGTATGTGGTTGCAGGCCAGCAGAAACCTCAGAGGGGAGTGTCCTGAGGGACCTCTTCCTGGCGCGAGAAGCCAGTTGAAGGTGATGTGTCTCCATCTGGGGGATGGGGAACAGCATACCCAGTGGGTGGGAAGCCTTTATCCCCAGAGTAGAGGAAGCAGCAGGACAGCCCACAACCATCAGGGGACAGGTATGCTCATGTAGCCCTGAGGGCTTACTGCAGAATGAATAGTGGAAGACAGGGCTGGCATCGCAATGTGAAGACATGTGCCCGAATTTCGTACGTTTGAAGCTCCACATTGGTTTGGGGAACATACAATTTCATGTCACATCAGTATGCCATCACCTTGATCTTTTCAGACAGCAAATGGCCCTCAAAGGCCAAGTTGAAGGCCCAGTACCAACTCTAATGTCCTTTGGCCCCCTTGTGAACCCGACAGACAAAGTGTACAACCCTCATCGCTCCAAGTTAGCACATAGCTCATCATCAGACTTCAAGAGGAGTCACAATCGAAAATGATGCCTTGAACAGACTTCAAGAGGAGTCACAATCGAAAATGATGCTTTGAACACTGTTTAGACTGCTATGGGGAGTGATAGTCACCAGAATGTTACCTAGTTTGTTACAAGCAGGCACCACCAGTAACTGGGTAGGGGATGCTGTTTTAAACAAAACTGACCCACACTTCATTTTGGAGACAGCTGCAACTTCCTCAAACTTGTCCTCTATAGTCTCTACAAAGAATACAGGCTTTGTGGCTGTCCTTGTACAAACCAGGTATTGGGGGGAGTATTCCCTGCTTGTCGCTTAACCAGATGTTCCTCCCAGGGCGTTGCCAGGGAAGGAAACGTTTTGGGGGGCCTCTCTCTTTGCACTGAAAGAGTTCTTTCCTTCGGAAGAGATTGCTGGGGTCATGGTGACTACTAGTGGGAGAAAGCTTCATCCGCTTTATATCCAACTCATCTTCCATGGTGCCACCCACTCTGAACGGGAGCTCTCCCCATGGGTGCTACCCAACCTCAGGAACAGCTAACTGGCCAGTAATCCATTGCTCGGAGTCGCTGTACGCCAGTCATGACAGGCACATCGTCCTTGGCATACATGGGGAGGTATCATCTCAGGCACCAACAGTGCCATCTCTGCATGGTCAGGGGCCTACTGCTGTGCAGCTGTTTGACAATCCCCTCACAATGGGATGACTATCACGTTAGGTTTTGGCTGTAGTACCTTATTGGAAAGGAAAGGTGCTAAGGTGGAAAGGCACAAAGGTGGAACAGACACCACACTGGGCGACCTTCCCTGCACGATCCGCATTTCTGAAAATTTGGAAAAAGTGGTGGCAGGTAAAACGCAACAAGAGGGACCATGTATTTATCAACGAAAAGATGAAGAGACTGCTGGAAATGAAAATTAAAACTAGGACCCTAAATCATGTACCACGTCCAAGCGATTCTACACGAGGAAAACCATCCAATGGAAAGGCAGAGGGAGAAAAGGATAGTCAAATGGTTCAAATGGCTCTGAGAACTATGGGACTCAACTGCTGTGGTCATCAGTCCCCTAGAACTTAGAACTAATGAAACCTAACTAACCTAAGGACATCACACACATCTATGCCCGAGGCAGGATTCGAACCTGCGACCGTAGCAGCAGCGCGGCTCCGGACTGGAGCGCCTAGAACCGCACGACCACCGCGGCCGGCAAAAGGATAGTCTTGCAGCACAGAAAGGGAAGTAATATTGCAATATTGCAAAGACTGGGGCCCCCAGGTAGCGAAGCATATACTCACAAAAGAGTTTCGACTGTATGAGCAGTAGCAGCAAGCATCCACATGCTACCCAGGAAAATACACTCCTGGAAATTGAAATAAGAACACCGTGAATTCATTGTCCCAGGAAGGGGAAACTTTATTGACACATTCCTGGGGTCAGATACATCACATGATCACACTGACAGAACCACAGGCACATAGACACAGGCAACAGAGCATGCACAATGTCGGCACTAGTACAGTGTATATCCACCTTTCGCAGCAATGCAGGCTGCTATTCTCCCATGGAGACGATCGTAGAGATGCTGGATGTAGTCCTGTGGAACGGCTTGCCATGCCATTTCCACCTGGCGCCTCAGTTGGACCAGCGTTCGTGCTGGACGTGCAGACCGCGTGAGACGACGCTTCATCCAGTCCCAAACATGCTCAATGGGGGACAGATCCGGAGATCTTGCTGGCCAGGGTAGTTGACTTACACCTTCTAGAGCACGTTGGGTGGCACGGGATACATGCGGACGTGCATTGTCCTGTTGGAACAGCAAGTTCCCTTGCCGGTCTAGGAATGGTAGAACGATGGGTTCGATGACGGTTTGGATGTACCGTGCACTATTCAGTGTCCCCTCGACGATCACCAGTGGTGTACGGCCAGTGTAGGAGATCGCTCCCCACACCATGATGCGGGTGTTGGCCCTGTGTGCCTCGGTCGTATGCAGTCCTGATTGTGGCGCTCACCTGCACGGCGCCAAACACGCATACGACCATCATTGGCACCAAGGCAGAAGCGACTCTCATCGCTGAAGACGACACGTCTCCATTCGTCCCTCCATTCACGCCTGTCGCGACACCACTGGAGGCGGGCTGCACGATGTTGGGGCGTGAGCGGAAGACGGCCTAACGGTGTGCGGGACCGTAGCCCAGCTTCATGGAGACGGTTGCGAATGGTCCTCGCCGATACCCCAGGAGCAACAGTGTCCCTAATTTGCTGGGAAGTGGCGGTGCGGTCCCCTACGGCACTGCGTAGGATCCTACGGTCTTGGCGTGCATCCGTGCGTCGCTGCGGTCCGGTCCCAGGTCGACGGGCACGTGCACCTTCCGCCGACCACTGGCGACAACATCGATGTACTGTGGAGACCTCACGCCCCACGTGTTGAGCAATTCGGCGGTACGTCCACCCGGCCTCCCGCATGCCCACTATACGCCCTCGCTCAAAGTCCGTCAACTGCACATACGGTTCATGTCCACGCTGTCGCGGCATGCTACTAGTGTTAAAGTCTGCGATGGAGCTCCGTATGCCACGGCAAACTGGCTGACACTGACGGCGGCGGTGCACAAATGCTGCGCAGCTAGCGCCATTCGACGGCCAACACCGCGGTTCCTGGTGTGTCCGCTGTGCCGTGCGTGTGATCATTGCTTGTACAGCCCTCTCGCAGTGTCCGGAGCAAGTATGGTGGGTCTGACACACCGGTGTCAATGTGTTCTTTTTTCCATTTCCAGGAGTGTATTTTTGGCGCGCCCAAGCTGCCAGATTCACATAATCATGGAATACTAAAATATGTTCTTATTTTTAGTTTTCTGATTTTATTTCCACGCTATTAACAATAAAGAATCAATCGTCTTGCAGAACAACAAAGTCATTTTTGTCGGTTCGCTAAAGAAATTTGGATTTTATTAATCTTCTCCGCAGAAGCAGTGAATTTATTTAAAACGACGTGCTTCATTCCACATTATTGCCTAGTCTGAACTGTTCGCTCAATTTTAAATCCACATTTTTGTGTTCTGGCACGTATGGCATTATGCCATAATGATGAATCAAACATAAGATATACAGTACTAGTACACCAAGAAAATTGCCAACCCAAAAACCACACTGAAAAGCTTTGTGCCAAGTACTTCATCACTGCTCATACGAAGGTGCACTTTAAGTTGAATTACTCATTTTAGTACGATTTACGAAATTCCCATGCCCTTGGAGTATCCTCTGATCTGATTTTTTATGACGTAGTGTAAGATCTCTTAATGCTGTACACATACGAATATAGGTAAATGTTCACTTCAAGATGACTTAGCAGAAAAATTTGGTCAGCAGTATTATATAGAATATTTTGTTCCGAATATATTAACAGCTTTAACATTATTTTAAAAGTCTTCCTTTTGAAAAAAAAAGAAAACGATCTTTTTCGATCACATGACATGTTTCAACAGTTGTGTGGTACCATCTCCAGGCTTAAGTTATTTCTTAATTTGTGTTGTTTACATCTTAAATTGGTAGATTATAAGACTGGCAGCACACCGTTTTTTATCGTTGTAACTCCCCACATGGCTTCTTATTTATTTCTAGAGCAGAATATAAACCGCATGTTGTACAGCTTCTTGGCTTCACAGATAACCTTTTTGTTTTATATGGTTTGAAGCAGTCATGAAATAAGTTACTGTCCCAACACCTAGTGTGTACAACGAACTGTTTTTTTATTTTTTATTTTTGCAAGAAATTTGTATTCCTTCTTACTAGCGTATTGCAGTACTGTGTGGATGTAAACCTTACTGGAAATGCTACATAACAGTATTGCAGAGTACAAATAATAATTAAAAAAGCCTATGTTAAAGTCATCACATAGCAAAATATTAGGATACTATGACCTGTAGAGTCTAGTTCTGAAATGACTATTATGCCAAGAACTGCTTCCTTATTTTGCATTACTTATCTGGAAGCTCTGATTGCTCTTATATTATTAAGATCATTTCTCAATAAAGCATTTTCGCAATAGGGGGAGAAAACTGGAGATTAAAATTTTGTGATGAGAACACGCTGCAATGAAGAACGCCTTTCTTTTAATGATTGTGACCCCAACTCGTGTGTCATATTCATGACTCTCTCTCCTATTTCGAGATAATATAAAAAGAGCTATCCTTCTTTGGACTTTCTCGATGTTCTCCGTCAATCATAACTGGTAAGAATCCCATAGCGCACTCCAATATTCTAACAGAGGACGGCCAAGTGTGGTGTAGGTCTCTTTAGTAGACCTGTTACAGCTTCTGTTCTGGCAGTAAGACACAGTCTTTGGTTTTTCTTCCACACAAAATTATGTATCGTTCCAATTAAATCAGTTCGTAACTCTTGTATCTAGATACTTAGTTGAACTGACAGCCTTTGAATTTGTTTGATTTATCGTGTAACCGAAATTTAACGGATTTCTTTTAGTACTCATGTAGATTACCTCACACTTTTAATTATTTACAGTCGGTCACCACTTTTTGCACGTTACCGATATTTCCGCTAAAACATTTCGCAATTGGTTTTGATATTCTGATGACTTTACTAGACGATAAATGATAGCATCAACTGCAGACAGCCTAAGAGGGCTGCTCAGACTGTCTCCGAAATCATTTATATGGATTAGGAACAGCAGAGTGCCTGTAACACTTCCTTGGGGAACGCCGCATATCACTTCTGTTTTACTCGATGAGTCTTCGTCAATTACTACAAAATGTGACCTTTCTGACAGGAAATCACGAATCCATTCGCACAGCTGAGACGATACACCGTCGCCACGCAATTCGATTAGAAGTCCCTTGTGAGGAAAAATATCAAAAGTCTTCTGAAAATCTAGAAATATTAAATTAATTTGGGATCCCCTGTCGATAGCATTCATTACTTCATGAGAATAAAGAGCTAGTTGGGCTTCACAAGAACTTACTTTTGAATACATTATGGGAGTGAACAGTGATCAATGTGTTACAAATAGTTACTATCAAAAACAGTCTTGATCACAATTTATTTATTACCGTGACCGGTTTCGACCACTACTGTGATCATCTTCAGACCAATGAGTAAGAACCTCCTTCTGCTCGAGAATCACTACTGAGTGATAGTAAATATTTCACAAGAACGATTATACCGAACCCTTGCTGTATGTGTGTCAATGGATCGTTTCCTTGGTGATAATTCATAATGTTTGAACATAGTATAATTATGTTCCAAAACCCTACTGCAAATCGACGTCCGTGGCATGGGTCTGTAATTCAGTGGATTACTCCTATTTACTTTCTTGAGCATTGGTGTAACCTGTGCCACTTTCATGTTTTTTGGTACCGGTACGGATCTTTCGTTGAGCGAACAGTTGTAGACGATCGCTAAATATGGAGCTATTACATCAGCATATTATGAAAGGAACCTGTTTGGTTTAGGATCTGGACCGGAAGATTTTCCTTTATTAAGTGATTTGAGTTGCTTCGCCACAGGATTTCTTCTTCTCAGGTACTTATGTTGACAGCAGGTCTTGGTTCAAATCCTGGCCTCTTACTTCGTGTCCTTAGGTGAAGGAATTTCGGAAAACCGGATTTAGTAGTTCCCCTTTAGTGGCACTTTCATCGGTAACGTTAGCATGCGTACTCTGTCCTAATATGAAAAATCGTTATGCTTTGTCACCTAGAAACATTTTTGATCTCTTGTTACTTAAGTTATGATGTTAAGTAAGTTGTGATGAATACTCTGTTCCTTTAGTGCAACATACGTAATATAGAATTTTGTAATGATTATGTATCTTCCAGTTAGCAATCGAGACAATGAACTGCAGAGTTATCCAGGAGTATTTATCCTACGTAATTCTCGCACCATTACAAAGTTTCATCTCCCGCTGGTATCCCTATCAGATTCTATACCAGAGTTCAGTCCGAATTAGTCTCCTTTTAACAAAAATCCATCATAGTTTCCTCGAACAAAAAACGTTGCTCAGTGGTTGGAAGAAAGCACAGGTCACACCCATAGACAAGAAGCGTATCAGAAGTGAAGCAAACAACTAACGTCCAACATCCCTGAGATCCATTTGTTGTAGAATCTTAGAACATATTCTGATCTCAAGCATGATGTGGTATCTCCCCCATGTCAAACAGCATGGATTTCGAAAACACCGACAGTGTGAAACCAACTTGCAGTTTTTCCATCTGACTTCCTGAAAGTCGTGAATCAAGGCAGTCGGGTAGATGCAGAGTTTCTCCACATCCGAAAAGCGTTTGGCTCCGTACCACATCTACGCTTACTATCAAAAGTGCGATCGTATGGGGCATTAGACGAAAATTGTGGCTGGATTGATGCTTTCTTGACAGAGAGGACGCAGCAAGTTATCGCGTATGGAGTATCAACAACAGATGTGGAAGTAACTTCACGTGTGCCCCAAGGAAGAGTGTTGCGCCCCTGTTGTTAATGTTGTATAGTAATGACCTTGTGGATAATATTTTAGGAACCCCAGACTTTTCGCAGATGATGTAGTTATCTACAATCAGGTGAGGAAAGTCATGGATACTTCCTAATATCGTGTCGGACCTCTTATTGCCTGGCGTAGTGCAACAGTCCGGCGTGGCATGGACTCAACAAGATGTTGGACGTCCCCAGCAAAAATAGTGAGTCATGCTGTCTCTACAGCCGTCCATAACTGCGAAAGTGTTGTCGGTGCAGAATTTTGTGCACGAATTCACCTTTCAATTATGTTACAGAAATGTTCGATGGGATTCATGTCCGGCGATCTGGGTGGTCAAATCATTCGCTCCGCTTGTTCAGAATGTTCTTCAAAGCAATCGCGAACAACTGTGGCTCGGTAACATGGCACATTGTCATCCATAAATACTCCGTCGTTGTTTGGGAACATGAAGTCCATGAAATGGTCTCCAGGTAGCCGAACATAAACAAGTCCCGTCAATGATCGATTCAGCTGAACCAGTAGTCCCAGTCCACTCCATGAAAACACAGACCACGCCATTAAGGAGCCGCCTCCAGCTTGCACAGTGTCTTGTTGACAACCTGGGTCCATGTCTTCGGGGAGGTCAGCGTCACACTCGAACCCTACCATCAGCTCTTACCAGCTGAAATCGGGACCCATATGTCCAAGCCAAGGCTTTCCAGTAGTCTAGGGTCCAACCCATATGGTCACGAGCCCAGGACAGGCACTGTAGGCGATGTCGTGCTGTTAGTGAAGGACACGTGTCGGTCGACTGCTACCATAGCCCATTAATGCCAAATTTCGCAGCACTGTTCTAGCGGATCGTTCGTCTTATGGCCGACATTGATTTCTGGGCTATTTCACGCAGTGGTGCTTGTCTATTAGCACTGGCAACTTTACACAAACGCCGCTGCTCTCGGTCGTTAAGTGAAGGCCGTCGGCCACTGCGTTGCCCTTGGTGGGAGGTAATGCCTGCGGTTTGGCATTCTCGGCACACTCTTGACACTGTGGCCGCGGAATATTGAATTACCTGACGATTTCCGAAATGGAATGTCCCATACGTATAGCTCCATCGACAATTTCCCGTTCAAAGTCTTTCGATTCCAGTCGTGCAGACGTAATTTCGTCGGACACCTTTTGACGTGAACCACCTGAGTACAAGCGACAGCTCCGACAATGCACTGCACTTTTATACTTTGTGTACGCGATACTACCGCCATCTGCATATGCACATATCGCTACACCATGACTTTTGTCGCCTCAGTGTATAATGAGGTAGTGTCTGAAAGAAACTGCACAAATGTTCGGTTAGATCTTGATAATATTTCAAAGTGGCGAAAAGACTAAAAACGTGCTTTAAATGTTAGGAAATGTAAAATGGTGTTCTTCATAAAACGAAAATAACGTGGTATCCTATGATTACAATATCAACGAGTCACGACTCAAATCAAAAATGCTTCAAATGGCTCTAAGCACTATGGGACTTAACATCTGAGGTCATCAGTCCCCTAGACTTAGAATTACTTAAACCTAACTAACCTAAGGACATTACACACATCCATGTCCGAGGCAGGATTCGAACCTGCGACCATTGCAGCGGCGCGGTTCCGTACTGAAGCGCCTGGAAACGCTTGGCCACAGCGGCCGGCACAGTTGAAATCGGTCGACTTCTACGAATACCTGGATGCAAAACTTCGACGGGATATGAAATGAAGAAATCACAAAGGCCGTGCAAGGGAACACTTCGGCGCATTCTTAGGATACTAGGGAAATGCATGCAGTATACGAAGGAGACTGCATAGAAAGTACTCGTGCTACCCATTCTAGAAGTGGGACCCGTACCAAATAGGACTAACAGTTTATATTAAACGGAAAAGAGAAAGATAGCACTAATTGTCACAGGTTTGTTTCACCAGTGGGAGATTGTGACGGAGATATTGATGAAACTGAACTGGTAGACGCTTAAAGATGGAGGCCAACTATCCCGAGAAAGCCTGTTTACTAAATGCCAAGAACCAGCTTTAAATTATGAAACTGTGAATATACCACAACCTGCTACGGATCGGTCCCTTAGGGATAGCGAGGACAGTTTAGACTAATTACATCTCCCACTGAGGCATTTAAGCAATTGCCGGCCGCGGTGGTCTAGCGGTTCTGGCGCTGCAGTCCGGAACCGCGGGACTGCTACGGTCGCAGGTTCGAATCCTGCCTCGGGCATGGGTGTGTGTGATGTCCTTAGGTTGGTTAGGTTTAAGTAGTTCTAAGTTCTAGGGGACTTATGACCTAAGATGTTGAGTCCCATAGTGCTCAGAGCCATTTTTTTAAGCAATTATTCTTTCTCCGCACCATACCTGATTGGAACAGAAAGAAACCTTAATGACTTGTACAGTGGGAAGTACCCTCTGCCATGCACTTCACAGTGTTTTGCACAGTATGGATGTATATGTAGACTTTTTTTATAGAGAAAATTGGTTTCACATTTTACGTCACATATAGAGGACGCACACGCGTGGGAGTGGGAGAAGAAGCTATGCTCATCTGAAGTCACCTAAACAGGATTAACCACAACTCCACCGACAAAATTTCAGAGTTTGCTCAGGGATATTTTCTGAGTATTTTAGTATAAAGACGCGTGGTCTCCGGTGGCGCGTTACGAATTAACAATGCAACTATGACATAACAGGCTTTGTTACTAGAATTATCTTTGTTTCTGTGAAACTGCTTTCACAACAGTGAAAAAGGCTGTAATATGCAATCACGAAAATCTAATAACGCGAAGAGATGAGGTTATTCGAGGGCGCCTACGTAAAGATGCAAAACTGCTGTTACGGGCCTGCCATCGCTGCGGGAACAACTGAGCATATCGTCGTGGTGCCGTTTTACCATTGTGCTCAGGGAAACCACAGACGCGATTCGTATGTGCACATTCTTCATGAGTAAACCTGTCCATAACGTTGTATATTCACTGATAACTACTAACACTGCTGGAAAAAGCATCCCGAGACCGAACCGAGAAGTATCGAATGCAAGCTTGAGAACAAAGGGTAAAGTAGGCCTTACTATTGTCAATAGCAAATACCGTCAGTGAATGGAATAAGTTAGTCTCCAAATAAGACACACAGCCCATGTCATCAACAGTGTCACTGCTGCGCCGATATTTTAAATTCAGTAGCGGTACAAGGGGTAAAAAAACTAGCGAAGGGCAATTACTCTATAACGAATCACTGGCTACCAAAATAGACGGAAAATATCCGAGGGTAACTTGCGAAATTTTGTCGGTGAAATTTTGATTCACTCTGTATACGTGAAAAATAGCTTTTTCGTTAGAATGATAAAGCATCTTATGCACATTACACGTACCATATGCTGATCCACGATAACAGATCATATTTTATTGTAAAGTATGCTTTGTCGAGTAGAAGATATACGATTTTTAAAACCAGTTTTTGTAATTGGGGTTTAATTTTTCCAGTGTATTTTCTGAAGATCTGTTCGTAAGTAAATAAAATTATTATTGAGTCCGACAGAAAATAAAAAACTATAATCGCCTCCGATTGTAAAAATTTAGGCATTACGCTTCTTGCGTCTCCAGTCCTCTTCATCAGGGCACCACGTAAGGGCGGAGTGGGGAGGGCCCTTGACGCTTCTGCCTGCCAGGCAAGTCGGGCTCTGAGCACTATGGGATTTAACTTCTGAGGTCATCAGTCCCCTAGAACTTAGAACTACTTAAACCTAACCAACCTAAGGACATCACACACATCCATGCTCGAGGCAGGATTCGAACCTGCGACCGTAGCGGTCGCGCGGTTCCAGACTGAATGGTTCAAATGGCTCTGAGCTCTATGGGACTCAACTGCTGTGGTCATTAGTCCCCTAGAACTTAGAACTACTTAAACCTAACTAACCTAAGGACATCACACACATCCATGCCCGAGGCAGGATTCGAACCTGCGACCGTAGCGGCCGCGCGGTTCCAGACTGTAGCGCCTTTAACCGCTTGGCCACCCCGACCGGCATTCCCTCGACCATTTCTGGGTGCAAACTTCACTGGGTGCAATTTACAGGACACCCAGCAAAATAACTGACGACAGAAGAATTAATGCGGATATAAAATTCAGACCGACAACAGCAGGAACAGTATTTCTGAAAAAGGTATGTGACCATCGAACATAACTATAAGTTTTAATGTATCATTTCTCAGTCTAAAGGGGTGAGGATTCGGAGAAAATATTAGCTCAGTCCGATTTCAGTGTGGGAAGGATTTTACGTTTCTGGTTGTTGTTTCTTTATTTATAACTTTAATCTTGCTTGATAGACGGCCTCGTGTTTCTATCCTTCTCTGTTAAGTACAACTACAGTTTTGGTAACTCGTACTGATGGTAACGTAGGGATCGACGAAACGAAACAGACAGTTCTGGAGGCGAATGACAGGAGAGATCACGAGGTTTCCAATAAGGTGGAGCCCCCCCCCCCCCCCCCCCCACGCCCACACCGGCATGACGGCCAACACGAAAGTTCTATTGCCATCTCTGCATAGGGGTTAGTGTTCACTAAGTGAGGTCTTCGCAGGATGTGGGCACCGTGATGTTTCCGTGCGTCTTGTTATGCTTAACCATTAATACGCGCTCATCTGGAGATAGATTGGATCGAAAATTGTTCGAAGTTAGCGGCTTGAAGGGCAGAAGCGGGAAAAAAGTGCCAAGACAAGAGACAAGGGAAAAAAAACCTCTGCGATAATCTGGTCGGGTAGTAAGAGCAGTAGCGTATTGCTTGCTGTCTGGAACAGATCATGTAAGGGTTAGGTAAGTTAGTAGTGGAGTATCATGCAGGCGGACACCTTTAACGTTGCGATGGGTTGTCATTCGTCGGCTGCATCTGGGTACCGGCGTTGTTTACACGGTCAGCATCAGCGTATCTATAACAGTTGAATTCGTCAGCGGTTAGTGTCCGATAGGTCGTATACCGGATGCACAGTGTAGAAGGGTGGTGTAGGCAGTTTGTGCGTTACTGTGCGAGTTTTTCCCTGTTGTTGCCTGTTGGTCGGCTGTGATAACATCTGGCATGTACAGTCAATATTGCTGATATGCAGGGGCTCTCCGACGTTGTAGCTTGTGGGTATGTGTTAGTAGGGAGAAACACCCAATCGCAAACGTAAATCATGCAAGGTCTAAACTTTGCTCTTCAATGGTACGCCTTAGATAAGTTCGTACCGACTAAGGTCCAAAGCGAGGGGAAAGATCCACCGTGGTATAACAATCATGTACGAAAGGTACTACGGAAACAAAGAAAGCTTCATCATAGGTTTAAGAGTAGTCGAATCATAGCTGATAAGGAAAAGCTGAACGAAGCGAAAAAGAGCGTAAAGAGAGCAATGAGAGAAGCATTCAACGAATTCGAACATAAAACATTGGCAAACAATCTAAACAAGAACCCTAAAAAGTTTTGGTCATATGTAAAATCGGTAAGCGGATCTAAATCCCCTATTCAGTCACTCGTTGACCACGATGGCACCGAAACAGAGGACGACCAAAGAAAGGCAGAAATACTGAATTCAGTGTTCCGAAACTGTTTCACTGCGGAAAATCGTAACACGGTCCCTGACTTCAGCCGTCGCACGGACGCCAAAATGGAAAATGTTGAAATAAACGATATCGGAATTGAAAAACAACTGCTATCACTTAGTAGCGGAAAAGCATCCGGACCAGACGAGATACCCATAAGATTCTACAGTGATTATGCTAAAGAACTTGCCCCCTTTCTATCAGCAATTTATCGTAGATCTCTGGAAGAACGTAAAGTACCTAGCGACTGGAAGAAAGCCCAGGTCGTTCCCATTTTCAAGAAGGGTCATAAATCAGATGCGAATAATTATAGGCCTATTTCGCTTACGTCAATCTGTTGTAGAATAATGGAACATGTTTTGTGTTCTCGTATTATGACGTTCTTAGATAATACAAATCTCCTTCATCATAACCAACATGGATTCCGCAAACAGAGATCATGTGAAACTCAGCTCGCCCTATTTGCCCAAGAAATTCACAGTGCCGTAGACACTGGCGAGCAGATTGATGCCGTATTCCTGGACTTCAGGAAGGCATTTGATACGGTTCCGCACTTACGTTTAGTGAAAAAAATACGAGCTTACGGAATATCGGACCAGGTTTGTGATTGGATTCAGGATTTCCTAGAAGAAAGAACACAACATGTCATTCTTAACGGTTCAAAATCTGCAGATGTAGAGGTAATTTCGGGAGTACCGCAAGGAAGCGTGATAGGACCTTTATTGTTTACAATATACATAAATGACTTAGTTGACAACATCGGTAGCTCCGTGAGGCTATTTGCAGATTACACGGTTGTCTACAAGAAAGTAGCAACATCAGAAGACTCGTACGTACTCCAGGAAGACCTGCAGAGGATTAATGAATGGTGCGACAGCTGGCAGCTTTCCCTAAACGTAGATAAATGTAATATAATGCGCATACATAGGGGCAGAAATCCATTCCAGTACGATTATGCCATAGGTGGTAAATCATTGGAAGCGGGAACGACCGTAAAATACTTAGGAGTTACTATCCAAAGCGATCTGAAGTGGAATGATCACATAAAACAAATAGTGGGAAAAGCAGGCGCCAGGTTGAGATTCATAGGAAGAATTCTAAGAAAATGTGACTCATCGACGAAAGAAGTAGCTTACAAAACGCTTGTTCGTCCGATTCTTGAGTATTGCTCATCAGTATGGGACCCTTACCAGGTTGGATTGATAGAAGAGATAGACATGATCCAGCGAAAAGCAGCGCGATTCGTCATGGGGACATTTAGTCAGCGCGAGAGCGTTACGGAGATGCTGAACAAGCTCCAGTGGCGGACACTTCAAGAAAGGCGTTACGCAATACGGAGAGGTTTATTATCGAAATTACGAGAGAGCACATTCCGGGAAGAGATGGGCAACATATTACTACCGCCCACATATATCTCGCGTAATGATCACAACGAAAAGATCCGAGAAATTAGAGCAAATACGGAGACTTACAAGCAGTCGTTCTTCCCACGCACAATTCGTGAATGGAACAGGGAAGGGGGGATCAGATAGTGGTACAATAAGTACCCTCCGCCACACACCGTAAGGTGGCTCGCGGAGTATAGATGTAGATGTAGATGTAGAACTAAGACTTGAGTGACTAATGAGAGACAGGTTGCAAACGTCGAGTTGCAATATATTAGTGCGCCAGACGCTGCTGTCGTCTGGACCCGAGTGTCTCCGACGTGTTCTCTCTTTTCGATACTCGGGCGGGAAATCCGAATCACGCTCGGATACTAACTAGCTTTCAGAACATGATCTTGGCTGTTAGCGGTGCGAGGGCTGGCGCCCGGCGGAGTTACCCGAACCCCATCAGTCAGAGGTGCTCCCTTTCAGGCCCAAAGCTGATGTGTTGGGTTTCTTTAATCTGCGCAAACCGCGTTTACGGAAGATACAAAATACAGACTAAATGTTATGATCGCAGCCTACTAGGCTCGTTTCGGGATTAGAGATCTTCCCTTGACTTCCCACCGACTTCCAAGATCATTAACAAAATATGGTGAGAAGTTCTGGCAAGACACAATACTTTTGAGGGAGACTGTGTACTGTATACTTTTTCCAAAGGAGTGCTGGTAGCGGGGGAATGGAATGACCAATGAAATTGTGCGCATTCGAGTAAAAAGCCAATCGTTCTGTGTGGCGGGCCTGGGTGGTTGAAAAGCCTCAATTTTTTAAAAAATTTCGGGGGTGGCTTGGAGCTAACGAAATCGAGGAATCGGGGAGAAGTCCAAGTCGTGGGTAGGAATGCTGTTTGAAAGTGTGATTGGGTTCTGAATTCAAAACTTGACTAATTCATAGTGGTCGAGAAACTTATTCGTGCACTTTTAAGAATTTTCAAGTGGGTTCACTTCTACGAGCGTGGATTTCTGATCAATTTTTTTCCGGTGTTTGTAGGCGCGTGTCGCGGTTCAGTGAGTGAGCATGTAATTGAAAGGCAGCGGCCTCGTATTATACCATTGAGCTTTTACCAACGTGGACATAGTGTTTCAGGAAAGAGGCGCGCTTGGCGAGATTTAATTAACGTTAGTGAACCGTATTTGTTTCCTTGGAAACTTCATCTATTTTTATGTTCATGTGTGCATTCAACTGCTACCCCGATTTTGCCTTTATGGAGATTTATGCGGAAGATGCAGAGAAGCAGATGGTAGCGTTATATTTATTGTTAACAGTGTACGTTCTCCGGTGGCCGTACGTCGGAATCTTTTAGGATGCAGTTAAACTTCTACAGGGGATTTATCACTGATGTCGAAGCAGGACAATTTTAACCGTACCTCGCGAGTATTAAGACATTTTTATTACTGTAACAGTGCCGATAATAAAACCAGGTTCGCCAATAATCTTTCCCTAGTTCATCAGGCTATGCATCTAATAATTTGTACCCAGGATCCCGACCGCTTGCAACAATGAGAAATAGCGCGAAACTGCGTTCTCTCCGAACACGAAACGAAGAAATATTTCCAAGTCTTAGGAAGTCTTTTCTGAAAGTTTTTGTTTGGGTATAGCCTTACACAGGGTGAAAATTAATGAAACCGACAAACTGCAGGGATGGATTCCTGACTGGAAGTGGAGGAATAAAGTCCTATGAACATGTATCCGGAAATGGACGATGTGCGTGCAACGACAGCAACTTGTCCCGGAACACAGTACAGTACAGTACAGCGTCGCATCCACTTCACAACAGCTTTTCAAAGTGGCCTCGGTGGGATGCAATACACGTCGCATCAATGTACTGCCGCACTCTGATGACAGAAGTCCTATAACTGTGATGGTCTAGTGCTAAAACCATGGACAAAATCCTTCCCGTAGAGGGAAATCCGCTGCTAATAATCCGTGCACTCGTTGCAGGTGATAAGTTTAGTAGCGGTTGCCATGCAGTAACGGAAGGAGATTTTTCCCCTACTACCAAGGGGGTGGATGTATTCTGGAGGTCCAGAGGTCCCACCGTTCGTGGCATGGAGTGTGGTACGACTGGTACTTGTGACGGCGATGGTAATGTAGCTGCAGCGTATGTGGACGTCAACCAAACGGGGTGTAATCGTTCAAATTTACGTTAGCCTCTTGGTGAGTCAAGCGGTCCAGGGTCTTGTACTCAATGATTTTTCGCTCCTTTTGGAGTACTGTGCAGTCAGGCGAGCAGAGGGAATGCTGCTCTCCGCAGTTGATACAAGTGGGAGGAGGCGCAGGGGGTATCTGGATGCAGTGGACGTCCGCAGTCTCGACATGTGGCGCTGGAAGTGCAGCACGAAGACATGTACCCGAATTTCTGGCACCTAAAGCACCGCATGGGGGGAGGGACGTATGGTTTAATGTCAGAGCGGTAAACTATCAACTTGACCTTTTCAGGCAATGAATCACCCTCAAAGGCCAAGATGAAGGCACCGGTAGCAATCTTATTGTCTTTGGGTTCCCAGTAAACGCGCCGGATGAAATGAACACCCCGCCGTTCTAGATTGGCACGGATCTCGTCGTCAGACTGCAAGACGAGGTCGCCATGAAAAATAATCCCCTGGACCATGTTGAGACTTTTATGGCGGAGTGACAGAAACAGGAATATCACCCAGCCGGTTACAAGCGAATAACGCCCGGGATTGGGCTGGGGATGCTATCGGAATCAAGACTGCACTGCTTCTCATCTTGGACAGCGCTGTCACTTCCCCAAACTTATCCTCATGATGTTCAACAAAAAATTGAGGCTTCGTAGGTAGAAAGAAGTCCCCGCCCATTCTGCTACAGACTAAATACCGAGGTAAATATGGCTCTCTTCTTTCTGTAGCCCTACATTCCTCCCTTGGTGTAGCGAGAGAGGAAAACGATTTAGGGTCATATCTGTCAGCATTGTACTCGATCTGGCCATTTTTAGAGACTGCTGGCGCCGTACAGTAACCAGCAAGACATGACTTAGTTTGATTCATTGCGGGTCATCCGCCCTGATGCCACCCACTCCGATCAGGGGCTCTCCCCACAGGCGCCATCCAGCCACAGCAAAGGCCAACTGGCACGATGGTCGTTGCCGGGAGTCCTGACGCCCCAGGAAGACAGGCATCTACTCCTTGGCATACGTGGGGAGTTTACAGCTCAGGCATCAGCAGTACGATCCATGTGTTGTCAGGGGGCTACCACGAAATAGGTACATGATGACCCCACCACGGACTGGCTACAGTGCTGGTTATTGGGCATAGAGAAGTCCAATATTGTCATGAGGGTGAAAGAGGACAGGAGACAATGGAAAAAGATGACATACACCGGAAAGTGTCCTCGCCCAAATAGTTGAATTGCAGGAGGAGATGCAAAGCCATGACAAGAGGTTCAGGAGATTGAATCTAAGGGCAGTATGGATAACTCATGCACCACACAAGGCGTCCTTCCCCATATGGCCCGCACTTCTGTAGAATTTGGAAAGTGGCAGGTCAAACCTTAAGATGGGACCTGAACTCATGGGGCCGAAAAGTGTGAGACACTTTTTAGTCGCCTCTTACGACAGGCAGGGATACGTCGGGCCTATTCTAACCCCCGGACCCGCAGGGGGGATACATTAACTGAGATATGTATTTCACTTGGCTATAACATTTTGAGAAACATACACAGCCGACGCAAGAAAATCCAGTCTTGTCAATTCTGGACAATCACTCGTCACATTTGTGTCTGAAGGCTGTTCTTTAGTTCACAGACCGTAGCATTCATGTTCTTACCATTTCTCGACACAGCAACCACAAACTGTAGTCGCTGGATCGCTGCTTATTCAAGCCGCTGATGGACTTTCATTCACAAAAATGCGACTAATCACGTTGCATATGTATTTGCGCAAGAATTTATTGCTGAACTGTTTGGAAGCTCTCGTCAAAAGACGACCACTAAGACGAAAGCAAAAAAAGCGTTCAAGATATGCGGCATTTACCAAATCGACCGTCACACATTCCTCGAAGATGATTTCCTGCCTTCGACCGTTATAGAACAAAGTGATACATTTAATTATGCATCCACTGTTGAAGCTGGATCTCTCCAGAGCCAAAGTTCACAGACATCTATAAATGAACCATAAGTAGCACGAAATACTTCAGTTCCCCAAAAAGAAATAATTCCTTTGCCAAGAAGAAAAGATTACTAAAAAAGACAGAAGAAAGGGGAGAAGTCAGAAACAGTATCTGGGACGCAATCGACAAGCAACAGGAATCCCATTCAACAGAACAAGAAATAAAGAAAGAAAAGAGGAAACTGTTTGATTCAAATAAAGCAAAAAAGAAAAAAAGAAAGAAAAGCAAAACTTCAATACATCGAAGGAAAATCCACAAACTTTTCACTGTCCAAGCTGTCCACCAACACAAGGCTGGATTCAATGTCTTAAGTGCGAGGAGTGGTGGCATGAATCCTGCTCTTGGTGTGAAGGTTCTGGATTCTTCATTTGTGATCTCTGGTCAACAGGTTTTCCTCCGGCTGGAAAATTTTTGCAGATTTTTGTTCACAGGCCACAGATTATGCTCAGAAACAAGGTATATTATTTTTATGTACGCTATACATGAAATAAAGAAGAATAACTGAATGGCACATATGTTTTCTCTTTTAACAACGATGAGCACATTTACCCCACTAGAAATGCGCTCTTATCCTAAAGTCGGGTAAGATGCCACATTTGCATTATTTTTTACTTAGTGCGAATTATAGTTCAATGAAATGCCAGTTAAAATTTAATTGTAATTCGTGAAGTCTCCTTCACTAAAATAGTAAACCCTATAATATTAAATAATATATAAATAATATATGGCAACGGCTTTGCCGCAGTGGCTACACCGGTTCCCGTGAGATCACCGAAGTTTAGCGCTCTCGGGCTTGGTCGGCACTAGGATGGGTGACCATCCAGGCCGCCATGCACTGTTGCCATTTTTCGGGGTGCACTCAGCCTCGTGATGCCAATTGAGGAGCTAGTCAACCGAATAGTAGCGGCTTCGGTCAAGAATACCATCATAACGATCGGGAGAGCGGTGTGCTGATCCCACACCCCTCCTATCCGCATCCTCCTCGGAGGATGACACGGCGGTCGGATGATCCCGATGGGACACTTGTGGCCTGTAGACGGAGTGGTTTTTTTATAAATATAATATTATAATAATAAATAATATATAATGTAAATAATATTAAATAATATAAAATCTTAAGTGCGCACCCTTGCCCCTCTTAAATCTATCGGTACGAAGCTCCACAATGCACTGTAAAATGGTTTGCGGAGGATGTAAGTAGCTTAAAACAGCAAGAACCGTAGGCATCTGACGATGACAGCCTACTGTCAAAACTTTTCTTTTTCAAACCTACTTGCAGTTTAATAAAGCACGAGTGAGGCAGTAAAAATTGTTTCCGTATGAGCGGTGCGTACCTCCTGCTACTGTTGGGGCACCGCCGCCGCTGCCGCCGCATTGTCGCCTTGGGAAAGGCGGCTGGTGGTGGGGGTCCCGGCCCATAACACCAGCGCTCCAGCGCGGCCATGCTAACAGTATTCCGCTGGACTCCACCGCAGCTGTACGCGATCCAAGATGGCCGCCGCCTGCATCGCTGTGTTTGCAACATCCTTGTAGTATCCTCGCTCCAGAGTACCACATTTCGTGTCGAGCAGCTGCTTCAGCGTCCATGTATCCGTCCGACGTACCAGGTGAGCGTCGCCTGCAAACATTCTCTTGCACAGCTGTTGGTGTCGCTCTCGAGACTACTCGCTTTTTTGTTGCATAGCACACAAACATCTGCCGGCATTCCAAAGTTCATAGACCACGCGCGTGTGTCATCACTGCCGGGCTCTCTTTTTGTTGTTAGAGCCCCTGACAGCAACGCAGCAAACTGCATTAATCTTTAATCGCTGTACGCTTGTATGTTCCGATAAGCTTAAATGGAGTATGTTAAGTGCGTAATCAACCGCTCTTTTCATTTAAATAAAGAACTATATGTGTGAGTGTAGGATAAGAGGAAAAAAATTGTCCTTTCTTTAAACTGTGATTATTATTAAAACAGTTTTTAAGAAATTAGACGAACTAGTTTGCTTGACAGAACCAATTACTTATGGGATACTGATGACGACTTGCTAGACAGTTATCCCATAATAAATATTGGTGCCTTCTCACTAAACGAATCGATATTTAGTTCATGCAACAAGTTCATGCAATATTTTGAACTTCTCAACGGACCCAAATAGCCATTTTTCCACGTGTTTTCTTTTTCTTCTTTTTGAAATTATAACTTTCAGACCCGCGTCCTATAGTGTAGACGATGTCAAATTATTTTAATGAAAGTTGTGTTCTTTTGTGGAATACATGAGCAGATTTTGTATCTATGTAATCCCAATTAGCAACAGCAAATTCTTCATACAGTTTTCGTAAACTGATATGTGTTGCATTTTATAATTCTGTGAGCGGATTGTAAACCTTTACTTGTCTAAAAGAATGTTTTACTGGAGAGATGGCACTGTAAAGAGCTCACCTGTTGCTTTCCGCAGACCCCGCTCTCTGTTCTGAGAGCAGAAAAAAATAGCTATATTTCGGATGTGAACACTGGAGAAATTTTTAAAGCCGTACCTGTGTGTGTGTGTGTGTGTGTGTGTGTGTGTGTGTGTGTTTCATTGGAGTTTCGTCACGTACGGCCTGTGTCCGGAAAGCAAAGGTTCATATGCTTTTCGTAGCAAGTTGCTCTGAGTAATTTACAGAACTTGAAAGTAACGGACTTTTAACACCTTATCGTGATATTGATGCTCTCATGCGTAAGATGCTTGGGCTAAAAGGAGGCGAATCGATCAACGTGACTCTGGAAAAACTTCTGTTGGGACGTCGTAGGACATGCAATAAATCTAACTTGGCTTTCGAGAATTTGCCAAATTACGCGAGTTAAATGATTTGGCCGATCAGTCTCTCGTCTCTGTGGTGGATTATACAGCAAGTTTTCCATTCATTAGGCTAAGGAGGATACAAGTAAGGTCATAAGGTTTTAGCTAGTCTTAAGCAGTTCAGTTTAGCAAAAATTTTGATATTCCGTGTTAGCCTAGGAGCAGCGGTTACATGTCAGTCACTGTTGATTTCGTAAATCGCATAATATTTGTGTCAAAGGGTGCCTCCGTATGCTAATAGGCGCTGCTAAGAAACATCGCTCCCTGCCTGATTCTGTAAGCTGTCTCGTTCGCGGGGGAAAATAAAATTTTCTTCAGATTCTTCCAATGGATCTGATATCTGACTGCCTTACTAGTTTCATGTGGTGGTTTCACTTTGAATACCATAGCTACTGCAGCATAGAACTAGATACTTGGCGATTGATATTTTTCAGGTATTGATCACAAATCCTCAGATCAGCGACTATCTCAGTCTATTTATGCGCAGTAGATTTACAATCAATCTAGGCCACGAACATAGAAACTGCTCTCTCCGAGTTAGATGGTCGGAGTAGAGATCTTTTAGACTAATGCCTAAAGCGGTGTAGAAGTAGCGGAGATTAGGTAACGCAGCGCCAGCCTAATAATTCAAAGACCTGCTTACAAGCTTTAACTTCCATTTAAAGTATCGGTGACTTGCGCTGCTGAAAAGGCTTTGTTTTATAAAACATGCTGCATGGTTTGATTTCTCGTTGAACCCTGTACGTCATATCTAATAAGCTTTTTCATGCTAAAAGCATTATTCGGACGGATGACTGCTGCTCTGGGTATATAAGAATAAAAGAATTGTTTCTTGTGGTGGACTAAGAGTATCGTGAAAAAATAATGTTCTCCCTCTCTCTGCTGATACCTGGATCATTATAATACTGTTTCTCCCCTCCTGCCCCCCCCCCCCCCCGCCCCATTGCATTCTTTGTGTTTCCATATGTCTGAAAAGATGGCAACAGGCTTTGGCTTTCGTCTCAGTGACAGTCAACGATCTGGTTTCATCATCTGCACCTGTGGTGTCCACGATTCCAGGGGTTACTAAGAAATCTGAAGTTGCTGTCACTTTTGCACTTTGACGGCTTTCCGGAAGATTTTGTTGTAGCACCATCTACGAACTCCAAATTGATTTTTTCTGTACTTACAACGGAAACGCGCAGAATAGAATGCAAATTGCGCGTAAGATCGCGGTACACGTTGTGCGGTGTTTAACTCGTTTTAATGAAATCGTTAAAGTCGGCTATTGCTATTAAATAAACCCCTGAAAACCTTACAGCTCTCAAGGATCAGTATTTACTCATGTGCACAAAATGAATACACTTTTTTTCAAGTCCTGCACCCACAACGCCAAGAATTTTAGAACAACCTTCGTGGAGGTTAGATAAGGACGTTAATAGGTAATTATAACTACATGCAGTATTGAGTTGTTTGAGCTTCGCGTTTTTCTTCTTAAATGAAACAATCGTATGGCATTGATGGCCAGGAGACCTCACGTGGGGAAGTTTGGACGCCGAGCTGATAGTCATTTCAGATGACGCTACGTAGGCCGACTTGCGTATCGATGGTGATGAAATAACACACCTAGTCCCAGAGCGGAGATAATTTCAGGCTTCGCCGGGAATCGAACCCAGGCCCACTGCACATGTCAAAAGGGCTAACCACTCAGCTAAGGAGGCGAGATTGTTACCAACAGTTCGATTTACTATGTAGATCAACCAAAAACAGTAGTTAAGTGTTAGTGTTAAAATACAGTCGCCACAGTCTACTAGTTAATGGAAGGCAAATAATAAATGTAAAGGATTACACTGATTTGGTAGATACCGCCTACAAAATGTTGACTACCAGGTGACAGAAAATAAAGCCGTTGTTGTATCGGATATATTTGTTGCCAGGTCGTATCAAAAACTGAAGACCTAACTAAATTTTGATACATCCTGTTTACTGTCATTGTATTGAAAAGAAGCCCGATAAAGGTACAAACTGAAGAGACTGAGAAAGCTTGTGCTTAAGAGACAAAGATAATTTAGTAGAAGAAGGAATGAAAGTTAAAATGGAGAGAAGAGGAGAAAGGGAGGACTGTACAAAAAGTCAGGTAAGGATAATTTCGGATCAGACGAACTTTGAAAGGAACAGAAGATAGATGAAGAATCGTGGGTGGGTGTGGAAGTGTATGGCGGAGTGCCTACGTCAGTATGAACGACTGCGGCATGTTTAGTTGGCGTATAGAGCCTGGGAAGTCACTGTCTGTCTACCTCAAAAAGCCTCCTTAATTTCTTATTCTTATGGCGCGTATGCACGATATGACGAAAGCTCCAGAACTGTCTGCCTCGAATGCCGATTGTGTAAATTTCCCCAACAGTTTCGCGAGAAAAACGTCACCTTTCTCCTCGGTTCCCAATCATATTTCGTCATGTAGGCTGTTAAAAGTCCAACAGTGTCTCTGAATTAATTTCCAGTCTGCTGCAATGCCCTTTATAAAGGCTCTGGCCGCCTGAGCAATACTCTTATTCGGTAATTTTGCATTCGGTTTTCTTATACAATCGCACAGTGCGTTTCCGAGAACTCGTCCAACAAATCAGTT
The DNA here is from genome assembly GCF_023898315.1 of Schistocerca nitens. NCBI lineage: Eukaryota > Metazoa > Arthropoda > Insecta > Orthoptera > Acrididae > Schistocerca > Schistocerca nitens. The sequence goes on along the minus strand of NC_064616.1, from coordinate 637,626,709 downwards.
CTATATTCACCTTCCCTAACACTAATTTCACGTACATGACACGTCTTATTACACCTCGATATTTAAACGAAGTGTGACCTCCAGAAGTTCGCCACTAAATTTGTAATAGAATAATATCGGATTATTCTTATTTGTTGTGGTCGTTACCTTGCATTTACCCACAATAAAATCGCCTAATGAGGGCGGTGCCACAAAGAAGTAGGAAAAGATGTCGAGGAATTGTTATGCTAAATATCTACAAATCGTACGTCCGCCGGAAGTTGACGGATATTGGCCATTACTGTTGGTGGAAAATCCTTCGCCCTTGCAATATCACATTGCAGGCCGGTTGTTCGCCCCTGTCTGCTTCACAGCTACGAACCGGTTTTCCCGGCCCATTTGAGACCTTATATTTTACGTGTAAAGGAAGCCTAATGGAATTCCCTGTCCTAAGCCAAACTCTTAAGAGAATATTGAGTTTAGCTTGACCCCTGACCGTTATGAACATTATTGCATTGCCTTCACTCACTGAAACAGCTATTTCCCGAAAGGCACTCTGACCTACATAGCGCAGTGACAGGAGAATTTACTCAGGACGAATTAGCTTGGCTCCTGTTCTTGATCGTTAGTTAGAACTGTAACAGATTGCTCGTAAGGCAAGGCTGTAGGCAAGTCTTGTCTACATAACGGAAGTGTTCCTCGTAAAACGTGTCGTTAGACGATATGAGGCCCAGGACTACGTTTCTGGAGGAAAGCTGACGCTTGTCCTTCCGGCAGATAATCCTCCCTGTGCCCCTTGGCCAGTTTTTGTGAACGTGAATGGTGCCATTGGCCCAGCGGGACTCCTTCCAGAGGAATGTGGCCTTGGAACGCCCCACACGAGCGCCATATTTCTGCGCTTCCTCACGTTGAATAGCCCTGATAAGAATGTGTTGACGTTTCTAATCGCAACTCTTAATAATGTGTATTGTGTAATCAGAAAGTTCGATAAATAATTTTGCAATTATCAAGGAAATGTTTGTTCTGTGTAGACATATTTGAAGAACCAATACCTTGCTCGGCCTTAATTTTTTCCCTACTGTGTAAATTTTCTCATTAGTGAAGAGGTAATTTCCAGTCAGGATTATTCAATAAAACAGTATTACTTGTGTGTTGGGTCGTCTGAGTGGTAAATTTGTGAACTTTCTCCTCGTTGAAATAGCACTTTTTACAGAAGCTTAGCCCCTGCGTGATGCAACAGTTAGGTGGTTAGAATTCTGTTGCTCGTGCCACTATAGTGACTATCTGAAATCTAGACTTTTCCACAGTTACAGCTTAAGTGCTGAATTTCACGACGGAGAAATAGGAATAAGTGTCTAGAATTCGTAGAAATGGTGGAGGAAAACGGTCTACTATAAACAGAACTCGCGTTGGTGGTCATTATGGATTACTAGCTGCTGCTCTGGTCGGCTAGGTAGAGTCGCTAAGATTCCGTGCCCAGCAGCATAGCTCGGCTACACAATAAGTACTCGACGAGCCTGATAACACCTTTACACATTCATTTTATGCATTGTTAGCCGTACTTGACTACTACGCTCTCAAGAAAGTATTACGTTAATTCTCTTCTTCCTGCATTTCCCCTTCTCATAACTTATGAATGGAGGTTTTCATAGAAGTCCGAATGACCTTATCGTGGCAGGGAAGAGACATAAAGCCCTTATCTTGCTTGTTCATGTACAGGTATTTAGTACTTAGCTCCTGGCGCAGTATTCTGAGTACCCATAAAAATGCGATAATTCTTGTATTACAGAATTCTGCAGTAAAGCGATATGAACCACATAAACTGGACTCTTAACACTCAGATTTTATTGGGGTATTGTAATGTTGGGTCCGTACATATCGAGTGTACAGGTGGCGTAATCTGTTAGACCTGATGTTTTCCCAGGTCATTTCTAACTTCGTAGCGCCTTTCAATCATATATATATCTGCTGATCTTACCCTATTATTTCTTTTTCTTCAGACTAATTAATTTAGTCTCAAAACTTAATTATGTACTACTGCTGTGCATTTGTTAGATGTCATTACTTCCATTAGGAAAGAAAGTAACGAGTAAATTACTTAATACAAACTTAGATTGACATTTCTGAAATACCATAAATTCATTACCATATGCATACTACTATTTTTCTCTTCTCGGATGGGGCGTCTAAGGATCACTTGCCAAATTAAATTCCTGATTCGTTGTTCTTTTCCTTTTGGTCAGTACTGTTAACACCTGTTAACTACATATTGTCTTCCTTCCATGCAATAAACACATTGTAATGTTAGCTTACTCTGGATGTTTGGTTAAATGTAAGAGCGGACCTGAAGGTTCCAATCTTGCCAGGAGGAATAAACAAGTAAAAGTTAAGGTTTAATAGCATTGCTTTATTTTGCCTGAAGTAATGTGCAGACTGTCGAATATCAAGATTTAATTGGAGTTTACATGGCCGTTTCAGAATTGTCGATTCACGAAGAGCTGTCCTTATGAAGAAACATCTGTTTCGAATGAACAGCAACCTGGTTGTGCAAGCATGTTTAAATTTATCGGAGACTGTTCTGAGAGCGGTGGGTCAGCAGCATCACAGCCCCTTATGATCCTGCAGTTTCCCATACCTGTACTTGGACCACCATTTTTCTGAAGTCACAGTGACAAGCGGATGCAGTTTCAAAAGACTGATTAATCATCATGTTATCCATTTTGCTTGGAGAATACCGCAGATGTTTTCGTCTGCTGGAATTCTAGGCAGTTGTAAGCTTTTCCCGTGGCTGGTTGCAGTATTTCCTACAGTGTAATTTGATTAATCACCTACTGATCTTAGCTGCCCGTGAAGCTTTGAATGTCCCGGGCATGTTCGCGAGACTAGGAACTTCAGTGGTGACTGGTCTAATTCAGTCGTTCGGGATAGTTTAATGTTAGTACTGAGAGAGCGTCCACAGAAAACTGGGCACACATGACACTTTTGGGTATTATGTTGCATGACTTTAGGAATGTTACCTCTGGAATTATTCGCTTCCGTGTTGGTGGATTATCAGACCGCGAATCGGAATGATATGAAGACTTCCTAGCAAACAGAACTCAGTCGTTCTCTGTGTGGAGATGGTTAGGAGCAGAAGTAGCATAGGGCGTGCCTTGCAGATATGATGTGGCCGTGACTATTCTCGAGATATAAAGTGTGTTTCACAATTCCTATGAAGGTCGGATTACGTTGAAATCTCCCGCTTCACGGATCGCAAAAAGCGGAGATAATGAGCTGTGACCCGTGTATTCTACAGTAGCCCATAGCACGGGGAATGTTTCGTGTACTCGTCAGGTTCTCTTCTGCGTGACGGAGGACGTCATTCAAAGGTTAGAGTGCGGCGCATCTGTGAAGTACCACAGTCAACGCTCTTATTTGCGAACGTGTCAGTTTCTCGCAGCCGTTGTTGTAATTAGACGAAAATGGTATGTGATGTTACTACAGTAGGGACTGGCGATGGCGCCCTCTTCTCAGTTTGTGTGCTTATGCTGATGAGGGGAAATTTTAAAGCGATTTATATCCAAACGACACGTTTCTGAACATCGGTTCCATACCAAAGCTTTATCTACGAAGTTCCCTCTACAACCCCCTAGAAAACTGGATTGGAATTGTGAAACACCATGTGTGTAGGCTGTCCACGGATTATGGAGATCTAATTTAAACCGGAATGTAGCAGATTTGGTTTCAAAGGAATAATAATTGCCTACAGAAATCTCGTGCAAAATGTTTCAGAATACTGTCGTGTCATTGCGGGACCATTATTTAATAAGTAGAGACCGGATTATATGCATCATAAAAACCTTAAAATATGTATGCAACTAGCATGAAACATACGTAAAAATGCATGAAAAGTGTCGCAGTGTGCAAGATCAAATAATAAAAAACATGGTAGTTACTGCGTGCATTACATCTGAAAGTCGAACCTGTGCATATCAGTTACGAGGAAGAGCGCCGGCCACGCGAAAAATCGGAACTCTGATTTTCTGAATACTTTCTGGTAGAGGGTAGGAAGGGGGTCTTTCTGGGATTATTTTTAAAAATTTCGCAAAATGGGGAGGCAATACGGTGTTTAAAGAATTATTCTTTCTTTGTTATTGTTGTCGGTAACAAGCGGATGCGATGCGAGTCAGTCTCAGCTACAGGACCAACTTCGAGATATATCGCACGCAGAGGGGCACACTCAAAAACTCGGTAATATTTTATTTAAAAAACATACAATCATGATTGTTTTGAACGCATTAACTTTCAATTAATACTATTGGATCAAAGCACCATTTACAATTTATTTTACATTTTTATACTATTGTAAACATAAACGACCAAGTACTGTTTCAAATGTTCGGTAGTACGACTGTGTCTTCGATCACCCGAAACATTTTTATAAGCAGAAAAGGACCGTTCTACATCAGCTGAGGTAACTGGGCAGCATTTGAATTTGGCTGCTATGTTGGCACTTCATGTTTCTGGTAAAAGTTCACCTGTCCCATTAATAAAACTGTTTGGCACAAGGGTTCAAAACCTGGGTTATTGTTTAAAATGTTTACAAACTTTCAAGTTTTCCTGGGAATGCCTCTGGCAATGAGGAGTTCACCAGAGTCATTCTATTCATTAACTGAACAGATTCATTCAACGCCGAATCGTGATTTTCAAGCTTTTTAATATTTGTAGATATATGGGAAAAATAAGTGTTCATCACAGCAATGTCTTTTTTAATACCGGAATCATTGAAAGCTTCAAATAGTTCAAATGGCTCTGAGCACTATGGGGCTTAACATCTGAGGTCATCAGTCCCCTAGAGCTTAGAACTACTTAAACCTAAGTAAACTAAGGACATCACACACATCCATGCCCGAGGCAGGATTCGAACCTGCGACCGTAGAAGTCGCGCGGTTCCGGAATGAAGCGCCTAGAACCGCTCGGCCATCTCGGCCGGCCATTAGTGGCTTCCTTGCACTGGCAGACTGCCAAAGCCTTTGCACTATCGAAGTCGTTTACTACCCCTCTAATGGCCTCGAAATGTTCATTGTAAAATAACACAGCTTCGACCCACGTACCGCAAAGAGTTACCACTGGTTTGGAAGGTAAAGGCGCATTTAGCGGTTTTTCTCTATAAGTCTTGATGCGAACAGGAGCCTTTAGAAACACTTTCTTTGTGAATGAAATCAGCGTATTTACATTCACAAACGTGGAATGTACTTCAGCAAGGCGATGCATTCCATGAGCAAAGGACGTCACATGAATCAAATTGAGATAAAATACCCGGAGGGCTTTTCCTGCTTTGATCATATAGGGAGCAACATCTGAAAAAAAACACAAACACCCGTTCCTCTTGCAGAAGATTCTGGCAATATTTTTCTAATACCCTCATTCACAAATCTGGCGATCGTAGAATGATACACTTTTTCAAGTTGTTTGCAGGCCACTAAATAGGAAGAAGGCTCTTCTTTTAAGGCACCAACAATTAAATTTGCAATGTAACGGCCACAGGTGTTCAGATAATGCTGTCCTTGAGTTCACTGCGTATTTCTTCCAGAACATTTACGTAAATTGTCGGTGTGTAATTTTTACGCAATATTGATTCATCTAGTATATTTTGATCTAAGTAATATATGTGCAGGAAGCCTTTGAGGATAGGGTTTGTAAGTTTGTGAAGAGGAATATTGCTTGCAATGAGTGCTTCACACAGATACATGTCAAACCGACTTTTTTGGTTACCTTTCGACAAATCCCTGCTACTGCAACTTGCTGTTGTCAGGAGTTGTCGTGGTCCTTTCTTGTGCACTCCTCCGATATGAAGACTTTTCTTGACATGCTGATCTATTTGAAACTTTTTTTGGACTAAACGTTTTTCTCGCAAACTCGACAATATAAAACGTGTAAATGTTCCAGGATGGTCACCTATCCACGAAACGTCGTTTCTTTTTTCGGGCGGCATGGCCCACAACACGTTGCACACTACACGTCGTACACACGTTCAGTTGTGTATAAGTAAATAGAAAGATAAAGTGAAACAATGGAAGTGCGACTAAAAGCTTGCGTAGTTTGTTGCCGACGCGTACGGCGTGACAGCGGAGGGGATTAAGCGGGAGCGCGGGCACAGGAGCATTGACTCTGTCTGCCTGTTCCTGTTCTGTAATGGTTTCGCTAGGTAGTGGCCTCTCTGTTAGCGATTGCACGCAGTTCTAGGTCGCGGTCAATCCCTGACACATCAAAACTAGATCGAGCTAGAGACCGCCCGTCTAAATTTTTAAAATGTTGTAAACATAGAGCGAAAATATGCATCGTCACTAGTTTTTAGTTAAAACATGCCATAACCGGTGAAAAGGAGCCAAATATGCAAATGCATATAATCCGGTATCTAATGAGTTAAGAGAGGAGTAATGAGTTTGTGAAGAGAGGCGTGATTTAACTACTTTTGCTCAACGCGAGAGCAACACAAAAATAGTCAATAAGTGGAGTCGAAGACGCTAAAAGGTAGATGTTATGCGTCATAGAAGGCTGACTGTTACAGTTCAGATACGGACGCTCAGAGACGAGACAATTCTTTCTTTCTGAAATGTATTTGCAAATTACGAACACGACTGTGCGCGGAGTATACGACATACTAGTAACATATGAAAATTTCAGTTGTGACATGTGAAAATTACTGAACTATCAGTTCAATAAGTCACGGCTGCAAAATACTAATGCGAATTCTTCGCAGACGAATGGAAAAACTGGTAGAAGCCGACCTCGAGGAAGATCAGTTTGGATTTCGTAGAAATATTGGAACGCTTGAGGCAATACTGACCCTACGACTTCTCTTAGAAGCTAGATTAAGAAAAGGCAAACCTACGTTTATAGCATTTGTAGATTTAGAGAAATCTTTTGACAATGTTGACAGGAATACTCTTTCAAATTCTGAAGGTGGCAGGGGTAACATACAGGGAGCGGAAGGCTATTTACAATTTGTACATAAACCAGATGGCAGTTGTAAGAGTCGAGGGGCATGAAAGGGAAGCAGTGGTTGGGAAAGGAGTGAGACAGGGTTGTAGTCTCTCCCCGATGTTATTCAATCTGTATATTGAGCAAGCAGTGAAGGAAACAAAAGAAAAATTCGGAGTAGGTATTAAAATCCATGGAGAAGATATAAAAACTTGGAGGTTCTCCGATGACATTTTAGTTCTGTCAGAAAGAGCAAAGGACTTGGAAGAGCAGTTGAACGGAATGGACAGTGTCTTGAAAGGAGGGTATAAGATGAACATCAACAAAAGCAAAACGAGGATAATGGAATGTAGTCGAATTAAGTCGGGTGATGCTGAGGAAATTAGATTAGGATATGAGACACTTAAAGTAGTAAATGAGTTTTGCTATTTGGGGAGCAAAATAACGGATGATGGTCGAAGTAGAGAGGATATAAAATGTAGACTGGCAATGGCAAGGAAAGCGTTTCTGAAGAGGAGAAATTTGTTAACATCGAGTGTAGATTTAAGCGTCAGGAAGTCGTTTCTGAAAATATTTGTATGGAGTGTAGCCATGTATGGAAGTGAAACGTGGACGATAACTAGTTTGGACAAGAAGCGAATAGAAGCTTTCGAAATGTGGTGCTACAGAAGAATGCTGAAGGTTAGATGGGTAGATCATAACTAATGAGGTGTCGAATAGGATTGGGGAGAAGAGGAGCTTGTGGCACAACTTGACTAGAAGAAGGAATCGGTTGGTAGGACATATTCTGAGGCATCAAGGGATCACCACTTTAGTACTGGAGGGCAGCGTGGAGGGTAAAAATCGTAGTGGGAGACCAAGAGATGAGTACACTTAGCAGATGCAGAAGGATGTAGGCTGCAGTAGGTACTGGGAGATGAAGCAACTTGCACAGGATAGAGTAGCATGGAGAGTTGCATCAAACCAGTCTCAGGACCGAAGACCACTACCACCACCACAACAACAAAAACAACAACATGTAAATTTCTGCTGGACCGGGAGTCGAATCCGGATTTCCCGCTTTACGCGAGCGGTTGCCTTAACCACTTTGGCTGCCTGTGCACGACTCACGGCCAGTCCCAAACTGCCGTATGTGCTGATGTGTCCTCCCCGTGGTTCTTGCATGCGAATCTAATGATTCCCGCACAGAGAGAGACATTGTTTTTGCTCTCCAGATTGCCGTTTTTGGCATGAAATTCGGTAGTACAGTGTCTGTCCGAAGGAACATTACATCGAACCACACACACTGTCCTACTCCTATAATTTTTTCTGTATATATATATATATATATATATATATATATATATATATATATATATATATTTCGTGAATATATGTTCATACTCCGGTAGCCACCTTATGGTATGTGGCGGAGGGTACTTTGTGAACCACTCGCTTCCCTCTTTCACTATTAGTCGTGAATGGATCGGGGGAAGAACGGTTGCTGGTAAACTTGCCGTGTTACCTTCATGATCTTCTCGCGAGATAAACGCAGGAAGAAGAAATATATTGGTTGATTGTTGTAGGAAATTAAGCTCCCGGAATTTGAACAGTAAACCACATCCTGATGCAGAACGCCCCTGCAGCGTCTGCCACTGGTGTTGGCTGAGCATATCGTTAACGCTTCCGCGCTTACTAGATGAACATGTAACGAAAGACACTGCTCTTTCTTGGAACTTCAGTTCCTCAGTCAATACTATCTAGTACAGATCTCATTGACGAGCAAATACTAAAGTACTGGTCAAACGAAGGTTTTATAAGCAACCTTCTTTGTATGTGGACTAAATTTCCTAATAAATGTGGCATCTAAGAATTTGAAGTCATTTCGACTATTTTTCGACCGTGACTGTCTCAAGAAATATGTAAATTTTTTTTTAGAAAAGTTACCGCTATCAGTAACAAACTTGTTAACTATTGTATTTATTTTGCTACATGTTTCGAGGAAATACCTCATCTTCAGGCTACATGGCATTACAAAAACAATTTCACGATAACTTTATACAGATGTTACATAGTCTTTTCATAAATGCTGTGGTTATCCTCTGGAAGAATAGGGGAATTAAAGGCGATGTCACTTTGGAAGCTGGACTGATGTTTGCATAAAAATGTTTTGTAAGTCACTTTGTTCTCGCGTGACAGTCTCGTTGCGATGAGCTGCGGTATTTCCAAGAGAGGCACGGAAATACAAACACCGCAGTTTATCACAACGAGACTGCCACGCCACAAGAACAAAGTGAGTGACTGTTACAAAACATTTTCATGCAAACATCAGTCCAGCTTCCAAAGTGATATCGCCTCTTACTAAGTTTCCTCTTTTTCCACAGGATAACCACAACATCTATGAAAATACTATGTAACATCAGTATAATCTTACCGTGAAATTGTTTTTCTAATGCCATTTAGCCTGAAGATGAGGTATTCCCTCGAAACATGTAGCAAAATAAACAAATAATAAAATAGTTGACAAAGTTTGACTGGTAGTGATAATTAAAAAAAAACTTTACATAAATCTGGCATCTGCCTTACCTGCGAGTAGTTTTATGTGGTGTTTCAACTTCAAATTGCTCAAATGGCTCTGAGCACTATGGGACTTAACATCTGAGGTCATCAGTCCCCTAGAACTTAGAACTAGTTAAACCTAACTAACCTAAGGACATCACACACTTCTATGCCCGAGGCAGGATTCGAACCTGCGACCGTACGGGCGCGCTGTTCCAGACTGTAGCGACTGGAACCGCTCGGCCACCCCGGCCGGCTTCAAATCGCTACTTACGCATACGTCTACATATTATATGGATATGACTGCTTCCAGTGATTGTTCTGCAGCCATATAATCGTATAATAATGGATCTGTTGTCCTATTTATGCGGGATACGTTCAATTTACGTTGCGGGTCAGCTGCGAATCCCTGTTCCAAAGGTCGAACTTCTTCCTGCACTTAACTGCAGTGTTCTAGCTTTGCGACTTCTCTATATGCAACAGCATCATCCGCGAAAAGCCTCATACAAGTTCCGACGTTATACACTAGGTTATTTACGTGTTTTATGAAAAGTAATGGTCCTGTAACACCCCCTTTGGGTAGGTCCGAAGTTACTATTACGTTTGAAGGTTTCTCTCCGTTCAGAATGACATTAGTGTTCTTTTTGCTAGAAACTCTTCAGTCCAGTCACACAGCGGGTCTGATATTACGTACCCTCGTACTTACTTCGTTAGGCGGCAGTGCGGAACTGTATCAAACTCTTTCCGGAACCCAGGGAACACTGTATCTGCCTGGGCGCCGGTATCTGCTTTCTTCGTCTCGTGGAAGAAGAGAGCATGACGGGAAATTCAGAGCCCTTCAGAGTTAAATGGAGACCTGTCGACAGTCTTCATTCCCGCACACGATCCACGACAGGAATACGGAGTTGGAAATACGATACAGGCACGCTATGTAGCCTCTGCCACATACTGTACTTTGACTTGTGGAAAGCAGATGCAGATAACGGAGATATATTCCACGCCGAGAGGACTGTGTTCGTAAAGCTTGTCGATGTCCGTCGCTAGAGAGGAAAGCTGTGGGGGAGAGCCGGGAAAGCGTGCTGTCGGCAGTTACGAGCATCGCAGCGCTGGCCGCGTGAAACCGGAGATACTGCTCATTACACGGGCCCGACTGATCGGGGACTCGCAGCTGGGAGCACATACCTACTGAGCGCAGTAGCGCCTCGTGCGGTCTGTACTGCTGTGGTGTTGCAGCATGTGGCGGTCGCCGCGGTCGAACTTGCGGCGCATCGCTCCCGCGGCAGAGATTCTGGTGTTTTATTTATTGGCTTTCGAGCCGTGGCCACTCAGCTATCTCAAGAGCAATGTCAAGTATGACGGTACGAAAGTAAGGACAACACAACACCCAGCCCCTAGGGTGAGAAAATATATCACCCGGCCGGGAACCGAACCCGGGTCCTTTCGCTTACAAGGGAACCTCCCCATCGCACCCCCCTCAGATTTAGTTATAAGTTGGCACAGTGGATAGGCCTTGAAAAACTGAACACAGATCAATCGAGAAAACAGGAAGAAGTTGTGTGGAACTGTGAAAAAATAAGCAAAATATACAAACTGAGTAGTTCGTGGGAAGATAGGCAACATGAAGGACACTGGAAACGCAGGAGCGCTGTGGTCTCGTGGTAACGTGGGCAGCTGCGGAACGAAAGGTCCTTGGTTCAAATCTTCCATCGAGTGAAAAGTTTAATTCTTTATTTTCAATTTATGTGACAAACTCTTATGTTTTCATCACTTTTTTGGGAGTGATTATCACATCCACAAGAAAACCTAAATCGGGCAATGTAGAAGAATCTTTTTACCCATTCGCCAAGTGTACAAGTTAGGTGGATCGACAACATATTCCTGTCATGTGACGCACATGCCGTCACCAGTGTCGTATAGAATATATCAGATGTGTTTTCCTGTGGAGGAATCGGTTGACCTATGACATCGAATCAAATGTTTTCGGTTCCCATTGGAGAGGCACGTCCTTTCGTCTTACTAATCGCACGGTTTTGCGATGCGGTCGCAAAACACACACTAAACTTATTACAGTGAACAGAGACGTCAATGAACGAACGGACAGATAATAACTATGCAAAAATAAAGTAAAATTTTCACTCGAGGGAAGACTTGAACCAAGGACCTCTCGTTCTGCAGCTGCTCACGCTACCACGGGACCACGGCGCTCCTGAGCTCACATAGTCCATGATGTTGCCTATGTGGCCCATGGACTACTCAGTTTGTATATTTTGCTTATTTTTTCACAGTTACACACTTCTTCTTCCTGTTTTCTCAATTGATCTGTGATCAGTTTTTCAAGGCCTATCCACTGTGGCAACTTGTAACTAAATCTGAGGGGGGTGCGATGGGGAGGTTCCCTTGTTAGTAATCCGCCGCGCTGATCGCGTAGCTACCGAGATACCAGTGTGCTCTGCTCGTGCACTCGAGACGGTAGTTCTACTTTTTATGCGCTGCAGAAATAAGCAGCAAGACGTGTCTTGCCCTGATAGAGCTGGACAAAAGACGTGTTGTGGGGCCCGAGAAGCAGAGACCACCACAGCAAAGATACACGTGGAGACGCATGGAAGGACAAAAAGAGGAAATGAACATGCTATAGAAAACATCTTTACTAGCTTCCTATGGAAGAGAGCAGTCTTGAATGAAGAAACGTCACACAGCAGCTTCTGGGTATGAATTATTTGTAGTTACATAGTCCTGAGGTTGCACTTAGAACACAGACAATGTGATACCTGTCTGTGCAATTGCTAGATGCAGATTTTCACCGTAAGGTCTCGTTTTTTGGAAAAACATCGAAAGTTGCCTGCAGATTGCATATGTTTTTAGATGGAAAAATCTGATTTACGAAACTGGAATTCTTAAGAAGATTATAAAATACACGTAATATGCGTAGCACTGACGATATTTCATTAGAACGAAACTTTTGTTGAGAAGAAAATTTGTGTTTAGCGTTTAAAGGTGGAACCATACATTTATACAGCAACTACAGATACCATGGCCACACAAATTAACAGCTACTGAGGAACTGGTTATGTCTGAAGGTGGCCTACTTTCCATGAGTTAATGGCAGACAAAAGCAATCGCACTAGACTGTGAATACACTGTAAGGCGAGCGTATTTCTCATTACGTTAGTTTTAATGTGACTAACAGAAAAGGAAGAGGAGTGGGAATGCAAAGAAAACACTTTCATAATATTTGGGTTATAATTGTACTGCTAAAGAATTATGCCGTTTGTCTTGCGAGGCGCCAACGGCTTTTCTTGTCATTGTTGCCTGCTATTAGCGCAGTATTCTCAATGACCCGAATAAAGATCCCTCACATTCGTTTTTCCATCGACCGGGAACTACTAAACCATCGATTTTCGTATCGAGACTACCTACAGAAGTGTAAAGTGCCCGTGAATTTAGTTGTCTTCTCGAAAAGTTTGTAGGCCTAACAAGGGAAAATCCCCAACGCAACCACGTCAGATTTAGTGGTAAGATGGCCCAATAGATAGCCTGTCAAAAACTTACACAGATCAATCATGAAAACAAGGTATACCGAAATCTGAGAAAAGAAGCAAAATAGAAACAGTGAATGGTCCAAACTCAAGATGTGAAACATAGAGATAATTGCGAGAACCACGCTGTCATGGTTGCGTGGTCACGGTGTTGGACTGTGTTCAAATCTCCCTCGTGCCCCACATTTTTTTGTTTTTTCTTCGCAGAATTATGAACTGTCTGTTCGTTGTATTAAGATTTCTCTCTGTCGTGGTGTAATGACCGTTTGCAACATCCAGGTGTAAAGAAGGAACCTTCACACGTACGTATCTCCTGTTCTATCCAAGTACAACATTTTCCTTTTTTTTAACTTGTGGCAAGACTGCCAAAACAACAGAAGGCGAACAGACACGCCAATGACCGGACGAAAATTTCAGTGTTGTGAAAAAAAGAGGCACGATGAAGCTTTGAAAACGCTCCTTCGCAGTCCGAGATCACACAACCACGACGCCCAGGTTCATCTATTAAGCTCGATGTTACAGATCCTGGGCTTGGACCATTCACTGTTTGTTTTGCTTCTTTTTTCACAGCTGAGTACACCTTCTTAGTGTTTTCGTGCTTGATCTGTGTTAAGTTTTTGACGGGCTGTCCACTGGGCCAGCTTGCCACGAAATCTGAGGGGAGTGCGATGTGGAGTCTTTCTTGTAAATACAATGTAGCCATAAGCCTTTGTTTTTCAGGTTTCAATAACTTCGGTTTTGTTAAAATCTAACCACACGAGAAGCGTTTTCCACCACTCTACTTGTTCTTCAAAATCTGTTACTGAAGCCTTTCCATAGAGCCTTTACCAGCGTTTCCTTCAAATGATTTCAATTCTGAAGACATCGGCATCAGATATACTGTCCTGACAGCCAACATCTGTATACAGAAAATTGTAATCCACATCCACAAGAACAAATAAGATGCTGAAAAACGCTTGTACTCATAATGTCCTGTCTTAGTGAGTGCATGTAACATGATGTATTTTCTGTCAATAACATACACGTAGAATGTGCAAAATACCACTTTTTGCAGTAGTCGTTCATGGTCTGAACTTCGAACAAGTAAAAAAAAAATTTATCAGACGTGTGAAACTTCACACAATGACCAAAGTATATTGTTGGAGGAACAGAATTAACATACCGCTGTTGAAGTAATAACTGCTCATAGGTCACCAGAAAAAGCGCCATCGAAAAGGTAGCTGAAGAGAGTAAATCAGCCACCGCTGCAGGCACACTACAAAATCAGACAATGCTAGTGCAAGCAGGCATATGAGACCATGAAATAGTGCAACGGCGCCTATAGACCGCAATTTTTCATATGGCCAACATATTGCCAATGAGCTGAGAAAATGTGTATATTAGCACAAGTGAGGCATCCGATTAATAATGCAATTTTCGATGCTGATCTGGGAAGATATTTGTACAATTAGATCACTGAAAATAGCACCCGTTCCTGAAGTTTCTGACAGCGTTAAAGGCTCTCCAGTAACAATTTTACGTCGTGCTTCTGCTACGTATTATATGCCCTAAAATAATGAAAACGCAAATCTTGTATTCGAAACCCTTGAAGACATATCTGGATTCTTGTGTAAATAATCGGTGTAAAAGTTCAATAAAAATTCGAATTCTATGTAGATTTGGTTAAATGTCCTTTCAGGGTCTCGTAGATGACATCACAGACCTCAAACACAAATTTTTATACATTCTGGACATGCAGATAAAGTATTGCAAGCTTGTACAAGTGTCTCGTGAGGCTGTAAATCTAAGTAATTGTGAAAGTCTCTCTCTCATAGTAATTGCTTTTCGAAACTGGGTGTCTATTTTTCTTCCTTTTGTCTAGATCATCGCGTGTAATTGTTCGAAATCTCGTAACAATAATCTAGTAAATTTTTAATGGTCTCTTTCATCACTTCTAAAGTCATATTTTTCAGGTGTCTGATCCCATACTACATTCTTTGGAGATATGTCTTCAAGCTTCTGAACATGGCGGCACTTCAGCAACTGTACATGCAAGAGCTTCAGTGGGTTAGAAATAACAGCCAACCAGTTGAAAAATACGTTTATTAGACCTTGACCATGGTTTCGACGGTTTCAAAACAGTCTTCTTCAGAAGATACTGTACGCAGAATCACATTATCTATAGCCAATGTGGGAGTTGTTGGATATTTCTAGTACATATCACCCACTTAATTACCCTTTAAAATACATTATTTAAAAGTAGTAGCCGTCTACTATTTTTTGACAGTTTTAAGACAAAGCCCTACAGTAGACGTCTACTACTTTATATAACTTATTTTAAATGGTGACTAAGTGGATGACATGTACTAGACAGTCAACGACTCCCACATTGACTATAGATAATGTGATTCTATGTACAGTAGCTTCTGAAGAAGACGGTTTTAGAAGCATCGAAACCATGGTCAAGGTCTAAAAAACCTGTATTTTGCAAATGGTTGGCTGTTAACTCTAATCTCTGCAACTATCTTCTAATAACGCACTTCTGGTTGCGGATTCCTTCCGCTTTGGATGTTATACGTCAGTATTAAGGCAGCCGCTGCATGTGTCGTATACATACTGTTTCCGCGCGCATTGATTACCCAGCGATCAGCAGCGAGTAATGTCGCGTATCGGCAGTGTGTGGCCGCTGCGTGCCAACACGGACAGGTTTGGCGCGCACGAACTGTGAAACACGGTAGCGGGTTCAGTCGATAGGTGGCTTTGATAGATGAAGAAAGGCAAAGCTAAGTTGATAGCATTTGTAGACTTAGAAAGTGTTTAATAATGTTGACTGGAATATTCTGTTCGAAATTCTGAAGGTAGCAAGGGGTAAAATATAGGAAGCGAAACGCTATTTAAAACTTTTACAGAAACCAGACTGGAGTAAAGAGCAGAAGGTCATGAGGGGGAGGGGGTAGTGGTGGAGGAAACAGTGGTTGAGAAGGGAGTGAGAATGGTGAAACCTATCGTCAACATTATTTTCAGTACGCTGAGAAGCAGAAAAGGAAATATAAGGGAACTTCGGAAAAGGAATAAAACTTGGAGTTGCCGATGACGTTTTAATTATTTCAGAGATGGAAAATGACTGACGAGCTGTTGATGGAATGAATAGTTTCTTGATAACAACAAAAATAAAACAATGATGATGAAATGTAGTCGAACTAAATCACGCGATGCTGATAAAATTAGGTTAGGAAATGACACTAGCAGTAGTAAGAGTTCTGATATTTTGGCAGCAAAATAATTGACGATGGCCAAAGTAGAGGGGATACAATATTCAGACTGGCAATAACTACAAAAGAATTTCTGAAAACGAGAAATTTGTGAACTTCGAACATAAATTGAAGGATTAGGAAGTCTTTTCTGAAGGTATTTATCTGGAGTGCAGCCACGAACGGAACTCAGACATGAACGATAAGCAGTTTTGAGAAGAAGGGAATAGAAGTTCCGAAAATGTGGTGCTACAGAACAATGCTGAAGGTTCAGTGGGTAGATCGAGTAATGAGGTGGTACAGTATCGAATTGTGGAAGAAAGAAATTTATAGCACAGTTTGACTGAAAGAAGGGATCTGTTGATACGTAGAACACATCCTGAAGCATCAGGGAGTCGTTAATTTCGAGATGGAGGGAAGTGTGGGGGAGTAAAAATTGGAGACATACATTAAGCACGTTCAAATGGGCGTATATTGCAGTAGTTAGATACGAAGAGGCTTGCACAGGATAGACTAATATGCAGAGTTGCATGCAAGTAGTTTACTATGACCTTTACCACTTAACACGAATATTACATATTGTTTTAGACGCAAATTTCTCCTAAAGTGTCTTCGCGAACAAAAGCAGAGCAGACTTACAACGTTTACCACGATAATGCCTTCTAAGGAACTAGCAGAGAAGTTGATATAAATAGCTAGGTTGGTTACTCCTAACTAGATGAGGCATCGGTTCAGTGCTAGCGGAATACTCTCGTCGCTTGTTAGTAGAACATAATTAAAAGTGGAAAACCAGAATATTGTGTACCTCCTTCAGGATTAATTTATTCAAATAATATGTTTTCCGCTTAAAAGGTCATCAGACTTTCACTGACTATAGTCATCAGAGTAGTTAAATATTTGTAAACAATATTGGATAAGATGTTACTCATCTAGAGTCACACGAACACAAAATAAATGTCATCGTTGACAATTGAGTCGTAATGAAATTAAAACCTGAAAAGTTGAACAGTATATAAATGTAAAGGGAGCAAACAAGGAAAAACATTAACACAAAACCCTAAAATATCGCTTTTATTACAATTTAAGTATCAGCAAAATAAAATTAGTGGTCAAGAGTACTAAAAATAGCTTGAAGAGGTTATGCGTTGGGAGGTAACACAGAAACAGAGAAAAAGATAGAACTGACAGTTGTAACAACAGATAATATGGGTTACATAGACTATCAAAATAAAATCAATGAATACAGGAAAATGGAAGAATAGAAAGACACATACAGAGCGGGAAGCATGGAAAACTGTTCGAATTATGTGAAGTTTAGAAGAGGGGGGATTACTGAGTTGTGCTTGGTAGTTTGATATTAAATAAGGACTGTGAGTCTGATTTTTTATTCATTTCCAAGGTTGAGTTTTTGGCCCTTTTTCGCTAAGTGGAGGACATGGATCTATCTGTGGCGGGTAGCTGTGGCCCTTTTACAGTACATGCTCAGCAAATGTGGAGTCATAATTCTGTAGTCCCCAGCCGCGTTAATGTCCAGCCAGCCTAGTTGCTATGCCTTTGCCTGATTGATAAATATAAAACTTTTCACAATCGGGACATATAATTTCATATAACCCTCTGTCGGCTAGTAACTGCGTCTTGTCTTTGCTTCTAAAAATACACTGGAATGTCGTGTTCCTCACATAATGGGAAATCGTGTATTTGCAAGTGTTCAGTGTTTTTGTAATGTTCTGTGATACGTGTCGTAGGTGTGGGATTGTACACTACAGGAGGAACGTAGGTGATGGGCATAATTTTCAATTGAGGTGGGAAGTGAGGACAGGATTTTTGCCATTGGTTGCGGCAATAAATTTTATAATTTCATGAAGCGTTTATTAACAAATTACAGTTGCAGTACATACGGTTGGTGACTAGTTCATTCTCAAGCCTGACCTACCGTGGCTACACTGAAAGTGGCTGAGCTTAATAACAAACATCGAAATGACAATACATGTAATATAAAGTGATCGCAGGTGACTGTCACAATTAACATGTGGCTACTTAGCAAGTCAGAATCAAGCTAAGTTTTATGCTGACTAGCTAGGTAGGCTCATGAAGGTGACAGTCATCTGCGATCATCCTATAGAGCATGGATTGTCATTTTGATGTTTGTTATTAAGATGAAGCACATTCAGTGCAGCCTCAGTAGGTTAGGCTTGAGAATGAACCAGTTGGTTGGAAACTTGTCGCCAAACATATGTAGTGAACCTGTGACAGATTTAGTAATAAACGCTTAATGAAATATTAAAAAGGTTGCTGGTTCTGTATCAGCAAAATGATGAAACTGAAAAATTTTATAATGTCTAACTCGGCTTTGAAATATTCTGCGAACAACGGCTAATTCGGAGTTAAAATCTGTGTCCGTCTATTATGATGTATGTTTTCCACTGTTTCCAAAAAATAAATTTGTGTGAGTAGGATCTGTACGCAACGATCTGTTCCTGCTCTCTTCGTTGAGCTTAACTAGCGTTCAGAGTCTGCTGACGGCTACAGTACGTTAAATTGTCATCTACCCTTCTGAGTGATGAGACCTCTCCCCCACCCTCACCTTCCTTGTTCAAGGAACCACCGTAGTGTCAGATATTAAGCCACAAGTGCAGTTCTTCGAACGATCGTACTATTCAGCGTCAGAATAATTGTTACTGTGAAGTATTTGCAGCAACAAGTCATTGTTTGGATTATCAAATATATTTCGTTACATCGAGTTTCACGTAGTTTCACAACGTACTTGTTTCGTGTAGGCAAAACCATATATTTATCTTTCGTAGACGGATTTGTAAATTTCTGAAATCGGTAAAGTGAAATAAATAATTTAATGACTAGTTGCTGCAGATCCTTCCTTGTATTAGGTCACTCACGGTGTTCCTTAATGCACCATGAAGTAAGTCATGTCAAAACAAATGTTCTTGAAAAGAGTAGAACCATCACTGGAAACCCTACATCCTTAGTTAAACCTTCATACACCAATGATTTTAAATATACAGAAAGAGTGACGTGTGGTTGAAAGAAGCGAATTTGGTGTAATTGTTCACATGGCAGCGGTGGTGATGTATGTACTGATTTCGTGGCAGATATACTGTTGTAGGTCGCGAGTAGTACGGCTTGAGTCGGTAACCTTGGTCCACGCTCACAGAGCCACGTCACTCGCTGGTCTTTCTGCCGACGAAATATAAAACCCGACGTACAGGACCAACGAATGAGCGCGCGATCAGACATCATTACTGTTACACAATTGACGAAGAAACTGAGCAATAAGCACGCAAGCACAGTAGAGTTAATAGCTTATGATGGGACTTATTTATAGAATCGGTGGTCTAGTGCTAGAACGATGGAGCGCGTGCCGATAGTTAAAGGTCGCCGGATCGAATCCCAGTCGGAACACGAAATGTTTCAGTCTGCCTTCACCTCTTCGAATTCCACGTGAAATTTTAGGTACCCTTTCTCCAGTAGCATTACTAAAGTGACACGTAAGTCGTCGAAGTTCTATCCAGTTGCATCAGGCCATTGAGCCATACGGATATTATTATTATTATTATTATTATTATTATTATTATGCCCTTTAGGAGAGCGATTGAACTTGAATTAATAATTTCATCTCCGGACGTTGTTCTTCTTTGCTTCCCAAAAACTTATCCTCTCAGAATGCTCCTTCTTCCGTTCTTCTGTCCATTTTTTACCAGGCTGGCGCGATGTTCTTTCCTCAGACTTCACACTTGTGATTTTACTCCGGCACTCAGTGCAGTCTTAGAGGTTTTTTTATGTTGATCTGCTGCAGATCCCTCTGGACTTCTTTCAGCCATTCTGTGCCGCATTTACTCTTTGTTATAATATTGAAAAGTTTTCCTGCTGTTCTGGAGTCTTCTGTCCTGTAGATATGTGTATAAAATTTGGTTCGGCATTTTCTGATTTCGTCTGTTACTGTGTTGGTCTTCATAAAGAGCTCGTTTTGTGGTCTCTTCATCCAAATGCCGTTTTTGTTGATTGCCCGTAAATCTTCCTAAGAATTTTTCTTTCCTGCTTTTCTATTTCCCTAATTTTTGAATGACCATCAATCACCATTGTTTCGGCTGCGTAGATTGCTTCTGGAAGAATCGCTGTTCCATAGTGTCTTAATTTTGCGTCTGTCGAAATGCACTTCTTGTTGTAATGCGTCCATGTTAGCTTGTAGCCCTTCTGGAGCTTGGTGATTCTTTGGTCATTGGCGATTCGGTTTAATCCTGAGGACTGCATAGTTTCTCAGACGTCTTTAAAATGGCAGACTTGTGCAGTTTTACCATGTTTTGTGATTAAAGGCGATTTATCTTCTGGCTGTCTTTCCAGATATTTGGTTTTTTCATAAGATATCTGTAGTCCGGTTTTTTGTGAAATTTCGTGTAGCTTCTCCACTGCGTGAATCGCTTTTGTTCTGTTATTGGTGATAATTGCAATTATCGTCAGCGAAAGCAAGGCACTTGACTTTAATTCTATTCTCTTATGTGATACCAATTTGGATGGCGTTTACGTGAGATTCCCATTCCCTGATGATATTTCCTAGAACAATGTTGAAAAGCATTGGGGATAGTACGTCCCCTTGTCGGACTCCAGTTTTGATTTTGAAGGGTTCTGATATTTTGCCCATGAATTTCACTGTGGATGTTGATACTGTAAGTCTCTGTTCTGCGATTTTTCGTGTCTTTCGGTCGATCCCAAATTCTTCCATGATTTTAAACAGGGTTTGTCGGTCCACTGAATCGTATGCTTTCTTGAAGTCGATGAATGCAAATACTGTGTTTCTGCATTTCCTCATTTGTAATATCGTCTTTAAGCACCTGATCTGTTACGCACATGGTCGTCCTTTTCTGCATCCGGCCTGGTATTTACCAATTAGTGGGTCTGCTTGGGATTCTATATTGTTTAAAAGTGCTTTGGAAAGGATTTTTTAAGAGACTAGGAGCAGGGAAATTCCTCTGAAATTGTCTGTCTTGGCGCCCTTTTTGTGTAGCGGGTGAATTAGAGCGCATTTCTAGTCCTCTGGTATTTTCTCCGTCATCAATATGTCTGATATTATATGATGTAGTTTCTGCATAAGTATAGGGCCGTTTAGTTTCCAGAATTCAGCAATGATCCCATCTTCTCTTGGTGCTTTTTATTTTCCAACTGTTTGACTATCTCCATAATTTGTTAGAGATCCGGGGCATGAGAGTCTAGGGCGTGTGAATACTGGAGAAGAAAAGTTTTTCTTGGGGGGGGGGGGGGGGTTCGCAGTTGAGGAGGGAACTGAAATATTGGGCTATGATCCTGCAGTTATTTTTCGTGTTAGTTTCCAAAGAGCCATCGGGTTTTTTGATGCACAAGCTAGGCGCTTAGTATCCCTGTAAGTTTTCTGTGAAAGTCTTATAGAAATTTCTTGTATTATTTTTGATGAAATCTTGATGGATTTCGCAGAGTCTGTTGTTATATCCCCGTTTTTCTTTTCTAATTACTTTTGAGGTCTGTTTTTGGGTTTTAAGAAAGTTCTCCCAGTTTTCTTCAGTTCTGTGACTGCTAAATTTTTCCACGCAGTTATTCGGTTGTCGACTGCCTGATCGCAGGTTGCGTTCCACCAGCGATGTTTCCTAGTGCGAGGTGGTTGTCCTAATTTGATGGCTTCCTGAATTTTATCTTCCAGTCTGTTGATATTTCCTGGTTGATTTGCCTGATGATTTTTTCTTTGTTGATTTTCAGATATTCCGGATATGGTTTGGTACTTTTGGGTGGCTTTTTCAGCATTCTGTTGGGTTGGAATTTTGTTTTTATTTGGAGATGATGATGATCTGATTCAAAGACAACTTTGCGGGTTCTGACGTTCAGACTTTCTTTTATATTTTCCTTGGAAATTGCGACATGGTCAATTTGGTATTCACCCTGTCTAAGTCTGAGTGATCTCCATGTGGTTAATTTATGTGCAGGTTTTTGAAATTGGGTACTCATGATTTTAAGTCCGAGGTTTCTGCAGAAGTTGATTAGTTCTTCACCATTCTTGTTGGTACGTCTGTGTGTGGTATAGGGGCCAGAGAATCTTTGAAATTTTTTATCCTTGCCTAACTGTCCATTAAAATCGCCTAATAAGATTTTCACATAGTGCCTTGGTTCAAAAATGGTTCAAATGGCTCTGAGCACTATGCGACTTAACTTCTGAGGTCATGAGTCGCCTAGAACTTAGAACTAATTAAACCTAACTAACCTAAGGACATCACACACATCCATGCCCGAGGCAGGATTCGAACCTGCGACCGTAGCGGTCACGCGGTTCCAGACTGAAGCGCCTTTAACCGCACGGCCACACCGGCCGGCTCATAGTGCCTTGGTATTTTATTTGTTGTTTCTTCTAGTGTTTCCCAGAATTTTCCACTTTTCAGGGTCGATTTTATTGTGGTGGTTTGTGGGGGCGTGCACATTGATAAAAGTGTAGGCTTTATTAGCTGATTTTTACTGAAAGCAGGGAGAGTCTTTCGTTGGGAGACGTGAATTCAGTAACTGAGTCGTGTATGGAAGTGTGTATGGCGAATCCAGCTCCGAAAAGTGGTAGTATGCCTCTTACTTTTATGGCAGGTTTGTCCTTGAAGATCCTGTAATTCTGTGTTAAAGTTTCCTTCATCCATGAATCTTGTCTCTTGCTGTGCAGTGATTTTCAGGTCAAATTTTCCCATTGCGTTGGTGAGGTGCTTTAATTTGCCTGTTTTAGTGTGGGTGTTAACATTAATTGTGCCAATAAAGTTTTTGCGTTTCGTTTTGAGAGTGTGAGAAGTCTTTGAGAAGCTCCGATTCTTCTCCGTATGGTGTCCTTGGTCCCCCAGAATCCAATGATCAGGTGAATTCAGCCTATCGACTGGTGCCTGGGGTAGTGACTCTGTGGTTGTCTTTTCCATCATGCGTTCAAGTTCAATTCTGGTTTTTGTGGTGACCTCTGCTGAGACCACAGGTATACGACTCTGTTTTTGATTTCGAGAAGATTTTAGTGCAGCCGCCACAACTAGAGGAACAGACGCTGACCACTGGCCGCCAGATGCTGAACAGACGCTATTGAGTTTGTGTTTTTTGTTGGTTTTTGGTCCGCCCTGGGTATTGCATTTCCCCAGTACGACCTATATCTAAGCAGCTTTCCCCTATCCGCCACCCGGGGAGGCGCCCGATGGGGGTTCCAACAACCCCACACATTATTGTTACTGTAGTTCAATTAACTTTTGTAAATCCAGTGTTACTAACTGGGGCTTCAGGATGCAGATGTTTGTAGGTATAGTTTGCTTCCTAAGTTTTGTCGTTTTTAAATCTCTCTCCGCTCAGTCTTACATTATTTATTTTTGTCTTAACATGCAAAGACCTGCAGGTGGAATCGCGCAGTACCACGTTAGAATGATGGCGACTCCGCTTCGTCATAAACAAGCCCATAGAACACATTGCAATTTATGGTTTACAGTGAGAGCGTATTGATGCCATATTGGCACATGTACACTACTATTCGGTTCTGCAAGAGTTAGTTTTTCCTTGCCTCACGCAACGTTTTTTCTCATCTACTTCAGACGTACTCCATTAACGGTATTTTATTGGTCCGATAGTATTGTGGTACTGCAATTTTCGAGGTGAAACAGGACGCAGCAAGAAGTACGCATACTTGTAAAATTCATTAATTTTTTCAGAATCGAACACAATTTTGGAACATTCGAACTATATTTGTCAGTAACGCCTATTCAGGCACTTCGAAAATTCAATCTCAACGTTTGAAAAATGTAATGAGCAGAGGTTTAGGCACAAAGGGGTGAAAATTTACGAAGCTCACGTTGGAGGATCCAGGCATTTTAGGAGGCGACAAGGAACACTAAAGAAAAACGACATTAATGAAGATTCGAACTTGTGAAAAGGGCTGTTTCACAGCATGATACCACTGTTGACACTATGAGTGGAAGGTCTGTTACGATGATATGCTTCATGCTTATTTTGCGGCTTGGATTACGCAGTCGTTAAATGACAAGCTAAAACGTCGAGTTCCTAGCACGAGTCGGTAATATGCCCATAATACTCTCTAATGTTTGGCCGTTCTTTTCAGATACCAAGTAAAACACTGTGGTACTGAAATTACTCCTCGGTATGATCACAGTTGTACTTACAATTTCCACTGCCAGTGTCCGGTTGGTTGGTACGAAACAGCGACGTCATTGGTCCCATAGGATTTAGGGAAGAATGGGGAAGGAAGTCGGTCGTGCCCTTTCAACGGAACCATCCTGACGTTTGCCTGAAACGATTTAGATAAACCACAGAAAACCTAAATCAGGATGGCTGCACGAGAATTTGGACCGTCGTCCTCCCGAATGCGAGTCCAGTGTGCTAACCACTGTGCCACCTCAGTCGGTCCCCTTCCTTCTCTTTTCCCCGTCTCTCTCTCCCCCCCCCCCCCCCTCTGCCTTTTTCACCCCAACGACCATAAGCTTTCTTCTACCTGCACGAAAACATAAGTGCGCCTGGTGAGGTCGGCCTGACTGGCGGAGCGGTTCTAGGCGCTTCAGCCTGGAACCGCGCGACCGCTACGGTCGTAGGTTCGAATCCTGCCTCGGGCATGGATGTGTGTGATGTCCTTAGGTTAGTTAGGTTTAAGTAGTTCTAAGTTCTATGAGACTGATGACTTCTGATGTTAAGTCCCATAGTGCTCAGAGCCATTTGAGTCATTTTGCGCGTGGTGTAACAACTACGTAATTGTTGGTGTATCTTAAGCACTGGTGGTTTCATTTCAACCAGACCAGGATAGCTACCATATCTCGAAGAATAAAATATTCTGCAGCTACTTACGGAATTGTAGCTGATCATGGCATGTTGTGCTTTTTCGTATACAACTGCCCAGTGTGGCTGACGCCGAAGTGTATGTCAGCTGTTGTATTGGTGATGCGTAGAAATGTGAAAAATATGAGGATTATCATGGATTGAGGGGTAATGTTTTCCTCTGTATTCGTGCTATCAGGATAGTCATTGCCAGACCTGAAGACCCCCACCTCTCCAAGACATTCTTGGTAAAATTAGCCTTGTCGGTGTGCTTAGAAAGTGCCCCTTCTATCCGAACCACGGCAGAGTTGATCTGTTTAGCCGCAAAGTTTCGAATATGCTGAAAATGCATTCGCGTCATTGTGACTTATGTCGTTGAAACAAAAGAATTTAAACTGTTGGCAGAAAGCCTGACTTGATAGCCATAGCGTGAGAAGTGTCAAAATGCATAGAGTAGGCGAGAAGTTCTCCGTATCCAGTAGTTTCTCATGGAAACTTACAGCAGTGCATAAGAAATAGAGAATATGCACCCAGCACCAGATGTACAACGAAGATTGTCTTATTGTCACACAAATAGATTCAGCGAGGTCAGAAAGTGCGCCTGACAGAAAGCTGCCGCTGGATCAGATGCGGAAGGCGCATGCTGAGTGCTGCCAGGTGTTCTCTGCTTATGCGTGTGACAAATGGTACCGTGCTTTGACCGCTGCCCACGGCACGTGTTTAGCTGCAGACAATTCACGTTGGCGTGCTATCCACTGATTCTTTTCGTACGGGCTACAAACTGATTACATTTTGCGTCTTTATAATTTAGCTGATATTGACGACTAGGAATAATATGAGTGGTGACGGATGTATTACCCGACAAGTACTAAAGAAAGTGGAAAGCTTAAAATACTTGCGGAGCATAACAGAAGACAGCGGGAGGAATGACAAAGAGATTACCGAAAGGGGAAGAAAAGCACTTGGATTCTGCGAGGTGTAAAAGCCCGGTCTGCAGCAAGGATGCACCACCAAAAATGAAAAAAATGTTACACCAAGCATATTATGCTCCAATATCCAGGAAAAATTGGAAATTTGTGGTAAGGTCTTATGGGACCAAACTGCTGAGGTAATCGGTCCCTAAGCTTACACGCGCGGGAGCCGAGCACATTAACGCGCCGCTTCCGGCATTTGAGGGCGAGCCTGCCCCGGATCGAATCAGCCTCGCAGATTAACGATGTGTGCTTGCAAACGGGCCAAACCGAAGTTTGTTTTTAGGCTGTTTCCCACATCCAGGTAGGAGAATACTGGGTTAGTACCCACGTCGTGCCTCAGATACACGCTACGCAAACATTTAGAAACCGTTCTAACACTTGAATACGACGTTTACTCTAAGGCACAGACAGACGTGTACACAATTTCCGTCCCGGGATAGTGGTAGCGTCAGGAAGATACCCGCCCATCAATTGTCACTAACACTACAAAAACCCGTATAACAATGACGACCCCGTAGAAAACCGGGCAAAGGGAAGGAAGGAAGGAAGGAAGGAGAGGGGCCCCCCAGGGGGTCCACAACTCTTTTGTGGACACGTGCGTAGCGAGCACGGGACCCCGAGCTAATGTGGCCCTCCTTCCTTTCCGGGCTGCATACCTTCCCTTTCCGCATCCTTCCCCGTCCCACATCTTCGCCCCCCCCCCTCACCTCTGGCTCTTTCCTTCCTTTTCTCCCCCTCTGGGGGAATGGTTTGTGCCTACGTCCGGAGACGGACGCTTGTAAATGTACCACATTCTTCGCCTTCCTTCCTTGTAAGTCTTCGTCCTTCCTTTGTCCCTCTCTTTTCCTTACCTCTTCTCTCTACCCTTTTCTCCGCTGCGGCGTTTGAGACCTCTTCTTTCCTTTCCCTTTCCCTTTCTCTTTCTTCCTCCCTGTGCGTGTCTGAAGGCCGACCCACGCACTTCCATGCGTAGCCGGTGACGGGGTAACGCGTAATTCCCCGCCCCGGGTAGACAGGTAGGACACGTACGTACCCCCTGGTAACGGCCAGGCCCAGGGAGGGGTGATTACCCGAGCTGATACCTTCCGAAAGTGCCGATTGGTCCCTCCGTCCGTTTGTCGGGAGGTGTGACCTGAGGTGTGAACAATCACCTAAGGCGGGAGTGCCCTCAGAGAGGGCCCCCACAAGGGAGGAGCGCGCCATCGGAGACGCCGGTAATCATGGGGGATTCTTCCGCAATGGTTTCCTCATCTTCTACTATGTCTGCTCACAAACGTAAGTTCACTGAGTCTCAACCACAGTCAGTTCTTCCATCGTTGCCACAGTTCCTTGTTGTTTCTCGGTCTGACGACGGTCACGACTTCTCCACAGTCAACCCTTTCATAATTCAGAAAGGTGTCGACGCAATTGCAGGTCCTGTAAAGTCTTGTTCCAGATTACGGAATGGCACCCTGTTGTTAGAAACACACAGTGCCCTCCAGGCACAAAAATTGCTGCGTACCTCACTACTACACACTTTCCCTGTCCGGGTGGAACCGCACCGTACCTTAAATTCCTCGCGTGGAGTTGTTTATACACGCTCCCTCGATGGACTGTCTGACGAAGAAATTCAGCACTACCTGTCAGACCAGGGCGTAACGGCTGTTCATAGGGTTATGAAAAGGGTTGACACGAAGATCATTCCAACCCGCACTGTCTTTTTGACATTTGACAAAGTGCAACTCCCATCGAAAATCAAAGCAGGCTATGAGATAATTTCCGTTCGTCCTTACGTCCCAAACCCTACGCGTTGCTATCGGTGCCAGCGATTCAATCACACCAGCCAGTCCTGTTCTAATCCGGCCAAATGTGTTACGTGTGGCAGGGATGCCCATGAGGGTGCTTGTCCACCTCCATCCCCTCGCTGCATCAACTGTATGGGTGACCACGCTGCTTCCTCTAGAGATTGCCCAGTTTTTAAGGACGAAAAGCTCATCCAGGAAATAAGAGTGAAGGAAAAGGTGTCGACCTTTGCTGCTCGGAAGTTGTTCGCCAGTCGACAGCCCACCGTGCCTCAGACAGGCAAATACAGCACTGTCCTTGCTTCTCCTCGGCCAACAAAGGAGGCGGCCACGCAGACTTGCGACCTCACCTTTAGTGCCACGGTCGTCCGATCGGCCAGCGCAAAGATCGCCCGTTCAACTTCACCGCTTTCGCCTGCCCACTCTTTGGCTCACCCTTCGTCGGGTTCTGCTAAATCTCGAGCCCAAAAGTCAGACACCAAGTCTTCGAAGAAAGAGCATACTCGTGAAGAGTTTTTACGTACGGCAACTTCACCACCATCGGTTCCTCCTTCCTCTAAACCTCATACTTCCAAGAAGGCTACAAAGAAACCCAGTTCCTCTCCTTCTCCGCCAAGGCGTGTCCCATCCACAGCGCCACCTGGCGGAAATCGCCCTCGGCCGTCTTCTGTGTCGCCGAGGCGCACTGCTGGTGGCCGGTCAACCGGCCGATCGCTGGTGGCAGGAGCTGCTCCTGACCAACCTATGGATCAGGATCTTCTGCCTTCGGCCGAATGCCATTCCATGCTGTCGGTCGCAAGCTCTGAGCAGTCGTTGAGTTGACAGCACCCTTGGTCACATTCCTCCATTTTCTGTTCACCCTATGTCCATTATCCACTGGAATATCCGCGGCATTCGAGCCAATCGGGATGAATTGTCGATCCTCTTACGATCCTACTCGCCGGTCATCTTCTGTCTTCAGGAAACAAAGCTGCGTCCTAATGACCGCTTTGTTCTCCCTCATTTTCAGTCCGTCCGATATGACCTCCCCTCTGTGGAAGGCACTCCAGCCCATGGAGGACTCATGATTCTTCTCCATGATACTCTCCATTATCATCCAATCCCCTTAGACAGTTCCTTCCAAGCTGTCGCCGTCCGTCTTTCCCTTTCTGGATACACGTTCTCTCTTTGTACTGTATACATTCCATCGTCCACACCAATGGCACGAGCTGATCTCCTTCATCTTCTTGGTCAGCTTCCACCCCCCTATTTGCTGGTTGGGGACTTCAATGCCCACCACCCGCTTTGGGGATCTCCACATCCTTGTCCACGTGGCTCCCTATTGCTAGACGTCTTCCACCAAGCGGATCTACTTTGCCTCAACACTGGGGTCCCCACGTTTTTGTCTGCCTCCACGACAAATTTATCTCATTTGGACCTTGCGATCGGTACTGTTCCGCTTGCTCAGCGCTTCGAATGGTTCGCCCTTGATGATACACACTCTAGTGACCACTTTCCATGTGTCCTTAGGCTGCAGCCTCAACTGCCATATATGCGCCCGCGACGCTGGAAGTTTGCCCAAGCCGATTGGACACTTTTTTCGTCTCTAGCGACATTCGATGACCGTCGCTTTCCCAGCGTCGACGATGAGGTCACACATTTTACCGACGTTATTCTTACAGCTGCGGAACGTTCAATACCACGCACCTCCGAATTGCCCCGGCGCCCACAAGTTCCTTGGTGGACCGAGGCATGCCGTGACGCAATCCGTGAGCGGCGACGTGCTCTTCGCATTTTCCGTCACCATCCTACTTTGGCAAACTGTATCCGCTATAAGCAACTCCGTGCGCGATGCCGTCGCGTCATCCGCGATAGCAAGAAGGCAAGCTGGCAATTCTTTATTAGCTCATTTAACACCTTCACTCCCTCCTCGGAAGTTTGGAGTCGGCTTCGACGGTTCTCAGGCGCGCCTAGTTTCTCCCCGGTCTCTGGGCTCACTGTCGCGCATGATACCTTAGTGGACCCCGTCGCAATTTCTAACTCATTGGGTCAGCACTTCGCTGAGATTTCGAGCTCTTCACATTACCCGCCAGCGTTTCTCCCGAAGAAACGTGCAGCGGAAGTGCGACCTCTTGCTTTCTCCTCTCAAAATCGCGAAAGCTACAATACCGTTTTCTCCATGCGGGAACTCCAACATGCCCTCTCTTCTTCTCGCTCCTCCGCCCCTGGATCGGATGGTATCCATGTCCAAATGTTGCTGCATTTATCAACCCATAGTCTGCGTTACCTCCTTCGCCTTTATAATCGAATTTGGACCGACAGTACCTTTCCCAGACGATGGCGGGAAGCTATCGTCGTTCCCATTCCGAAACCTGGAAAGGACAAACATCTCCCCTCTAGCTATCGCCCCATTTCTCTCACGAGTAGTGTCTGTAAGATTTTGGAGCGTATGGTGAATTACCGTTTAGCTTGGTGGCTGGAATCCCGCAGTCTTTTAACACCTGCCCAATGCGGATTCCGAAAGCATCGCTCTGCAGTTGACCATCTTGTTGCTCTCTCCACTTATATCATGAACAATTTTCTCCGGAAACGCCAAACAGTAGCAATATTTTTTGATCTGGAGAGAGCATACGATACCTGTTGGAGGACAGGCATCCTCCGCACACTGTTCTCTTGGGGCTTTCGAGGCCGGCTGCCCCTTTTTCTTCGCGAATTTATGGCAGAGCGAACATTTAGGGTGCGGGTGAACACTACTCTCTCCCGTACTTTCTCTCAAGAAAACGGGGTACCCCAGGGCTCCGTGCTGAGTGTTGTACTGTTTGCCGTCGCTATAAATCCAATTATGGATTGTCTCCTTCCTGACGTCTCGGGCTCCCTCTTTGTGGACGATTTTGCGATCTACTACAGCTCTCAACGGACCAGCCTTCTTGAACGACGTCTTCAAGGATGTCTCGATCGCCTCCACTCTTGGAGCCTCGACACCGGCTTCCGTTTTTCTCCCAGTAAGACCGTTTGTATTAATTTTTGGCGACGTAAGGAGTTTCTTCCGCCCTCCTTACATCTAGGTCCTGTCAACCTTCGGTTTTCAGACGTCACTAAATTCTTGGGTCTTATGTTTGATAGAAAACTGTGCTGGTCCTCCCACGTTTCCTATCTTTCGGCTCGCTGTCTGCGAACGCTCAACGCCCTCCGTGTCCTGAATGGTACCTCCTGGGGAGCGGACCGAGTGGTCCTTCTCCGCCTCTATCGCGCCTTAGTGCGCTCGAAATTGGACTATGGAAGCATCGTCTACTCCTCTGCTCGGCCGTCTATCCTTCGGCGTCTCGACTCTATCCACCACCGTGGATTACGTTTAGCGTCTGGAGCTTTTTACACTAGCCCTGTGGAAAGCCTTTATGCTGAGACTGCTGAACCTCCGCTGTCCAATCGGCGAGCGGTCCTTCTGAGCCGTTACGCTAGCCATCTGTCTTCCATGCCTGCTAATCCAGCCCACGACCCTTTTTTCGACGCCTCCTTTGATGTAGGGTATGCAGGCCGCTCCTCCTCCCTACTACCCCCGGGAGTCCGCTTCCGTCAACTGCTCCATTCTCTTTCCTTCCGCTTTCCTAAAACCTTCTTGACAACTTGGGGTACAGCACCGCCTTGGCTTCGTCCCCGGATCTGTCTGCTCCGTGATCTTTGTCAATTTCCCAAGGATGGTACGCCTTCACTTGTTTATCGTCGGGCATTTGCTGCTCTATGTGCACAAATGACAGACGCCACCTTTATTTACACCGACGGCTCGAAAACATCGTTGGGTGTAGGGAGTGCCTATATTGTTGGCGACGCCCCAAATCACTTTCGGCTTCCCGACCAGTGTTCTGTTTATACTGCGGAGCTTTTCGCTGTTCTCCAGGCTGTCCACTACATCCGCCGCCATCAGCGGATACAGTACGTAATCTGCTCAGATTCTCTCAGCTCTCTCCTCAGTCTCCAAGCTCTTTACCCTGTGCACCCTCTGGTCCACCGGATTCAGGACTGTCTGCGCTTGCTCCACCTGGGGGGCGTCTCGGTGGCGTTCCTCTGGCTCCCGGGACACGCTGGTATCTGTGGGAATGAGGTGGCTGATATAGCAGCCAAGGCTGCAGTTTCTCTTCCTCGGCCAGCTATTCAGTCGCTACCCTTCACCGATCTACGGAGCGGTTTATGTCGCAAAGTTGCTCATTTATGGCATGCGCATTGGTCAACACTTCCCCGCAATAAATTGCGGGAAGTGAAAGCCCTTCCTTGCGCTTGGACCTCTTCCTCCCGAACGAGTCGTCGGGAGGAGGTAATTTTAGCTAGACTCCGGATAGGGCACTGTCGTTTTAGCCATCGGCATCTTTTAAGCGGCGATCCTCCCCCACTCTGTCCCCACTGCTCTCAGCTGTGGACGGTAAGACACCTTTTAATTGAATGCCCCTATTTTAATCCGTTACGCTCCCGTCTACAGCTATCGCCTGATCTATCGTCGATTTTAGCAGATGACACGCGCTCAGCCGACCGCGTTCTCCAGTTTATTAGTGACAGTGAAATGACGTCAGTCATTTGAAGTTTTATCGGGGACCATCAACCCCTCTCTGTAGTGGACTTTTAAGCCTTGTTTCTGCTTTTAGTGTCCAATTTTTTGAGTTTCGTTCCCATTTTTGCTGTTTTCCATTTTCAGTTTTTATTCTTTCCTCAGTCGCGGACCGGGCGCTAATGACCATAGCAGTTTTGCGCCCTAAAACCAAAATAAAAAAAAAAAAAAAGAGGGTGAGGGGAAAGGGAGGAGGAGGAAGGAATAATAAGAATAACAAGAATAATATTTAAACTAATACAGTGGAAGTGGCTTTTCAGAGCTTGCCAGCATTTTAATTGCCTTTAACTATACATTGTTTTGAAAGAGGTGACTCGCAAACAAATGAAATGTATCAGTGAAGAAGCCAATATTTTTAATTAAAAAAAAAGCTTAACCAAAATGACCGTTTCCGTCAAGACCATACTATAGTTGGTGGAAAAATTAGAAGATTCGCAAGGTAAAAATCTTCAGTCGCTAAACCTACGGCCATAGGAAAAATTCTTGTAGATTGGTCTTTATAGTAATAAATGGATCATCCATGGTCGAGAAGGCTGAAATCTCCAAACAAGTTATAATGGTGCGGTGGAAATAAAACCACCAGTTCTTAGGATATATCAACAATTATGTAGTAGTTGTTACACCATGCGCATGTATATTTGTTTTAGAGAAGTGTGAACTTTTCTCTTCTAGGAAGCATACATTCTTTTCGTTGTTCACTAGAATTTTCGATGCAATGGTGACATACGTTACAATGAAGTGTTCACAATTGCTGACTTTTTTATACTGGAGACAGAGCTGAAGATAAGCACAATGATTGTGAATCTACATATGTGATACTCTTCGAAATCGTCCCCCCCCCCACCCCTCCCCCCCCCAGGCATTTTGGAAACGCATTTTATAATATATAGTTTTCCATCACAGTTGCGTAGTATTCATACTCCTTTTTAAGGATGACTGTTGTTTTGTACTGTTGTTCAGTTTCTTGCCTTCTTGGAAAACTTATCTCTGAAGCTGAAAATCATTATAACTTTCAACTTTTACATCAAGACATCGTTTATAAGGGAAAACATTGAAATGGGTTTTTGATGTAATAAATATATTAATCCGAAGCTGACGGGTATTGGCTTTGTAATAAACCAACAAAAATTAAGTAGGAAAGAATGCATTCCCTCTGATTTTGGAAAACGTTGATTTTTAGTGAGCGTAGATACATCTAAACGTTACCAATCATAGTGCCCTGACATATATTTTTGACAAACCTTTTTAATTAAAATGTTAATAACTGTTTTCGTAGGAGAATAAAATAGTGTAAGATCCAGACGGGAATAAATACGTATTCTTCTCAACTGTACAGGCAACATTGCTTGTCATGTGTTACACCTTTGCACTCAACGAAAGTGGTTTTGAGTTAAGACTAGCATCTTTTAATACTTGCTTTTATTAACGCAGCTCCTCGAAAGGTGTATATTTTGTAACATTTTACGTTGTCCAATCCCATTCCTTAAAAATTGTGTTCCCCTAGCAGTATCTAGACTAAAGTAATTTATGGTAATGCTGTAATACACAAATTTCATTTGTATGGCGTGTAAAATGTCGTTTCCGCGCCTGTGGGGATCAGGCTGCCATAACATTTAACTGGTCTCTCTAGATCCTTATTCTGATAGTGGCTTTCCACACACAGTGTGATGTGACGGAGCCACCGTAGCGTTGGCGTGGTTACTGGTCATTGACGCCGTTGCAGGCATTTGTGGCCCATCTGCGCTACACGTGTCATGCTTTGTGCTAGGTAATAGGGGTAACTGAAAATTGGAGAAGGTTTGGAAAGAAGAGACGTTGGACTTCGCTAGGACTGTCAAAAGTTGACGCCTTGTCACCATACCATTTGCAATGGGTGGATATCTTAAAGAAGAGATGACTTTAGAGAAGGTAACAGTGCTCACAGAACAGTCTTGTATGAGAGGCCAGAGGGTTCTTCACGTCCGCAGTCGCAAGGTCTGAACGCTAGTAGTAAGGAGAGGTCCCACTAGGGACAGCACCGAACACAGAGTGCGATTACTAAAAGAGGGACGGTGAGAATACCTATCACTGTGACAGAAGTAAGTACATTTGTGATCAGTGCTGAATGGCTAAAAGGGCAATTACTAAACAAATTTAGGATGTTGTCAAGTACTCAGAAATCCAGAAGTTTGTTGCTGACTTTGCTTAGAGAGCATATTTGCAGTACTGTCGGCTGTTGGGCGAAGAGTTTTCAGCAATTTTGATTTTCGATGGCAAATTGTTGAACCTACGTATTTAGTTTCGTCAGTAGCTTTGTGCTAGGTAATAGGGGTAACTGAAAATTCGAGAAGGTTTTGAAAGAAGAGACGTTGGACTTCGCTAGGACTGTCAAAAGTTACGAAAACTCCATTGTTCCCGTGGAACATAAAATGTTTCTGTGATTCTAATTTTTAAATCTTTGGGAACACTTTTTACAGATCCGAAGATGCAGCAAGAAACGAATCCAAAGGTAAAGTGGAGAGTCTTAGAGGTGCGATTCAGGAATTCCTGAATGTATTCCGTAGCAACAGGGTCCAAATAAGTGGAGTAAGATTTGACACTAATTAGTCTCGCATTTTAAAGCGATGCTGGCAACCCTTTTTGGAAAAAAATACCGCAAGCATAGTAATATAGGATGTGGAGCAGGGACCATCGTCAAAATATTTCTTGTACCGTCTGTGGAATAATAATGTCGCTTAGGGTAATCGTGGGCGTCGCAATCATTTGAAACATGTGGATGACTGTAGCGAACAGCCTTTAGGCTCCATAAGAAGAATGAACATTAAAGAAGCGGTGAACTTTAAGAATGGGGCTTACGTCAGAGGAAAAACATTTAGCTAGACTTGACAGTTCTTTCACTACTTTCTCCCGTACACTAAGTATGCAAAAGATAATTGCAAGGAATATTAGCTTATGTTTATATTCGCAGCTGTTCCCTCGAGAACAAATGAGGAAATATAAACTGGGAGTCCTGGAGTAGCACAGTGAGAGAGAGTACTAGCAGCAAACTTCAGTGATTCATAAAGATCAGAATAGTCATTAGTGCATCCTTCTATAAGAACGACAATGACAGAGCTGAGAGCGACGCATGTCGTGGAGGAGGGAATTGATAGAAGTTACACAATTCACGTGGCAATCTCAATCAGGTTGGATTGTCTACTTTCTAACAGTGAAGCAGTAATTGGCTGTGAGCACTATGGGACTTAACTTCTTAGGTCATCAGTCCCCTAGAACTTAGAACTACTTAAACCTAACTAACCTAAGGACATCACACACATCCATGCCCGAGGCAGGATTCGAACCTGCGACCATAGCGGTCTCGCGGTTCCCGACTGTGGTGCCTAGAACCGCTCGGCCACCCTGCCCGGCCGAAGCAGTAATTCTATCACATTCTTAACACTATCCCAATTTTTCCTATCCTTGTATCGACGTCTATTTCTGCTTTTCTCTTCATATCATCTGCTAAT
The DNA here is from genome assembly GCF_023898315.1 of Schistocerca nitens. Classification (NCBI taxonomy): domain Eukaryota; kingdom Metazoa; phylum Arthropoda; class Insecta; order Orthoptera; family Acrididae; genus Schistocerca; species Schistocerca nitens. The sequence continues at coordinate 637,590,842 of NC_064616.1, read as the reverse complement.
TTCATCATGTTTATTTATTGCTCTTCATTGGACTAGTCAACGTCATGCTCAGGTTTGATTTCCTTCTGTGCTGCTGCTATGCACTTCAGTGAGTAATACTCCCATCAGGCAAGAACGTTCTGTTACAGAATATTATTTAATGTAATTTTAATAAATTAGATATTCCAGTTATTATTATTATTATTTGATTACTTTCTCAGACTTTTTAGAAGTCTGGTTAAGAATGGAGTGACGCGGACCTTTATCAAGCGTCACTTCCTTTTTGCTGTACGGTACATGTTATATTGCATTTAGGAACTTTCGGGTAATTGAACATGTATCAATAATTACGGATTTCTGTAATTGTATATATATGTTTGGATGTAGCTGTATTGCATTGATGTATTGGTGGATATTGTGTGGTATGACTCCTGTAGTTGATAGTATAATTGGTATGATGTCAACTTTATCCTGATGCCACATGTCTTTGACTTCCTCAGCCAGTTGGATGTATTTTTCAATTTTTTCTCCTGTTTTCTTTTGTATATTTGTTGTATTGGGTATGGATATTTCGATTAATTGTGTTAATTTCTTCTTTTTATTGGTGAGTATGATGTCAGGTTTGTTATGTGGCGTTGTTTTATCTGTTATAATGGTTCTGTTCCAGTATAATTTGTATTCATCATTCTCCAGTACATTTTGTGGTGCATACTTGTATGTAGGAACGTGTTGTTTTATAAGTTTATGTTGTAAGGCAAGCTGTTGATGTATTATTTTTGCGACATTGTCATGTCTTCTGGGGTATTCTGTATTTGCTAGTATTGTACATCCGCTTGTGATGTGATCTACTGTTTCTATTTGTTGTTTACAAAGTCTGCATTTATCTGTTGTGGTATTAGGATCTTTAATAATATGCTTGCTGTAATACCTGGTGTTTATTGTTTGATCCTGTATTGCAATCATGAATCCTTCTGTCTCACTGTATATATTGCCTTTTCTTAGCCATGTGTTGGATGCGTCTTGATCGATGTGTGGCTGTGTTAGATGATACGGGTGCTTGCCATGAAGTGTTTTCTTTTTCCAATTTACTTTCTTCGTATCTGTTGATGTTATGTGGTCTAAAGGGTTGTAGAGGTGGTTATGAAATTGTAGTGGTGTAGCCGATGTATTTATATGAGTGATTGCTTTGTGTATTTTGCTAGTTTCTGCTCGTTCTATAAAGAATTTTCTTAAATTGTCTACCTGTCCATAATGTAGGTTTTTTATATCGATAAATCCCCTTCCTCCTTCCTTTCTGCTTAATGTGAATCTTTCTGTTGCTGAATGTATGTGATGTATTCTATATTTGTGGCATTGTGAGCGTGTAAGTGTATTGAGTGCTTCTAGGTCTGTGTTACTCCATTTCACTACTCCAAATGAGTAGGTCAATATTGGTATGGCATAAGTATTTATAGCTTTTGTCTTGTTTCTTGCTGTCAATTCTGTTTTCAGTATTTTTGTTTTATTATTATTATTATTATTATTATTATTATTATTATTATTATATAAACCTGATATTAAACTCACTATAAGGTCCTCTCTGATGATGCCTGGTTCGACGTACGAGAGGACCTCAGAACCCTAATATTGCCAGGTAAAATAAATACATGGATAGATAAATAAGTAGTACTAAACAAAAAGTACATGCATAATATGCACGTCATCAGGTGTTCCCCCAATGTTTTTAACATCTGATGTTTGTAGATAAATTGATAATTATAAATTACGCCTTTTTCCAAAAAGCTTTTAAAAGTTTCGTGTTGGAAAAGATCATTGACGATGTGGCCTGTTTGGGGCTGTATAAAAAAAAAGTCTAACTGTTGGAGGTACAGGGCAGAAACAGTTAGGGCACCACTTGCTGCTAACCAATACATACAATTCTGATATACGTTTCTGTCGGCGACTCTAAGTGCGCATGCCACCTCGGACCCACTTGTATTCATTCTGACAGTACTCCTATTCAGATCTAGAAGTCAATAGGTTTCATGTTGCCTGTAAAAGGTATAGCACCCATAGGTTGGACACTGTAGCAAGGATCGGCTTAGCCAAAGACGTTGGGTTAGTTCCAAAACGTGTCTCGGGAGAGCATTGAAGTTAGCCATATGATACTGACAGGCTGAAGAACTCAGTTGTTTAATAGCTCTCCTGGTGCGAGACTGCTTTTTGTGCAGAGTATTAATCCGTCTGAAAGTCTGCGTGGAACCCGCACTCGCTGAAGTTTCTGCAGGACTTGCCTGTTTTGCGTAGCGGTCATCATTCACATACACGAGTCAAAAATTTCTAGATTGTGCAGTAATCTAGACTAACATTGAGGTAACCGTTGTCAGAATGCCGAATTAAAGCATTTCTGCTTGATATCAGGCCAAGTTTAAAGCGTCGCACCGAGCAAGCTACCGAGGATTGCCAGTTACATACGTCAGCCATCCAGCTCAGCTTTTCCTAACCACTTCATGTGAATACTGGAATAGTTTCTTTAGCATGGCTTCGTCGATTCCGTTTCTCATCATAGTGCACGTAAGCAAATTGTCTCCTTCGTGACATCGGTGTCGACGGCGCGGTAAAGGCTCATGCACAACACTACTGTGTGACGTAGCAGAATACACATTGTAGCTATAAACAGGCCGGATCTTACCGACAGTGTCAGTATAGAGACAGTGATTAGTAATCATGATACATAACGACGATGGTTACTAAAGTTAATAAATCCATCAAGAAGGCTAAGAGAGTATTTTTACTGTAAAAAGTGGAAACACAGTTGTTAGCATCTTATTTGTCCAATGAATGGAAATCATTTAGTTGCAATGTGATGGATGTAGAAGAATTAAGGGCAAAGTTTAAACAGACTGTAAATCTGTCTGGAGAAGTGTGTGCCGAGTAAGTGAAGTAAGGACGGAAAAGACCCACCGTGGTTTAATAATAAAATTCGTGTGCCGGGCGCTGTGACCTAGCGGTTCTAGGCGCTTCAGTCCGGAACCGCACTGCTGCTGTGGTCGCAGGTTCGAATCCTGCCTCGAACATGAATGTGTGTGATGTCCTTCGGTTAGTTAGGTTTAACTAGTTCTGAGTTCTAGGGGACTGATGACCTTAGATGTTAAGTCCCATAGTGCTTAGAGCCATTTGAGCCATTTCAATGAAATTCGGAAAACGCTGAGGATGCAAAGATTGTTGCACTCTAGCCTCAAAAAAGAACGCGCAAATGCCTAGAGGCAAAAGTTAACAAATTCATGCGTCTGTAAAAGGGTGGATGCCCAAAGCATACAACTACTACCACCGGTATACCACAGCGGAAGACCTTACCGAGAACCCTAGTAAATTCTGGTCCTATGTGAACTCGCTAAGGGAGTAGAAGGTTTCTATCAGCTCACTCGTTGATAAGTTTGGTGTGGCAATAGAAGTCAGCAAAACAATACCTAAAGTTTTAAATTCCGCGTTTCAGAAATCATTTACGCAGCAGGATCATACAAACATACTGTCGTTAGACCGTCGCACACACTCCCTTGCGGAGAACGTAGTAATAGAATTACCGGGCGTAGAGAAGCAACTGATAGTTGAAACAAATACTTCGCTAGGTCCGTATGGAATCGCAATTCGATTTTATTGCATGAGTAGCAAAAACACTTCGGTTTATTGGGAAATTTTAGGAAAATGCAGTTCATCTATAAAGGGACCGCATTTAAAAAAGGAGTGTGATCCATTGTTGAGTACTGCTAGTGTGTTTGGTATCCCCACCAGGTCGGATTAAAGGACATTGAAGGAATTGAGGCGTGCTGCTAGATTTGTTGCTAGTAGGTTCGATTAGAACGTACTATAGAGATACTTCGTGAACTCAAATGGGAATCCCAGGAGGGAAGACGACGTTCTTTTCGCCAAACACTTCGGGAAAATTTAGAGATCAGCATTTGAAGCTGACTGCACGACGATTTTACTGTCGCCTACATTCAGTTCGCGTAAGGACTGCGAAGATAAGAGAAATTAGGGCGCATACGGAGGTACATGCACAGTCGTTTTTCCCCTCTCTGTTTGCGAGCGGAACAGGAAAGGAAATGAGTAGTAGTGGCCCGAGGTACCATACACCATGCATCGTACGGTGGCTTGTGTAGTAGGTATGTAGATGCATATGTAGATCTATCTGGAAAATGTATGTTTTAGTTGAGACTCTCCGTAATTTCTTTTTCACCGTGCTTACGAAAAGTTTACCAGCTTCATTATTTATTTGATTTTGTGTGACCCAATTTAGCCATTTCAAAGCGTATTTAGCCGTTACTGCTTAGAGGGTATAGTTTACATATGCACCTTACAATAATTGCGACATTCATTCTTCGAATATAGAAGACAGATGTTTAACATGAAACTATAGGGACAATGCACGGATTTGATTAAAACTGCAGAGATTTCAAGCGGTTTAGCCTTCGTTGGTCCTCTTGGTTGTGGTTTAGAGCTGGATATCCGCTTCATCTAAAAATCTGTCCATGACAGCGCACTCTGCAGGACGTAGCTGACGGAGAATTCTTGTAATAGCAGGTAACAGAGGTATTCTTGCTTTGTGTATGCCGTATAAAGTCCGTTCCGTTGACTTTCAAATCTTGAGCATCCCATTATCATGCGGTTGAGATATGAAAGTTAATATGGCTGAGCTTCGCTGATCGAAGATGACAATCTTTTCATCCTGTACGTATATGACGGTAACATCCGTACTCCAACTTACTACAAATGTACGGATTTAGATAATATTTTCTGACACAGTTGAGGTTGTATGAAGTCTGGATTTTTACACAATGTTAACTGTCGTCAATTGGAAAAAATGGAACACGCCTTTCCGTGCTGTATCTGCATCCGTTATTTGCAAATCATTGAAGTGGATGACAGAGGCTACTTCAGTTTTACCATATATTAGTTTCTGCTAGTTCCATTATGCATGGAGCGCAAGAAGAATGACTACTTAAAATTAAAACTTAAACGCCTCTTTCCACGCTGTAATTTGTTTAATCTTGTCTTCGCGCTCCCTGCGGAAACTATACATAGGGATGTTTAATATGTTCCTAGATTCGTCAGTTACTACTGGGCCCGAAAACCTTATAAGTAGGCTTTCAAGAGATAGTTAACGTCTTGCTTCAAGCGTCTTGCAGTTGAGGTTTGTCAACATTTTAATTGCGCTCTTCAGTGAATGAAACAAACGTATGGCCATTCGTGCCACTCTTCTGTGTAAAAGTCTACATCCCCCGTTACCCCTGTTGATTGCAAGAGTGCTTTATAAGCAATATGTTTCCCTAAAACATGGTTCTGTAAGTTGGTCAGTATGAGGATTCACCGAAATACCCAAAGTAATTAGTGGCATAATGCCGAAAAAATCAGGCCCTTTTGTTGTAAAAGCTAGATGTTTAATAGAATACATATAAACTGGGAACATCTGCTACAAGTTACATAGGATGTCCCACACTGCACCTGTTGCGCAAGCATACCTCTAACAGCGGCCTTGTCTAAGGCTCGTTAAACAAGGAAAAAAAAACTTGAAGGAGCTGCAGAATAAACCTCGTTCGCAGTATATGCCTGTCTTAGTTGTGACACACACAACTTCAGCACACGGAGATGTGCAGCACTTAAATATCACAAAGGCCTCTACACATGTTTCCGTCAAACCAATATTAAAGCAAAATGCATATAAATTATATGGCATTTAAAATTATAAACAATATGTAAAGGTAGTCATTCAATATTTTACACGCTGTAATTTATCGCTTTCTTTACGTATGCGATTAGTGTCTTACTAGGTGTCCTAAAAACCCGAAGCACTGTACCACCTGAAAACTGAAACGGGATATACACTGGTGTCCAAAATTAAAACAGCAATCAGAAATTTTGCAATGTTGCATTCATTTTGCCACAAAACATACAAACATTTCATAGTAAAGTAGAAACAATGTAAAGGATACAGAACATAAGCAACTGCAACATGCATAAATTCAGACATCAGGTTAATGTGCTCATCGTTGGTTGTGACCACCTCTGGCAGCAATAGAGGCTTGACAACGACGAGGCATTCTATAAATGATGTCATCAATCTCATGTTAAGGCAATAACGCCCATTCTTCCTTCAGAACTGCTCGCAAGTCATGGAGAGTTGTTGGTGGATGCTGACGTGATGGAACTAGTCTCCCTAGCGCATCCCAAATGTGCTCTGAGATTCAAACTGGGGGAGCGAGGAGGCCACGCTATGCTGCAGTATCTTCCGTTTTCAAGAAATCAACCTGTGCTCTATCAGGTCGAGCATTATCGTCCATTAGTTCGGAGTCTGGGCTCACAGAACCTCATGACAACAGCACATGAGGTCCGTAGATCTTGCCACAATACCTGACAGCAGTGAAACCTTGACGATTCACCCGTACAGTTTAATGAAGAGGTGTTCGAGCTATCAACATAATCGGTGCCCGCAACAGTAGGGATCCTCCTCGATATCGGTCTTTTTCCACATTGTTTGGGTCCCAAAATCGTGTTCCTTCAGATATGAATCCGTCAACAATCATTCTCCAGACGAAATTGGGAGTAATCTGTGAAAAAACATTAGCCCACATTTCGACCGTCCAGGTGGCATTTTGACGACTCCACTCCAGACGTTCCCTTCTGCGAAGACACGTCAAAGGCACACATACAGCAGGTCTCCGAGAATAAAGGCCACTCTGCCGAAGCCTTCTGTACACCATTTGTCTCTAAACAACACGTTCAGTGGCTTCTGCAGCCAGATGTCAGTTGGCTTGGAGTACTAAGGCGGTACCGTGGTGTCTTTAGGACCAAAGAACGATCCGCTCTATCTGATGTTACACGTGGTCGTACCTGCCCTGGTCTTCGGGATATAACTTTGGTTTCTCTAAAATGTCACATCCGAGAAACAGAGAGAGTCACGTTAAGCCATCGGGCTCTTCAGTTTGCGACTGTCTTGTTTCTATTCTTTCAATGGCCTTCCACCACAGTGTGTCTGGTACGCGTCTTCTACGTCCCATACTGCACAGCCTGTGACTGTATAAACAGCTATTGTGGATGTGGGACTACCCGGCAAACACTACCTTGTTTGATAGGTGCCCTGACGTCATCGTTGGCATGGTTGTCCGTTCACCAGAATGCCATCTTCCATGCAGAACACGGTCGTAATGACGTCTGTTGTCCGCTTGTATGATTATATCGTGAATTAGACACAGAACGAGGAAATAGCGGTTTGTTGCTTTGATTTTGGACACCAGTGTACAAAGGATCGGGTAACCTACGGAACATTTTTGGTTCAAATGGCTCTGAGCACTATGGGACTTAACTTCCGAGGTCATCATTCCCCTAGAACTTAGAACTACTTAAACCTAACTAACCTAAGGACATCACACACATCCATGCCCGAGGCAGGATTCGAACCTGCGACCGTAGCAGTCGCGCGGTTCCAGATTGAAGCGCCTAAAACCGCTCGGTCACAACTGCCGGCGAACATTTTTGTTCTACATAGTTATTATCCTGTCTGTTACTTTAAAATAAACAGTATTTATAGGGAAACTGATATTGTCATTGTTTAACACAGGTTTTATTCGAAAATTGTTAATTTGTAACGTTAAACGGGGGGTGGTTATAATAAAAGTAAAGGAAAAACAATACAGATTTATCATATAGCTGTAGTAAACGCAATTTACTCAACATAAAGGTAAAATTAAAAAAAGAAAACTCTAAACAAAAATATATCGAACATCGGTTTAATACTTCGTCGAACTTATGTGAATAAAGTTTCTGTTATTAATAAACAGCTTTCGCATTTATCAATAATAACAGGAAACTCTCGTCCTTGATCATGATGATGAACGTTCTGTGGAGTACAAAATAACAATTAGATTTTTTTTTTGTTTGAGCTTGTAAATTGTACTCGCATCCAAAGTAATTGCTTTGGTTACACAGAAGCGCAGAAGTTATGCAATCAACTCACTTTTCATACTTACAAAATGTAATTTATATTATGTAAGGATGTAAAAAACACAGTGGATTAACACTGAATAATGTGCGTCTCTAATTATGTGCAAAACAACCAACCAAACAAGTTTCTCTAGTACGCATTCATTTGTTTCTTTCCCTACCAATTGTACCAATACTACCGGTAAGCCAACCAGTTTGTACGTAATGTATGTAAAATATCAACATTGCTGAACCGTAGTTTTGGTAGACCGCAACTCAGCATTGAACTGTGCGCAGAATGCAGGGCAACTCTCCACAGGCGGACAGCAGCAACAGCAACTTCTCTCTCTCTCTCTCTCTCTCTCTCTCTCTCTCTCTCTCTCTCTCCATGAATGGGCACAGCTAGGATACCAAATAGTAGGATCTTGTGTTTGAATGACGATGAGATGCCATGTGTTTTATCTCTGATGCAAGGTACTGGCGTGCTCTCTGACTGAGGAGCCACTGAAGTGGACGTGGCGTAAGGCAGTCGCGTGGCTTGGCTGGCCACAACAACCCAAATTGGGCATATGAAACACTGACATGGTCATATAGACGGCTGTAGCATATGTAACGCACACAAGTATTGATGGTTAGTTCTAATCGTTTTTCACTACTCGTGCCATGCTGACTTAAATCGTAATAGTGGACGGTCGGTCGAATGAGCGGCTGCTTTAGTTAGTCTCAAATCCTCTGAACAAATGTTCAAAAAGGCTTTAAGGACGTAGAGGCAAGCGGAAGCCTTTTGGCAGATAGCGACAGTATTATCTGCTCAGTTGAGATTCTCATCCAGAGTTACACCTTAGTTCTTCACTGATTTCTGTTACGGTATTGGAATACCGTCAGACAGAACAGAAGGCAATTATTCACAGAATTCTGAACTTATTAATTATGGAATACGTACCATTAGTTGTGGCTTCATTGCGTTTAGGTTAAGTCTCAGGTTTTGCGGCCGTGTTACCATTGAATACAGATCATCATGCATCTTGACAATCGCAGTACTGATATTTTCAGGTCTGGAACTCAATTAAAGCTGGAGTTCGTCGGCATGGAACTGATGTTTACAGGACTGAACCGACGAAATATCATTGATATACTAGGATGGTTCGATAAGTTTGATTATTTCCATAAAAGACTGAAAAAGTTTTGTACCTTCATGGTTGCTAAGCTCGATTATCCCAAGGATCGCATAAGTAATTTGAACACTCTGCAGCGTACAGGTCATTCTTGACAGCCGCTTGTATTGATCAGTGTGTCGACTGCGATTGAAATTGGAGAAAATAAAGTTTCTTGCTGTTATTAAGCATTTTCATTTGAAGGGTTGAACTGCTGCAAAACTCAAAGCAGAACCGGATGAAGTTCACGCCAGCTCTGTACCATCATTGAAGGCCGTTTACTTTTGGATTAATGAATTCAAATGAAGTCGGACAAACACCGAAGACGAAGTGCGCTGCTGGTGTCCATTTGAGGTCGCCACTAGAAAAACCATTGACAAAATCCGTGATACCTTACTGCAAGACAGCCGAATACAAATTCGTGAGATTGCTGACACTGGAGGTATCTTAATTTCACGGAGAATGGCTATGAAGAAACTGTTAGCGAGGTGAGTGCCACGATTGCTCAGTCGATCAAAATCGCACCGGGCATAACATTTCAGCACAGTGACCGGTGATGTTGAATAGCAATCTGCAAAACTTCTTGAGTCGATTTGTGACTGTTGATGAAACCTGAATCCATCATTACGCACCAGAGTCAAAACAATGGGCAGAGGCTGGTGGTTGTGCAAGGAGAAAGCAAAGAACATTTTGTCAGCTGGTAATGTGATGACCACTGTTTATTGGGATTCCCAAGGCATAATCCTCATAGATTACTTGGAAAAAGACAGAACCATAATTAAACCCTATTATGCTTCATTGTTGGATCATTTGAAACTTGCATTGGCTGAAAAAAGACCAAGATTGCAATTAAAATTGTGCTCTTTCACTAGGATAATAGCCGGCAGAAGTGGCCGTGCGGTTCTAGGCGCTACAGTCTGGAACCGCGAGACCGCTACGGTCGCAGGTTCGAATCCTGCCTCGGGCATGGATGTGTGTGATGTCCTTAGGTTAGTTAGGTTTAAGTAGTTCTAACTTCTAGGGGACTGATGACCTCAGAAGTTGAGTCCCATAGTGCTCAGAGCCATTTGAACCATTTTGAACTAGGATAATACATCAGCGATAACAATGGCGAAAGTGCATGAATTTGGCTTTGAATTTTTCCTCATCCACCCTATTCACCGACTTAGCCTCCAGTGACTTTTTCCAGTTCCCTAACAGTTTATCTTGGTGGGAAGAAATTTTCGTCAAATTAGGAAGTGGTAGCTGCAGTCAACGGGTATTTTACACAGTTTGACAGAACTTATTTTTCCGATAGGATGAAAAAAGTTGGAGGATCGCTGGACCAAGTGTCTCAAAGGATACTGTCGACAAGTGCGGTTAGTTGTTTACGCAACAAGTATTTTTTCTAGGTTTTTTTACCAAACTTACGAAACCACTTTCGTACCAGTAAAAAATAATGAATCTAGATTGACCGCTGTGAGACTCCTTAGAGAATATGTTTACAGGGCGACTTCTCATTCCCACAGATAACACGAATATCGCGTTTCACGTGATGTTTGGCATTTCCCCGGTCGTCAAACTTTTATACCGTTACACTGTTTTTACACACATTTAGTGTCGTTCGTGGCTCTGTCCGGACTTTACTCGCTTTATTAATCGTTGTAGTAAGAATAGTAGCCTTATTGGTGTGCGAAATTATTGGTAAAGCAATGCTGAAGGTACTTCACAAGCACTTGCGCAAAGCGAATGTCGCAAGCGGAACTGGTGACAGGGATGACGCGTGCGCGCGCCTACCGTTAGCGCACCGCCAAGGCCAACATTCGTCACCTATACCATACGGCTTCGGGGAGAAAGCGCGCTCCGCGATATCATCAGATAGCTTCTGAGTGGCCCGCGCAATAGCCCACTCACCTCGTCTAACTCTACTGCCTGCTCCTCCGTGGCTATAAACAAACACAGATATCCTCGAACCATTGCACAGTACATGTCAGACTATATTTCTGACCATTATTTGTAGCTCTCATTCCGGTTTCGTTTCGGGTAACCATAGTTTGGAATCCACGGTAAACGATAGGTCCAACTGTACCTAAAAGATCAAGGGTAGGCAAGTACATATGTAGCACGTGCAATAGGACCTGCGAACCGTACAAACTTCCCCTCGCCTTTTTGATTCATATTGGCAGTGTGTGTAGGACAAGGCTACTACTTAAACATTTGTAAACAGGAAGGCGCAACTCTCAACCGTTTTCGAGAAAATAGAGTTCGAATATTTTGTACGTTCTCATGTATGCCTTGTAGGGCCGCTAATTTTCACGGAGTCCGCAACTGAGAATGAAGGGCTTTGTTTCATAAGCGCTAGGTCTCTATCGAATCTCGCTGTTTTTTCCATTCCCATGTAATTTCAACAACAGATTTTTCATGACCGTAAACAGTATCGATATTTAATAATTCATTCACTATTTTCCTAATCTTTAACATGAAAACAGAAGCAAAAATCTTTTTTTAAAAAAAGATTGGAAATGAAGAAATGACACACGAGAACTTTCAATCAAATCTGTGTAACCATTTTGTCGTATTATTGTAGCTACATTTCTGATAAGTATAATGTGTAACCTATGCAGCACTGCACGAAACAGGATGATGGTGATAGTAGATACATGGAAAACCGTAATTATCGCGACATACAGCAGATGTAATGAACGCCGAATATCAAACGGTTGAAAGTGAAGTCTTCCCGTTTGCACACGTTTAGACCTAGTCGTATCCTATACACCCTGTCAGTACGAATCAGACAGGTGAGGGGAAGTCCGTACCGTCCTCTCGTAAGCACTGCTATCTTCAAACCAACATGGAAGTCTATTCAAAGAAAAAAAAAAAAAAAGATTGTGTGCCTCCATACATACTTTAGTCTCAACGATTCTCTTCGAACGTGGGTCCTCAATTGCTTTGAATTTTAATTATTCCATATTGCCGCAGCTGTTAAACTAAAAGATTTGGTGCAATTTCGATGATCAAACAGCTAAGAAATGTAGCTACGCATTTCAAAATAGCGTGAAGCCGAAAGTTCATAACCTATAAATTAAGTTGCAGGCAGCTTTAAATAATACTAGGCATCCTAAGTATTTGGTGCTGTACCTAGTAATAGACTTAATTAGCAGTGAATGCGCGACATTTGCAGAACTCTCCCAGTAAATACGAGTATTCACGTGGCTACAGTTGAAAGAAAGAAAGATGTGGACTTCAGAGAGACCTGTCGGCGACGAGGTCGTAGACAATCACCAAGTCGAATGGGAAATGGGTAGAAGAGGAAATAGACAGTATTCTTTGAAAGGAATGATTCGGGTGTATGGAAAAGACGGGAAAACATAAAGATGACCGAAAGTGGATTCGAACCACCGCCCTACTGAGAGTCCAGTGTCTTAGCACAGTTCCACCTGTTCCAACCACTCCGTTTAACCAAGTTTGCTTATCGCTCCCATTTACGTTCCTGAAAAATCAAAACCTACTTGTATTGCTGAAAATTCCTGTAACTACTTGCAGCTAACGTTTTTGTCTTTTTGATGCACAGTTTCGCACCTTATTTTAGCGGCTGATTACCACTGTTTGTTGGTCCGCCTTAACTGAGATCACCTTTCAGATCTTCTTGGTGCCCGTGTACTTGTACCATAGAGGGGGGTTCAGGGGTGCCCATGGTTGCTTGACCGCAGCATGCCGGAGACAGCCTGCAAGTCAAGTTTCTAGTTGGTCGAAAACGTTTGTCCGTCCCAGCTCCAAGGGAAATGTTAGTTTCTTCTACCAGTAGTGCTTTCAAAGTTCCTCCTGCCTAGGGTTGCCACAAAACTGGGAGATTTTGTCGCTTTAAGAGTTGATGAAACTTGCTGGATGTGTCACCTGCACTGTCATAGAACGACAGAGTAAGATGACAGTCTGCGACACTGGTCTTGCGTGTGGAACGCAAGGGTTTGGATATCCCTGCCGGCGATAAGACTGAATATTTTTCTCCGATCGTGCTTTAGACGGTTTCCATGTTAATTCCTTTGAGTGTCTTACAGTGTGTTCCTACATCTATCCTTGTTCTGTTATATTGCTGCTCCGCCATGCTCATCAACCTTTACACCTACGTACAAATAGTTCGCAAGTCACCATACGGTGCATGGTGGGGGGTACTCCGTATCACTGCTGGTCATTCCCTTGCCTACTGAACTAGCTAATGGTATGAAGAAAAAACGACTGTGTGTATGCTTCCGCACGAACCCTGATTTCGCTCGTCTTCAGTCATTACGCGAGACGTACGGTGACGGCAGTAGAGTCGTTACACAGCCACAAATACCGGTTCTCTACATTTCCTCAACAGTGTTTGGCGAAAGGAACGTAGTGTCAATTCCACGTATTTCCATTTGCGTTCACAAAGCTTTTCCGTAATATTCGCGTGGTGATTGAACCTACCAGTAAAAAATCTAGCAGCAAGCCTCTGAATTGCTTCTATGTCTTTCTGTAATCCGACGTGCTGGGGACCCCAAACACTCGAACAGTACTAAAGGTTAAGTCACACTGGTGTACTGCACGCTGTCTGCTTTATAGATGCCGGCCGGTGTGGCCGAGCGGTTCTAGGCGCTTCAGTCCGGTACCGCGCTGCTGCTACGGTCGCAGGTTCGAATCCTGCCTCGGGCATGGATGGGTGTCATGCCCTTAGGTTAGTTAGAACTACTTAAACCGAAGTCTAGGGGACTGATGACCTCAGATAAGTCCCATAGTGCTCAGAACCATTTGAACCATTTGTTTATGAATAGGAGATTTATTTACCGCCGTTCGCTAGACCACTAGGCAACACTGGAATCTAAAGAGGATAGATTGGTGCTAATACGCTGTGTACCATCTAATTGCCGAACACAGCAATGAAAATTAAAGTAGTACCTCAGTGATAGCATGAGTGAAGGGTGGCAGAACCAGGAAACATGCACCGCAATTCTAGTCAAGGTCCTAGTGGAGATAGGTTGCTGTTGCCTTCCTCCGACGTGTTACGAAGTATTAGTGTGTATCTGGCTCATGTAGACGACTGAGTATTTGTATAGTGTAGTGTTGGGTTTGTGTTGTTGTGGACGAAGCTCGGTCCGGGGTGCCGGCATATAGCTGAGCTTTAACGTCACCATCCAGCGGTCGGATCACAGTTGAGTCTCGCATGCCCTCACTTCGTGAGAAGCTGTGGAGAAATCTGGATTTTAGTCCAGTGCATTGGCGCGAATACTGGTGATAAACTACTTCACACCACCGCTTCTCCCTTTGCCGGCCAAATACTGGCAGTGAAAATTTCCCCCACCATGATTCGAACCGCTAGAACTCCCAAGTCGAGCGCAACCACACAGGCGTGCGTTGGGGAGCTCGCCTACGGATGCGGGTGTAAGAGTAACAAGTTGCAAGATATGATGATAGAAATTGGATTGTGGTGCCCGCGCGTGCTGTGGGTTGCTGTCGGGTCAGCTACCAGTCGCGGCACGACGCTCTGCGCTTTGTTCGCCTGTTGCCCACGTCTCCCTTCTCGCGACGCGGCACAGTTGCCGAGTCATTTTGTCACTGTACTCCAAACGTGATGAAACTCTGCCAGTTGATACTGCCACCTTGATGTCGGCTTCGATTACAAAGATACTAGTTTCCTCTTTCTTCAGTCGTATACGAAGAAGGGTGACACGAAAGGCCGTAGGTTAGACATTAAAGAGGGAGTCATGGGCATGAAGAAAAATCTGAATTGGCAGACACTTGAAAAATGACGTAAATTACACCGCGAAAGTATGCTGACAAAATTTAAAGAACCAGTATCAAGTGACTGGTCTAGAACCACGAATTTAAGCAATCACGACCCATGCACAGTTGGACGGGTATAAACCGTTTCGTGTTAAGGCTCTTAAGTGCTCTCCGCCATGCACTTCGCTGTGCCTAGTTTGTAGATAGTATATATACTAACAGGTAATTTCTGTATCTAAAAAATGATTGTGTAACGCACGAAAGTCCAGTGTCGTTATACGAAACTGGGAAATAATTCAGTCGTTATGGCGTAAACGTGCCACTCATACTGCGTAATAAATAGTTAAAATAATGACGATCGTCTGAGTGATTGTGATCTGTGTTCAGTTCCCTGTAGGACTCTATTTAATACTGTGTCCTCAGTGGAGATGATATCCCATTGCACCACCAAGAATGAGTGGGTAAACGACATTCGACTGTGCCGAGAAATGATATTCATTGAACTACATCCATGGTCTGGTATGTCGCATATCTCATGACCTACATTCCCATGAATGATGTACACTCCTGGAAATTGAAATAAGAACACCGTGAATTCATTGTCCCAGGAAGGGGAAACTTTATTGACACATTCCTGGGGTCAGATACATCACATGATCACACTGACAGAACCACAGGCACATAGACACAGGCAACAGAGCATGCACAATGTCGGCACTAGTACAGTGTATATCCACCTTTCGCAGCAATGCAGGCTACTATTCTCCCATGGAGACGATCGTAGAGATGCTGGATGTAGTCCTGTGGAACGGCTTGCCATGCCATTTCCACCTGGCGCCTCAGTTGGACCAGCGTTCGTGCTGGACGTGCAGACCGCGTGAGACGACGCTTCATCCAGTCCCAAACATGCTCAATGGGGGACAGATCCGGAGATCTTGCTGGCCAGGGTAGTTGACTTACACCTTCTAGAGCACGTTGGGTGGCACGGGATACATGCGGACGTGCATTGTCCTGTTGGAACAGCAAGTTCCCTTGCCGGTCTAGGAATGGTAGAACGATGGGTTCGATGACGGTTTGGATGTACCGTGCACTATTCAGTGTCCCCTCGACGATCACCAGTGGTGTACGGCCAGTGTAGGAGATCGCTCCCCACACCATGATGCCGGGTGTTGGCCCTGTGTGCCTCGGTCGTATGCAGTCCTGATTGTGGCGCTCACCTGCACGGCGCCAAACACGCATACGACCATCATTGGCACCAAGGCAGAAGCGACTCTCATCGCTGAAGACGACACGTCTCCATTCGTCCCTCCATTCACGCCTGTCGCGACACCACTGGAGGCGGGCTGCACGATGTTGGGGCGTGAGCGGAAGACGGCCTAACGGTGTGCGGGACCGTAGCCCAGCTTCATGGAGACGGTTGCGAATGGTCCTCGCCGATACCCCAGGAGCAACAGTGTCCCTAATTTGCTGGGAACTGGCGGTGCGGTCCCCTACGGCACTGCGTAGGATCCTACGGTCTTGGCGTGCATCCGTGCGTCGCTGCGGTCCGGTCCCAGGTCGACGGGCACGTGCACCTTCCGCCGACCACTGGCGACAACATCGATGTACTGTGGAGACCTCACGCCCCACGTGTTGAGCAATTCGGCGGTACGTCCACCCGGCCTCCCGCATGCCCACTATACGCCCTCGCTCAAAGTCCGTCAACTGCACATACGGTTCACGTCCACGCTGTCGCGGCATGCTACCAGTGTTAAAGACTGCGATGGAGCTCCGTATGCCACGGCAAACTGGCTGACACTGACGGCGGCGAGGCACAAATGCTGCGCAGCTAGCGCCATTCGACGGCCAACACCGCGGTTCCTGGTGTGTCCGCTGTGCCGTGCGTGTGATCATTGCTTGTACAGCCCTCTCGCAGTGTCCGGAGCAAGTATGGTGGGTCTGACACACCGGTGTCAATGTGTTCTTTTTTCCATTTCCAGGAGTGTATTAATGGTGTTGAAAGAGGAATACCTCTGAAAAGAAAAAAAATGTGTATTGCGGCTGGCTGTTATTTCAGTATGAACCTCGGCATCCAGTCGAAACGTATATAAGGTATTTCATCAGGAAAATTTCGTGACACACAAAAAAGTAGTAAGTCAAGTGCCTCACAGTCTGATGCAACCCTGTTGATATGATGCCTTTCGGCGACATTCGTGACAATTTCTCTGCTTCTTTATTAAAGCAGCTTCTTATTTGGCCTCTCGAGGCTGAGTGGACCCCATACTAGACCTTCCCACCAAAGAAAAACCTGAGGTAGTACCGGGAATGGAACGTGGACCTCCGCGTCAGTACTTAGACCAAAGAGGCGACCTATAGTCAAGAAAATTTCTTGAACCACCCAATTTCTAAATTTCCGTTTGGAAATTAAAAGTATGTTTTCGAAATACGGATTGCAATTATGATTATTTATGACTTGAAAGAAGAGCTGTAACCCCGATTTTTTGAATCATTCAAATTACCAGCGTGCTATTTGTGTAAAAGTTTTTGTAATTGAGTCAACTAGGCTTTAAAGTCTCCTTTTAGCCCTCACATCTACGCATTTTTAGTGCAGTCTTTACGCTGCGCTGATAACTCGTTAGAATACACCCATAAAAAAAAAAAAAGTTTTGCATCACCTCGGTTCCGAGAGTTCCGGAATCTGTGACTAATAACCTCAGCAGTTGAGTCCCATAGTGCTCAGAGCCATTTGAACCAATCAGTTCCGGAATCTGTACAGAAAATTGGATTAGAGATCAACATAAACATCATTTCCGCACTTTTTATTGCTCATGAAAACAACACATTACGTGTTGTACCACCATACAGCGACACCTTCAGAGGTGGTGGGTCAGATTGCTGTACACACGGGTACCCGTAATACCCAGTAGCACGTCCTTATGCATGCCTTTATTCGTTGTGGCGTACTATCCACAAGTTCAGCAAGGCTCTGTTGGACCAGATTGTCCCACTCCTCAACGGGGATTCGGCGTAGATCGCTGAGTGGTTGGTGGGTCACGTCGACCTTAAACAGCCCTTTTCAGTGTATCCCAGGCTTGTTCGATAGGGTTCATGTCTGGAGAACATGCTGGCCACTATAGTCGAGCGATGTTGTTATCCTGAAGGAAGTCATTCACAAGATGCGCACGATGGGGGCGCGAATTGTCTTCCATGAAGACGAGTGCCTCGCCAATATGCTGCCAATATGGTTGCACTATCGGTAGGAGGATGGTATTCACATATCGTACAGCCGTTACGGCGCCTTCCATGACCCACAGCGGCGTACGTCGGCCCCACATAATGCCACCCCAAAACAGCAGGGAACCTCCACCTTGCTGCACTCGCTGGACAATGCCTGTAAGGCGTTCAGCGTGACCGGGTGGCCTCCAAACACGTCTCCGACGCTTGTCTGGTTGAAGGTATATGCGACACTCATCTGTGAAGAGAACGTGATGCCAATCCTGAGCGGTCCATTCCGCATGTTGTTAGGCCAATCTGTATCGCGCTGCATGGTGTCGTGGTTGCAAAGATGGACGTCGGGAGTGAAGTTGCGCATCATGTAGCCTATTGCGCACAGTTTGAGTCGTAACACGACGTCCTGTGGCTGCTCTAAAAGCGTTATTCAACATGGTGGCGTTGCTGTCAGGGTTCCTCCGAGCAATAATCCGTAGGTAGCGGTCATCCACTGCAGTAGTAGCCCTTGGGCGGCCTGAGCGAGGCATGTCATCGACAGTTCCTATCTCTCTGTGTCTCTTCCATGTGCGAACAACATCGCTTTGGTCCACTCAGAGACGCCTGGACACATCCCTTATTGAGAGCCCTTCCTGGCACAAAATAACAGTGCGGACGCGATCGGACCCCGGTGTTGACCGTCTAGGCATGGTTGAACTACAAACAACACGAGCCGTGTACCTCCTTTCTGGTGGAACTGATCGGCTGCAGGACTCCCTCCGTCTAATAGGCGCTGCTCATGTATGATTGTTTACATCTTGGGAGGGTCTTTTCATATTTTAACCCCATTGCATCGTATCGTATCGGTTTAGAATTAGCGCTTGTACTCAGTTTTTAAATATTTCGTCACATGTGGCCACGTAACATTTCCGTTTCATCAAATTGGTAGACTCTAATGGTTTCCTACGTATTTTTTTCGTCATTTAACTAGTCACCTTAATCTAAATCTTTAGAGTCTATAAAGAAGAGACTAGCCCCCCCCCCCACGCAATGCGTCATAAGTCTTGGATTGTTGCTTTGAGAGAAACTCCACGGGAATCCGTAATTGCTGGCACCGGGAGCTGCGACTATCAGAATGCCGTTGACGAAACTCCTCGCCTTCATCCTTGATAAATTGCGCAGGCCGCGGTGGCAAGCAGCGTCGCCTGTGAATCTTAAGCGGCCGTCAGACGTGCCACATTGGACCCGCTTAGGATTCATCGCGCGCCGCGTTTCGTTGCAAAACTGGCGGCGGCCGTTTACGCCAAGTGTTACACGGGGACGCGGCTTCTGCTGTGCCAGCACACCGGCTAATGTCCCAACTGTCTCTGCGAGCTTAATATGCCACAATCATAGGAGACACGTGGAGCAATCCATGCGACGCTGTGGTCTTATTTGAAGGAGTTAATTTCTGCGGTTTTCCTAAATAACTAAATGTGAATGCCTGGACAGTTCTTTGAACAAATTTATGGGCTGATTCTGTCTTTCATCTTCATCAAACCCAGCTAGAGCTCAAATTCGGTTTGAACATGAGAACACTTAACTGAGATGACAAACGTCAAGGGGTTCCTCATAATATCGTGGCGGACCTCCTTTTGCCCGGCGTAGTGCGGCAGCTCGACGTGGCATGGACTCGGCACGTCGTTGGGAGTCCCCTGCAGAAATAGTTAGCCATGCTGCCTGTACGGCCGTCCATAATTGCGAAGGTCTTGCCGGTGCAGAATTTTGTTAAGGAACTGACCCCTAGATTATTTCCCATTAATGTTCGATGGGATTCATGTCGGGCGGTCTGGGTGGCCAAATCATTCACTCGAACTGTCCAGAATGTTTTTCAAACGAGTCGCGAACAACTGTGGCGCACTCTCATCCAAAATTCCATCGTTGGAACGTGAAGTCCATGAACGGCTGCAGGTGGTTTCCAACAGAACAGTCATTTCCAGTCAATGAACCAGAGGACCTAGTCCATTCCGTGTAAACAGAGCTCACACCATGATGGACCCATCACTAGCTCGCAGAGTATCTTGTTGATAACTTGGTCAAAGGCTTCGTGGGGTTTGCGCTAGCCCGTAACCCTGCCATCAGCTCTTACCAGCTGAAATCGGGACTCATCTGACCAGGCCACGGTTCTTCAGTCGTCTACGGTCCAACTGATATGGTCACGAGCCCAGGAGAGGCGCTACAGGTAATGTGCTCGCGTCGGTCGTCTGCTGCCATAAGCCCATTAACGCCAGGTTTCGCAGCACTGTCCTGACGTATACGTTCATCGTACGTCCCACATTGATTTCTATGGTTATTTCACGCAGTGTTGCATATCTGTTAGCACTGACAGATCCATGCCGACGCCGCTGGTCTCTGTCGTTAAGTAATCGGCCACTGCGTTGTCCGTGGTGAGAGGTAATACCTGAAATTTGGTATTCTTGGCACACCTTGACACTGCAGATTTCGGAATACTGAATGCCCTAACGATTTCCGAAGTGGAATGTCCCATGCTTCTAGTTCCAACCACCGTTCCACGTCCAAAGTCTATTAATTACCGTCGTGCGACCATCATCACACCGGAAACCTTTTCACATGAATCATCTGAATGCAAATGACAGCTCCGCCAATGCACTGCCTTTTTAACTTGAACGCGTGATATTACCTCGATCTGTGGATGTGCATATGGCTATCCAATGACTTCTGTCACCTTAGTGTAGCAGATACAGTTACGTAAGTCTCCTTCCCTTCTACAGCCTTATGAACCAGCTGCTCAGTCGTACGGACGTATCGCGCAATATGACATCCAAATGACGATGTAGCGTGGCACTTTTCTTTCCGTCCCTCTGATTTCTACCGGGCTCTCCACCTCTGACGACGCCGCAAAGATCAAATTGACAGCCCATCCTTTCCTTCTCCAGTAAACTTTAAGGCTTCGACTATTAAAGGAAAAGGACGAGTGATGACCTCAGTCTATTTTCTTTAAACCCTCCAAAAATTCATTCATTTCCCGTTTACATAGATTCTTAAACAAGAGTAAAGGAAGGCCACTTCTTACAGCTCTGTTGCTACGGTATATACAACCTCAGTTATTGCCTTTCTCCGACCTTCGAACTCGCCCTGTATCACTTGCCCAGTCAAATAGGGAAGGATCGACAGCTTAACTTTGCATTTTTAAAATTAACAAACTGCCGGAAGTTAAAGAAATAAAATTACAGATAAAAATACTAGGACGATCTGGAAATCTAACCCGAGACCTTTTGATCAGCAGTCTGCCACTTAACCACCGAGCAACCACTCATTCTGTGCGTTTACGATGTAGTAGTTCATTGAAGTAATCCCGTTGTAATCAGGTACTTTGAGTGCCAAGTACCGGGTAAGATAAGTCTGAGTATGTTCAGAGAAACTGTAGGCTGCATTTATAAATATCACAGTTTGAATTAAAACACTATCACAGTTGAGAACATTTCCTCACAACACAGTGGTACATACTGGTTATAAAACTGTTAGAGATGATTTTTGCACTTATTTAAATTACACTTTCTCCAGGGTGTGCCTTATCGAAACATAATCCTCCACCGGCATAGCGAGTAAACTTAGCAGATAGGCTGTAACAGTTGCACTGCACTTCAGTGTGAACTAATCTCGCCGTGGTAAGAGTTCACACCTCCTTGAACAGTAGATGCGACATCGGCAACTGCATCCACGTCTTTGAAGGAAGATGACGTTGAAGAGAACAACAGTGCTTTCCAAATAAATTCCGAACTAGTTTTCAGCCGATAATCTTAAAGGTATTTGCTGTCTAAAGGTATTTGCTGTCGTCCACCACACGCACGTGGTTTCCGAAAGACTCTGTGCTGTTGAAAGCCACAGGAACCAGAACCCCAGTGGAATACGACCTCGTCGCAGTGTCGATTGAAAAAGGCGACAAGGGTATCCATCATTTAAGAGCAGTCTAATTTAAGCCCTGGTTCTGATGTCTTGATCTAGGATGCTGTTGTACCATTGAGGACGATTTCCCACGCCGGTGAGATCACCATGAGAGTAAGGACTCTGGAGTTAGGCGTACCAGGGCTTGAAAGGAAGCATAGTGGATTTATGAATTTGAGGAACATGTTGCACTCTGACAGCTCGAACGTGTGAGGTCGAAACGCAGCTTCCAAGCACTTCTTATCGGTGGTGATACGGAGATCATCGTTACGTCTGATAGCAGGTCGTATAGACAAATTTGTCCTCCTACAGGTCCTGCAGTAGACCTGTACGTCTACACAGCCAACTCATTTCGCCACTGAACTGAAGTACTTCGATGATGGACAGTCTACTGGCGTGGTACTTTGCTGGTAGTCGATGCCTGCTGATACCAGCCCTGTTGAGTGTAGGTGTATTTGGGACGTTAGCAAGAAGTACATGTGAGGCTCACATGCATCTCTCATTCAGTTGTTTTAGTAATTACTGCGTGTTTTTTACAACAGTCGTTTACATCTTATAGTTACATATTCGTGTAATGCCACTTCATATAAATTTGGCCTGCGTTGTCCTTGCAGCAGGGCTTACCGCCCATTTCTTTGATATTCATGCGTGACAACTACAATATTTACATCATTTTGTGTGCTGAAGTTTGGGGCCAACATCAGATTGTAATTGGCACATTTTTGCACGTCATAACATCCTAAAATATGGTGGTCATTGATTGCACGTTTGTCTCAACATCAATCTTGTTATCAAATAAACGTGCGAAATAAACTGCGGGGAATATGGAATAAAACTATATTCAGCTGATTGTAAACCAATCGAATTTGCTTTGTTCATTAGTCCTTTTTGATAAAAACAGTTTTGTTTACGAGTGTATGTACTGTCTAATGACAATATCTCGAATGGCCACAGGATTGATTCGTGGGACGGTCTCACAGAAATACTGGGAAATGCGAACACACATCCGAATTCGAATATCTCACGAAAATGAATTTAAGAGAAGCTTATACCAGCAACACTTCACAGAGAGGCAAATAAGTAACCATTCTGCTTACTCTTTACGATTATGCAACAGGAATAAATGACTATATGGTACAATAAAAGTACCCTCTGCCACGGACTTCAGTTATTTGCAGAGGTTGTATGTAGAGGATAATGGGCTCTGTCAGCTTCAGCTTCTCAGGATGGGATTGCTAAGCTTTCCCCTTGGCGGGGCTCGCACGTACTCGTCAGCTACAGAGGTGCCTGTTAATTCCTGCAGCATCCAACAAAACGTCGAGGAGATAATTTAGTTTGGAGGACGTCTGTGCGTCGTCGAACATCCTTGGCCGTCCGATGACGTACCGCATTGAGCTCATCGCTGGCAACAAACGGGATTTGCTTGTGACTAGTTTGCCTCGCCTACACGAGCAGTCATTTTCCCAGTATTTACACGGAGCTCGTCGTGCAGCGGTGGACCATGCTGGCTGACCTGATAAGGTGCATGCTAATGTTTCTTGTGGCAACTCTTCACTCGAGGCGCGTAGTATCAAACCGTGTCTTAAAATTCATACACTGCAAATATTTGGACACGTCC
The DNA here is from genome assembly GCF_023898315.1 of Schistocerca nitens. NCBI lineage: Eukaryota > Metazoa > Arthropoda > Insecta > Orthoptera > Acrididae > Schistocerca > Schistocerca nitens. The sequence goes on along the minus strand of NC_064616.1, from coordinate 637,567,283 downwards.
TTGCCAGGTTTAAGCACTCGGACACACAAAGAAAAGAAAAATGCTAATTCGCGTATCGGTGACTTCTTCCTTATTCTCAGTTCGCATGCTGCTCTAAGTACATTATGAATCAAAAATACACCGCTTGCGTTAACAATGAAAGACTTCCGATGAGGACCGTCATATATAACGGAGGTAACTCGTACGAGTTAGGGAATGTATCTCTTTAATTTCCTTGTTTCCACCCTCACATTTCATGTTCTGTGTATTATTCACGTCCCAGTTTTCTGGTTCGAAGTCAATTGCCTAGTTTTTTGCCAATCCAGAAGTGGTGTTGATGCATTCTAATGAACAGCCAAACAAAGAATATAATACTACTAAAGAATTTAGCTATAATTGTAAATAATTTATTGGGATCTTACAGTACACGTTTTGAATATGTCGATTACAACACCGCATTGACGAAAGTTATGTTTAAAACAGAACGCAAATGACATGAAACAGGCAAGGATCTTTTTTAGCCGGCCGGAGTGGCCGTGCGGTTCTAGGCGCTACAGTCTGGAGCCGAGCGACCGCTACGGTTGCAGGTTCGAATCCTGCCTCGGGCATGGATGTGTGTGATGTCCTTAGGTTAGTTAGGTTTAATTAGTTCTAAGTTCTAGGCGACTGATGACCTCAGAAGTTAAGTCGCATAGTGCTCAGAGCCATTTTTATCTTTTTTACCCTGACAGTATTTGAGTATGGTCTGTTACTATGCAGTATATACCCACGAAGTGGTATAAGTAACTAATACAGGTTAAGGACCCTTCCAGATAAAACATCTTGCTTTATCCAGAAACGGAGGGAGGAAATAAACTAATTTTGTTCACTTGGTAACCTAACAGAGGCATAACTATGTTTTCTTGTATTATGTCGATGCATAAGTCTGTACCTTTTTTCCATAAGTTTAATTAACACAGCAGATGCACACAACAGATTTTAGTCATCAACACTCCTTCACTATTTACAACAGTCTGCCAACACTGGAGTAACTTTTCGATTCCGTGTCAGTAGAAATCACGTGGTTTTGAGGTGAAGAACACGTGGAGCCATGTTCGGAGGGCATTTTCATCCGGAAAGGAAGTTCTGTCTAGGTTGTTAGAGAGCGGAAAACGTGAAAATCTGAGGGCGCTAGATCAGATCTCTTTTGTCAGTCTAGTAGGATGCGGACGGGAGTTCTCGTTGAGTAGCATCACTTCACGAAGTCTTCCTGGACTCTCGGACTGCCTGTGCAAGACGTCTCAGTCGTTGACGACAAATGTCAGCTGTGATGGTTACACCTCGGGGAAGCAAGTAGTAGTAGTAGTAGTAGTAAACTACACCGTCGCTGTTCCACCAGATGCATATCTTTCGTGGATGCCCGGAGGTCTTTGTATGGGGAGCTGCTGCTTTGTTGGTCCTCAAGAATTCCTTTCTTTTCCTTATTTTAGCATAAAGACACCAGTAACGATACGGGATAGGAATGGTCGGTGTTCTTCACGAGCCAATTGATGGCGACAAGCAGAGATGCACATATGGCCACACGCTGATTTTTGTGACTGCGGATTAAATCATGCGGTACCCATAGCATGCAAATTTCGCATAACGGTGGAATGATCACAGTTCATCACATTTGCGAATTATAGAGTACGCTGATGTCGATCATTGTGGATTAATGCGTTTAAACGATCATCAAACTCCGAAGTTCTTCCTGAACGTGGGGAATCACTAGTATCTCCTTAAAACGAGAAAGTTTTCTTTCAGTTTTGAGACGATCAGTTCTTCTTTAATTTTTAATTTCGAACAGTGTTTCGCAAGCATAAATTTCGTCGGGGAGATTTACGGTTTTATAGTGTTGGTCCTCAGTGTCTATTGACAAGCGTTTCTTATAGACTGGTCAGATTAGAAATTAGGCTTTTTCATTTTGTTGGTTATACTGTATTTATCCATGTTTCTTTCCCCTTAAATTGTGCTTGATGAATTCTCAAAGAAGACTTCACTTACGCACAGGGGTATCATGGGCGCGATCTCTGTTTAGTGAAGGATAACTGCCGGAATAAAATGCAACATCCTCAAGGACTATGTTCAGCAGTATCGAGGTACAATACGTGCATACTGAGGAGTGTAGTGTTAGTGAATCATTTGCACGGCCATCGGCGATCAGATGGCGCTTAGGAGGCTTGTCTATTCACCCCCATTTTCTCTGCAGACAGCAGTTTTGCCGAATTCAGAGGTGAACAGTTATCTCAACATCCATTGTAGGGTTGTAGGGTACAACAATGCCCCACCGACAAGTACGTACTCCTGTTGAACAACTGCTGCCATTTGAACAGGGTCGAATATTTGGCCTGCGGGAAACTGGATGGACCCATCGACGGATTGCTGCACGTGTTGCGCACAGTGTTATCGGTGATGTGTCGCTACTTTCAGCAGTAGTCTGTGAAACATTACCATACAGGCGGACCGAATTCTGGACGTCCGCGTAGTACAGATGAACGTCAAGATCGACGCACTGTTCGAGCAGTGGGGGCCGACCGATCACCATCCTGGGAAGAAATTTGAGCGCATGTTGCACTTTGTGTTACCGAGGAACATTGTGAACCATTTGCTTGCAGCAGGACGAGGATCACATGTGTGTCTGGCCAGGCACCCACTGACATCACTACACGCCAAGCACGACTAATATGGTGTCGTGAAAGGGTCGACTGTATGGTGGAATGGTGCTCTTTCGTCTTTTGAAATGAGAGTGCGTTCTGTCTGTATGCGAGTGATGCACGTACACGTGTGTGGCGTAGACTCGGTTAACTGCGTATTCCTCCCCCTGCGGGTCCGGGGTAAGAATAGGCCCGAGGTATTCCTGCCTGTCGTAAGAGGCGACTAAAAGGAGTCCCTCCCCCTCAAGGGGGTAGTTAGCGCCTGCGTCCGGAGACGGACGGTTCCACGACCTCTATTTGCGGTCATTTTGCTTTTTCACTTCTCGTTTCTTCCTTTCTTTGGTTGGTTCCTTTCTTTGCTCTTCTCCACCTCACTGTCTTCCTTACTCTTTCCCCTGCATAATCTCCTTGCCTTCTCATTGCCTTCTTCTCCTTGCCTTCTCATTGCCTTCTTCTTCTTGCCTTCTTCTCCTTGCCTTCTCATTGCCTTCTCATTGCCTTCTTCTCCTTGCCTTCTCTGGTCTCCGCCTCGGCGTTTGAGACACTGTCCTCTCTCTCTCTCTCTCTCTCTCTCTCTCTCTCTCTCTCCTTTTTCCTCTTCTTCCTTCCTCCCTGTGCGCGCCTGAAGGCCGACCCACGCGTTCGCACGCGTAGCCGGTGACGGGGTAACGCGTAATTCCCCGCCCTGGGTAGACATGTAAGGCACGCGCGTACCCCCTGGTAAAGGCCAGGCCCGGGGAGGGGTGATTGCCTGAGCTGATACCTTCTGACCATGCCGCTTGGTCCCTCCGTCTGTTTCTCGGGAGGTGTGACCTGAGGTGTAAACATTCACCTAAGGCGGGAGTGCCCTCTGAGAGGGTCCCCACAAGGAAGGAGCGCGCCATCGGAGACGCTGGCAATCATGGGAGATTTCTCCGCAATGGATTTCACTCCATCTCTCTCGACTTCTGCCCAAAAACGGAAACGTGACCGGCTACCAGTGACAAAAGTACTACCGCCTGCCCCACAGTTCCTCGTCGTTTCTCGATCTGAGGACGGAAAGGATTTTTCCTCTGTCAACCCTTTCGTTATCCAGAAGGGCGTCGATGCCATAGCCGGATCTGTCAAATCCTGTACCAGGTTGCGTAACGGTACCTTATTACTCGAAACTGAGAGCGCCTTTCAGGCACAAAAACTGCTTCGGGCCACACTCCTGTACACATTCCCTGTCCGGGTGGAGGCTCACCGAACTTTGAATTCGTCTCGTGGTGTGGTCTACACTAGATCCCTCGACGGTTTGACTGACGAGGAGATTCAATCTTTCCTCGCTGAGCAGGGCGTGACGGCTGTCCATAGGGTCATGAAAAAGGTCAACAATGACCTTGTACCGACCCGGACACTTTTTTTGACCTTCGATAGTGTTCAGCTGCCATCGCGCATCAAAGCGGGCTACGAGGTTATTTCTGTTCGCCCCTATGTCCCGACACCTACGCGCTGCTACCAGTGTCAGCGTTTCAATCACACTCGCCAATCTTGTTCCAATGCGGCTAAATGTGTCACTTGTGGCAGGGATGCCCATGAGGGTGACTGTCCACCTCCGTCTCCTCGTTGTGTGAACTGTCAGGGTGACCATGCTGCATCCTCCCGCGACTGTCCTGTCTATAAGGAAGAACGCTGTATCCAGGAAATTCGGGTCAAAGAGAAAGTGTCCACCTCGGCTGCTCGCAAGCTATTGGCTAGTAGGAAGCCCACGCTGCTCCCAGCGGGGAAATACAGTACTGTCCTCGTCTCTCCTCGGACTACCAGGGAGGTGGCAACCCAGACCTGCGATCTGACCTTCAGCACCACGGTCGTCCGTTCGGCCAGTGCTAAGATCGCGCGGTCGACGTCTCCTCTTCGTCCCATCACCCCACAGACGCCATCCCCTTCATCAGCTTCTGCTAAGACGAAGACCCAGAAGTCAGATGCACGGGCCTTCAAGAAGGAACCGTCCCGTGCAGACTTCCTACGTACCTCGACCTCCCAGCCTTCGTCCGGTACTTCCACCAAACGACCATCCAAGAAGGCTAATAGGAAGCACAGTTCTCCTTCTCCGCCACGGCGCATTTCTTCTCCTGCGCCACCCAGCGGTTGCCGCCCCAGGCCGTCATCCCTTTCGCCTGGCCGCACCGCTGGTAGCCGAACATCTGGCCGTTCACCGGCGGAGGAAGCTCCCCCTCCCGGCCATCTTCCCAAGATGGCCGATGAACCTATAGACCCAATGGACGATGACTGTCCGCCTACTGATAGCGGCGGCAGTGCTCGCTCGAAGCCAGGCCCTCATCGGCCTTCGAGGTGACCCCTTCTTTCATCTTCCTTTTTCTTACGATGGCACTTATTCACTGGAATATTCGCAGCATTCGCTCCAACCGAGAGGACTTGAAGTTGCTGCTTCGCTTGCACCGTCCGCTCGTCGTAGCCCTCCAGGAAACGAAGCTACGCCCATGCGATCAAATTGCCTTGGCACACTACACCTCTGTGCGTTTTGACCTACCCCCTGTGGTAGGTATCCCAGCTCATGGAGGGGTTATGTTGCTGGTCCGGGATGATATTTACTACGATCCCATCACGTTGCACACCGGCCTGCAGGCAGTTGCCATCCGCATTACTCTCCCCACTTTTACATTTTCCATTTGTACCGTTTACACTCCATCGTCGTCTGCCGTTACCAGGGCAGACATGATGCAACTTATTGCTCAGCTACCTGCACCATTTTTGTTAACTGGAGACTTCAATGCCCACCATCCCCTTTGGGGCTCTCCAGCATCCTGCCCGAGGGGCTCCCTGTTAGTAGACCTTTTCAACCAGCTCAATCTCGTCTGCCTCAATACTGGCGCCCCTACTTTTCTTTCGGATACATCTCACACCTATTCCCATTTAGATCTCTCTATATGTACTCCCCAACTTGCACGCCGGTTCGAGTGGTATGCTCTTTCTGATACATATTCGAGCGACCACTTCCCGTGTGTTATCCATCTCCTGCAGCATACCCCCTCTCCGTGCTCATCTAGTTGGAACATCTCCAAAGCAGACTGGGGGCTCTTCTCTTCAAGGGCGACCTTTCAGGATCAAACATTCCCAAGCTGCGATAGTCAGGTCGCACACCTCACGGAAGTCATTCTCTCTGCTGCTGAATATTCCATCCCTCACCCTACTTCTTCTCCACGTCGCGTACCGGTCCCCTGGTGGACCGCAGCATGTAGAGACGCTCTACGTGCTCGTCGACGTGCTTTACGCGCCTTTAACCGCCACCCTACAGTGGCGAATTGTGTCAATTATAAACGATTACGTGCACAGTGTCGTCGTATTATTAAAGAAAGCAAGAAAGCCAGCTGGGCTGCTTTCACAAGCACCTTCAACAGTTTTACTCCTTCTTCTGTTGTCTGGGGTAGCCTGCGCCGGCTATCTGGCACTAAGGTCCACTCACCAGTTTCTGGCTTGACGGTCGCGAATGACGTCCTTGTGGCCCCTGAGGCTGTCTCCAATGCCTTCGGCCGCTTTTTCGCAGAGGTTTCGAGCTCCGCTCATTACCACCCTGCCTTCCTCCCCCGCAAACAGGCAGAGGAGGCTAGGCCACCTAACTTCCGCTCCTCGAATCGTGAAAGTTATAATGCCCCATTTACCATGCGGGAACTCGAAACCGCACTTGGCCGATCACGGTCCTCCGCTCCAGGGCCTGATTCTATTCATATTCAGATGCTGAAGAACCTTTCTCCTGCGGGTAAAGGTTTTCTTCTTCGTACTTACAATCGCATCTGGATTGAGGGACATGTTCCCGCATGCTGGCGCGAGTCTATTGTTGTCCCGATTCCTAAGCCGGGGAAGGACAAGCACTTGCCCTCCAGTTATCGACCCATCTCGCTTACCAGCTGTGTCTGTAAAGTGATGGAGCGAATGGTTAACTCTCGATTGGTTTGGCTGCTCGAGTCTCGACGCCTACTTACCAATGTACAATGTGGATTTCGTAGGCGCCGGTCTGCTGTTGACCATCTGGTTACCTTGTCGACCTTCATTATGAATAACTTATTGCGGAAGCGCCCGACCGCGGCTGTGTTCTTTGATTTGGAGAAGGCTTACGACACCTGTTGGAGGGCGGGCATTCTCCGCACCATGCATACATGGGGTCTTCGCGGTCGCCTCCCTCTTTTTATTCGTTCCTTTTTAATGGATCGACAGTTCAGGGTACGTGTGGGTTCTGTCCTGTCAGACACCTTTCGCCAGGAGAATGGGGTACCACAGGGCTCAGTTTTGAGCGTCGCTCTCTTCGCCATAGCGATCAATCCAATAATGGATTGCCTCCCAGCTGATGTATCAGGCTCCCTTTTCGTGGACGATTTTACCATCTATTGCAGCGCGCAGCGTACGTGTTTCCTGGAGCGCTGTCTTCAGCGTTCTCTTGACCGTCTTTACTCGTGGTGTGTCGCCAATGGCTTCCGTTTTTCTGCCGAGAAGACGGTCTGTATTAACTTCTGGCGCTACAAAGAATTTCTCCCACCGTCTTTACGACTTGGTCCCGTTGCTCTCCCATTCGTGGAGACAACAAAATTTTTAGGTCTTACATTTGACAGGAAACTTAGTTGGTCTCCACATGTGTCTTATTTGGCTGCCCGTTGTACCCGTTCTCTCAATGTCCTCCGTGTTCTCAGTGGTATGTCGTGGGGAGCGGATCGAACCGTCCTCCTTCGCCTATATCGGTCGATCGTCCGCTCCAAGCTGGATTATGGGAGCTTCGTATACTCCTCTGCACGGCCATCCATCTTACGCCGCCTCAACTCCATACAACATCGGGGTTTACGACTTGCGATCGGAGCGTTTTATACTAGTCCCGTCGAGAGTCTTCATGCTGACGCTGGTGAGTTGCCACTCACCTACCGGCGCGATATACTGCTTTGTCGGTATGCCTGTCGGCTACTGGCAACGCCTGACCACCCATCTTATCGTTCCTTTTTTGATGACTCTCTCGACAGTCAATACGGGTTGTATGTCTCCGCCCTGCTACCCCCTGGAGTTCGCTTTCGTCGCCTCCTTCAACACCTTCATTTTTCACTCCCTGCCACCTTTCGAGTGGGCGAGAGCCACACGCCACCTTGGCTCCAGGCTCAGGTTCGCGTCCACCTTGACCTCTGCTCACTCCCGAAGGAGGTTACCCCCGATTCAGTCTACCACTCCCGTTTTGTCGAACTTCGTTCGAAGTTCATTACTACGACCTTCATTTATACAGATGGCTCTAAGACCAATGACGGGGTCTGGTGTTCTTTTATTGTCGGGGCACAAAGTTTCCAATATCGGCTCCATGGCCATTGTTCGGTCTTCACAGCTGAGCTCTTTGCCCTCTACCAGGCTGTCCTTTACATCTGCCGCCACCGACATTCTGCATATGTCATCTGCTCCGATTCCCTGAGCGCTATCCAGAGCCTCGGTGATCCGTACCCGGTTCACCCTTTCGTGCACCGGATCCAACGCTCTCTTCAGCAGCTGGTGGACGTCGGTTCTCCGGTTAGCTTTATGTGGATTCCTGGCCATGTCGGTATCCCTGGGAACGAAGCTGCAGATGCCGCGGCCAAGGCTGCGGTCCTCCAGCCTCGGACAGCTTCTTGTGGTGTCCCTTCGTCAGATTGTAGCAGGGTAATTTGTCGGCGCATTGTCTCGCTGTGGCATGCCGATTGGGCTGCACTTTCAGACAACAAGCTTCGGGCCTTGAAAGCTCTACCCGTGGCTTGGACGTCCTCCTCACGCCCTTCTCGGCGGGAGGAGGTAGTTTTGGCCCGGTTGCGAATTGGCCACTGCCGGTTCAGCCATCGCCATCTGCTGACGGCTGCGCCGGCGCCGTTCTGCCCATGTGGGCAATTGCTGACGGTCCGCCACATTTTAACGTCGTGTCCGAATTTTAACACCCTACGTCTCGATATTGGCCTGCCATGTACTGTAGAAGCCATTTTAGCGGATGACCCACGAGCAGCTGCTCGCGTTCTTCATTTTATCAATTTGACAACCCTCTCAAAGGACATTTGATTATGCTGTTTTCTTTTTTAATCCTATGCCTGTCAGTATGTCTTTCATCGTGTTTTCCGTTTTGTTGCTGTTTTAAACTTGTGACTCGCGGTGCATTCCTAAAGTAGTCTGGGCGCTAATGACCGTTGACGTTGTGCGCCCTAAAACCACAAAAAAAAAAAAAAAAAAAAAACTGCGTATTCCAAAGTGCATGTGCCCATGTCACACAGGTGCCATCCCAGGTGTCATAGTCTGAGGAACCATCAGTGACAGCTCGCGTCACGTTTGGTGTTCCTGCAGGGTAAAGTAACCAGTGCCGCTACGTTGCTATTTACATTTCTTCAACAGTTAGGTGATGAGTTTTTTCAGCACGACATGCGGCTGCTGCTATACAACGTGTTCGCTGCGCTGTACTGCTACTGTCCTGTCCAGCAAGACCACCAGGTCTCTCGCCAATTGAGAATATATGGGACAGAGCCTGCAAGAACCGCTGCCGAATTGCAACAAACGGTGCGAGATGGTTGGCACAGCTTATTGTAGGTGGTCATTCGGCACCTTCATGATCATCTGCATCTGAGAATACACACCTGCACTGCCGACAGAGGGGGCCGTGGGGTTACACTGTGTATTGATGCGGCAGTTAGGGCACCCTTAACTGTGACGTGTGTGTTTAATTTAGTCTGAATTTATCATATGGCCCATAAATGGTGAACTACCTGCCACGTCACTTGTTACAAAAACGTCTTTCTCCTTGAGGGTGTTACCTTTCTTCCGACACTATTTTTAAGGGGATTTTTTTTTTATTTAGTGGTGGTTTGAGCACAAACTTCTTCCACGCCAGGAACTAGGAGCTAAATCATCGGTCAGCCCCAGGTAGTTTGTGCTTGTTGAGGTTTCGCTCCAATTTTGATTGCAGCTGGGTTTTCATTTTTGCCAAATCTTCGTGATGTCGTCTAGGGTTCCATTGAAAAGCACTGGAGATAATCCATCATCTTGCTAAGGCGCTGGTCAACAGCAGGTACGAATTTTACAAAATGCATGATACAGTGTTATGTATTTTCTAAGATTATGCTCCCCCTTCAAATTACACGTGTAACTGCTGTAGTAGAAAATGTAGGTTGTAATGTTGGGAAACGGTGAACTGTGAAATCGACAGCTTGTTTGCAGTCAAGGAGCTGTTCATTTTCAGCTGACGATTGATAGTACCAATGATAATTACATGCGGGCGCTTGTCGTCGTGACATGAAGGGGGGGGGGGGGGGGACCGTTCTTTTTGAGAAAACGTGAACTCCCGCAGCAGGATTCTCCAGTGAAAGATGACGCTGTACGAAATCTTGGTCTTCCTCAAGGTCGAACACCTTTTAAGACTGTGTGGTCCAACAGTTACTTGGCGCGTCTGAGCGGAGAATAAGGAAAACAGTTAGACAGCCTTAAGACGACGTTGCCTCCCGCGTAAATTACGTTGCCCAGGAAAGCGGTGCTGAGACTAACTTGTGGTTTCACTCACAGTGGCAAAAACCGATATGATTAGTTCCAAACGATGACACTGCGCAGCTACTCCGTCACGCATCTCATTTTTAATTAGAACGTGAAGATGAGGATACTTGATCTGTGACGATGAAAATGAGATTTACAGTGGTGGCGTGGTGATGTAGCTGTTGCCAACAACAATAACTTAAATGTTACTGCATTCTTACATAAGTCTTATCACTTGTTTGGTGAATAGTATACCTTTACGTACTCCTTCCACTTAACCTTCCCCACGGTGTTAAATAATTAACGAGGACTGGGAAAAGATGGACCGGTTTCCTTTCCTAATCCGAGCTTGTACTCCGTCTCTAATGAACTTTTTGTCGACGGGACGTTAAACTCTAATCTCCTCCTCCTAGTGGTGGGCAAATGAGCAAAATACTGATCCGCGTTCAGGACAGTAGGAAGTAAAGTATACCAAATGTGACGGATTAAGTGGAGCACTAGTCACAAACATTGCTTCTTAGCCTCAACTGATATACTGGGTGTTTATTATTGAAGTCCAGCTACTCAGAAAGTTCCAGTGTGGTCTATAATTATCAAAAAATGGCTCTGAGCACTATGGGACTTAACTTCTGTGGTCATCAGTCCCCTAGAACTAAGAACTACTTAAACCTAACTAACCTAAGGACACCACACACATCCATGCCCGAGGCAGGATTCGAACCGCTCTGCCACTCCGGCCGGCCTATAATTATCGTATGGCCACGAAACTTGGTAGGCATGCTAATGCTTAATGCGGAACCGATTTACGCTAGAAAAAAGTTAGTTCCAGTTTTGACCACCAGGTGTAAATCTCTCGCTGTGAATGTAAGAAAGACTTAGATTTCCATCTGTAATTCATTAGGAACGGAATGTGGGCACGAAAGGTCAATCAAGTGAGAAAGGCACAATGTTGATTTTATTATTAACCGCCGCTTACACAATTTGTTCCATATGAACACCGGAGACCCTGACGAGATGCTGCATCTGTAGGACATGATCAACAGTTGCTTGCAGCAGTTCCGGTGGAATCTGAGCTACGTGTTCCTGTATACTGGTATTCACATCAGATAGAGAGCAAACGTGTCGTTGGTAAACGCGTTCTTTTAGATATCACTAGAGCCAAAAGTCACATGGATTCAGATCAGGTGATACTGCAAGCCATGCGTCTGAGAAACCTTGGAAATAACACGTCCATGGAAGATCGTATTAAGCAAATCTTTCACTGGGCGAGCGGCGTGAGATGTTGCCCGATCTTGCGTGAAAGCACACAGCTGGGTTCGTCCAGAGCAGGACTCAAATACGATAAGAGTTCGTCTTAATAACGTGCAACCGTCATAGTATGCCTACCTGGCCCTCTGGGTGTACTGAAAGGACAAAGAATAAAGGTGCTCTTCAGTCCACACCCCAGAGTCACATACGGCGAATGCAATGGCTCTTCGTGCGCAACACGCAGTTTAACGGTACCCCAAATTCCACAGTTCTCTGTATTCACTGCAACCTGTAGTGTAAAATGTGCCCCGTCAATCCATAGAGTATTGCCCGGCCATACGTCATAAACTTCGATCCGTGCCAGAAACCGAATAACAAATTGAGAACGTTCCTGCGGATCATGATATTCCAGTTGCTGCATCGTGTGTATCTTGTAACAGGTACCATTATAATAAATGCCGCAAAAATTTATGTACTGTTGACCATAGGATGTAAAATTTTCATGACACTACACGAGCACTAGCATTACGCGGGGCAACTGCTGCTTGGTCAGTTACAGCAACAGCAACCTCGTAACTGTCTTCGGCCGGTTTTGGACGCTTTCCTCTTCAAAGTGCCACACCAAGCTCACCCGCGTTTTCAAATTTAATTACCATCTTCTTTAAATTATTTAAGGACATTGGGCCTCTCCTCAGACCTTTGTCTGACTGGGTGTTGTGTGCTGTCCTTAGGTTAGTTAGGTTTAAGTAGTCCTAAGTTCTATGGGACTGATGACCATAGATGTTAAGTCCCATAGTGCTCAGAGCCATTTGAACCAAGCCAGTTACTTCACTACGCCGGGCAAAAAGGGGTCCGACACGTTATTAGGAGGTATCCAATGTATTGTATACATAGTCAATGCTTGCCAGTGTTCGCAGAAGAGGGTTTCGAAAGAATACCCGGAAAATGTGTTTAATGCGAGACGGAAGTACGCCTGCACAGCACACTCCTTGCACAGTCATGCAATGTTTGGATGGCAATCGACTTGAAAACCGCTCTCTCCCGTAATATTCTTTTGGAACCGTTTTCTAATAACTAAAAACTTATCACGGCGCAATCCATTTTTAGATGTATGGACGCGAGAACACTTCCATAAAAAAGGCATGGTTGCTTCGCTAAATTATAGAGTAAAAACATTAGTTGATTATCCATATTGCGAGTTATTGCCCTGCCTCTTCGCGAAATGTCAGTTTACGAAAGCTCAGAACTTCAATGTATAAAATGACAGCGGCCCCACAGTTCGTAAAAATGATTCTGATCAAGATGCGGATTCTCAACCCCTCCGACCTCGTCACTGGTCAGGGACATTTTCGTCCGAATTTTAAACGTCGTTGTGGATTAATTTAATATTTTAATCTTTCCGAACTGTTAGTGTGCTTCCAAACAAGTCGATCCCTGAAACTTAAGAATACTTCTCTTCAGCGCCAGAAGAATCAGACAAGACGGTGGCGCAGAAAAGTTTGAAATTGCCTATTGTTCCCCCTTTGTAAAAAAGAACAAGGAAACTACTGGGTTTTCTGTTTACACACGCTTCATACGGCTGATTTGACGTGAGTGAAGAATGGAATAATTATGTACCGCAGATAACGTGCTAACAGTATTTTGCAGAACAGAATTGGCTAGGCTTATCAGGTAATGGATGTGTTCTGCGCCGAAGCGGAAGCAATGACACTGGTCGCATCGTGTAGGAAAGGGAGTCGATTAGTTGGGCCAATTTCTTTACGAAATATGTTGGGTTAGTAGTGGTCGCATCTGCATACGTACCTTTTATTGCTCGAAACATTTCTCCGTATCGTTTTCTGCAAGGCAGTGCATAATTTACTCAATTTCTGCATTTTTGGTACCCAGGTGATAGGTTTTGATGAAACTTAAGACAGCGCGAGGACGAGAGCAAATTGACAGAACAAAGTAAAAAGAGGTACGCACACGCATCACCACACGAAACGTGCATCCTAGGCCCTAGAGTATGCTCTCTCCCAATAACACAGACACGTGTGTCGTATCATCTCACGTTTCAGGAAGACAACCACATCTAGTCGTTTAAGGTTTATGCGCCAAGCACGCGATAAACTAACAGTAGTTGGACGTGTCGGCTGCTTACACACAACATGCTGTCTATGGCACGGTGGTATTGTAGGCTAATTATATTTGAGAGAGAAAAATTTTTGCAGCATTTAAGGTGTAAAAGTGTTGTTTTGAATGTCTTGTCATTAAACTATTAACTGACCGAGCGTGGGGACCAATCCCCACGATCTTTATAAACATATGAAAGTCTCTCATCGTATTCCTGCTGATTAAGATTTCACACCACTTAAAGTACCTGTAACGTGATATATTTTCCATCAACTTGGATTCAAACGTCGTACTGAACACCGTGGCCTATTGCCGTAAATATGCAGCACATCCCACCTTTACTCCATTGTCACACGCTCTACATCTTTCTCCAGTGAAATTTCAACATCCTTAAACCTCCAGGCCGTGAAATTATCTGTGAAATCTTTCCATCTAATCAACAGTAACCTGTCCCACTTGTCTCGTTGCAAACGAATGCCATCCTCCAATCTAACTACAGTCCTAATCACCTTTGGACAAGTATATGCCCACCTATTAGATCCTTCTGCTGTACACATCCTACAATATTTTGTACAGGGTGATTCCGCTACATGGGGACAAACCGCAGGAAACCATCCTTGAGAGGATAGCTAGCAAACACGGCCATGTGTGATCATAAGGTCAGAAATGCCTTCCAAGGGAGGTACACCCAGTTGCAGACGCTAACACGTTATCAGCACTGAGCATGTGGCCCACTAGCGTGGGGTGAAACATTTTCCACGAGGACTGGCACTGTCCGTATGGCGTACAAGGCGTCCAGGCCTTATTGTCTACGGACTTAAGTCTACTGCACCGGTTTTGTCGGTGGTTCTCGCACAAACGACCACGGTTCTCGATATGTGTCATTCATCCAATTGAAAGGATTGCCTTCACGAGTGGCAGTATTGTCAACCTTGAGAACACCTACCTATGGGCTACGAAGAATCTCCATGGTATGTTAGCAACGAACAGCCTCAGTGTGTGGGCGGGGATTATTAACGACCGCCTCGTGGGACCACTCATCCTCCAACGCCTCAGAGGCGAAGAGTGTCTGCATTTCCTGCGGGTGACATTGCCGCCCCTGGTGGTATGGAGGGTAATGTGACTTTACATGATGGTGCTCCAATTTATTGCCATCTTCAGTGTGGGGCTAAAACACTAATACCTAGTACAGACAGAACATTCCTACTTATATCGTGTATTCTCGTATGTGCTTTTAATCATGAAATCTTAGGCTGTCAAAGTATCAAAGATCTTTTATCTCCACCGTTAAGTGAGTATACCTCAACTGGAAAGCATTTCTGGTCGCACGACCATATGACATTTATTTGCTCCCTAACCTACCAGGGACCGTTGCTTGCGGTTCGTCGCCATTTAGTAAAAGCAACCTGTATAATATTACTACCAATCCTATACCGATCCGTTTACTAACCAAAATTATCCTAAACACTCGCACAATCGTCGTCGTTGTCATAGAAAGCATTTTACGCGGTTTCATCACGTAAGTGTTTATATACACTCTCTCCTTAAATGACTGAAGAGCGGCAACTAGGAGGCTGCCAGCCCACCCCCAATAAAGGGAATGTAAATAACTGATTACCAAAAAAGTCGGATCATTTATGTTCGGAGTAGGCTTATAATGTCGCCTAACATAGCATACATCTAGCGACAGTCAGGTTTACCGTAAGGCCTCGTGTTGAGAACGGATTCCATTGTCGTGTTGGGATTTCCGATATGTCTGTGTTTGCACAAACCCAGATGAATTCGAGTGTCTTAAACTTAATCTCGGTTTTTCTGTAACTAGTGTAAATGTGGTCTTCTATGATAATTCCTAACAGTGTGTAAGATTGCTTCAGAAAAGGTAGAATTCAAAACTGTAGCTGTCGGGTGGTTATAATTGAAGTGCAGCTAGTCACGAAGGGTCCAGAGTGGTCTGTGATAATCGTATGGCAGTTAACGCTGGAAAAAAGAATTCGAATTTTGACCACCATGTGCAAATCAGCGCTGTACACTTTGTTTGAAAGGTCTGACGTCCACGCTGTCATTTGACAAGCCAATACGGTTAACAGTAAAATCATCATGCCTTTCTCACTTGTTTGACCTTTTTTTGTCCACGTCCCGTTCTTCATGAATTACGTATAGAAATATTTCTATACCACTTTCTTACATTCACAGCGCCATATTTGCACCTGGTGGCCACAACTAGAACTTTCCCAGCGTAAATCATTTCCACATTAACGCGTTAGCATATCTCCAAAGTTTCGCTGCCGTATGATTACAGCCCACGCTGCACCTCTGTGAGTAGCTACAGTTTCATTAAAATCACCCGGTACCACGATGAAATGAGTCAAGTGTAAGTTGTCAATGTCAGCCGGCCGAAGTGGCCGTGCGGTTAAAGGCGCTGCAGTCTAGAACCGCAAGACCGCTACGGTCGCAGGTTCGAATCCTGCCTCGGGCATGGATGTTTGTGATGTCCTTAGGTTAGTTAGGTTTAACTAGTTCTAAGTTCTAGGGGACTAATGACCTCAGCAGTTGAGTCCCATAGTGCTCAGAGCCATTTGAACCATTTTGTCAATGTCAGTGCCCATTCGACAGTACACCAAAACAAAGCGTCTAAGCTTTTGAATGAATGGTGCAGCGATTAGACTGGTGGTACAGAAATGCCAGTACTAGCCACTAGAGGCCGCGTGCAGTAAATGGCTCAGTCGCAGTTTTACGGCAAATCAGTTTCCCGCCACAGCCGAATGGCGTCCTACACCCAAATGGCCAGTCTTGCTTGTCGGCTACTTCCCTTACTAAGGTCGTTATTGTAAAGCAGCCCGCACTTAATTCAGTTTTCGTAAGGCGTTCTTGATGCTCCATTTGACATCGAGGTGAAGCTGGGGAGAAGTAACTACGGTCAATCATTGCATCCGATCTAGTGGCATTTTCGCGCAGTAAGATATCGGGGCGTGATCATCGTTAGCGCACGTTGTTTGTTCTTATCAATGGTGTAACAGCTTCAGATGTTATTTGGCAAGTATAGTTACTGCTGTCAACAAATTTCATTTCTATTGTGGAAAGCACTCGTTCTCGACATATAATTATACCAGCTACTACTAAATTAGCAATACACCGGTAATGTTACTCCTGCGGAAGAATACTTATTTGACCGTGGTCGCGCATAATGGAAAGTTGTTGGACTATTATTGTTTACCTAAAGATTTCTATAGCAAGCAAGCAGTAGGAGAATAAACGGGAGTCGAACCAAGGTTCTATTAGTAATCAAGTAAACTGCAATTACGTAAAAGGAAACGGTCACAGCCTAATTAAGTAAAGTTGTACCTAGTACGAGGGTGGTTCATAAAGTATGTTAACTATTGAGGATGACATTACTTGATACTGAAATTCTGTTTTGCTGATAAGGTAAAAGACAACTTACCACAATTTAGCAAATTAATGTACCAATGATTTGACATGAACTACACAGGAGTAGTATTAGTTTTGGCACAAACTTGCTCTCAATAACACTATCTGTACATTACAGTAGGAAGCTAATGATCGTTATGGGTAAATGATTACTAATGGTGGGGGACAACTGACTTGGACAAGGGGCTCTTTTGTAAGTTTAATTACATGAAATTACTACCATTGAAATAGTGATGAAGTAATTTGTACTGATTATTATTTCTGTTCACAGGGAATATTCACCTCCTTACACTGTTTAGATGGGACATGTGATACCTGAATCTAGCATAGTTCGAATAGTTGTAGCTATTTGCTTCACTATAGTAAACACACGTTATAAGAATGGAAGTCGTACCTCTTGAGTACTATTTCTGTAACATGAAATTTAAATCTGGCTCAGCTGTTAGCATGGGGACCAAGAAACTAGTCTATCATTAGACTTAGCCCCTAGGCTGAACATTTTAGTAACAATGCAATGTTAGAAACACTGTTAATTAAATAACACATTGAATAATGAACACCGTTGTCTCAATGAGAAGCATTTTTAAACTGAATACTTCTAACTGTACTTTCATGAAACTTTAACCATCATTTTAAGAAAATTACGTGGAGTATTTCAAAAGTTCTGCTCACTAAATAATTATGGAGTTTACAACCCCGCAAAATTTATTATCTGTAATGAAAGTTCACTAAAATGATTTTCAGTTCAATAATATGGGATACTTGGAAATATCGTAGCACTTGGGATAGGATCCTGTCTAGGTAAAGCACTAAGGATAAAATACGGGTGCTAAAAACGAAGTTTACAGAACACAGACTTATTACTGAAAAAGAGACCGCATAACTGGTCCATGAAATTATACAGTACTCAAATGGCTCTGAGCACTATGGGACTTAACATCTGAGGTCATCAGTCCCCTAGAACTTAGAACTACGTAAATCTAACTAACCTAAGGACATCACACACATCCATGCCCGAGGCAGGATTCGAACCTGCGACCGTAGCAGTCGCGCGGTTCCTGACTGAGCGCCTAGAACCGCGAGACCACCGCGGCCGGCTACAGTACTCAACTTGTAATTTGAGATGGTGATGACAATCTCGGTCTCCTGTCCTAAGTATCCATGGCTCCTGCTGTATAACAAGCGCTGAAAATTCTCCTCTTAGCGTCGGATTTTCGTAGCACAGTGCTAACCAAAGTATGTCATGAATAATAAGCCAAATTACTTCCGCATCTGAGGCTATATTATATAATCTTTTAGTTCTTCTTACAACTTTCTGTTCACAAGATGTGCACATTTCGTCTGTTAGCCACCGACTGACTCGCCGCACAGGAGCCTTGCAGTTCGATCGCCATATCCACCTTTCCTGTTCCCAGCTACCCAGTTCCGTAGCGGAAGGACTTCAAAGTTTTACACGATTGCAAACTTACTTTTCCTATGCATAGACCAGTCTTACAAGTAAAGTTTTTACATTTTCTTTGACAGTATACTACTTTCGAAATTACAGCCATAGATTTATAACAATTACATAAATGGTCATAAATGATGAATAAAGCATTCACATAGATGTAACATCAAAGCGCTTGGTGATATAGAAGTCACATTAAGTAAAAATAAACTAGTTACTCAAGGCCATTATAGGTGATATCGCTAATGGTATTATAGATAATCTTAACTCTTTATTTTCGATCACCAGCAGATATCCAGCCTACGTTTCAAGTTGAAAGCCATCGCCTTGCTTCTTAATTTGATGGTTATAGAGTTACAGTTTGGCTTACGGGAATCTTACTCTTCGCCTGTACTTTATTTCCGTTTATGTAGAATTTGCCAACCCTGTCTTGGAGTCACCATACTCTGGAGCGTTATTCATACTGTAATCTATAGCAAGGCAATCTTACAGCAATATGGGCGTAGCGAACAGCTGAAAGCAGGCTAATGCTGCAGCGAACACGAGAATAGTTGCGAAGCCAAGCTGCTCCGAAGTTTCGTCATCGGTTAGTGCCATCCTTCCAATTAGATTTGCTGGGGACGTATTCAGAAAAAATTGTATTTTGCAGCGAAGTCTAGTGCTTAGAATCGTACTTCAAACATTTTCTGTCTCTGAGATTTCTTGATGCTGTAAGCATACAGTTTGATAGCGATAGTGGGTATACGGGATATTTGTGGCGTGGCATGTCGTGGGCTGTGGCTGTCGTTGGTCACATAGGAAGATGCTAGTCTGTCTCTCCTGATAAAAAGTACACTGACACCCCCATCCATCCCTAGAGATCACGAGAGGTGGAACTGTCAGTGTAAAAGGAGATCAGGAGTACTGTGTTCAGCAGAGAAGCAGAACATCAGAATTCATCGGTCAGGAATGCTCAGCGACTTCGAACCTTGACTAGTCAATGGACGTCACTTGCGTAAAAAATCCATCAGGGACATTTGAACCCTTCTAAAGCCGCCCAAGTAGAATTGTTGGTGACGTCATTGTGAAGTGGAAAAGTGAAGGGACAGGTGCAACTAAACGAAGACCAGGCGGACCTGTACCGACGGACAGGGACCGTCGTTCAATGCGGAGGGTAGTTGTAAGAAAACAAAAGTCGCATGGAATCAGCAAAATAAATCACTCGAGTTCAAAAGTGCTACCAGTAGTCCAGCTAGAACAATGACTGTGCGTAGGAAGATAACAAGAATGTGGTACAATGGTCGAGCAATTCCTCATAATCCACACATTTCTATAATCAGTGCTAAGCTACACTTGAGGTGGCGTAAAACGCGACGACACTTCACGGTCGATGAGCGTAAACTAATCATTTGGCGTGATGAATCGCGCTATACTGTGTGGCAGTCCGATGTGGTAGGGCGTGGGTTGGGGGAATGCATGCGTGGAGAACTTTGCTTGCCATCCTGTGTAGTGCTATCAGTAAAGTACAGAGGAGGTGGGTGGGAATGGGGGTGTTTTTCATGGTTAGCTTGATCATTTTACTGCGCTGAAGAAAACGCTAAATGCGGAAGAATATGAACACCTTTCCCAGCTTTGTGTACTGCGTACTCTACAGGAACAGGTCGCAGCCGATGATTGATTGTATCACCATGGCAATGCAGCCTGGCATAAAGTAAGATCTTTAAGACAATGGTTTGTGGGCAATAACATTCCTGAAATTGAATTGCCCTGTCCAGAGTCCCGACGTGAATTCATTGGAACACCACTGGGATGATTTATAACGTCGACCAGTGTCCAGATCCTAACGTCCAACATGACTACATTCTGCATTTTCGTATCTTCTCCGCACACTCTGACACCTCATTGAAAGCGTCCCGAACAGAGTTTAAGCCGTCAGAAATGCGAAGGGTGGACACACGCCATATTAATGTCCACTAATAGGTGTCCGGATACTTCTGATTACATCGTGTAGCGTGTAGCTGTCTGTGAGGTGGGCTCAGGGGTGACGGAGTTACCGATCAGCGATTTACGAAGGCAGATCCTTGGAGTACTGATAGCTGAGCAATTCAGTACTGAAAACAAGAAGTGTGGTAGGTTTTCCGAAAGAGTGTAAAATTCGATGGTGCCTGCACTATTCGTGGCAAGAAACTCAGTGAAGCGTAACTTTATCTCTGTGGCAGTGATCGCTGAACATTTAAGATTAATGCAAGGAACCATAGCCTTAATGAGGTACAAATGACGTCAGAAATGAATCGATATTTCGAACATTTGTGTAATACCTGCTGGAGCTGAACAGCACGGACTCCACTTGCACAACCGGATAGCAGTCAGCGAAGCCTAGATCACATAGAATACGTCTTCTCGACAGGAATGGCGTAAACGCAATGTAGCGTCAGCCAGAGATAGTTGAAAGAGGGTAATAAATTTGATGACTCCTGTATCACCTTGTTTACAGCAACAGATAAAGTATATTGAAGATGGAATATAAACTTCCAACTCACTAACGTGCAACGTTCTGTCCGTTCGTAGTACAAGCAGTTCCGCGGCTACCGCTTGTTCAGTTACTCTTAACAACTAATTGGTTGCTCGGAATACTTTAAACAATGAAGTGCATTCTATAGTACAATGATGTTTCGATTCAATGGACACGCTCTTTCAAGATGTTCTGAAAATATTGCTTGTATCGTCCACGTGTTTGTTTCCTTCTTCACCCAGTAAAGCACATGGTTTGTTGCCGCTTCTAGAACAAATACCAGCATGAAGAGCTTTTTCCCCCATCATCGTCGACGCAATTGGGTGCTCCCGTCTCCTTGTGTCCCGTCATAAAATATCTCTTCCAGATGCAACAGGCTTTTATCCAAGTATGTGACATAATACCGCAAGTGCAGAACCTGCTCCTAACTGGAGGGTAAACTGTTCTAACGGGGAGTACCTTTCACTTTGTGCGGGCGATACCAGCATTGACTGTACAAAGTGTAAGAACCTCCCCGTCCCCTCCATTTCCGCAAGCACCTCCCACTCTTCGAGGAATCGCTACTATTGCCTCTTCGGTAAATTAACATCATAAAAACAGCTGCGGTGCACTGGCTCACATAACGAACAATGGGCGAGAATTGGGCTCTTGTATAAACCATGTCACGGTAAATACATTAGGGCATCCCTTCCAAAATAAACGGTTAAAGTGAATAGCCGTCCTATGCAAATCAGGAGCTTAGCTTCGGTGCGTCATGGCGCATAATGCTCGATAGAGTGGAGAAAACGGTGGAGGCGAGTGACACGTCGTGATGTCTGCTTTCTCCTTAGCGGAAAACCTGGCAGAAGCCTGTGTTCGTGTATTCCGTTCCGTTTTCCCGCTGAAGTAAAACCGAGTAAGTGATGTTTGGATGAAGTTGAGATTCCACACTCACTCGCAGTCGTGCACCGATGACGATGATGTAAAAAACTTATTGTGGCTGTAGGAGAACTGCGAAAATATAACTCCACAGATATCAGAAATACGAGAACACACATGAGAAAGAAAGGTTTACACACACACACACACACACACACACACACACACACACACACACACACAATTTTCGACACATCATATTGCAACCAGACGCCAACGGATCCATGAAAATACAGGAACGGTAGATAAAATTGTAAAAGAGAGATGATAAAATGCGATTTGGAGATGGAAAATGAAATTTTAATAGCGATTACAGCAGCATTAATGGCTGAGTGTGTCGGTATGCGTCAGTAGATGTTCAGTCGCCTTGAATATCATTCCGAAAAGTATTGTTCGTCGTTTCTATTAATGACCAGTGCGAAACTTTCGCACTTTTATAGTGTTAAGTAATGACAGTATCTGGAATTAGTGTAGTCGTTGGGATAAGGATAGTCGTTGGGATAAAGGTAGTTACGGGAATTAAAAGAAAAATCTTTATAAATGAACCGAACGACGTGAAATAATAATCAAGAATTTGATACAACCTTGTGTATACATTGTCATGTGTCCAAAAACGTTTTTCATTCGGAATATTTGTCCTGGCTTGTACGACGCGCGAAGATAAGGGGGCTGTCAGCAGAGCCACCTAACCTATAATTTTTACTCTACAAACGCGGAAAGTACATTTAGAAACGTCAACTTGTACGACGGGCAGAGATAATGGACTACCGCAGTGGTCACAGTTATTATCTATGACAATGCTGTATACAAATTATTCAGTAAAGAAGTACTTTAAAACAGAAGAAATAGTATTTGTTATAAGATAATACGAATAGGGAGTATCTTATTTCTGATTAATAAATAGCTTCGTAAAAGTAGGTATGAAGCTGTGCATCTATGATGCCCTTTTGCCTGTGATAGTTAAGTCTCTTCTTTGTTAAAGTGAACCATAATTAGTAAATTGTAGTGTAAAATCGGTATGCAAAGTCAGAAGCAGGTTAAAAAACCTTTCTAACGATACCTAATTAATCTCTGTACGATTAGTATATGTTCAGAGAAAGGGATGTTGATTTGAGAAATAATGTATCAATCGTCTACTTACAGGAAATTTAGAATGTTAAGCACCTCGCAAACTTTATAGTACGTGCGATGAGTGTGGACAAGCATAGCATAAGCATGGAATTTTGTAAAGCATCTCTTCCGCAAGTCATAATTTGTAGGTCCGACTCCCACTCGCGCCGTCCTCTGTCGTACCAGGGACTAACACCGCAGAGGGAATCGCAAGGCCGTGTCAGGAGTCAGTGGTCCACGCATGGGGTAAGCGCGTCGGGGAAACCTTACTGCCAGAGTGCAATGTAACCCACTGTGGCTCACGACGTAGGTGGGATAACTACACAGGTGAAATTTGATGACAGATGTGATCGAAAAGTCTTCAGTTTTCAGTCTCCAAAACGTATCAATCTACTGTAAAAATGTTAAATTAAGAAGGCGTGCGAGTATGACAATCAGCTGTTAGAAAATGCATGATTCGTCCGAATGACAAAACATCTGCAAATTTCTGAATGTGAGAGTACTCAGTCGTTCAAACAATAACGTTCTCAGGAGTTCTCCATGTTTCCATTATAACCACTAAACTAGGTTAGATTCAGTTGCTTAACACAAGAAAGATTTATTGAAGTTGATTTTCTCGTAAATGTAACTTGGGTAAAAGTCTTGCGAATTACTCATTGCGGTTCATAAAGTGAACTAAAAGACAATCAAATGTGACTGATGGTGACACACAAAAACATTCAAATAATATTCGTGCTCATGTTCGCCGTTGAAGTCGCAGCTACGTTCAATAGTACATTGAGTACTTTAATTTTAGGACTATAAAAGCAACTAGTGAATACTTTCGTATAAAGTACGAGTATATGGAATTCAGCTATGGACACCAAGGAATATGTAGTAGCCTTGGAGAATGCTGAGGATATAATGGATAGAGAATGTTATAAAGTAAGCAAGCATACAGAAAATAAAGAAGCCACATTAGTTGAACATCACTAGCAGACAGTACACACATCTTTTGGGAAAAAAGTCTATCGTAATCTTTCTACAAGGCACAGTGACGGGAAAAGGTGCAGAGAATTTATCAGCCACAAAAAAAAAGGAAATGATCGTATGGCATTGTTGACCGGGAGGTCCCATTCGGGGGAATTCGGCCGCCGTACTGAAAGTCCTTTTTAGGTGACGCCACATCGGTGACTTGCGAGTCAACGATGATGAGAATGACGGACACACACAGTCCCCTGCCGGGAATCGAACCCGGGCCCCCTGCGTGGTGGGTGGTAACGCTATCGCTACGCTACGGAGGCGGACTATCAGCCACAGAGTTAACACCACGGCAATCAAGACATTTACTTAACTAAGGAGAGTAGCTGCAGGCCATATCTAACGGAGTATCTGTTTTAGCATAGTGAACCGGAATAAGTAATCTGCAGTGGTATAATTAGTACCTGAAGTAACAAGTACTACTTAAGGTAAAAGTTACGCTGTAGTGGTAAAAAGCAGTGCCTTAATCCCACACATGAAGTACATTAGTCTATTTAAGTTTTCTTGAGCAGTAGCAAACATAGCACCACCTCCGTAGCCGGTCGCTAACGCACGTTTCTATGGATGTCGACTCGAAGGTGGCCGATTTGCAATCTGGTGGTAGAAGAAACTTTCCTCATCAGTATTTGGGCGGCAAGGGGAGGGGAGAGATGTCGAGGTACAGCTTCTGAACAGTGTCTTAAATTAAATTTCAAACCTTCCCACAACGTGTCACAGTATGGGGGCGTATAACTTGGTTGATTGTGATACATTCGTCCATTTTATATCATCATGACGCTCGGTAGCTCCCTATTTGCTTCTAGAGAGAAGTTTATTTGCTGACATCGAATTTTACCACCCCCCTTCGTTCTCGTCATAAACACCGTACATATGACACTAAATTTCACACGCGTTCATCTGTCACCTACAGTGGACACATACTCCTACAACAGTAACACTTCGCTGAGAGAATGTGCGATTGTGCACGAGGAACTAAAGCATTCCAATTACGTGGTTGAACATCATCTCATGCGGTCTCCCAGCCAGCAGTGCCATACAACTTCGATAAATCGTGGTCATGAATACATTTAATGTGACATTAGAGTAGTTGGAAGTCTTCTTAAAATTACTTGGCTCAAATGTCTCCCAGAACCTATTTTTATATAAAATGTAAAAATTTTAGAAGTTATTTTATTAACACGATAGCCCGGTTTTAATATCGATGTAGAAGTTTTGGGATTCGATCCTCCGTCTGTCCTAAGATAGTATCTGCCATGTCACGTGACTTTCTCTTCTCACAACGCTTCGTAAGTGAAAACAATGAGATATTGCACTTCATTTGAATCACCGTTAAACATACGTTGCACCATATATGCTGTATCTGACTTATTCCATTTGGAGGAAGCAAAGAGCATGTAACCTCAAGTACAAGAATGCGTAGTAAATTTGTCGTCAAAAATCCTTCAAACTGACTTTCACTTTTGTCTGCCTTATACATACTAGTGCCAAAGAAATTCTAAATGCGTTCCAGTGGCATCAAGCGATTCCGTTGTGAATTATTTCAGCTTCCCTTACGAGATATAACCGTGACATTTAGTCAAACACATCTGTGGACGGCGTTGAACTCTATAGAAAGGCAGGCGTTAGAGAAATCTTGGCGGTAGCTCTCGGCCGCATCCGTCACTGCCTGGGAGTCACGGAGAAACCTCCGTAGAGTTTAGTGTGAAAAGCGATCGTTCTGGAGCAATTTTCAATCTTCGAAGAAGCCTAGGGAAATTGATATTCTACCATCGCATCCATAACCGCCAAGGGGCTCTGGTCATTAATTAAGGTAGTAGTAACGAATTGCGTTGTTTCTTCTTGGGTAACCACACTTCGTGAGCGCAGTTTCAATCTCCGTTAGAGCAGCTGACAACCGTTACTGTCTCAGACGCGCCGGCCGTGGTGGCCGAGCGGTTCTAGGCGCTACAGTCTGGAACTGCGCGAGCGCTACGGTCGCAGGTTCGAATCTTGCCTCGGGCATGGATGTGTGTGTGATGTCCTTAGGTTAGTTAGGTTTAAGTAGTTCTAAGTTCTAGGGTACTGATGACCTCAGAAGTTAAGTCCCGTAGTGATCAGAGCCATTTCTTTTTGTCTCAGACGCTAGATATAACCTAGGAAGAATTTGTTGCGTGGTTCCGTATTACTTCTCAGTGTACGGAGAGTTGCAAATGTTTGCTTACACACACACACACACACACACACACACACACACACACACACACACACACCCCGGAGCAGATGATGTATATTCAGTCTTAGGTGTCCGCCAGTCACCGTGTCACGACTTTCTCTCTGTAATGTCAGTGTATGAAGTGCCAGGGTCTTGGATGTGGGAAATATTGGGCATCAGTTTTCTGCATTAGTCATTTGATTCACCGCTGTGGCAAGTATGCAGTTTTTGTGGAACTGTTAGCTGGGAGTTCTGTACCACACCGGTCGCAGAACACTAAGTTAAGACTGAGCGAGATGGCGCTATAGCTGTAAATTTTAATCTCATTGGGGTTACAGATACCCATCTCGCCATCCTTACTTGAAGTTTTCCATAGTTCCTCAAACGTACTCAAAGCTAGTGGCGGGGTATATCTTTCAATGTCACTACCGATTCCTTTCTCCATTGTAGCCAAAGTCCGCCTGTGTGGCTAAGCCGCCAGTTTGCATGATTACTAAGGAAAAGACCTGTGTTCGAATCATGGTGTCGCCAATGATTAATTTTTTTGATCGTGAAACTAAGCAACTGCCGAATGGTATTAACTAAAGTGCAGCTACTCACTGAAGTCCAGTGTGGGCTGTAATTATCGTATGGTAGCGAAATTGGTAGATGTTCTAATGCATTAATGCGGAACGATTTACGCTGGAAAAAATTAATTTCAATTTTAGCCAACAGGTACAAATCTGGCGCTGTACAGCATGTGGTAAACGTCTCTGGTGTTCATATTCAACGAATTGTGTAAGCAGTGGTTAATAATAAAATCAGCAATAACCCTTTCTCACTTGTTTGACCTTTCACGCCCACGTCCAGTTCCTAACCAATTACATATGAAAACACTGCATTCACAGCGCCCGATTTGCACCTGGTGGCCAAAATTGGGAATAATTTGTTTCCAGAGTAAATCGGTTACGCATTAATGCATTAGAACATCTACCAAATTCCCCTACCATATGATAATTACAGCCCACACTGGACGTCTGAGCAGCTGCACTTCAATTATAACCACCTGGTAGATGATGATGATGATGATGATGATGATGATGATGATGATGATGATGATGATGATACTCTGCAGCGTAACATAATGTGTTTTGTGCTGACTACATGGGCCAATAGCGCCGTAGACAAGGAAGCAGTGACAAATCAACACATCTATTGCCGTATAACCACGATAATGTCAAAGAATTCAGTTCCTTATCTTTGTGAACCAGTGCTGTGCCTGTGACTGATCTTGACGGGACAATAAATGTTAAGGAACGATACACACTAGACGCTACACCATGTCAAAGCATTCCTCAATGTACTTCATGCTTCTGCACACAAACCAAACATCAATGCAACGGAACAGTGCAGTACGTTCTTATCACGCCACATACAAAATCCTGTGGAAGAAAATTTTGTGTCGCAGCCACATCGTCTGTTAGCGTATTCTCGCCACGCTTCGTGGTCTACTGGCTAGCGTTGCTGCCTCTGGATCACGGGGTCCCGGGTTCGATTCCAGGCCGGGTTTGTGATTTTCTCCACCTGGGGACTGTGTGTTCGTGTTGCCCTCATCATTTCATCATAATCATTCGTGACAGTGGCTAGACTGGACTATGTAAAAAAAACTGGACTGTGAGCAAATTGGGACTTTGTACGGGAGCTGATGCCCGGAAGTTGTTCGCCCCACAAACCAATAATAATAATAATAATAATAATAATAATAATCATCATCGCCGCGCTTATTCATGTAATAGTAGAATTCGTGCTTTCGTATCTTTTTAATCTCTCTTTCATTACGTGCTTTTTCTTCACACCTAGGAATGTCGCATAAGGACTTGACTTTCCTACTTCATAGACCCAGTGCCTAGAAACGAAATGATAGTATTTTTTGCAATACTTGCACAAAAAGTGCCATACGCTGTACATAAACAGTAACGTAGACGTGCTGCAACGGTTTAACGAAAATTGCTGCAACAGTGAAAGTTATCTCCATTCAAGAAGAAAGGTATCACGACGTTATTTGGTGATTCGAAAGAAAACAATATGCAAAGGGTAAAAGGAAAAGACGATATGTACTGCCTTGTAAATTATCTATCTGTATGTAAGTACATCATTGAGAAAATGTTTTGTAATGTTTCTACGACAGTTTTTCTGCTTCTCATCCCGGAAGTGTGTAGAATTTACGATACGACCTTTTCAAGAACTATCAGTCTACATTTTTTGTCCATTAATAAAGTCAAATAACACAGCTGCCATTTCCTGAATGCTGAGACTATGTCCTGACTTTTTGTAAGACTGTCGGGCCTTTAGAACTCTGTACTTAGCAGTGCGATGAAGACTGATACGTTCCACGTCGTGTTAAGAAAAAAAACCACATACACACACACACACACACACACACACACACACACACAGTATGACGAGTCGTTATCGTACATGTTTCTTTAGCGTCACAGTCCTTCCTTTCATTCCATCGTGCTCGTGATTAGGGGACGGGCAGGAGCGGTGGGGGGGGGGGGGGGGAGGAGGAGGAGGAGGAGGAGGAGGAGAAGGAGAAGGAGAAAAAGAGGCCAAGAGTTGACACAGCAAAGCAAGTGTTTCGAAGCTCTGTTCGAAAGTCAGACATTAATACGTAGTTCTATGTAATGTTCCTATAAATGGTGTAAAATATTTTAGATTTATAAAAATCTACCATTGAGTGACCTAACCATGACTGTAAAAAATGGGTCTATATTTTGCGATAAATGCCGCTATTAGATCGCACTTTTTGTATTGGGAACAGAACGAAACTGGCAGACCGAAAATGTGACAGCAAAGTTCATCGTTCCCGCTGCGTCATGTCGCCGAGTCTAAGGTCAATAGGCCGTGGAAGCAATTGAGTCTCCATCCTCGTTGCGAGTCCAAGGTTTCGCATCTGCGCCAGCGGTCGTGGCCTTTGTAGAGTGTGTTGCCAGAGTCCGTCGGATGTTCGCGTAAAAAGTGAGAACAGGCGTAACGTGCACATTTCCGCATTTTTTGAACAGTGTGTTGTGCCGCTGGTGAAGTGTCCGAAAACTACAGGTGCTCTTACATAAAGTAAGTATGTGGTACATGACAGGAGTCTCTTTCCAGGCGTTATTCTGGTGTTGCAGGGTTTCCGTAGCATGAATGTTTGCCATCAAATGATCTTCCCGCAGATGAAGCAACATCTTTAGCGAAACCACGCGTGCCGTCTGTGTATTAACAGTTAGCTTATTACGTATCTGTGTTTGTTAAGTTGAACAACTCTAGTACTCGCCTAGAAATGCGAAAAACACAACCAAAATGAGTATCGCAGATACATTTTCAATTAAATTGGCTCACAAATTCATTACGTGTCCGGTTAAATTCTGTCTCGCTAACAGTGAAACAGTGTAAGAGGTGGTCACATTCTAATAATGTTCGTGGGACGTCGCGAGGATATAGGTCATTGCAGGAAACAATGTACAGGGTGATTAAATGAAACTTTCACTACTTGAGCCTGTGTAGACGCAAAACTATTTGCCTTTTGAGTATCAGATTTCATAGGGATGATATTCAGACTGTGCGTTGCAGGATTTGTGTGGTTACTAGTGTTAGGTGTCATTACTTGCCGATATTAGTACGGTGGCGTTGGAATCAAACAAAAGCAGAAGTGTGCATTACAGTTCTAGTTTAACGTGGGCCTGGACAAGGTGAGCAGGTCCTTACCCGTGAAGTCGTTTTATCAAAACAACAGCATTAGGGCTGGTGCTCTTCGTGAGTATCGACGCATTAAAGGCATACGGATAGGTCCTCCTTCCGCACTGGGGTTGAACATGATTTGGAAGTTAGAATGAACTGGCGATCTGGGAACTACCACTGGGGGGGAGGCCGACGGTCAGTTGCGCAACAAATTGTTAAAGTAGTTACTGTTGCCATGGCTGAGAATGCTGGACGCAATGCGCGAACTTGATAGAGGTCACGAGCTTCGTCGCGACAGCTAAACATTCCTTTGTCCACCGTTCGAAAAGTGTTGCGAACAATTGTGAAGTGGTATCTCTAGAGCGGTTTCAGGCTGTCGTTGATGCTGAGGGCAGTCACATTGAGCTAGATTTGTAACGTGGATGGTAAACGCCTCACGCAGTCAACAAACGTTACCCTCTCATGTGGTAATTAAAATGTTTCTTTCAATGGTTTGTTCGTTATTTCTCTTGCGCATGTCCTTAAAAATGTTTCCGCAAAGTCTTTGTCCCACGATCACTCGTTTTTCTAGTGAAGTCCTCGCAAATAGCGGAAGTTTAATTATAACCACCCTGTATCTCGTTACTAGGCCGGTGGCGCAAACCGGGGCGGTTCTAATTTAGTGTGTTTGCTCCGGTTGGCCGGCGGCCGGACTCCTGAGGGTCCCTCGCTGGACGCAGCCGATGCCATGCCAGCAGGGTTGCCAAACGTCGCCGACCCGCCTCCTCCCAGAATCAGGGAAACAGCGACACATCGCCAGGCACACATGTGCGGTTGGAGAGTTTTACGGGTTCAGCAACTTGCGGCCTGGTACCTCACGCGGCTACTTTGAATAAGCACCGTGAGTAGGGTGGCATTTGTTTTGGGTACATGTTTCCTAAGTAGTAACAGGAAAGCGGCTGCATTGTTGTGCATTTCAACAGTGGAAATAAACGCACTAGACAAGTACCGAATGAGCAACACGGTCAAAATCTTAATTACTGGGCGTCTATGTATAATACATGCAACATGGAATTATTTTTTTCATTTTTGTCTGTCAACCGGAAACTATCGGGCTTTTGCAGATGGCACTATACGTATTCCAGTATTAGGTTAATACGAAAAGTGCCACACGATGTAAGCCATCTCTGAGATCAGATCGAAGCTGTTGCATTACAATTCCACTACAATAAACTGCAACCCTGGATGATAGTATAAAGGGTAAATCCGAAATCCACCGATAAAATATCGGAGGCTGTTCAGATATATTTTCAGCGTATTTTGGTACGAGGGATCCGCCGTCTCTGGTGGCTCTTTGCAGAGTAATAATGTAATCATGATTTAGTCTTCGTTACATCGGTTACAGTTGTGTGTCCGAAAATACCTCTACAAGAGGAAAATAGCCTTAACATGCAATCACCAAAATGTAAAACTGACTATGCAAGAGTTCTGTTGTGGCTGCCGTCGCTATGGGAACCGCTCAGCGTAAAGTCGTTGTGCCGCTCTTCCGCTGCATTCCCTGAAATACAAGAGGCGCATGTCGTCCAAATATTTCCATTAGTAACCTATCCAAACTGCAGTGTGTTACTGTTAACGTGCAACTAACACAACCCGAAAAACAAACCCGAGATAAAATCGAGCAGTACTGAAAGCAACCTTGAGGTCGGAAGAACGAAGTGGGCGTTACTATTGTCAGCAGCAATTACAGTGAGTGAATGGAACAAGTTTATTTTCAGATAACACACGCAACGCCTGCTGCCGACGTTTATACTGTTCTACAGCTATTCTCAGTACAAAAGAACGATAAATGGCGGTAATAAATCCAACAAAATTCAATTACTGTAACTGTCCACTGGAGACCACTGGTTCCTTACATCACAGTACTCTGTAAATATCCCTGAACAGCCTTCGAAATTTTGTCGGTGTTCGGTTACACCTCACATAAAAACGTCGGTTTCACAAAAGTAAAATCCATTATCAACTGTTCATTGAAAAGAACGGGGACTACGTGACATTTGGTCGTCAGTCACCAAGTATTATTATACTGCTGGCAGTCTTTGAATAATATAATTTGGTAATGTTACTTTAACGACCATTATTTACTACTACATTTCCCATTTGCTCATTTTAACGAATGTGCGAGGATACCAGTGATAAGGTATGATCTTTGCGACCTCCTGTGAATGTTTCCTGTAGGTAGAGTTTCGTATCCGCCGCGTCGATCAGTTGTTGATAGAAAGAAAAAACATGGGTTTCTTGTCGCGGCCTGTACTTTGACGTGTGTTTAAGTTCTCTGGTAGGAAAATTACCAGTAGAGTTCAATAAATGGTAAATAAACTGGTGTGCAAAACTTGAGGACGAAAGTAATTTTCACATGCTGTATCACTGCTACTTAAATAGCGTGATGAAACTTGCACCATACACAGAAAAAACTGCTACAGTTTAGTAAAAAAGTTAAGTGAAAAAATACGCAATAAGACGAACAGAAATGGCACATCTCTTCGAAGACAATTACACTCAAGTCACGATGGTCCACTGGACGTTACAAAGGGCGGGACGAGGTCTTTTATAGGATGTGTGACACCACAATGGACGGCTGCTCATGCTGTGCAACGGGGTCTCCTGCTGGCCACACGGCTGGTCACGAGTTCTTGTGGTAGGCCGATCCATTTCTCCACAAGCGCGGTTTACGACCGTTGGCTCGTCGTTGGTGCACGCGGACCTTCTGAAATACGTATCTCCAACGCATCCCAAGTGTGCTCGATGGGATTTAACTCTGGGGAACGAACAGGTCAGTCTATTAGCTGAATATTCTCTCGTTCCAAGAGTTGCTTCGATTCGGTCGCACATTGTCATCCATGCAAATTAGGTCAGGGCCGAAAGCCCACCATTACGACACTGGCTTTTACTGCGCTTCTCCCACTATGTTACGTATTTTCTTTAGGGAGTTAAATCGTCTGCATCGGAGATCATAAACTGTGCTCGCAAACTACCTTACTTTAACCTGATCGTCTGTCTTCTGCTGCTCTTCCTCCCCATCTACGCCAGGCCCTCCCCTCTGAATACTTGCACCACCCCGTATCTGTGTTCGGTATCACAACATTTCTCCTCCTTCACTGTATCCCATCCACCGCATCCCGCCGCCCACCCTCTTTTCGAAATTACAGTAGACGCTTGTCCTCAGTACTGTCTCATTTTCCCCTGTAAGTTCCTGATGCTCTGTGTGCCAAGATAGGCTATTATTTTGGACGAAAGAGGAACGTTTAATGTTGTACTAACAATGCAATCATCAAAACAAGAAATCCATTGGGCAAAGACGAGCGAACGTTTTGCATTCATAATGTGTAACGGAAGGAAACTGCAGATAACTTAATACTACAAGCCATGATATGAGCGCAACTACACAGGTGTACAGAACTTGAACGAAAGGACCTTCTGCATAATGTGTCACTGCCAACATAGCCCGGTGAAACTTCAACCATACATAGAAGGAACTGTTATAGCGTAGTGCAGAAAGTAACAAATACCCATTAAACGAACAGAAGTGACACTTTTATTCAAAGACAGTAATTATACTGAAGTCACCGCGATTTATGATGTCCCCCTGGATATTACAAAAATCAGGTCATGTTTCTTAATAGGGTGTGTGTGACGCTGTACCCTTCCTGCTAGCGCTTATTTTCAGAAATAGCACCACGGGAAGGGGTACAGTGTTACAATAACTTTGACCAGTGACTGTACCGTGTTAAGTTTTGGAGGCCAGTTGGCCGATGCAATGTTATGCGTCCCCACACTATACCAACTGGACCACTAAAACGATCGTGTTCTAAGACTGTGTTCCTGGGCCGGCCGAAGTGGCCGTGCGGTTCAAGGCGCTGCAGCCTGGAACCGCGAGACCGCTACGGTCGCAGGTTCGAATCCTGCCCCGGGCATGGATGTGTGTGATGTCCTTAGGTTAGTTAGGTTTAAGTAGTTCTAAGTTCTAGGGGACTGATGACCAAAGAAATCCCGTAGTGCTCAGAGCCATTTTTATTTTTTTTTATTTTTGTGGATGACGCATCGAACAGCGCAGATGGAAGAGCTCTCGGAACGAGAGGATATCCACCGAACGGACTGGCCAGCCTGTTCCTCAGACGAGTGGGATGCATTGGACAGACTTATCTGCGGCGCGTCCACATGCGCCACCGACCATTCAGCAACTGTCAACTACGCTGTTTGAGGACTGGATCGCCATACCGCAAGAACTCCTTACAAACCTTGTGACTGGCATGTGAGCACGTTGCCATGCATGCACTGCATTCCGTGGTGACTAAACACCCTATTAAGAAACATGCCCTGATTTTTGTAATGCCCACGAGACCATCATAAATCGCGGTGACTTCAGTATAATTACTGTCTCTGAATAAAAGTGTCACTTCTGTTCGTTTCATTGGGTATTTGTTACTTTCTGTACTATGCTGTAACAGTTCCTTCTATGTATGCTTAAAGTTTCACCGAGCTATGTTGGCAGAGACGCTTTATGCAGAAGCTCCTTTCGTTCGTAAGTTCTGCACACCAGTGTAGTTGCGCTCATGTCATGGCTAGTAGTATTGAATTCAGTTATTTGCAGTTTCCTTCCGTTACACATGATGAATGCAACACGTTCGCTCGTCTTTGTCCATTTGATTTCTTGTTTTGATTATCCCATTGTTAGTAGAACGTTAAACGTTACTCTTTCATCCAAAATAGTAGAGAACCTTGGCACACGAGAGCATCAGGAACTTAAAGGGGAAAATGAGACAATACTGAGGACAAGCGTCCAGTGTAATTTCGATACGGGGTGGGGGAAGGGGATGCGGGGGAAAAGGTACAGCGAAGGAGGAAAAATGTTGTGATCTGTAACACAGATACGGAGTGGAGCAAGTATTTTAAGGGAATGGCCTGGCATAGAGAGAGAGGAACAGCAGCAGAAGACAGACGATGACGTTAAAGTAGGCGGTAATTTGCGAGCACAGTTTATGATCTCCGATACAGACGCTGTAACTCCCTAAAGAAAATTGTCAGACGTAATTAGTTGTTCCGCGTTAGGTAGCTGATAGTGGGAGAAGCGCAGTAAAAGCCAGTGTCGTAATGGTGGGCATTAGCGCATCTGCTGCTCTTGCACTTTCACTTTCTCCGTGCCTGATCACCCCGGCGCTCCGTTTCAGCCTGCCTCGCTGCGAAATGGAAATTTTCCAGTCTCTTCTTGTGATCGACGAGACTGTATACCATTCTGTTACTCCGGTGCTGGCATCTCCGATGATCGGATAGCAGATGATATCGAAGCTGTTTCGTACAGATACGAAAAGTTGGTATATTCTGCGCCCTGTCCGATTTTACTCTTTGCATTATTCGATTGTGTACTTCAGTGGCTTCCCCGTTAGCACTGTATAGCACAATACTGTAGTATTACTGTCAGCTTTTTTTGTCAGGTCTGTTTTAATAGAGAGCGAAAGTCGATGTAGTTAAGACAGATTGCATGTACGTAATTTAAATACCATAAAACGTATATCAGAACTCTGTTTTCTGATAAAAGCTGCTTTGTCAGAAAGTTCTGTAATTTAGCCGCTAGTCAAGCCACATACATAAATGCTCGAAACTTGAATGTGTGTGGTTTTCAAGAAAGTGAAAAAAGAACATTTTTTCTTAGCTACAGTTTGTCATTAATGCATTCAAGCGTGGTTGCGAGTCGTGATGCATACTACAGATGAACGTTATACGAATGAATTTAACCCATTTTATACTGACTTCTTGAATTATTAACGTCTAACTTGTATGTCATTTCGATCCTGTTTGAAAAACTTTGACTTGCCTCAGACAAATTACTTCGGACAACATAATTTCACGAGTAATTCCGAGCATGCTTACCGAATTTTTACGCAGGTTTCCATAACCCACTCATTGTTGCAACCGTTCCCTAACCCGGTAACACAGCTGACTTCGTTAAAAAGTCCAAAATATTGACACTTTTGTCCCAATGTGGACAGGACCATCAGAATTATTGTATATAATGGAAAACATGTAATTATTTTCGTTGGGGCCCACAGAATTATTGTTGGAACGAATTGATTGTTCCGGTGTCAATAAAAGGATTAGAGATTCCTCAAAATACTAGCGAAAACGTGTACCGAGACACAGATTACAAAATTAATGAAAACATTAATTTGTATTGAGGAGGGGGACTTAAAATGATGTTGCATACCATGTTTCGCGCTCCGAAATATAGAGGGTGTCAGAAGACGAAAGGTACATCTTTGAAGAGTAATAGTATTAGTGACTCGAATGAAAAACTTTAGACGGACATAGGCTCTATACCGAACGGTTTCAGAGGTAGGCAACATCTAATGTACGTTGTTGTTCATTTTCTGTATTATTCAAACAACGTACCACTGGCCTATACAAACTACTTCGGGTACAGAGCATGTGCGTCGCGTGAGATTTTCAATATTCTCGCGCTCTCTTCGCGAAAACTATTAGTCCTAGAGAAAAATGAACCTTTTTTGTAGGAAATGTAGTTTGATTTTTTACAGCAACACGTTTTCGATGGAGGGTGCAGTTTTAGAGTTATTCAAGGAGAAAGTACAAAGGTCATATTAAATGTGTTCTACCTCGGAAACCTTCGAAATAGGGCACATGTCCGTATGAAGTTTTTCGTTTGAATAACTATCACCCCCCAAAGCATGTACCTTTCCTCCTGACTCGTCCATTATATACAAGCGCGCATAGAAAAATAAGTATTGCAAGAAAACTCGATATCATTGAAAAATACGTTCGGAATCAATCAGATCAATGAAGGTACTAATGGTCTCCACCAGAGGAAATAGTTTCAGAAGAAATTTGGTTCGGCAGGGGCAGAGAAGCGG
The DNA here is from genome assembly GCF_023898315.1 of Schistocerca nitens. NCBI lineage: Eukaryota > Metazoa > Arthropoda > Insecta > Orthoptera > Acrididae > Schistocerca > Schistocerca nitens. The sequence continues at coordinate 637,530,583 of NC_064616.1, read as the reverse complement.
AAAGTCGTGGAAGAGAAACTGCGAAAGGATACCCAATGACTTGAGACAAGGCCTGTCAACAAAATGCGCATGTTTCGTAGATTCTTATCGTTTCTGTTGCGGAGCAAGCTATCTGCAAAGTAATCTCCACAGTTGTTAACTGCATATAACTTTAGAGCTGTCTGCTACCCTGCAAGACATCAGGAGGTGATTACTGCAGCGATATCGCAGATCTTATGTTCTCTGAGACGCGTAGTTTGTACTCTTATCACAGCGTATTGCAGCTGCCAGGGAGGGATACGCATGCTGCTTGTCACAGGATTCTTGCGACACCGTACCTGTGCACATTCAAAGAATAGGAAAATTGACTTCTTTTTTGTATTAATCTATTGTTTGTATACGAACGGAAAACCCTGTGTGGCTGTGGTGGTTGGTCTACACGATCAGGCCCAGTGGACTGTGCGTTGGCTTTTGTCATCTGTCCCCAATTTTTTTTTTTTAATTTATTGTCTTTTGGGACGTGCCCGTACAGCCATCTCGACTGTGGAGTTTGTGACTATACAAACGTAAGGGCAATACAATATCCAGTTCCCGAACGGAGAAAATCTCAAACTGGCTGGGAATCTAACACGGTCTCCTTTGTGCGCTCTGAGTGTTTCGCGGTGGCATGCTTCAATAAAATCTGTTTACAAGCCGCATCATTTCGAAGAAAACACTCGATCTTTCGACATCTGTCTCTACCATCGTCATCAGGAGTTGACATAACTGGCCTCCACGACTGGACGTTGTTCGTCTTATGTAGAAGTAATGGTAGCGTCTGGAACCTTCCCGAGGAGTGACGCATGCGCGGAAGACAAGGCGGGCAGCGGCTCCGTCCCACCGCGGGACTGAGTGATGTCACATGACTCGAGCCGCTGGCGCCACGTTCCAAACTGCCGCTCCTGCGTCCCTACAAGCGTCAAGCCTACATTTGTGCTTTTGCTTAAATGTCCAAAGCCCGCCCCCCCTATGCCCTGTTAAGTTCGTACCCCTGGTCTCTGTTGAAACTGTTGCTTTTCATTCTAATTTCGGCCGCTTCTTTGATATCAGAACATCGTACCAGCCCTAGCAATCATTGATATAAACTCCTGATGACGATGGCCGAGACACCTGTCGAAAGCTTAAATATTTTATTCGGAACGACGCGGCTTGTAAACAGAGATTATTTTATTGAACCGGGTTCCTTTAGTTAGCAATCCGCCGCGCTGATAGCGCACCTACCGAGACTGATACGGCTTCTTCACTCCATCCTCTCGTAAGTGTACCCATTTGTTCCTTGCCTACTGCTGTCATATTCATACGTACCTTTGACAAACATTCTCGCCTCTGCTGAACACTCAATTCCTATCCGCTGGAATTCACGTCAACGGCTATGTTTTCCTCCCAGTGCAATTGTTCCATGTAGCAGATATGGCGTCTGCTATGCTGCACGATTGCTGAAACTATAACAGTTCAATTAAATTGGAAGAGAATGGTTTTGAGAATAGCTAGTTTGGAAATGGTAGAGTCGTAGAGCCAGGGTGTGGATGGATATTTCAGTAAAAACAGAGCACAGTAGCATTCTCACTCGCCATATAACTGCTTTATATCCGTGCCATGATGAAGAACAGGCTAAAGTTTGACAATCGTTCAGAAGAATCAGTGTGGAAAGAAGTGTGACACTGAAGTACTGGGAATTATGCGATGCGTTTGACGTTCTCTAAGGCAGTAGATACTGCAATAATAAATTACAGTTCAGTTGAAGAGAAATTTATATTCTAATAACGGCAATCACAGTAGATGAATGCACAAATATAGGTGCAATGACGGTAATGGGGTGAAGAAACGTTGCTTTGTGGATAATATGTTTCATCTGATCGACGGAAGAAAAAGTACAAAAATGTTCAGGGAAAGGTAGGAATGAAATAAATAGGAAGCTCCGGGAATCCAACGCGAAATGACGGCAGGAAAAATGTGAAGTAGAAAAGTGTTGTTGGAAGGACTGTTTCAGCATACAAGAAAGTCAAAACCACCTTCGGCGAAAGTATAAAAAAGGGCGTTCATATTAAGAGTGCAATGGGAATTACTCTAAATACAGAGGAAAGAGCGGAAGGGTGGAAAGAGTACACTGAAGGCATTTACGAGTGGGAACACTGCTCTCATGATGTGAAGGAGAAATGGGAGTCGATAACGAAGACATACGGGGTCAGGTAATTTTGAGAAGAAAAAAACCTTGAAATATTTACAATCAGATAGGGCCGAAGGGATAGATAGCATTCCACCGTTGTTTATAAAATCATCGGGAGAAAGTGGCAACAAAACTGCTATTAAAATTGGTGTGTAGAAGCAGAGATTGGCGAAGCAGTTTGACTTCGGGAAAAACATAATCCACACAATCCCGAAGACAGCAAGAGCAGATAGGTGTGAGAACTAAAGCACAATCAGCTTGATAGCTCATTCATTCGAATTGCTGGCAATAATGATACACAGAACGAGAAGAAACTTAGCATATGTTAGATAACAACAGGTTTATCTTTATGAAAAGTAAAGGCACCAGAGGCAATCCTAACGTTGCGCTTGATAACCGAAGCCAGATTTAAGAAAATTCAAGACATGTTCATAAGACTTGTCGGACGAGAAAAAGCGATAGACAACGTAAAATTATGCAAGATGTTCAAAATTCTGAGACTAGGAGTAAGCCATAGGTAAATGTGGGTAACATACAGTATTTACAACAATCTAAAGAGAACAAAAGAAATGAAATGATCGTATGGCCTTATTGACCGGGAGGCCCCATCTGGCGTTGTTCGGGTGCTTATTGGACGCTACTTCCAAGACTTGGGCGTCTTCGTGATGAAATGATTAGCACAATACACACACATCCAGTCACCGAGCGAAGAAAATCCCCGACCCGGCCGGAAATCGAACCAGGGACCCCGCGATATAGAGACACGGCGCTACCACCAGACTACGGGCCGCGGACAGAACAAAAGGATGCAAAGCTAAGCACGAAGTTCTCGGATTAAAATCAGTGTAAGACAGAAGTGCAGCCTTTCGCCGCGTACTTTTCAGTCTATGCGTCGAAGAAGCAATGACTGAAATAAATGTTAGAGTGGGATTAAAATGCAGGGTGAAAGGATACCTATGATACGATTAGCTGATGACTTTGCCTAATGAAAGAGGGGAATAATGGAAACCCTGTTGAATAGAATGGAGATAAACAAGCACGCACTGTGAATTGAAAGTAAACCGAACGATGACGAAAGTAATGAGGATGAGCAGAAATGAGGCTCGCGATAAACTTATCAAAATTGGAGACCACAGAGTAGACCTTGGAAGCAGAGTAACACATGACAGAATAAGCGAGGATGACATAAAATTCAGCACAGGCAAAGACGGCATTTCTAGACAAGAAAAGTCGACTAGTCTCAAGCAAAGTCCTTAATTTGAGTAAATTTATGAGAATGTAAGTTTCGAGCACAGCATTTTATGTTATTAAATCGTGGGCTGTGGGGAAAACCAGAAAAGAAGGGAATCTAAATGTTGGAGAAATGCTGCTATGGAAGGATGATAAAAATAAGGTTGATTGGTAAGATAAGGAATGAGATTCTCGGCAGAATCGGAGAAGAAAGGAACGCTTTGAAACACTGACAAGAAGGGACAGAATCATACGTGTTAAGACATCGGGAAATAGCTTCCACGGTACTAGAGGCAGCTGTAGACCGTAAAAACTGTACGGGGAGACAGACAGAGGTATTTATCAAACAAGCGCTAATCTGAGATGAAGAATTGGCACAGGACCAGAATACGTGGTGGACCGCTTCAAACCAGTCAAAGGGCTGATGACTCGCAGAAAGTCTAAAACTCTTAAATTATTTTACAAAATATTACCACGCGTTATATTTTAAAACATTTTAAAAGCTAACGCTTGACAATCTTCTGTAAAATACACACACAAATTAGGTTAAGAACATTATTTGACATTAAATATTACACAAAATGTCGTACAAATGTATATCGCCATTGCGTTTGGAGGAGTGGCCTGATTCTGACAGTATCACTCAAACAGTAGGAAACTTCGCGATGATATCTAGAGTAAATCATAAACTCGACAAGGTCTCAGACGACGAGACACGATAAGTCACACTCTGTGTGTAAGATGCGGTTACAGAAACAAATTCAGTATAGAAGCGGTTGTTGCATCACGTGCATTTGCATGTAAAGCAAAGGAAGTCCGCAAAATGCAAGCCAAAAGAAAAAGCCAATCGTTGAATGGCTGCGGCCAACAATTGCTTTCTTCGTCTTAAAGATGGAAAGAAGAAAAGAGGCCATCTGCACACACATCACAAAAGGGTGTGAAAGATTAAGAATATCACAAACAGTAGATCTGAGACGACTACCTATCTTCCAAATTTTCTTAAACTTTGTTGGTTTGCTAGTGCGTCACTATAAGTGCTGCTAATTACATATTCACAGTTCGCTGTAACTGAAATTCTTAAACGCGTTGAGAAACTACTCGTTTAGATACCGAAGCCAATAATCGTAGAAAAGCTGAATCCTTAATGCAGTGAGGACGTTATCAGACGAGTCACTAGCTTATGATACGTAAGTGTTTATAGCCTGAAAGTCTCCAAAGATAAAGTCTGGAAATACCTCATCTAGTACTATTTGCAGAACATTCGTTGTCTGGGCTTATGACTCAGGACTCTACCAGAAATTTAGCATTTGTTATAAACGTAGTCCGTTAAACTCTCTTAGCTAATCGAATCGCTGATTTTCAGATCTGTCTTCAGACAGAGAATGTCTCCCCTCGTAGAAGTGTTACACGCGGTGGCAACAGGAAACTGTGTGCGCGTGCTGCACACATACCTGCTCGGGGAGTGGTGCGAAGCGGCTTCGTCCTACTCCTACGACCTGGCACCTGTCCTTAAACGGTAATGTTATCCAAATTTTCAACCAATACGAGAAGAGCCTGGAGCTGACAATTTTGCTTTATTCGTTGCACATCGTTTTAAGTGAATTTCTAGTGCAACGAGGAGGTGATAACCAAGATGTTTA